>NC_064930.1:69675773-70394106 GCF_023897955.1 Schistocerca gregaria
CAGTTCTGGAACTGTTATCTGCCACGACGATAACAAGCCTATCAACGTCATAATCCAATAAGCCAACCCAGCGCAGGATTTTCTCTTTTATGACGAGCCGTTCTACATCGCGCCAGCGTTCGACAGTGACGTGTGAAAAAGCTCCGTGCGTTAGTTCCAGGCCGTCTGGCAGATTAACAGTCTTTTCACTTCTCGGACCAAATCCCTTAAAGTGGCTCCAGATCAGTTCTGTTGGGTTCATATTGTAATGGTACACTACGAAATGTAAAAAATGCAGCATTTGTATGGTGTGCTCGATGCTGTCTAAATGATTGTTTCCATGTTTCTACGACACTTATCTACATCTGTGGTATAAAATGATGGACATAGTCCAGATAAATAACATTTGGTTTTTCATTTTTGCCTTCGAAAATTAAACCTTTATTAACAGTCTCTCATAAAATATCGATAATTAAGAATTTATAGTTGAAATAAAGTAAGTTTCGTAAAGAAAAAAGTACAAAATATCTAAGTGTTTCACTCCAGGACAAATTCGCTGTTTGTTGCAAGGCAACAGACCTGTTAAATGGAGTGCTCGGGATATTGCCAATGCCCCAACTCTAAAAGCTCTTTCTCGAAAAGCTAATACATATTTGAGGAAGCGAAATATTCTTTTGCGATGTCTTACAACACTTCAAAAATGGACCACGAATTTTAAGTGTAATCGATGTATTTCAGACTAAGTTTTGGCAATTTTGAAAGCAAAGAGTCGTACAGAAGACATCTGTATTGTGTTTCGATGAAATGAACATTGATGGTAGAATCTGCTATTATGGTTCGGAAGACAGGATTTTGGGACCTCTCGCAAATGTTCTAGTTGCAATGACTCGTGGTTTGTGTTATCTTGGAAGCGGCTGATTTATTACAATTTTGATGTGACAATGAACTGTGGCCTGCTACTAGATACAATATTAAAAACTGAAAATTTGGAGCTACATGTCGTGGCTGTAACGTGTGGTATGGGTGCAAAAAAAACTCTAAAGTATGGAATAAACTGTGTCATTATCTCAACAACCTATTTCAAAAATGCAGCGCACAATGAAAGGAAAATTTTTTTTACGATGTGCCACATTTATTGAGGCTCCTTAGGAACCACTTTTTAGACGAAGGGTTATCTCTTGTTGATGGAACTTTGATAACCAAGAATGTAATTGAGAATTTGTTAGACAGCCAGAAAGGCTATCTGAATGTAGTACATCACATTTCAGAAGCGCACATCCGTGCTCGACAAAATGTTAGGATGGCAGCCCGCTTATTTTCACGTCGCACGGTTGAAGCTCTCTTGTATGTTTTGGGAAAAGAACGGGAAAGCATGTTCTTTGATTCAGTGAACGACGTTTTCGACGTTTTAAATTCTACAACTCCCGTTGATGTCACGCCTTTACGTTGCTGATTTGGTCTGAATTGTAAAAGTCAAGGGAACACTTTAGAAAGGTTTCGCGATGTTTGTCATGACATGCGCTGTGGAAACAGGAAGGGTTTGTTGCCATTTCGTAAGGGGGTTTGTAGTCTCAATCAGACCCCTTCTGGGGTTACTCGAAGAGGGGAAAAAAGATAACGTGAAGTTTATTTTAACATCACGTCTGAATCAGGATTGCTTGGAAAATTATTTTTCTAGAATTCGACGACTTGGTGCCTCCTACAATAAGCTGTACAGGTCAAACAAAGAATTCGGCTTCTTTTAACTGGAAATGCAGACACTTTCATGATGCAGTGCAGCAGTTTCTGAAGAAAGACTAATTGCCGTCTCTGCAGATACTGGTACGGAAACACACGATGACGACATCTTTAAGTTCATCACAAGTGAACTCTGTACTGAGATAACAGACAAATGGCAAGTAAAACGTGCAGATACGAGGGTAGGTCAAATGAAAACCTTAAATTTGTAACAAATAGAATTTTCGCGTCGTTATCCTGTAAGTTGGTAAGTGTGCTACAAACAGCGTGCAGATAGGCCTGTAGGTGGCAGCATAGTGCAGATGCACACATACCGTCGCAGTGTCAGTATAAAGATGGCCGCGCCACTAGCGACTTGCACCAGGAAAGAACAGCATTCTGTTATTCGGTTTTTGCGTAGTGAAGGTGTGAAACCTATTGAAATTCATCGACGAATGAAGGTTCAGTACGGTGATGCACGTTTGTCACGGCAGCAAGTCTACGAATGGAGTAGGAAGTTCGCAAATGGTGTGACTTCAGTGGAAGACGCTCCTCGTCCAGGTCAGGCACAGCGAGTTGTGACTCCACAGGACACTGCAGCAGTTGAAGCCGTAGTGAAGGAAAACCGCCGAGAGACACTGAATGACACTGCAGCATGTTTACACATTAGTCACGGGTCAGCACACCACACTGTGCACGGTGTGCTCCAGTTTCACAAAGTGTCTGCAAGATGGCAGCTGACTCCTGAAATGAGAGAACGACGTGTTGATGCTCGTGAGGAACTAGTTCGGGGCTTTGAACGAGAAGGTGATGGCTTCCTTGCAAGAATCTTCACTGGGGACGAAACCTGGGTTCACTTCCACCAACCAGAAACGAAGAGAGCGAGCAAGGAATGGCGTCATGCCTCATCACCAAAACCAAAGAAGTTTCGAACAGAACCATCAGCAGGGAAGGTAATGCTGTCTCTCTTTTGGGACAAAAAAGGCGTCATTATGGAGCATTACGTGCCTAGAGGGACCACTGTCAGAAGTGCATCATACACAGATCTCCGAAAAAAATAATCTGCGGCCTGCAATCAAATCAAAGCGACGTGGATTGCTGTCAGCATCTGTCTTTTTCCAGCATGACAATGCGAGGCCCCACACTGCCCGTGCAACAGTGGCAACAATCACAGACCTGAATTTTCAGTATCTTCCTCATCCACCATACTCACCACACCTTGCCCCCAAGTGATTTCCGTATCTTTGGACTACTCAAAGACGCAATGGGAGGAAAGAAATTCCGTTCTGATGAAGAGTTACGCCACGCTGTGCATGAGTGGTTGCGCGGACTACGAAAAGAATTTTTTTCTAAAGGAATTTATGCACTTCGTAAGCGCTGGAGGACTTGCATTGAGCGTGGGGGGAGATTAAGTTGAAAAGTGATACAGCTTTGTACCACTTCTGCACAATAAACAAAAAAATATTTAAAGAATATTTAAGGTTTTTATTTGACCCACCCTCGTAGTTGTAACGAAGTTGGAGCATGGCGTAGACGATATAATTCTGAACTTTACAAATTATATAAATATCTTTAAATTAGAGTTCATTAACATAAACCGCCTCAAATGGGGCGGCCATGTTTTTCACAAGAACATGGGAGCCCATCAACAACAGAACTGCTGTAAAATACAGTGGGACGAAGAACCGGAGATGGAAGACGCTGGACAGGGGCGAGCGGAATGATGTAGAACAGGTCACGGCCCGTCAAGGGCAGGAGGAAGAAGTATTCGATACCGCAGTTACGAAAAACTGCTTCCAATTCAAAGGTTTACACAATAATTGGTACTGTGTAAAATGCCACTGATGTCTCGCCAAATTATCATGCTGATAAATTTTGAAATTCAGCTGTAGCAAAACTTAGAGGGTGATTAATAACTGTATATACTGAATTTTATCACTTTTTGTTTACATTTGCAGATTTCTCTGCAGTAGCATAGATCTTCAAATAGTTCAAATGGCTCTGAGCACTATGTGACTTAACATCTGATGTCATCAGTCCCCTAGAACTTAGAACTACTTAAACCTCACTAACCTGTTGTTGTGGTCTTCAGTCCTGAGACTGGTTTGATGCAGCTCTCCATGCTACTCTATCCTGTGTAAGGTTCTTTACCTGTCAGTAGCTACTGCAAACAACATACTTCTGAATCTACTTTATGCAGTCATCTCTTGGTCCCCCTCTACGATTTTTACCCTCCACACGCCCTCCAATGCTAAATTTATGACCCCTTGATGCTTCAGAACATGCCCTTCCAACCGGTCCCTTATCATCTGCAGAGCTAGTTGGCATATAAACTACTACTGTGGTAGGCGTGGGCTACTTGTCTATCTTGGCCACAATAATGCGTTGACTATAAGGAGATCAAACACGTCCATGCCGCAGGCAGGATTCGAACCTGGAACCGTAGCAGCTGCGCAGTTCCGGACTGAAACGATCAGAACCGCTCGGCCACAGCGGCCGGAACAGATCTTCACGCCGTACGAAGTAATAATCACAACACACGGAAAAGAAACTGTTTCCTACTTTTAACTAAAAACACTATTGTATGAAAAAGATCGCTGTGCATGTTTTCATGAAAATTATGCTGCTTGCGTTTGCTGATATTACAATACTAAACATCACTCAAATGACCTTCCGCCGGCCGGAGTGGCAGTCGGTTCCAGGCGCTACAGTCTGGAACCGAGTGGCCGGTACGGTCGCAGGTTCGAA
The DNA here is from genome assembly GCF_023897955.1 of Schistocerca gregaria. NCBI lineage: Eukaryota > Metazoa > Arthropoda > Insecta > Orthoptera > Acrididae > Schistocerca > Schistocerca gregaria. The sequence goes on from NC_064930.1 coordinate 69,680,217, forward strand.
TCCTGCCTCAGGCATGGGTGTGTGTGATGTCCTTAGGTTAGTTAGGGTTAAGTAGTTCTAAGTTCTAGGCGACTCATGACCTCAGATGTTAGCTCGCGTAGTGTTCAGAGCCATTTGAACCATTTTCATATGACCTCCCTGTCGTCACAAATTTCAGTTACCCCTAAATTTTTTTCAACTCAAATGTACTCTCTTATTACGAGGCTTGCTTTCTCTACCCTGTCACGTTATATCGTCAATAGCTACTAGCTTTCTTTCATCTGCGGCGCGGGGTGGCCGCGCGGTTTCAGACGTCCTGCCACGGTTCGCGCGGCGCTCCTTGGGTTACAATGCTTACTGATTTTTTTTTAGAAACTGTAATCGTCACAAGCTCAAGATGGTTAACATGTCAAAGCAACTGAAGATGGTTAACATGTCAAAGCAACTGAAGATGGTTAACATGTCAAAGCAACTGAAGATGGTTAACATGTCAAAGCAACTGAAGATGGTTAACATGTCAAAGCAACTGAAGATGGTTAACATGTCAAAGCAACTGCAGATGGTTAACATGTCAAAGCAACTGAAGATGGTTAACATGTCAAAGCAACTGCAGATGGTTAACATGTCAAAGCAACTGCAGATGGTTAACATGTCAAAGCAACTGCAGATGGTTAACATGTCAAAGCAACTGCAGATGGTTAACATGTCAAAGCAACTGCAGATGGTTAACATGTCAAAGCAACTGCAGATGGTTAACATGTCAAAGCAACTGCAGATGGTTAACATGTCAAAGCAACTGCAGATGGTTAACATGTCAAAGCAACTGCAGATGGTTAACATGTCAAAGCAACTGCAGATGGTTAACATGTCAAAGCAACTGCAGATGTTAACATGTCAAAGCAACTGAAGATGTTAACATGTCAAAGCAACTGAAGATGTTAACATGTCAAAGCAACTGAAGATGTTAACATGTCAAAGCAACTGAAGATGTTAACATGTCAAAGCAACTGAAGATGTTAACATGTCAAAGCAACTGAAGATGTTAACATGTCAAAGCAACTGAAGATGTTAACATGTCAAAGCAACTGAAGATGTTAACATGTCAAAGCAACTGAAGATAGAAAAAAGGTTTAGGGAAAACAACTGTAATCAAACAGCGCCATGCGTACAGCGGAACTTAAAAGAAGTTCGAACGTGTGGGAAATCTTATAGGACTTGCCGCTAAGGTCATCAGTCCGTAAGCTTACACACTACTTAACCTAAATTATCATAAGGACACACACACACACACACACACACACACACACACACACACACACACACACACACACACACACCCTATGCCCGAGGGAGGACTCTAACCTCCGCCGGTACCTGCCGCACAGTCCATGACTATAGCGGCTAAGACCGGTTGGCTAATCCCGCGCGGCGGCGGAACTTCCCTACAATAGAATTTCAACACACACGCGTTACCGTATCTCTGGGGATTTCAAGAAATTTGCGAGCGCTCCGTGTAGCGGGAGAACAGTACGCCGACTCAGATACCCTTCCGGCGGGCAGTTCACGGGATCGCCGATACGATCCCGCGTTTTATCGGATCGCAGTACCGACCGCTGCTCTTCCTCCACAGTATCTAACGCAACGGACGGCCGGGTGGGCGCGACTTCAACCAAGTGCGTTTGCCAAGTTCACTATCAGAGCCACGGCCTCAGCTGCGAATCTCAAGGTCTGCCAGCGATGTGGAGGAAGTTCCGCCGCTGGCGAGACCACGGGCACGCCGCCAACCGCGCACCACCAGTAATGGGTGCCTCACACTACGGCGACTCCGGGGGCCTCACACACTGAAGCGCCAGAGAAACCGGTGTACGCATGTGTTAATTTTAGTAACCAACAGCCTCAGTTGCACCGTTTACCTAGGTGCCAGTCGGGATAACCCAACCTTCTTCACAATAAAAGTAACTACCATTTGTCCATAGTGGACATCGTCAAACTGAAAGTACAAATCCATAAATTATCCGTTTTTACAGTACAGCAATTTACGTATTTGTAGTTTTAGCTTGACGATGTCCAACTTCTAGGGGACTGATGACCTCAGAAGTTAAGTCCCACAGTGCTCAGAACGATTTGAACCATTTTTTTTTTCGAATTTGTCTTGAATGCGACGAATCAAACGTATCGATGGCCCTGTTAGATACTCATTTCGCCATTGCCATTGAACCTCATTAATGTTTTCGTACTTAAAATATCACTTCAAAACTGACTTCCTTCCATCGAATGTAAGCCTTGCGCCAGCCATGTTTACCCGAGGAACTAGGAGCAACTAAGAACAAAACACTGACTATCTGGCGAATGTCATCTGACAAAACGAAGCAACGCTTGTGTGGCGATTGCCGGAACTACAAACTATTACACTACCAAAGATGTGGAAACTCCGTCAATTAGTTTGCCAGTTATGGACTTTTAAAAAGTGGATAAATTTTTTGGGACCCCTCTGTAGAACCTCACGTCATAAGAGGAGAAATGTGGCACCTGGGTGGCTTCGTGGACTCATGTTCGTCATCAACGTAGCAGATGACACTTCCAGAGCTGAAACGTATTTCTTGAATTGGGATAAGGACGGAGCTAAGAGATTACTAGACTGACTGGCTGGCTGTAATTAATAGCTTCAGTGAATTCAGGGTTTAACAGTACCGTGAAAACCCTGCAGTAAGCTTTTTCACCACACTTAGCTCTATCAGACAAATTACCCAGTGTTTAAGATGGGAATTTTCATCGTCATCCTTTCTAATTAGAATACCATGTTAGGTGAGAACGAGAGCATTTTATGCATTTCGTCTGGTCACCTAAGAAGTGTGCGATAGAGCTGGAGTTTCTCCGAATATTATTTCATTCTCTTTAAAAATTCACACTAAGCTATATTGTTTGTCTGCTCGTCTATTTTTACGTATGAACAGCAACTGCTCCAATCACCAGATGGGTAATACTAAATTTTGTGGATGCGCACATATCTTTGTACTGGGAGTTCCTAGTTTGGGCTCAAACGTTCCTTTCTTTTCCTTAAGTTACCACAAGGGCATTATTTCTCGTCCCCAGTAACGATACAGGATAGGAATGGTCGGTGTTGTTCACAATCCAACTGATGACGAGCAAGCAAAGGTGCATGTATGGCCAGCCACTGATTCTAGTGCTTTTGGCTTAGAGCATTCGTCACTCACAACCCCTATTTTTGAACCTTCCACACTGCATGCAAATGCCGCACTACGGTGGAACGGACACAGATCAGTACAGCTGCCAGTTCTGTAGATTAGTTTATCGTTCCATAGATCCGTGCTGAAGTGGTCCTCTAGGACGTGGAACATGTGAATTTTTTTTTTAAAAAAATTTCACATCTGAAATAACAGTACACGATACGCGAACATACACGATATATCATTTATTTCTGTTAAAAAATCGTCAATGGAGTAGAAGGAGTTAGCCATTAGTAAGTCTTTCAGGCTCCTTTTAAACTGATTTTTATTTGTAACTTAAGTTTTTATGTTTGTTGGCAAATTATTGAAGATGGGTGTTCCTGAGTAGTGGACCCCTTTTTGAACTGAAGTAAGTGCTTTTAAGTCCTTGTGCAGATCATTTCTGTTCCTGGTATTGTATGTAGTTCAATGATGTGGATCGTTATAGATTAATGCCTGCTAAGAATCTTCTTCAAACGCCGAAGGTCTTCATGAATGTGGGGAGTTTCTGGTGTCAAAACGATCCTCCTTCAAACGAGAAAACAATTTTCTTTTTGTTCTGACCCATGGCGGTATCCCCTTACACGGCGCAAATGTATCTGGCTGCCTCCGCTACTGTCAACCATCTATTGAACTCAGATGAATACGACTGTAATGTTCCAATTTCTTCACTTGGGACTCCATTCTCTAGCGTCCACAGCTCCACCCACTACCTCCAAATGACAAAATTCATAGAATATGTGAACTCAAATAGCAACAGATAACCAGAATACCAATGTGCAAAACAAAAACACTACGAACTTGTGCAAGAAACTTAATACATCTACATGGCTTATCTTCAGTTCACATTTAAGTGATAGCAAAGGGTTCTTCAAACCATCTTCAGACTTTTTCCTCTACTATTCCACAATCAATAACGCTTGGGAGAAATGAAGCCTCAAATCTTTCTGTACGAGCTCCGATTTATGTCATAATAAGGGGGGGGGGGGAGATCAAAAAGTTTCCGTTCGAAGGTCGGACAGTCCACAATCTGTATGCGAATCGGGCAAAATGGCTGTGAGCATTAAGGCAATCATTCCACCGGTGCACCAGGTTTAACACACTAGTTTGATAGAAAATCGTATTCCTCTGTGTGAAAAAGTAACTTCTGAACTAGATCATATTTGTGAAAATTATTCTCTATCTTGGTATGCTCTATATAATATTATTGAACGTAATAATACAATTCTCACACAAATTTCAAAATATGTAATCCAAACTGTCGCCTGTTGGCTGCTTTGAAGCACCTCTTTAGTTTCTGGAGCACTAAGACGTTTAAACGCCGTACGACAAATACAAGGACGATATGTCTTTACATTTAGAAAACGGAAAGCTTTCAGTGAGGATGCATTTCGTTATGATATGCAAGTGCGGCCATGTGTAACAGCTAATGTTTTTAGTATTTTGTATGTTGCACTTATAACGGCTGCAGTTTCCCCCTTGCTATCAGTGATTCGCACTACCAGCACAGCAAAGCCATGTACAGTGTGTGTCATCTTTTAGATGGCAGACCTCTCCCAGTGCTAAGTCGGTACAAGAAGAAGACGGAAGAAGAAGAAGAAGACGGAAGAAGAAGAAGAAGACGGAAGAAGAAGACGGAAGAAGAAGAAGAAGACGGAAGAAGAAGAAGAAGACGGAAGAAGAAGAAGAAGACGGAAGAAGAAGAAGAAGACGGAAGAAGAAGAAGAAGACGGAAGAAGAAGAAGAAGACGGAAGAAGAAGAAGAAGACGGAAGAAGAAGAAGAAGACGGAAGAAGAAGAAGAAGTCGGAAGAAGAAGAAGAAGTCGGAAGAAGAAGAAGAAGAAGTCGGAAGAAGAAGAAGAAGTCGGAAGAAGAAGAAGAAGAAGTCGGAAGAAGAAGAAGAAGAAGACGGAAGAAGAAGAAGAAGAAGACGGAAGAAGAAGAAGAAGAAGACGGAAGAAGAAGAAGAAGAAGACGGAAGAAGAAGAAGAAGAAGACGGAAGAAGAAGAAGAAGAAGACGGAAGAAGAAGAAGAAGAAGACGGAAGAAGAAGAAGAAGAAGTCGGAAGAAGAAGAAGTCGGAAGAAGAAGAAGAAGAAGTCGGAAGAAGAAGAAGAAGAAGTCGGAAGAAGAAGAAGAAGAAGTCGGAAGAAGAAGAAGAAGAAGTCGGAAGAAGAAGAAGAAGAAGTCGGAAGAAGAAGAAGAAGAAGTCGGAAGAAGAAGAAGAAGAAGTCGGAAGAAGAAGAAGAAGAAGTCGGAAGAAGAAGAAGAAGAAGTCGGAAGAAGAAGAAGAAGAAGTCGGAAGAAGAAGAAGAAGAAGTCGGAAGAAGAAGAAGAAGAAGTCGGAAGAAGAAGAAGAAGAAGTCGGAAGAAGAAGAAGAAGAAGTCGGAAGAAGAAGAAGAAGAAGTCGGAAGAAGAAGAAGAAGAAGTCGGAAGAAGAAGAAGAAGAAGTCGGAAGAAGAAGAAGAAGAAGTCGGAAGAAGAAGAAGAAGAAGTCGGAAGAAGAAGAAGAAGAAGAAGTCGGAAGAAGAAGAAGAAGAAGTCGGAAGAAGAAGAAGAAGAAGTCGGAAGAAGAAGAAGAAGAAGTCGGAAGAAGAAGAAGAAGAAGTCGGAAGAAGAAGAAGTCGGAAGAAGAAGAAGAAGAAGTCGGAAGAAGAAGAAGAAGAAGTCGGAAGAAGAAGAAGAAGTCGGAAGAAGAAGAAGAAGAAGAAGTCGGAAGAAGAAGAAGAAGAAGAAGTCGGAAGAAGAAGAAGAAGAAGTCGGAAGAAGAAGAAGAAGAAGAAGTCGGAAGAAGAAGAAGAAGAAGTCGGAAGAAGAAGAAGAAGAAGTCGGAAGAAGAAGAAGAAGAAGTCGGAAGAAGAAGAAGAAGAAGTCGGAAGAAGAAGAAGTCGGAAGAAGAAGAAGAAGAAGTCGGAAGAAGAAGAAGAAGAAGTCGGAAGAAGAAGAAGAAGTCGGAAGAAGAAGAAGAAGAAGAAGTCGGAAGAAGAAGAAGAAGAAGAAGTCGGAAGAAGAAGAAGAAGAAGTCGGAAGAAGAAGAAGAAGAAGTCGGAAGAAGAAGAAGAAGAAGTCGGAAGAAGAAGAAGAAGAAGTCGGAAGAAGAAGAAGAAGAAGTCGGAAGAAGAAGAAGAAGTCGGAAGAAGAAGAAGAAGTCGGAAGAAGAAGAAGAAGTCGGAAGAAGAAGAAGAAGTCGGAAGAAGAAGAAGAAGTCGGAAGAAGAAGAAGAAGTCGGAAGAAGAAGAAGAAGAAGTCGGAAGAAGAAGAAGAAGAAGTCGGAAGAAGAAGAAGAAGAAGTCGGAAGAAGAAGAAGAAGAAGTCGGAAGAAGAAGAAGAAGAAGTCGGAAGAAGAAGAAGAAGAAGTCGGAAGAAGAAGAAGAAGAAGTCGGAAGAAGAAGAAGAAGTCGGAAGAAGAAGAAGAAGTCGGAAGAAGAAGAAGAAGTCGGAAGAAGAAGAAGAAGTCGGAAGAAGAAGAAGTCGGAAGAAGAAGAAGTCGGAAGAAGAAGAAGTCGGAAGAAGAAGTCAGAAGAAGAAGAAGAAGAAGTCAGAAGAAGAAGAAGAAGTCGGAAGAAGAAGAAGAAGTCAGAAGAAGAAGAAGAAGTCAGAAGAAGAAGAAGAAGTCAGAAGAAGAAGAAGAAGTCAGAAGAAGAAGAAGTCGGAAGAAGAAGAAGGTAGGCACACAGTTTTGACTGCTGCCAACATTACGCAGCTGACTGTTGTACAAGGTAGCCATTGTCTGCTTCATTATTGTTTTGAGCTGTACTGTTCTGCATGTCTGTATAGTGCAGTTGTGCTGAACATTATCAAAATGAATGAAGAGGCAGTCACTGGCCCATCTCGGGAGTCGCCAACAGCCCCTACCGGTACGCCTACGGTTAGAAGGAAACCAGTATTACGCAGCTATGCTCGCAATATTATACTGCGTGTGATTGAATGCTGCGATAGGGAAAGGGAGCAGAAAAAATTGCTTCGCCCTATTTACAAATCTTCAGTGAGAGCTGCTACATACACAGGACAAAGCATGCGTAGCATTGGAAGATTCAAACAGTTTTCCGAGAATCATCCCGGCGTATCGCCACAAACGCCTGGGAAGAAGAGGTGAGTTTCCATTTCAGATATTTTGTCTGCGATCACTTTGAAGGAGCTCGCTATTTCATCCGAATTACCTTATATTTCATTTTTACTTTGCTACCGTATTGCTTTGTATGGAAACACCACCGGTTACTGTATTATTTCGAAACATTCGTATTACGGTAGATTTCCAAATTCAAAAAATACATGCAGTGCAGGAGGCATTTTCTTATAAATCTTTCGACCTCTTCTAACTTCGAAAAAGTGGAGAAATCGAAGTAATGATCGATGATTTCAACCAGCGTGTCACATTCGCGACACGATAGCGGAATTTTATTCAACGCGGAAGTTTGTGCAGAGCCTGCGAGCACTGCTTCCAGTTTCGCACGACAAAATCGGCTGTAAGTGGAGTATTGTCTCGCTGAGAAAATTACTTTTGTCTATGAGATCCACATGGCGTCAGGTGGAAAACAAGAAGAGTGTGTTGTTAGAACGTCCATTCATTGTGCACTGGCGATCTCTTTTCATTGTTGACATGAAGAACTCCAGGGAAGCTGGCAGAGAAATATTTTATCTCTATGAATCATGGATCGATAATTACCTAATATTTAATACATGTTGGCCGAGGAACGGTGACTTACGTGAAGAGTGTGTCGGTGTCACTGCATGGGGGAGCTTATCGAGAAGATTGATAGCTGCAAGTGTCGGATCCAAGGATGGGTTCGTCACGGAAGGGCAACTTATGATCTGGGCAAAGTCGACAAAGGGCGATTATCACGGTCAGATGTAGGCTTATGTTCCTAGAACTAGAACTCATCTCACAATCAGCCCCAATGTTGACCACGTGACAAGAATACACAAACCGGTTCCTACAGAAGACACAGGAAGTTGGTAACGGACCGTTTTATTGTCACCAACGTAAGGAATGAAAATGAAATATCGAGAATGGCGAGGTATTAATCGATCTAGTACCAGAACCACAGTTTAATGTCGAGAAACTGAACATAGTCATTCACCGTTGATAATGTGAATACGAGTGAAGGCAACTCTGAAGGACGACGAACTTCAAGCGCAGCTTTCATCCTCCCATGAGGCCCCTTACTCTGTGACACGTCACCTAAACTAGCGGAACTGAGCACACACCAGCCCTAATAACCTTCATTTACGCCTTCTAAGTTGCTTCTACGTAGTAACTGTCTTCACCTTCAGACGCTACTGACCGACTTGTTTTCTCTAAAAAGTACCCACGTCTCCACTGCAGTTTTCAAGCGAGACTGAATAGCACACTGCATGGTAATCCATGGCAGACCTGCGATAATTATTCGCTAACTGCCGCCACAAGATTGAGTGATGTCAGAAGATCACCGGGTTCTTCGCGCTTTTAGTTTCCTTCCGGTAATAGTCATCCATGGAGAAGGAATAAAAACTTTGAGGTTCGCCGATGACATTGTAATTCTGTCAAGCAGCAAAAGGACATGATAGCGCAGTTGAACGGAATGGACAGTGTCTTGAAAGGAAGGTATAAGATGAACATCAACGAAAGCAAAATGAGGATAATGGAATGTAGTCGAATTGAGTCGGGTGATGTTGCGGGAATTAGATTAGGAAATGAGACACACAAAGTAGTAAGGGGTTTTGTTATTTGGGGAGCAAAATAACTGATGACGGTCAAAGTAGAAAGGATATAAAATGTAGACTGGCAGTGGCAAGGAAAGCGTTTCTGAAGAAAAGAAATTTGTTAACATCGAGTATAGATTTAAATTTCAGGAAGTCGTTTCCGAAAGTGATTGTATGGAGTGTAGCCATTTATGGAAGTGAAACATGGACGATAAATAGTTTGGACAAGATCAGAATAAAAGCTTTCGAAATGTGGTGCTACAGAATAATGCTGGAAATTAGATGGGTGGATCACGTAACTAATGAGGAGTTATTGAACAGAGTTGAGGAGAAAAGGAATCTGTGGCACAACTTGACCAGAAGAAGGGATCGGTTGGTAGGACATGTTCTTAGGCATCAATGGATCACCAATTTAGCATTGTAGGGCAGCGTGGAGGGTAAAAATCGTAGGGGGAGACGAAGAGATGAATACACTAAGCAGATTCTGAACGATGTAGGCTGCAGTAGGTACTGGGAGATGAAGAAGCTTGCACATGATAGAGTAGCATGGGCAGCTGCATCAAACCAGTCTCAGGACTGAAGACCACAACAAAAGTCATGACTTGTACAGGACGTAATTTTTGAAGTAGCTAAATTTTGGTTTCTTTTAGAAAGGTTCGTAGCAATTTACGGGAAGTCGAGTGAAGTCGAAATCTTATCTGGGGATACGCGAGGATGTGTTATAGGCCCTATGGGTTTCTCAACATAGATTTAGGACACAGCCTAGCATGTCTTTCGCTAGCAGAGCACACGCCAATCAGTTTTCGTAAATTTTTATACAAGATGGTTCAAAGCGAGCGCCTGTTTTGATACATCAAAGTTACAAGTTTATTTTTAGAAAAGCAAAATATATAAACGTGTTGCTCTACTCTTCCCATTTCATCTATTAAAAATGAGAGGCATATAGCGTCCTCTGATGGGTATTGGGAAAGTTTTGCAATACGACGCCACGGTAACACGCAAGAGGCTCATTGTTGCTGTGTTCTGAGAATACTCCATACTTGCATTGTAGCCGCTGTGCCAATCTGTGGGCGCTGTAGTCCACTAGAACGTTTGTTGGAAGTGCTTGCTGTGGTATAGTGGTCACGAAGTGAAATTCGGGCAGTTCTCCAGTGCACAACTTAGTGCGTGGTTTAAACGTAGACCAGTGCTCTGAAGAAAGAACTCTTGCAGTCAGTCATGTGCGTCCACTTCCTACAATATATTCAGGTGGTACAGAGAATTCCAAAGAGGAAATTTCACTCTGAAGGACGCTGAGAGAACGGCGAGGCCACGATCATGAGTTATGGAGGAAAGCATTGATGCTGTGAGGAAAATGCTAGACGAAGACAGGCGAGAGTCCTATAAGCAGATAGGAGATACCTTAGGGCCAAATGCACCAGCAATTCGATTCTGCATCATCATTCGCAAGTTAAAAAATCTGTCGTCTCTGGGTCCACAGATGTAAGAGGGGGTTATACGACTTGCTGTAGGGGGGTGTTTAAGCAGGTTTTCTGGGGGGGGGGGGGGGGGCGGCGATCTCTGTATGTGAATAAGATCGTGATAGGTGACGAGACTTGGCCGTACTATGATGTGCTGGCTAAGACTCAAAACAAAGCTAGGTTCTTTGAAGCGCCTCCCGTAGCTGTCAGAAAACCCCTATCACTAAAAATGGAGTGGAGCTGCGTGTTTTTGACACAAAGAAGACAGTCATAGATAAGTGGTACACTGCTCGAAGTCATCCAAGAACGTGCGAGCGAAGTCAAGAATGGACATTCGGTTCATCCATCACAACGACAGTCCAGCTCACCGCTCCACACGATGCACCGACAATTTGCGGCGTATAGGACAAATGCAAGCCTATTTCATCCTACCGGATCAACATCAAATGTGTCCGCCCCCGGTAGCTGAGTGGTCAGCTTAACAGACTGTCAATCCAAAAGGGCCCGGGTTCGATTCCCGGCTGGGTCGGAGATTTTCTCCACTCAGTGACTGGGTGTTGTGTTGTCCTAATCTTCGTAATTTCATCCCCATCGACGCGCAATTCGCGTCAAATCGAAAGACTTCCACCAGGCGAACGGTCTATCCGACGGGAGGCCCTCATCACACGGCATTTCATTTCATTTCAACATCAAATGTACCAGGATGTAACTCCAATTTCGGTTACAGGAGTAACCCGTCCACACTCAGTAACATGCTGCGTCACATAAATTAGTTGGCAGAATGCACGTTATTTATATCAATTATAAAACTCTTACCGACAGTTGGCGTCTGGTACATTTGTTACATTACATATGCACACATTGTATTAAGTTGATTTTTCTAATTTGCTTTTATCTCTTAAAGCACTTTTATACACAACAGCGACCATTTCAGTAAAGCCGAAGGATGAGAGATGGTGCACGGTGAAACAGCTGGTACATGCGTGTAGCGTCGTTGACGGGGCCCTCCTGCACGGCCCTCTGACCCACGGCGATGGAAATCAGACGACTGAACGGCTCGCGGCGCAACACCGAAATGGCGGGAACCATGGAGGGAAAGAAGTCTACACCAGCGCCATCGATATAGAAACCGCCCTATGTTTCCGATCATACAAAAACGATAATTTTATTGTTTATTTTAATTTCGACAAGTAAGATTTTAACCTTGACAACAATAGATCTTAGGTATTTTTAAAGATAAAAGCAAATTAGAAGAATCTACTTAATACAGTATGTGCACATGAAACGTAATAAATGTACCAGACGCCACCTGTCGGTAAGAGTAATATAATTACACTACTGGACATTAAAATTGCTACACCTAGAATAATTGTAGATGATAACGGGTATTCATTGGACAAATATATTATACTAGAACTTGCATGTGATTACGTTTTCACGCGATTTGGGTGCATAGATCCTGAGAAGTCAGTACCCAGAACAACCACCTCTGGCCGTAATAACGGCCTTGATACGCCTGGGCATTGAGTCAAACAGAGCTTGGATGGCGTGTACAGGTACAGCTGCCCGTGCAGCTTCAACATGATACCACAGTTCATCGAGAGTAGTGACTGGCGTATTGTGACGAGCCAGTTGCTCGTCCACCTTTGACCAGATGTTTTCAATTGGTGAGAGATCTGGAGAATGTGCTGGCCAGGGCAGGAGTCGAACATTTTCTGTAGCCAGAAAGGCCCGTACAGGACCTGCAACATGCGGTCGTGCATTATCCTGCTGAAATGTAGGGTTTCGCAGGAATCGAATGAAGGGTAGAGCCACGGGTCGTAACACATCTGAAATGTAACGTCCACTGTTCAAAGTGCCGTCAATAAGAACAGGAAGTGACGGAGACGTGTAACCAATGGCACCCCATACCATCACGCAGGGTGATACGCCAGTATGGCGATGACGATGACGAATACACGCTTCCAATGTCCGTCCACCGCGATGTTGCCAAACACGGATGCGACCATAATGATGCTGTAAACAGAACCTGGATTCATCCGAAAAAAATGACGTTTTGCCATTCGTGCGCCTAGGTTCGTCGTCGAGTACACCATCACAGGCGCTCCTGTATGTGATGCAGCGTCGAGGGTAACCGCAGCCACGGTCTCCGAGCTGATAGTCCGTGCTGCTGCAAACGTCGTCGAACTGTTCGTGCAGATAGTTGTCTTGCAAACGTCCCCGTCTGTTGACTCAGGGATCGAGACGTGGCTGCACGATACATGACAGCCATGCGGATAAGATGCCTGTCATCTCGACTGCTAGTGATACGAGGCCGTTGGGATCCAGCACGGCGTTCCGTATTACCATCCTGAACCCACCTATTCCATATTCTACTAACAGTCATTGGATCTCGAGCAGCAATGTGATACGAAAAACCGCAATCGCGACCTTTATCAAAGTCGGATACGTGACGGTACGCATTTCTACTCCTTACACGAGGCATCACAACAACGTTTCACCAGGCAACGCCGGTCAACTGTTGTTAGTATATGAGAAATCCGCTGGTATCTTTCCTCGTATCAGCATGTTGTAGGTGTCGCCACCAGCGTCAACCTTGTGCGAATGCTCTGAAAAGCTAATTATTTCCATAACACAGCATCTTCGTCCTGTCGGTTAAATTTCTCGTCTGTGGCACGTCATCTTCGTCGTGTAGCAATTTTAATGGCCAGTAGTGTAATATAAATTACTTACATTCTGCCAAGCAATTTAATGTGAAGGTTGCTGAGTGTGGACGTGTTACCCCGGTAACCGAATTGGCAGGTACGTCTTCGTACATTTGATGTTGATCGGGTAGGACGAAATAGGCTTGCATTTGTGAAATAGTAAATTAGTATCATTGTCATTTCAAATCTGAAGATGGTTCTAGAGGAACCGAAACCGGTCATGTGAATGAACATTTTTGCAATCAAGGCTGATAAGCAACTGTGCATAAAAAGTGATTGTGGTATCGCTGCAGACATTACGTCTTTTTGTGGCGTATAGGACAAACTCCAGCACAATCGTTACAATCCAGACCTTGCTCCTTGTGACTTCGCCCTGATCCCCATGTGAAAATGAGGTTGAAAAGAATGCAGCTTTCAAGTGATGAGTGCAGTCCGAGGACTTGCGACAACGAATGTGCCTCATTCCCTCCACCTGGGAGAACTGGTTTACGGACTGGTTTCTCAGGATGGAGAGGTATATTCAATGCGGCGCAAATTAAAGCTGTACTGCGAAATTTTCCGGGTATCGTTTGTACTGCACTGGCATGCAAGTACTGTGCATGAAATTCACTATGACTGCACTACAAGTTTCCGCATCCATTTCGCCGACAACTCGTAGAATTTCCTCTTCCAAGTCACGGATGTTTCGGGGTTTGTTGGCATCCACCACTGTCGTAACATGATCCACAATGAAAAAAGTCACAAAGAGGTACGTCAACATGCCCTTTGTGGCCACTGATTATCAGCATTGCGCGAAATGAAACTATCAAGGAACCCTTCTTGGAGCAACTGAATTGTTTCATGGCAAGTACGGCAGCTGGGACCATCCTGCGGAAACCACGATTCTTCAGCGTCCATTCTATACAAGCGAAGGCTTAGAAACTCGCTGACTGTCACAGCTTGTTCTGTCTTATCTCCAAAATAGTAAGGGCCGATGACACTGCCGCACCAAAAACTCCACTAAACTGTCACCCTTTGTGGCTTTGTTTCCCTTTCTTGCCCCATTCAAGCATTTCTGACTCCCAGATACAGCAGTTACGCTTATTCAAAGAACCATTTGAAGTGAAAGTGTCGTTCATCGCTGAAGATGATTTCGATTACGAAGCTGTCGTTGTCCTATCAGGACCTAGTCTGCATCTACAGGATACTCTGCAAATCACACTGCAGTGCCTGGCAGAGGGTTCATCAAACCATCTTCACAATGAATCTATATTAATCCACTCTAGCAGCACACAGGAGAAACTAACACACATCTTCCCACGCGAGCACCAATTTCCCTATTTTATCATGTTTATCGTTTCTCCCTCTGTAGGCCGGCGTCAACAAAATGTTTTCGCATTCCGAGGAGAAAGTTGGTGATTAGCATTTCTTGAGAAGAGCCCGCCGCAACGAAAAACGCCTTTGTTTAAATGATGTCCACTCCAAATCCTGTATCATTTCTGTGACACTCTTTCCCCTATTTGGCGATAATACGAAACATGCTACTCTTCTTTGAACTTTCTCGATGTACTCCGTATATTCTATCTGGTAAGGATCCCAGACCGCGCAGCAGTACTCGCACAACATTTTGTGTGTTCCTTCCAATTTAAGTTGTTCGTAATTGTAATTGCTAGGTATTTACTTGAATTCACGGCCTTTAGATTTGACTGGTTTATCGTGTAGCCGAAGTTTAACGGATTTCTTATAGTACGCACTTTCCACGCACTTTTCATTATTTAGGGTTAATTGCCAATTTTCGCACCTTAACAGATATCTTTTTGGTGGTCGTAAGTTCTATGGGACCAGACTACTCAGGTCATCGGTCCCTAGAGTTGCACACTACTTAATCTAACTTCAACTTACGTTAAGGAACACACACACACACACACACACACACACACACACACACACGGGAGGACTCAAATCCGACGGGGGGAGCCGGAGATCGTTTTGAAATTTGCTTTTATTTTCTGATGACTTTCCTAGACCATGAGCGACGGCGTCATCTCCAAACAATCTAAGATTGCTCCTCAGATTGTCTCCCAAATCGTTTCTATAGGTAAGGAACAGCAGATGGCCTGTAACAGTACCTCGTGAAACGCCAGAAATCACTTCTGTTTTACTCTATGACTTTCCGTCAAATACCACGAACTGTGACCGCTCTGACAGGGTACCACGAATTCAGAGGCATAACTGACGATATTCCATAAGCACCAACAGCAAACTCATCTCTTCTGGTGATCCGTCACTTTCAGCTGGTGCATAAACTGAATTTTATAGGGGGTGCTAATGGAGATCGTACCGAAGAATTCTCCGTAGTGATGAACAGCTCAGGATCACCTGTTGGGAACGGTGACGAATTGATTTCGTTACGGTAACAGCCACACTATCACGAATCACCGAAGTATACTGCTCATTTCGGCCAGAACGACGCAGCCAAGGGTTTTAAGGTTTACCGTGGAACCCGTCTCAAAGAACTTTTTCTCAAGTCTGCGAACTGTTGATTCATTCGGTGCGTCATTACGCCCTAGAATCGCGCTAAGTCACCTGAAAGTTGCTGCATAACTTTCTCAATTCTGATGACGTTTTCACGAGTAGCACACGCTGCGCAAAAGTGAACTGGTCCATGGTTAGACACCGAATGCGAGAAATTCAAACTGAGACAACAATCAGAATGATCCTGGAAATACAAACGAATAAAAACAATGTCACCAACCTACTAAAATTTACCAGCCGTTCCAAAACCAGCGCTCTTTTTGAACCACCCTTTGTTCATGGGACATGAATGGAACTTAACATATCAATTGCCAATGCACTTCGATGCAACTCGAAAAAACTCTCGAGAAAAACTCCAAAGTTCAAGAAAAGCCACTTTGAAGTTTTCGGACTGCTAAAGTAAATTCACTTTCGGCAATCAGTGTGGCTCTGCGATAGTGTTCACGCGTAACATGTGCTGGAGGCCTGGGTTCGATTCCCGATAGATCTAAATTTTAAAACAGGAGTGCATGTTCTATGTGCATTTTTCGAAGCCTAAAATACATAATGATGAATTTGTAATGCGTTTTTAAAATTTATACACTCCTGATTAATAATATTTTATGAAAAATTTTTTTGACCGTTGCATTAATTTGCTTTGGCAAATTCATATTTGAATTCTGAACTTCACGCAGAATTATAAAAAATTGGACAAAATCAATTGGTGTCATCTCCTTGTTTTACTGTTTACAGATGTTATAGTTTAGTCTAGTAAAGCAACCAGAAAAGCAAAAGGAATCGCAAAACTATTTAGGTAAAATCTGTACAGTGCGAAAACTGTGAGGCTCTCCACATGAGTATCATACTGAAAATATCAGTTAAATTTTGGTTAAACGGGATATCAAAGAAATTTACAGGTTATTAATTCAACTAAATACCTACGGATTCCGTGCGGTTCTAGGCGCTACAGTCTGGAGCCGAGCGATCGCTACGGTCGCAGGTTCGAATCCTGCCTCGGGCATGTGGATGTGTGTAGTGTCCTTAGGTTAGTTAGGTTTAATTAGTTCTGAGTTCTAGGCGACTGATGACCTCAGAAGTTGAGTCGCATAGTGCTCAGAGCCATTTGAACCATTATAAACCTAGGGATTACGATTACGAACAACGCACTGAAAGCACCACACAGCAAATGATGTGGGAAAGGCGAATCAAAGACGGCGCTTTATTGGCACAACACTTAGAAAATTTAACAGATCTACTAAATAGACTGGCTACACTACGCTTGTCTACCATCTGATAGAGTACTGCTGGGCGGTGTGGGATCCTTTCCAGATAGGACTGACGAAGGGCATCGAAAAATCCAAAAAAAACTGAGCTCGTTTTGTATTATCGTGAAATAAGTGGGCGAGTACCACAGATATGAAACAGGCGTTTTCCGTTGCGAATAGATCTTTTATACGAGATTTCTATCAGCAACTTTCTCCTCCGAATATGAAAATATTTTGCCGACTAACTACGTAGGGAGAAATGACTCGTGCGACACAATAAGAAAAATCAGAGTTCCCACAGAGAGATTTAGGTGTTCGTTTTTCCTGAGCGGAACAGTGGAACGACGCAGAAATCGTCTTCAAGTGTTCATATTCCTAATACTGAAGTGGGAATAGCAGAATGGTCGTGCACATGTAGAATTTGATGTATGCTGTAAGGCAAGTTAAATAGTACAAAAATGATTTCATTGGCTTTTCGACTTCGTATTCTTTTCAAGAGTGCGCCTTGTTCTATGAAACAAGCTACGCATTTGTGAATTTAAAAATTTTTGCCATTAAACTTAATATTGAAAGCAGTTTGGAGCTTCATCCCGGACGTCGTTCATTGCACAATATCTCGACAAGGCACCTGTTAGTCATCCTCTGGTGAGACATGCTTCACTGATTATGACGTCATCAGTCTTACCTGAGGCTGACTAACAGGTGTCCAGGCCAAATATCGTGCAATGAACAACTTACATATGCGCGGAGTCTGTCGTAAAATTCGTCAGACGCATTTTCTTGGTGTTTCTGCAGATATTTGCAATTTGATTTTTTGGGGTGCGTAGCTACAGTATGCCCGAAAAAAAAAACAAAAATCACGTCTATCAAGACGAGCCCAATGCCGACGAAGAGCGTCGGTGTATTTCACGTTACAAACAAAACTACTTTTAAAGCGAAAATTTACGCGCCCATTCAATACAGCGATCCCAAATTAGTCCAATAGTCGTTTTATTGCTACGTTGAAAGCGGCTAATTATTGTTGTATGGTAATGTATGGTTATAAATAATGGTATTTTGTCATGTGGTAACGAAGTTGAACTCGTGTTAGAGGAACAGTTAAGCTCATATTTAAGTTCACAAGTAATCTCGTAATTCTTGAAAGTGATCAGAAATGCAGAAGGTAACCGGAAATTTATCATTAAACTGTTTCCTGTAGTGCTCGTGGCCAGGGTACAATTTCTGTTAAATTTACGAAAACTGACCTGTTAGCAGTAATACTAGCAATCTCACTGTCAAAAATACGAAATATTAATAACTGCCAAGAATTCCCTGTCTGTAATGTTAATTGTATCACATGTAAATTATAAATGGCCTACCTGTTCCCATAATGAATAAATACTGTGCTGCTGCTATCCCCAAAATACTGCGGTTGCTGCTGTAGTTACAAAGTAAAAATTCAAACTACTAGCAAAGCGATGTGTATTGCCTGATTTAAACCATAAGAGACTCCACGAAACTTTCGTGTTAATAAATCTAATTCCTGCAATGATCATTATCAATAATTCTGTTAGTAAGAAGCTTGGGACAAGAAAATTACGTATGAGAAACACCGACAAAAACAGACGTTTTTCATATTAGGTGCATCGTGCTGACATCTACCACCAGGTACTTAATATCAGCGACCTCAGTTGTCACTAGACATCGTGAGTGAACAGAATGGGGCGCCTGCAGAACTCACGGACTTCGAACGTGGTCAGGTGACTGTGTGTCACTTGTGTCATACGTCTGTAGGCGAGATTTCCACACTCCTAAACATCCCTAGGTCCACTGTTTCCGATGTGATAGTGAAGTGGAAGCGTGAAGGGACACGTACAGCACAAAAGCGTACAGGCCGACCTCGTCTGTTGACTGACAGAGACCGCCGACAGTTGAAGAGGGTCGTTATGTGTGATAGGCAGACATCTATCCAGATCATCACACAGGAATTCCAGACTGCATTCAGGATCCACTGCAAGTACTATGACAGTTAGGTGAGCAGGTGAGAAAACTTGGGTTTTGTGGTCGAGCAGCTGTTCATAAACATCACGCCGGTACATGCCAAACGACGCCTCGCTCGGTGTAAGGAGCGTAAACATTGGACGATTAAACAGTGGAAAAACGTTGTGTGATGTATCACGGTACCCAATGTGGCGTTCCGGCTGTGGGTCTGGCGAATGCCCGGTGAATGTCATCTGCCAGCGTGTGTAGCGCCAACAGTAAAATTCGGAGGCGGGGTTGTTATGGTGTGGTGTTTTTTATGCAGGGGGCTTTAACCCCTTTTTTGCGTGGCGATATCACAGCACAGGCCTACATTCATGGTTCAAATGGCTCTGAGCACTATGGGACTCAACTGCTGTGGTCATCAGTCCCCTGGAACTTAGAACTACTTAAACGTAACTAACCTAAGGACATCACACACATCCATGCCCGAGGCAGGATTCGAATCTGCAGTCGCACGGTTCCGGACTGCGCGCCTAGAACCGCGAGACCACCGCGGCCGGCGCCTACATTCATGTTTTAAGCATTATTTTGCTTCGCACTGTTGAAGAGCAATTCGGGGATGGCGATTGCACCTTTCAACACGCTCGAGCACCTGTTCATAATGCACGGCCGGTGGCGGAGTAGTTACACGACAATAAGATCCCTGTAATGGACTGGCCTGCACAGAGTCCTGACCTGAATCCTACAGAACACGTTTGGGATGTTTTGGAATACCGACTTCGTACCAGGCCTTACCGACCGACATCGATACCTCTCCTCAGTGCAGCACTCCGTGAAGAATGGGCTGCCATTCCCAAAGAAACCTTCCAGCACCTGACTGAACGTATGCCTGCGAGAGTGGAAGCCGTCATCAAGGCCAAGGGTGGGCCAACACCACACTGAATTCCAGCATTACCGATGGAGGGCGCCACGGACTTAAGTCGTTTTCAGCCACGTGTCCGGATACTTTTGATCACCTAGTCTAGTAACGTTTTCCCATTGTTCAATCGCTCGATATTTACGCTCCTTACGCCAAGCGAGGCCAAGTTCGACATTTACGCGGCGCGATGTGTGGCTTATGAGCAGCCGCTCAACCATGAAATTTAAGTTTTCTCACCTCCCCCCTAACTCTCATAGTACTTGCAGTGGATCCTGATGCAGTGTGGAATTCCTGTGTGACGGTCTGGATAGATGTCTGCGTATCACACATTACGACCCTCTTCAATTGTCGGCGGTCTGTCAGTCAACAAACGAGGTCAGCCTGTACGCTTTTGTGCTGTACATGCCCCTTCACGTTTCCACTTGACTGTCACATCGGAAACAGTGGACCCTAGGGATGTTTAGGAGTGTGGAAATCTCGTGTACAGACGTATGACAAGTGACACCCAGTCACCTGACCACGTTCGAAGTCCGTGAGTTCTGCGGAGTGCCCCATTCTGCTCTTCAAATGGTTCTGAGCACTGTGGGACTCAACATCTGAGGTCATCAGCCCCCTACAACTTAGAACTACTTAAACCTAACTAACCTAAGGACATCACACACATCCATGCCCGAGGCAGGATTCGAACCTGCGACAGTGGCAGTCCCGCGGTTTCGGACTGCAGCGCCTAGAACCGCACGGCCACCGCGGCCGGCATTCTGCTCTCTCACGATGTCTAATGACTACTGAGGTCGCCGATTTGGAGTAGCTGGTAGTAGACGGCAGCACAATGCACCTAATACGAAAATTGTATGTACACTCCTGGAAATTGAAATAAGAACAACGTGAATTCATTGTCCCAGGAAGGGGAAACTTTATTGACACATTCCTGGGGTCAGATACATCACATGATCACACTGACAGAACCACAGGCACATAGACACAGGCAACAGAGCATGCACAATGTCGGCACTAGTACAGTGTATATCCACCTTTCGCAGCAATGCAGGTTGATATTCTCCCATGGAGACGATCGTAGAGATGCTGGATGTAGTCCTGTGGAACGGCTTGCCATGCCATTTCCACCTGGCGCCTCAGTTGGACCAGCGTTCGTGCTGGACGTGCAGACCGCGTGAGACGACGCTTCATATAGTCCCAAACATGCTCAATGGGGGACAGATCCGGAGATCTTGCTGGCCAGGGTAGTTGACTTACACCTTCTAGAGCACGTTGGGTGGCACGGGATACATGCGGACGTGCATTGTCCTGTTGGAACAGCAAGTTCCCTTGCCGGTCTAGGAATGGTAGAACGATGGGTTCGATGACGGTTTGGATGTACCGTGCATTATTCAGTGTCCCCTCGACGATCACCAGAGGTGTACGGCCAGTGTAGGAGATCGCTCCCCACACCATGATGCCGGGTGTTGGCCCTGTGTGCATCGGTCGTATGCAGTCCTGATTGTGGCGCTCACCTGCACGGCGCCAAACACGCATACCACCATTATTGGCACCAAGGCAGAAGCGACTCTCATCGCTGAAGACGACACGTCTCCATTCGTCCCTCCATTCACGCCTGTCGCGACACCACTGGAGGCGGGCTGCACGATGTTGGGGCGTGTGCGGAAGACGGCCTAACGGTGTGCGGGACCGTAGCCCAGCTTCATGGAGACGGTTGCGAATGGTCCTCGCCGATACCCCAGGAGCAACAGTGTCCCTAATTTGCTGGGAAGTGGCGGTGCGGTCCCCTACGGCACTGCGTAGGATCCTACGGTCTTGGCGTGCATTCGTGCGTCGCTGCGGTCCGGTCCCAGGTCGACAGGCACGTGCACCTTCCGCCGACCACTGGCGACAACATCGATGTACTGTGGAGACCTCACGCCCCACGTGTTGAGCAATTCGGCGGTACGTCCACCCGGCCTCCCGCATGCCCACTATACGCCCTCGCTCAAAGTCCGTCAACTGCACATACGGTTCACGTCCACGCTGTCGCGGCATGCTACCAGTGTTAAAGACTGCGATGGAGCTCCGTATGCCACGGCAAACTGGCTGACACTGACGGCGGCGGTGCACAAATGCTGCGCAGGTAGCGCCATTCGACGGCCAACACCGCGGTTCCTGGTGTGTCCGCTGTGCCGTGCGTGTGATCATTGCTTGTACAGCCCTCTCGCAGCGTCCGGAGCAAGTATGGTGGGTCTGACACACCGGTGTCAATGTGTTCTTTTTTCCATTTCCAGGAGTGTATTTGGGGGTGTCCGGATACTTTTGATCACCTAGTGTAGCAGTAACTATAGGGAAGTGATATCTTATTTGTCTGTCACCGTTTGCTCGCGAAACATCTGTATTTCTGAAAGTTGCTGTCATTTATTTTCTGTGAGTAAAATTCATTGGTGCTATTGGCTTTAATTATCCACCGATCCGAGAAAGCAGGTTTCCTATGCACCCCATATTTGAGGAGTAGGCAGGACACAACACATGGGCTTCTTGTTAAAGGCATTACATTCCACTACGACTGTCTATATTATTAAAAATATCGGGAATACAATATATCGATAAATAAAAATATTATTGATCTCGATATACGGAGACTAATTATAGATATCGGCAGAAAAAAGTATCGACTTACCTGCCTATAGAAACTCACATTGTAAAAATAGTGCCGCTTTTAGAGCTGTATATTGAAGTATTAATTTATTATTAAGTATTCTGTACGTAAACAAGCTGGCAGCCTGTTTATCCTCCTTGGAGCGAAAACTGAAAGGAAAACGATGGACCCTCACGCTTGGCGGTAACCACTATGTTAACAACGGTAACCGTACGCTAGTGGCAGAATTAAAGTTGTCCGATGGATCCGTCGTTCGCTTTCGTCACACATCGGATCTGACCGGAACACTTCATGTCGACTTTCTTGTTTCTCTCATTTCTGCCAACGCCAGAAATCTAGCAGCTGTATCATCAAAACTGCGTGCTTAAGCTAAACGTTGCAGCTTGTGTTGGTAGCGCCGAGCGCCGATTACGTCAGCATTTCCCCTCAGACGTCTTCGCCCACCGTAAAGACCAGTATTGTCATATACATTTTTGTTCATTTCCATCATCTGTTTTTTGAAGAATGCTAATGTCAAGAAATAGTACAGTAGCAGCGTTTAAATTTTTATTGTAATCGCAACTGGTCCTATTTCTTCAGATCAGAAATTTTGTTCCATTCACACCGCCACCCCCCAAGTGCAATTGGACTTTTTGTGTGCCACATATACTTGCTTCGTAGAATCAAGGAGAGAGAGGTTGGACGTGATCAATGCTCAAAAAGTAGTAACACTCTTTCACAAAGTTTAAGTAATATTACGTTTTACTACTATTCCAAAAGAACAATTTCAAATGTTTACTGCGAAAAAACAAAAATATCTGCGCTCGATGTTATCGTTTTGATATATCGAGGGAATAAACGTCTCCGGTATACAGAATGAAATTTTCACTCTGCAGCGGAGTATGAGCTGATATGGAGCTTCCTGGAATATTAAAACTGTGCGCCCAACCGAGACTCGAACTCGGGACCTTTGCCTTTCGCGGGCAAGTGCTCTACCGACTGAGTTGGAGAGCTTTTGTGAAGTTTGGAAGGTAGGAGACGAGGTAATAGCGGAATTAAAGCTGTGAGGACGGGGCGAAGGTCGTGCTTGGGTAGCTCAGTTGGTAGAGCACTTGCCCGCGAAAGGCAAAGGTCCCGAGTTAGAGTCTCGGTTGGGCGCACAGTTTTAATCTGCCAGAGTTTCAACTCCGGTATACTTCGTACCCAAGAACCCAAAAAGCAATCGAAGAGACACTTACAGCTCTTTAACAGGCCAGTAGGAACATGGGGTTAATTATTCATGAAAAATAAATGGCAGCTGGAAAAGCGCATAGAGAGAATATGCCAAATGCAATAACAATGGGCAATAATACATTTGAGACAGTTGAACATTTTAAGTATCTGGGCTCGACAGTTACACATCTAAATGATACCCTCTATGAAATTAAGCAGAGATTACTACTGGCCAACAAAGCCTATTTTGCCCTAACAAGACTTCTATCCTCAAGGCTCCTAACTCGTACCACGAAATTAGGTATGTATTAACCACTTATACGACCAGTGCTTACATATGCCTCTGAAGCCTGGACATGAACAACTAAAGATATTGAAACACTGGA
Source organism: Schistocerca gregaria (assembly GCF_023897955.1). Classification (NCBI taxonomy): domain Eukaryota; kingdom Metazoa; phylum Arthropoda; class Insecta; order Orthoptera; family Acrididae; genus Schistocerca; species Schistocerca gregaria. The sequence goes on from NC_064930.1 coordinate 69,704,129, forward strand.
TGCACTTGAAAGAAAGGTACTTAGACGAATTATGGGCCCAATCCGTAAACATCACAGCACGAACACTAAAAGTAACTGATGACCTCAAATGTGCCATCGACAATCGAAAGGCAACAATATTGACGCTACTGGACTTCAGCAAAGCTTTTGACACTTAACTATACATACTGCACAGGAAAATGCAACAGGTTAATTTCTCTGATAGTGCAATGAGATGCTTTGAAAGCTACTTAAATGACAGACAGCAATGTCTCGTCCGCGTAAATGAAAAATCTTCATGGAAACATGTTTCCTCGGGAGTGCCACAAGCATTAGTCTTAGGACCACTTTTATTTTCTTTACATGTCAACGATATTTCGTCGGTTCTGTCCTGTTAATATCATTTCTATGCCGACGACCTCAAGCTCTAATTAAGCGTCAGACCTGAAGATGTAAACACTGCAATCGCTCAGATGAATGATGTGTCTTCAGTAGCGACATGGGCGAAAAACCAGGGGCTTAAATTAAACGCAAAAAAGACGCAAGTAATCTTAAAAGCCCATCAGAAATTAATAAGTTCAGATTTCCGGGAACGGCTACCTCCTATTCTGCTCGACGGTACTCCAACACCATATCAGAAAACAGTGAAGAACTTGGGTGTAACTTTGGACGAGCATCTCAACTGGGCGGAGAATACGGTCGCAGTGTGCCGAAAGACGTCTGCTTGTCTCTATGCTCTCAAAAAATTTCGGAACATATTTCCACAGGACTTGAAACGCCAGCTCGTGCAAGCACTCGTTCTACCGGACCTCCACTATTGTGATGCGATTCAACAAGGCGTGAGTAACGAAAACAAAAGACGGCTGGAGCTAACCATGAACGCCTGTGTGCGTTACGCCTGCAACAATCGCCGATATGATCATGTTAGTGCTTCATACTCCGAGCTAGGGTGGCTGCGGCCGGACAAACTGCGTGACTACCACACTCTTATGTCTACTTCACCGACTCCTCGTCGCGCAAGCACCCCAGTACCTAGCTTCAGAGATTTAAAACCTATCATGCCACCATAATCGAAACACGAGGTCACTCTTATCTGGTATCCTAACTGTGCCCACTCACAAAACAAAAACTTTTGCAAACTACTCCTCAGTTGCCGCTGTCCGCCTCTGGAACAAACTGCCCCTCACCTTGCGCAAAATTCAATCTCCTGCTGCTTTTAAGAAGAAGTTGAAGCATTTCCTACTATCATCCTCATAAAGTTCTCCACAAAATTAATGTACAAGGCCAATCCTCTCATCTGTCAAATAGCAAAGCTAGCGTCTCCTATCTTGCTCCTGAGATGCCTTCCTCTTCATCTATCTCTTTTAGCCACGCAATCTTCTTTTCCTTTATATTTCCTTAATTATCTTTCATCATATCTCTCTATTCTTCTCCTCCCTTCAGCATGAGTCTCCCTCATACTCCCTGCTGCCAGCACTCCTATCTAAAATCTCTCTTCAATAATGTCTAATTATAACAGCACTTATGATCTACGAGTATAAACTCTATATGTATGCAGTTTTCCAGGTGTGCCTTTGTAATCGTTTATTTCACTTTTTGTACTGGATGTAGTTTAACATGCCTACTAAAACATATGAATGTAAAATCTGTAGAATGCCTGGTTAGATGTAAGAGGCGGCCTGATGACCCTAATCTTGCCAGGTTATGTAAATCAATAAATAAACAATAAATAAAAATTTGTGAGAGAGGAAGATGGAGGCGGAGATACAACCACGAGTTGTATATCATAATCAAAGACAAGCCCATCAGAAAGATAGTGAAACCATCCGGACTGAGGTGGGCGGGGCATGGGGCCCGCATGAACGATACAGAAGCACCAAAAAGAGCATTACAAGGAAAGCCAGGAGCGCAGAGAGGACGTGGTCGACCAAGAGCCAGGTGGGAAGATGGAGTAGTCTAACATCTCAGGAAGATGGGCTATAGAAACTGGAGAGTATTGGCAAAGGAGCGACAGAAATGGAAGAGACCAAGGCTCATGAGCTGTAAAGAAAGAAGATACTCCGATAGTTCTTTGAAATTATCGATGATTCGAATTTTATCAACAGCTCGACATTGCACTCAGCAGTTGATCGCGATATTGCACGGACGATCATTGTTTATGGAGTATGGCGCAGGCGCGGAGGGACGTCCCATCCCCCAATACTTTGGAGAAGTATGTTAGTGTTACCTGTGGCGTCATAGTGTGGAGGGACAGGGGTTATGACTTGACAACGAATTGAGTACATTGGAACAATGCTCGTAACGCCAGCAGAGCGGCGTCAGCACCAAGTGTTTGCGCAGCTGCACTCGCGACTCGCGGTCTTGTTTAGCAAATGCAACGAAGCTCCACGTCGACGCGATCGCAACGAGGACCACGCGTGGGTGGCCCGAGTCACGTACGGCGGCGAGCGTGTTGTTCCAGGTGCTGCCTTTCAGTCTGCAAGCGGCCGCCTCGTTGCTAAATTATAATGGCATCCCCAGTACACACCACATACCAAGAATCACTGGCCTCAATCGACGCCTCGGGAACAATGAGGCAATCACCATTACGGAGAGCTTGCCTTCACCGGCACTGTCCTTTGGTACAAATATCTGCTCGTAACTGTCTGAGGGAGAGCCAGTGCTGACGAAAATCTACAATCTGGTGAGCAAGATGTATGAGACAGGCGAAATAATCTCAGACTTCAAAGAGGAATGTAATAAATCCAATCCAAAAGAAAGCAGGTGTTGACAGATGTGAAAATTACCGAACTATCAGTTTAACAAGTCACAGCTGCAAAATACTAACGCGCATTCTTTACAGTCGAATGGAGAAACTGGTAGAAGCCGAACTCGGGGAAGATCAGTTTGGATTCCGTAGAAATGTTGGAACACGTGAGGCAATACTGACCTTACGACTTATCTTAGAAGATAGATTAAGGAAAGGCAAACCTACTTTTCTAGCATTTGTAGACTTGAAGAAAGCTTTTGATAATGTTGACTGGAATACTCTCCAATTTGAAGATGACAGGGGTAAAGTACACAGAGCGAAAAGCTATTTACAATTTGTACATAAACCAGATGGCAGTTATAAGAGTTGAGAGGCATGAAAGGGAAGCAGTGGTTGAGAAGAGAGTGAGACAGGGTTGCAGCCTCTCCCCGATGTTGTTCAACCTGTGTATTGAGCAAGCAGTAAACAACAGAAAAATTCTGGGTAGGAATTAAAATCCATGGAGAAGAAATAAGAACTTTGTGGTTCGCCGATGACATTGTGATTCTGTCAGACAGCAAAGGGCCTGGAAGAGCAGGTGAAAGGAATGGATAGTGTCTTGAAAGGAGGATATAAGATGAATATCAACAAAAGCAAAACGAGGATAATGGAATGAAGTCTAATTAAATCGGGTGATGCTGAGGGAATTAGATTAGGAAATGAGACGCTTAAAGTAGTAAATGAGTTTTTCTATGTGGGAAGGAAAATAAGTCATGATGGTCGAAGTACAGAGGATATAAAATGTAGACTGGCAATGGCAAGGAAAGCGTTTGTGAGGAAGAGAAATTGTTAACATCGAGTATAGATTTAAGTATCAGGAAGTCGTTTCTGGAAGTATTTGTATGGAGTGTGGCCATGTATGGAAGTGAAACATGGACGATAAATAGTTTACACAAGAAGAGAATAGAAGGTGCGGTTCCAGACTATAGCGCCTAGGGCCGCTCGGCCAACCCCGGTCGGCGAACAATTTTGAACCAAGTCCAGAATGAGATTTTCACTCTGCAGCGGAGTGTGCGCTGATATGAAACTTCCTGGCAGATTAAAACTGTGCGCCCGACCGAGACTCGAACTCGGGACCTTTGCCTTTCGCGGGCAAGTGCTCTACCGACTGAGCTACCGAAGCACGACTCACGCCCGGTACTCACAGCTTTACTTCTGCCAGTACCAAGTCATTTATCTACAAGGACACTACATTAAAAAATAGAAGTATGTTTCTGTGATGTATGAACTTTTTTCTATTCCGTTCCGAGAACTTCTCAAACCACCCTCGTAGTTTCCACCATACACTGCGCACACTGGCAGGTGTGGGCCAGACCTCTGCGTGCCGTAGAGAAAGTGGGTAGTCATCCGTTCTCTCGACCTTCCACAGACTGCACGCAATCTAAGCTCAGCCGCCAGACCACAATGACGTCACCGGCCGGCGACTTTCGCCTCCGCAGGCGCCCACTGGGCGAGAATGAGTAACGGAACGGATCGCGGCTGAGTAATGAGGAGCAGAACTCAACTCCGGCGAGACTACGCGCGGCCGACCGAAACACCGTGGCTGGTGACGTCACGCGGTACCTGGTCAGCTAGCGTGACTCTGCGCCCGCGGTTGTGAAGAGTCGCCATTGTCTCCGTTCCAGTGGGTGCCAGCACCGTATACTGTGTAGAGGCGGGAGTTTCACCTTCTGCCAGGGGCAGCACTCCAGCGGCGCACGTAACAAGCCAGCTGGTAATGGGTTTATATGACCATCAGGAAATCTACAGGCAGCGGAGAGTCAATTCTGACGTAGCGGTTGGTAACAGAAACGAGACTACAGAAAAATCGAGACACTTTCATAGGCCTTGGCCTGGAAAAGGCGTTAAACAGTGACAAGTAGTGCAAGATACTCTAAATTCTGCGAAAAATTGGGGTAAGTTATAGGGACAGACGTGTAATATACACTACTGGCCATTAAAATTCTTAATCCAAAGAAGAAATGCAGATAAACGGGTATTCATTGGACTAAAACTGACATGGGATTACATTTTCACGAAATTTGGGTGCATATATGCTGATAAATCAGTACCCAGAACAACCAACTCTTGCCGAAATAACGGCCTTGATATGCCTCGGCATTGAGTCAAACAGAGCTCGGATGGCGTGTACACGTACAGCTGCCCCTGCAGCTTCAACACTATACCACAGTTCATCAAGAGTAGTGACTGGAGTATTGTGACGAGCCAGTTTCTCGGCCACCATTGATCAAATGTTTTCAATTGGTGAAAGATCTGAAGGACGTGCTGGCCAGGGCAGCAGGCGAACATTTTCTGTATCCAGAAAGACCCGTACAGGGCCTGCCACATGCAGTCGTGTATTATCCTGCTGAAATGTAGGGTTTCGAAGCGATCAAATGAAGGTTAGAGCCACGGGTCGTAACACATCTGAAATGTAACGTCCACTGTTCAAAGTGCCGTCAATGCGAACAAGAGGTGACCGAGACGTGTAACCAGTGGCACCCCATACCATAACGCCGGGTGATACGTCAGTATGGCGATGACGAATACACGCTTCCAATGCGCGTTCACCGCGATGTCGCCAAACACGGATGCGACCATCGTGATGCTGTAAACAGAACCTGGATTCATCCGAAAAAATGACTTTTGCAATTCGTGCACCCAGGTTCGTCGTCGAGTACGCCATCGCAAGCGCTCCTGTGTGATGCAGCGTCAAGGGTAACCACAGCCATTTTCTCCGAACTGCTGCAAACGTCGTCGAACTGTTCGTGCAGATGGTGGTTGTCTTGCAAACGTCCCTATCTGTTGACTCGGGGATCGAGACATGGCTGCAAGATCCGTTACAGCCGTGCGGATAAGATGCCTGTCATCTCGACTGCTAGTGATACGAGGCCGTTGGGATGCAGCACGGCGTTCCGTATTACCCTCCTGAACCCACCGATTCTATTTTCTGCTACCAGTCATTCGATCTCGACCAACGCTAGCAGCAATGTCACGATACGATATAAACCGCAATCCCGATAGGCTACAATGCGAAGTTTATCAAAGTCGGAAACGTGATGGTACGCATTTCTCCTCCTTACACGAGGCATCACAGCAACGTTTCACCAGGCAACACTGGTCAACTGCTGTTGGTGTATGAGAAATCGGTAGGAAACTTTCCTCATGTCAGCACATTATACGTGTCGCCACCGGCACCAATCTTGTGTGAATGCTCTGAAAAGCTAATCATTTGCATATCACAGCACCTTGTTCCTGTCGGTTAAATTTCGCGTCTGTAGGACGTCATCTTCGTGGTGTAGCAATTTTAATGGCCAGTAGTGTACATTATGCACAATAAAGGATTCTTAATTTAAAAACGAGTGAGAGCTATGCAAAACAATACGGTAATTACTTTCGTAGACTTCAAGACGGCCTACGTCTCAGTTTACAAACACTATTCCAGATACTTTATGAATCACGAACAGACGAGGTTGTAGCCTCTCCCCGATGTTATTCAATCCGTATATTGAGCAAGCAGGAAAGGAAAGAAAAGAGAAGTTCGGAGTAGGTATTAAAATCCATGGAGAAAAAATAAAAACTTTTATATTCGCCGATGAAATTGTAATTCTGTCAGAAACAGCATAGGACCTGGAAGAGTAGCTGAACGGAATGGACAGTGTCCTGAAAGGAGGATATAAGATGAACATCAACAAAAGCAAAACGAGGATTATGGAATATAGCCGAATTAAGTCGGGTGGTGCTGAGGGAATTAGATTAGGAAATGAGACACTTAATGTAGTAAATGAGTTTTGCTATTCGGTGTGCAAAATAACTGATGATGGTCGATGTAGAGAGGATATAAAATTTAGACTGGCAATCGCAAGGAAAGATTTTCTGAGGAGAAATTTGTTAACATCGAGTATAGATTTAAGTGTGAAGAAGTCGTTTCTGAAAGTGTTTGTTTGGAGTGTAGCCATGTACGGAAGTGAAACATGGACGACAATAGTTTGGACAAGAATAGAAGCTTTAGAAATTTGGTGCAACAGAAGAATGTTGAAGATCAGATGGGTAGATCACATAACTAATGATGAAGTATTGAACAGAATTGGGGAGAAGTTTGTGGCACAACTTGACAAGAAGAAGGGATCGGTTGGTAGGACATGTTCTGAGGCATCAAGGCATCACCAATCTAGTAGGAGGGCAGCGTGGAGGGTAAAAATCGTAGAGGGAGACCAAGAGATGAATACACTAAGCAGATTCAGAAGGATGTAGGTTGCAGTAGGTACTGGGAGATGAAGATGCTTGCACAGGATAGAGTAGCATGGAGAGCTGCATCAAACCAGGCTCAGGACTGAAGACAACAGCAACATTTGTAAGTATGTCGTAAATTGTTCGAAACTCTTCCATAGTTTTTGGGAAGTATACTACAATAACTGTGATAAACTACAAAACTGTACAACACAAAATATGAACTGCATGAAAGAAAACAGCCGCTGATTTTCACGTAATCCGGGGCCGAGGAAATACACTGAGTCAAAATAACGGTGCCAAGTCGATACGTCAGGATTTCCGTTGCGTTTCATGCTGAGCTTCGGATCGCTAAGGAAATTTCAACCAGTCGGATGAGCTGGTCGAAAGATAATTGTGATCGATCGAACTCTTGTCTCCTGATACGCCGCAGAGCTTGATACAGTTCTAAGTCCGATGTGCCCTCCATCATTGGCGATTGTGCGACACGGACGAATAGCCAAATTACGCATGACCCGCCGAAGCGTCGAAACAGCGATGCTGCCCATGACCTATATGGCTGTTTACAGATCAGCAATTGTTTTGGGGTTATTGCTGTTCACCGTGTCTTTAAAACTGTCCCACATAAAGAATTTGCATGTGCTTGGATCCGGAGAATACTGCGGCTAATCGAGACGATCGAGCGAGGTGGCGCTGTGCTTACCACACTGGACTCTCATTCGGGAGGACGACGGTTCAATCCCGTCTCCGGCCATCCTGCTTTAGGTTTTCCGTGGTTTTCCTAAATCGCTTTGGGCAAATGCTGGGATGGTTCCTTTGAGAGGGCACGGCCGACTTCCTTCCCAATCCCTCCCTAACCCGAGCTTGCGCTCCGTCTCTAATGACCTCGTTGTCGACGGGACGTTAAGCACCAACCACCACCAGCAGGTAATCGAGGCCCATGCCAGTGGCCTCTGGATACACCATTGCCTGAATGCGGTCCCCAAAGTGCTGCTCCGAGACATCGAACGCTCCCTACTAGGATTGGGGTCGAGCTCCGTCTTGCATGAACGACATTGCGTCGAAACCTGGGTCACTTTGGATGTTGTTGTTGTTGTTGTCTTCAGTCCTGAGACTGGTTTGATGCAGCTCTCCATGCTACTCTATCCTGTGCAAGCTGCTTCATCTCCCAGTACCTACTGCAACCTACATCCTTCTGAATCTGCTTAGTGTATTCATCTCTCGGTCTCCCTCTACGATTTTTACCCTCGACGCTGCCCTCCAATACTAAATTGGTGATCCCTTGATGCCTCAGAACATGTCCTACCAACCGATCCCTTCTTCTAGTCAAGTTGTGCCACAAACTTCTCTTCTCCCCAATCCTATTCAATACCTCCTCATTAGTTACGTGATCTATCCACCTTATCTTCAGTATTCTTCTGTAGCACCACATTTCGAAAGCTTCTATTCTCTTCTTGTCCAAACTAGTAATCGTCCATGTTTCACTTCCATACATGGCTACACTCCAAACAAATACTTTCAGAAACGACTTCCTGATACATAAATCTATATTCGATGATAACAAATTTCTCTTCTTCAGAAACGCTTTCCTTGCCATTGCCAATCTACATTTTATATCCTCTCTACTTCGACCATCATCAGTTATTTTACTTCCTAAATAGCAAAACTCCTTTACTACTTTAAGTGTCTCATTTCCTAATCTAATTCCCTCAGCATCACCCGATTTAATTTGACTACATTCCATTATCCTCGTTTTGCTTTTGTTAATGTTCATCTTATATCCTTCTTTCAAGACACTGTCCATTCCGTTCAACTGCTCTTCCAAGTCCTTTTCTGTCTCTGACAGAATTACAATGTCATCGGCGAACCTCAAAGTTTTTACTTCGTCTCCATGAATTTTAATACCTACTCCAAATTTTTCTTTTGTTTCCTTTACTGCTTGCTCAATATACAGATTGAATAACATCGGGGACAGGCTACAACCCTGTCTCACTCCTTTCCCAACCACTGCTTCCCTCTCATGCCCCTCGACTCTTATTACTGCCATCTGGTTTCTGTACAAATTATAAATAGCCTTTCGCTCCCTGTATTTTACCCCTGCCACCTTTAGAATTTGAAAAAGAGTATTCCAGTCAACATTGTCAAAAGCTTTCTCTAAGTCTACAAATGCTAGAAACGTAGGTTTGCCTTTTCTTAATCTTTCTTCTAAGATAAGTCGTAAGGTCAGTGTTGCCTCACGTGTTCCAACATTTCGACGGAATCCAAACTGATCCTCCCCGAGGTCTGCATCTACCAGTTTTTCCATTCGTCTGTAAAGAATTCGCGTTAGTATTTTGCAGCCGTGGCTTATTAAACTGATAGTTCGGTAATTTTCACATCTGTCAGCACCTGCTTTCTTTGGGATTGGAATTATTATATTCTTCTTGAAGTCTGAGGGTATTTCGCCTGTCTCATACATCTTGCTCACCAGCTGGTAGAGTTTTGTCATGACTGGCTCTCCCAAGGCCGTCAGTAGTTCTAATGGAATGTTGTCTACTCCGGGGGCCTTGTTTCGACTCGGGTCTTTCAGTGCTCTGTCAAACTCTTCACGCAGTATCGTATCTCCCATTTCGTCTTCATCTACATCCTCTTCTATTTCCATAATATTGTCCTCAAGTACATCGCCCTTGTATAAACCTTCTATATACTCCTTCCACCTTTCTGCCTTCCCTTCTTTGCTTAGAACTGGGCTGCCATCTGAGCTCTTGATATTCATACACGTGGTTCTCTTCTCTCCAAAGGTCTTTTTAATTTTCCTGTAGGCAGTATCTATATCACCCCTAGTGAGATAAGCTTCTACAGCCTTACATTTGTCCTCTAGCCATCCCTGTTTAGCCATTTTGCACTTCCTGTCGATCTCATTTTTGAGACGTTTGTATTCCTTTTTGCCTGCTTCATTTACTGCATTTTTATATTTTCTCCTTTCATCAATTAAATTCAATATTTCTTCTGTTACCCAAGGATTTCTAGCAGCCCTCGTCTTTGTACCTACTTTATCCTCTGCTGCCTTCACTACTACATCCCTCAGAGCTACCCATTCTTCTTCTACTGTATTTCTTTCCCCTATTCCTGTCAATTGTCACTTTGGATAATGGGCATGAAATCTCCCAAAATGGCTCTGAGCACAATGGGACTGAACATCTGAGGTCATCAGTCCCCTAGAACTTGGAAGTACTTAAACCTAACTAACCTAAGGACATCACACACATCTATGCCCGAGGCAGGATTCGAACCGGCGACCGTAGCGGTCGCTCGGTTCCAGACTGTAGCGCCTAGAACCGCACGGCCACTCCGGCCGGCCATCTTCCAAAACCTTCCCGTACCGTCCGGTAGTCACTGTGTCATGAACGAATATCGCACCCATTATTCCGTGACTGGACACTGCACACCACAGAGTCACCCGTTGAGGGTGAAGAGGCTTCGGGAAATGCGGTTTCTCAGCCCCCCAAATGCGGCAATTTTGCTTCTTTACGAACCCATCCAAATGAAAGTGAGCATCGTCACTGAACCGAACCACGCATATTAATTCCCATTGCGCCCCGAAGCCGACCATACAGCTTGAACGTCCTAACGAAAACCGTTCGGAAGTTATGTCGATTTTATTTCATACAGTTCAGTAACTGTCACCCTGGATCTCTACAAAGGAATGTGTTTTCGCCCGGACGAGTGAAAGTTGCTTCATCACTAAACAGTGGCGACAGTATTACCCGGCGATATGCAGTTAGGCAACGACAAAATTCCAGTCATCTACCCTGTTCTTCAAGGTGTTGAATCTGTTATTAATTGTACGTATGGAGGCCGTGCATACGTAATGCCCGCCGTACTCTAATTTGTTCAACACCAACAGGTGTGGCAATTCTGCCTATGCTTGTTGAAGCACTACGGTATCGGTGTAACTAATGTCTGCCACTTCGTACACAGTGTTATCTGCACGATCAGGTGAAATAACTGCTCGGCATTGCAGTTTAATGACCACCCGAGAAAACTGCTCTTTAATCTGGTACCCTGCGCTTACGAAATCGTCTGTCGTATCCTCTGTTAGCAGTAGCAGACTTTCCACTACAAAACCGATAACTACGTAACTGCCGCACCGTCAGACTCGGCCTACGTAAATACGTGCAGCACGCTCAACCGATGCTGTGGAATTGACCAACAAATCACATATCGTCACAATGACAGAACTCTATGAAACTCCGCATTCTACATTGTTTCACTCTTCCCTGTTTACTGCCCATCTCCTCCCAATTCTGAATTCCAGCTTTCCTCAAGCCCTCTCGCAGTTTCCTCACGCCGTACCTTTGATCTTCCACCGCTATCTCAACCATTCTGTCGTTTGTTCTCAGTTCATATCCTGCCCATTCCAGCCTCCTAACCTGTAATTTAGTTTTACAGTCTCTGGTTCAGGAAGTAGATTATATACAGTATCGCTTAAAAATATTTCGTAGTTTAACTAGTAGGTTGGCAGGCGTGTTTATCTATGCGCGCAGTCAAACCGGTTCTTCGGGCAGAAGACTCCTCGATCTCTGCCACAGTTACATATATTGACTGCTGAGTAGAGGTAAACATGTAGTTCAGCTGTATAAAAAGTGTTTCCAAGGGGGCTCGTAAGTATTTTGCAGAATGGTGAAACTGCAAACCTAACTACGAGGCGTATTTTTTTATGTAAGTGTCGTTTTGAAATTAAAGATAGGTGTGCCAAGATACCTCAATTTTGTTTTTTTACATCAAAGCCTGTACCTTAATCCACTTTTCTACATAATTTCCGTCAATATCGAGGCACTTGTCACAACGTTGTACCAGTTCTTGAATACCCTCCTCATGGAAGTCTGCCGCCTGAGTTGTTAACCACTTCATCACCACTGTTTTGACTTCGTCGTCGTCTCGAAGATGCTGACCCCCCAGGTGTTTCTTCAAGTGCAGGAACAGACGGTAGTCACTGGGTACAAGATCGGGGCTGTACGGAGGATGATCTGGAGTTTCCCACCGAAAAGATGTGGTGAGGTCTTTGGTCTGATTCGCCACATGCGGACGGGCATTGCCTTGCAGCAAAACGATGCCCTCGCTCAACTTCCACGGACCGTTGCTTTGATTCTGGTGTGACGTAGGCCACCCATGTTTCATCGCCCGTAACAATTTGGCTTAAGAAATCATCGCCGTCGTTGTGGTACCGCTCAAGGAAAGTCGAACTGTCTAAAGGTTCGGTTTTGTGCACATCCGTCAACATTTTCGGTGCCCAACGTGAGCACAATTTTCGGTAATTCGAGTGCTCGGTCAGTGTCATCCAAAACACTACGACAAACATTAGGAAAATCATCCCGCAATGAGGAAATCGTAAAGCGTCTGTTTTCTCTCACCTTATTGTCCACTTCCTGCACCAAACTTTCTTTAATAACCGAAGGAACGCCCACTCAGTTGTTCATCGTGCACATTTGTGCGGCCATCTTTAAATGCTCTTACCCACTTTATTACCATTCCATCACTCAGTGTTTTCTCCGTAAACTGCACAGATTTCGTGACGAATATAGATCGCTTTTAGGCCTTTAGTACTAAGAAATCTTATAACAGCCCGTACTTCACAGTCGGCGGGACTCACCATTATCGGAGGCATCTTAAACACTCAGTACACAACGTAAACAAGTGAAACGTCCCCTTAGAAAAATTCTACACGAATGTGCTTAAGCTGACACACAATATTTTTGGCGCAACGCAATCTGACTTCCAAAAATCCCTACGAAAGAATGGCCCTGACTAACATAAACCTATACGTTTCACAAATCACTTATCTCACAAAAATCTTCGTTACTCAAGCTACTGCAATACAGCGAGCGCCACTACTGCCAGCTAACTAATAGTTTCAAACTACGGAAGTCACTAACTAATGATAGGCACAGTTAGCAAATGAAAGATTTTAATAGAGAACAAACAATGTATTTACCTTTATAGTCACAATATATATATCAGTCCATGACACCAATTCTTACAGATTTCAAAACTCCGCCGTCTCTCTCCCCACGTCCACCACTGCTGGCGGCTCACCTCCAACTGCGCAACGCTACGTGCTGTTAGCATCCAGCTGCCTAACACTACAATGGCAGACAACAATGCAAACCAGCCACAGACTGCGCACGGCACAGCTAGTGATTTTCATAGAGAGCGCTACGTGGCGGCAGCGTTACCAATAAAAAAACCTAAACAGCCTACTTACACAAGGAAGAATCAGACTAATGTCGTCAGTGCGTAGATTAGGGTACGCGCTTCCACGTAAAAATAAAATTGAGATGTTAGGACGTTTTTCTAATTTCAAAACAGTACTAAAAAACACGCCTCTTACATAACGCAAACCTAATTCTAATATTTTTGTTTACTTAACAACAACGCCTAAAAGTAAAATCAAATGTGTGTGAAATCTTATGGGACTTAACCGCTAAGGTCATCAGTCCCTAAGCTTACACACTACTGAACCTAAATTATCCTAAGGACAAACACACACACCCATGCCCGAGGGAGGACTCGAACCTCCGAAGGGACCAGCCGGCCTAAAAGTATTGAATATTGCGTAGATTTCAGGCAAGCTGTCTTAACACCACAGAGTCAAGGCCGAATTCAGTCCTTCATTGCGAAGGTCTACAGCCACATCTATTGTGATTACTCTGCTATTCACAATAAAGTGCCTGGCAGAGGGTTCAATGAACCATCTGCATGCTGTCTCTCTGCCGTTCCACTCTCAAACGTCGCGCGGGAAAAACGAGCACTTAAATTTTTCTGTGCGAGCCCTGATTTCTCTTTATTTTATCGTGATGATCGTTTCTCCCTATGTAGGTGGGTGCCAACAGAATTTTTCGCAATCGGAGGAGAAAACTGGTGATTGAAATTTCGTGAGAAGATCCCGGCGCAATGAAAAAAGCCTTTGTTTTAATGATGGCCACTCCAATTCACGTATCATGTCTGTGACACTATCTCTCCTATTTTGTAATAAAACAAAACGAGCTGCCCTTCTTTGAACTTTTTCGCTGTCATCCGTCAGTCCCACCTGATGCGGATCCCACACCGCACAGCAGTACTCCAGAATAGGGCGGACAAGCGTGGTGTAATCCGTCTCTTTAGTAGACCTGTTGCTCCTTCTAAGTGTTCTGCCAATGAACCGCAGTCTTTGGTTTGCTCTAACCACAACATTATGTGATCGTTCCAATTTAGGTTATTTGTAATTGTAACCCGTAAGTATTTAGCTGAATTGACAGCCCTCAGATTTGTGTGACTTATCGCGTAACCGAAATTTAGCTGATTTCTTTCAGTACTCATGTGAATAACTTAATACTTTTCTTTAATCAGGGTCAATTGCCACTTTTAGGACCAATGTATTTGAAATCTTGCAACAGCTTGTGCGTGTCTAGTCAAGGCTTCAGGAAAAAGAAAAAGAAAGGACGATAGGTAACAAGAGACGAAGTAGTCGACCCCGACGAACCACCCAAACAGAAGATACGATCATCCGAAGCCTAAAAATCATCCCGGGAAGTGCGATGTGTTCTGCAAGTAAGCCACGGGATGAAAGTCCACCTTTACACAGTTAAACTGTCGCTTAACAGCTGTAGATCTGAATGCCAAGCGACCTTCTTGAAAACCTATAATAAGTGTAAAAAAATAGGAAGGCCACATTACAGTTTACTTGAAGTACGCCTTATAAACCACTGAAGACTGGTCAAAAATTATATGAAGTGATGAATGGTGTTTAATCTCTTCTCGTCAGACGATATACACTACGTTCGACGGCCGTGAAACAAGAGGAATGACAGAAAGCACCAAGTAACCACCATGGCGCACAGAGGCTCAAATGGCTCTGAGCACTATGGGACTTGACATCTGAGATCATCAGTCCCTTAGAACTTAGAACTACTTAAACCTGACTAACCTAAGGACATCACACACAACCACGCCCGAGGTAGGATTCGAACCTGCGACCGTAGCAGCAGCGCGGTTCCGGACTGAAGCGCCTAGAACCGCTCGGTCACAGCGGCGCACAGAGGTAGAAGTCCAAATTCTTGGAGTAATGAACAGTATTGGTGGTATTCCATCAGGGAAAGTGGGACTACGGCCGGGAAGTGCTTGAATAATAAAATCAGCGGCTGTATTTGAATCCAAAGTCGTTTATTCTTTTTTCAGGGTGTATACGGGGACAAGGAAAAAAATTCCCGGATTTCTCCCGGATATCCCGTTTAAAAAATATGCTTTTGCCCGGGCGAAAATACACTTTTCCCGTGCTAAGTGACAGTACGTTTTCTGTAGATTTTCCCTCGGAACTGTAAAACTTGTCAATCCAGAATGAGATTTTCACTCTGCAGCGGAGTGTGCGCTGACATGAAACTTCCTGGCAGGTTAATACTGTGTGCCAGACCGAGACTCCAACTCGGGACCTTTGCCTTTCGCGGGCAAGTGCTCTACCAACTGAGCTACCGAAGGTAGAGACGAGGTACCGGCAGAAGTAAAGCGGTGAGGACGGGGCGTGAGTCGTGCTTGGGTAGCTCAGATGGTAGAGCACTTGCCCGCGAAAGGCAAAGGTGCTAGTTCTGCAAGTTTCGCAAGAGAGCTTCTGTAAAGTTTGGAAGGTAGGCGACGAGATACTGATAGAAGTAAAGCTGTGAGGACCGGGCGTGAGTCGTGCTTCGGTAGCTCAGATGGACGCCGGTACGGTAGCTCAGCGTGTTCGGTCAGAGGGTTAGCTGCCTTCTGTAATAAAATAACTGAGTGAATGGATCAATAACGAACTTCAATTGGCGTCAGGGGACGTCCGCCACGAACAATTGCTACGAACTATAACGAACAAAATGAGATTTAAAAAAAAAATGGTAGAGCACTTGCCCGCGAAAGGGAAAGGTCCCGAGTTCGAGTCTCGGTCGGGCACACAGTTTTAATCTGCCAGGAAGTTTCACTTGTCAATCCTTTGAATGGTTAACGTTTTATACAATCGCGTAGAACTTCCCGGGGGGAAAAAAAGAAAAGACGGGGCAGTGAAGTTTTGGAAAGACCTTTGTTTTGCAGCAACATATACGCTGCATATTTTCGTATTACGAAAGTATAAATTCGAATTCCACCAGACACCGCGCGTTAGTTTCCGGAGCGTTGAAACCGAGGTTGATATGTCCTTTTCTAAGCGAATCATATCTCAAGCCACGAGATCTCGCCAGCGGATGACAGCAGCTATTCAGAGCATAGGACACTTGTTTTAGTCAGCCAATAGCAAGAACACTTATTACATAGCGCGAACACACAAGAGGAAAAGTTAACGGTTTACATTAATGTATACAGTACCGTATATCTACACGAAAAGCTAAGCTTTCACATATAATATTGGTCTCTACGATTAACACGCTACAACAGAAGCTACGCTTTCACACGTAATATTGATATTTTTTGCGTGTGTTATACTTTAAGATACATCAAACAAATGTGCCGGTAAATTTAAAATTATGACAAATGTTTCGCGGCTCGAAATTTTTGTAAGTGGCTGGTGCTCAAACTGTTCAGTTTCGAACGCTCTGTGATTCAGATATCCATCTCACTTTCTCACACGTAACATAAGTCATCTTGCGTAAAAAGAAATTTACTTTGAAAGTAACGCTTTCCTAACCACCGTTTGCATAGGAGACTGTTAGAAACAGGTTCGATTTACCAGTTGCCAGAGAAAAGGCATTATTGTGCGTGTGCAACTGCAACGGTGTAGGAAGCCCGCATGTTCGAGTATATAAAGCACTAGGAGAGTTTACATTACACCATAAAAAACAGGGCATCAGGGAATACTCCCAAGAGCATCGGAGTTTCGTGAACCATACTAAAATGCATAATTCAGCTTTAAGGGCAAATTGGCTTTTTCCAGATTCACAATGAAGCAGGTCCCATCTGATATTAAGCTTTTCAGTGTCGTTTTTGGGATGTACATTTTTTTGGAGTACCAGTACTCTATACGATCTCATTTTTGGTTCTGGATTATAGCATAACGCCATATATGGCAGAAGATGATACCGTACACTTTAAATTCAGCAAACAGTTGGAACTAGCAAATACTGTAGAATGAAACACTTCGTTTCAAATAAAATGATTGCCTCGGCGGAAAGATTAATAAAGCCAAATTTCTTTAGCAAACTTGCAAAGTAACTTCATTGTTCTGCAAGGCGATTAATGCGTGACTGATACTAACTTAGAAATAAAATAAAATCAGAAAACTGAAATTAATAAAATATTTTTGCCCTCCGTAATTATGTAAATGTACAGGGTGTTTCAAAACTAAGCGGTATATTTGAAACGGCAATAAAAACTAAACGAGCAGCGATATAAATACACCGTTTGTTGCAATGTGCTTGGGACAACAGTACATTTTCAGGTGGACAAACTTCCGAAATTACAGTAGTTACAATTTTCAACAACAGATGGCACTGCAAGTGATGTGAAAGATATAGAAAAGGCAACGCAGTCTGTGGGTGCACCATTCTGTACGTTGTCTTTCTGCTGTAAGCGTGTGCTGTTCACAACGTGCAAGTGTGCTGTCGACAACATGGTTTATTCCTTAGAACAGAGGATTTTTCTGGTGTTGGAATTCCACCGCCTAGAACACAGTGTTGTTGCAACAAGACCAAGTTTTCAACGGAGGTTTAATGTAACCAAAGGACCAAAAAGCGATACAATAAAGGATCTGTTTGAAAAATTTCAACGGACTGAGAATGTGACGGATGAACGTGCTGGAAAGGTAGGGCGACCGCGTACGGCAACCACAGAGTGCAACGCGCAGCTAGTGCAGCAGGTGATCCAACAGCGGCCTCGGGTTTCCGTTCGCCGTGTTGCAGCTGCGGTCCAAATGACGCCAACGTCCACGTATCGTCTCATGCGCCAGAGCTTACACCTCTATCCGTACAAAATTCAAACGCGGCAACCCCTCAGCGCCGCTACCATTGCTGCACGAGAGACATTCGCTAACGATATAGTGCACAGGATTGATGACGGCGATATGCATGTGGGCAGCATTTGGTTTACTGACGAAGCTTATTTTTACCTGGACGGCTTCGTCAATAAACAGAACTGGCGCATATGGGGAACCGAAAAGCCCCATGATGCAGTCCCATCGTCCCTGCATCCTCAAAAAGTACTGGTCTGGGCCGCCATTTCTTCCAAAGGAATCATTGGCCCATTTTTCAGATCCGAAACGATTACTGCATCACGCTATCTGGACATTCTTCGTGAATTTGTGGCGCTACAAACTGCCTTAGACGACACTGCGAACACCTCGTGGTTTATGCAAGATGGTGCCCGGCCACATCGCACGGCCGACGTCTTTAATTTCCTGAATGAATATTTCGATGATCGTGTGGTTGCTTCGGGCTATCCGAAACATACAGGAGGCGGCGTGGATTGGCCTCCCTATTCTCCAGACATGAACCCCTGTGACTTCTTTCTGCGGGGACACTTGAAAGACCAGGTGTACCGCCAGAATCCAGAAACAATTGAACAGCTGAAGCAGTACATCTCATCTGCATGTGAAGCCATTCCGCCAGACACGTTGTCAAAGGTTTCGGGTGATTTCATTCAGAGACTACGCCATATTATTGCTACGCATGGTGGATACGTGGAAAATATCGTACTATAGAGTTTCCCAGACCGCAGCGCCATCTGTTGTTGACAATTGTAACTACTGTAATTTCGAAAGTTTGTCTGCCTGGAAATGTACTGTTGTGCCAAGCATATTGCAACAAACGGTGTATTTCTATCGCTGCTCGTTTAGTTTGTATTGCCGTTTCAAATATACCGGTCATTTTTGAAACACCCTGTATTTTAATTCATTTGATGGCTCACAGCCACAGAAATCCGTTTTGTTTTCATTTGACGTGGGAGCTGTAAACGAAGAGAAGCAGCGAAATCACTTAACGTAAACACGGGTCACGTGCAGGTTAACCCCCTCCCCACAACAACTCTGACAAATCTGTGCATGCGCGAATCTGGCAGCTAAAAAATTTTTCTCGTTTGCCTCTGGCTCTTTGCTGCTACTACCGATACAGCTAACAGCCAAACTTCAAGTATCGCCGTAGCGGGAGAAGGTACTGCTTATACGCGAGCCAAATGCGCATGCGCAACAGACCGCTGGCAATTGGTCAAACGAACCTAATGTGAACAGTTGTGACGTCATGCTCATAGCAAGCAGTTCATTGTTACGAAGAATTACAGTCTGCGCCCTACGGCCTTTGACATTTTTGCCATTTGCAGACGCTTGTGCGTGCACGGGGTTCCGTTGTAAATTGCACATTTCCTTTGCCACTGAAGTTTTACTTTTTTCCCTCTCTTTTATATTTTATTGCTGCAGTATCATTCTCCAGTAGCAGGATACAATAACGTTCTTTGTTAGAAAATCAATTCTGCAGTCAAAATTACAAAAATTTAACCGGAAGCTAAAAACAATGAAAAATTCCCGGAATTCCGAAACTTTCCCGGGTTTTTCCCGGATTTCCCGGTTGTCCAGGGTCGTATATACCCTGTTTTTAAACATGCTAGCAGTTTCGACAACGGATGGTGTTATCTTCAGGCCCCACGTATAACCTGCCATCTGCAAAGTATTTCATGTTCAGTGATCAGAATCGTATGCAATAGGCCAAATTTAACTGGATTCTGTACCATGCTGGGCGTTTTACTGCCACGGAACACATGGAATTCGGTTAGTTTTGGTCTGATGCATACGATTCTGTTCACTGCACAGGAAAACGTTTGTAGATGGCAGATTATGCCTAGGTCCTGAAGATGACACCATTTGATGCCGAAACTGGTAGCGTAAGTTAAAAAGAATAAACGGCGTTGGATTCACACACATCCGCTGGTTTTGTTGCTTTTCAAGTAGTTTTAAGTATGGTAAAATGCTAACAGATCGTACGATACCTCACGGAAGACGAAATATGCCCTGTAATTGGCAATTCCAGCATGACAACGGCCCGTAGCCCTCTTCTGGCCATGCGAAGACAACCCTAAAGCAACGCAAAGTAAAGGTATCCGAATGGCCAAACCAAAAGACTTATTAAACATCTTCAGGGCAAACTGGATGGATGTGTTCGCTAAGAAAACTGCACAAGCAAGCAGGCTTTCTACAAAGAACTGTGTGAGCATTGGAAGAAGATTCCTCAGACGAGACTGGCCAAACTCCGATTCTACGCCATCCAGATGTGCTACAACAATACACGCGAAGGGCTTTGCAACCAAGTATTAAGCCAATAACATCATGGGTGAAAACTTCGTTATTGTTTTTCGTATCAGTTTTAACAAAATACTTCCGAGCTTATGTAATTTGTTCATTAGTGTTTTACAGTATTACTGACGCAATGATTAGAACTGCTAATGAGTAAGAAAATGAAGTGCACATTACAGAGATTTGGTAATTAAATTGTATCATTTTTTCTCCTAAAGAATGTTTTCCGAATTTATCGCAAGAAAAAAATAGTTTTGAGCGATACTGTAATTCACAAATTAATCTCTTCCTCCAGACTCCATTTTCTGTCACTGGCCCACGAATTTGTCTGAAGATCGTTCTTTCAAATACGATATTGCACTGTGCCTTATTCTGAATTGCAATGCTAAGTTCCTTTGCACGTGCATGCAATGCGGCGACCACAGCCGCTATGGAGCACAAATGGATTCGCGTTTGCGAATATGCGCATCCATCAACTGCGGAATGGAATGACAATGAAAATGTGTGTCCCCCTTATCGCGAGTGCTCGCCTTACCATTTGGCTATTCCTGGACGACTCAAGGTCAGACCCAAACTTCAACACGTATCTACAACTTGCACTGATACATCCGTTATGTACACTACCGGCCATTAAAATTGCTACACCAATAAGGAAAGCAGATGATTAACGGGTATTCATTGGACAAATAAATTATACTAGAACTGACATGTGATTCCATTTTCACGCAATTAGGGTGCATAGATCCTGAGAAATCAGTGCCCAGAACAACCACCTCTGGCCGTAATAACGGCCTCGATACGCCTGTGCATTCAGTCAAACAGAGCTCGGATGGCGTGTACAGGTACAGCTGCCAATGCACCTTCAACACGATACCACAGTTCATCAAGCGTGGTGACGAATACTGTGACGAGCCAGTTGCTCGGCCACCAATGACCAAACGTTTCCAATTGGTGAGAGAGCTGGAGAATGTACTGGCCAGGGCAGCAGTCTAACATTTTCTGTATCCAGAAAAGCCCGTACAGGACCTGCACACGCGGTCGTGCATTATCCTGCTGAAATGTAGAGTTTCGCAGCGATCGAATGAAGGGTAGACACACGGGTCGTAACACATCTGAAATTTAACGTCCACTGTTCAAAGTGCCGTCAATGCGAACAAGAGGTGACCGAGACGTGTAACCAATGGCACCCCATACCACCACGCAGGGTGATACGCCAGCACGGCGATGACGAATACACGCTTCCAATGTGCGTTCACAGCGATGTTGCCAAAGACGGATGAGACCATCATGATGCTGTAAACAGAACCTGGATTCATCCGAAAAAATGACGTTTTGCCATTCGTGTACCCAGGTTCGTCGTCTAGTACACCATCGCAGGCGCTCCTGTCTCTGATGCAGCGTCAAGGGTAACCGCAGCCACGGTCTCCGAGCTGATAGTCCGTGCTGCTGCAAACGTCGTCGAACTGTTCGTGCAGATGGTTGTTGTTTTGCAAACGTCCCCATCTGTTGACTCAGGAATCGAGACGTGGCTGCACGATCCGTTACAGCCGTGCGGGTAAGATGCCTTTCATCTCGACTGCTAGTGATACGAGGCCGTTGGGATCCAGCACGGCGTTCCGTATTACCCTCCTGAACCCACCGATTTCAACTTCTGCTGACAGTCATTGGATCTCGACCAACGCGAGCAGCAATGTCGCGATACGGTCAACTGCAAACGTGATAGGCTACAATCCGACCTTTATCAAAGTCGGAAACGTGATGGTGCGCATTTCTCCTCCTTACACGAAGCATCACAACGTTTCACCGGGCAACATTGGTCAACTGCTGTTTGTGTATGAGAAATCAGTTGGAAACTTTCCTCATGTCAGCACGTTGTAGGTGTCGCCACCGGCGCCAACCTTGTGTGAATGCTATGAAAAGCTGATCATTTACATATCACAGCATCTTTGTGTCGGTTACGTTTCGAGTCTGTAGCTCGTCATCTTCGTGGTGTAGCAATTTTAATGGCCAGTAGTGTACCATGACAGTTAGGAGGGAGGTGAGAGAAGTTAGATTTCACGGTCTAGCGGCTGCTCATAAGCCAGACATTACGCCGGTAAATGCCAAACGATGCCTCGATCTGTGTAAGGAGGGTAAACATTGGAGAAATAAACAGTTGGAAAACGTTGTGTGGAGTGACGAATCACGGTACACAATGAGGCGATCCGATGGCAGGGTCTGGGTATGGCGAATGCCCGGTGAACGTCATCTGCCAGCGAGTGTAGTGCCAACAGTAAAATTCGGAGGCGGTGGTGTTGTGGTGTGGTGTGGTCGTGTTTTTCACGGAGGGGGCTTGCACCCCTTGTTGTTTTGTGTGCCACTATCACAGCACAGGCCTGCACTGATGTTTTAAGCACCTCGCTGCTTCCCACTGTTGAAGAGGAATTTGGGCATGGCGATTGCATTTTCGAACACGATCGACGTGCATCTTTTCGTCTTTGAGTGTATTTCTGCAAGTTTGGAACTGAGCTTGATAAGCTGATAATCGCACTAAGTTTCCTTGCTGTTAGGCCCTTTACAATACTACGCCTACCCTACACAAACCTAATATCGTTTTCCTTACACTCACTGTTGTCTTTCTGTACGCCGAACATTTCCTTGAAAACTTTCGAGGTCGATCTCACAATTTCCTTGTTCAGAAATAAGAAACATGTTACGCTATTATTATAAGTAACCACTACATACAATACAAGAAACAGTGTAGACAATGACAGAAAACAAAGAAACGTGTAAGATGTCCCTATGGTTATGAATTCGAAAAAAGAGAAATTCGCAGAGTAACAAGTGAGCATCTCTCACTTTAAAAGTGTTATTGAAAGATTTAATACCTTTAAATAATGATTTGGTCTGAAATAGTTTTATATTCGCGCAAAGCATGCTTCAGACCATCACCATTAACAAATTTCATACAATTATTTTCAAGATACTTTATGCCCATGAAGTTCAATGTTTAGCTTAGAATTTTAAACAGTACAAGAGGAGACTTGCCCGGAGGATTATGTAGACCGTACAGTCTGCAGTGTGCACTTTAGACGTACATGATATCGAGTATCTTTCAACAGTGCACCAAATGTTCTTTATTTTCTGTTCGTGTCATAGAGCAGTACATGAGGCAATTGTTTGTTGACACCAACGTTCCTGAAATGGACTGGCCTGCACATTGTGCCGACCTGAGCCCAACAGAACACATCTGAGGTGAGTTAGACGTCGACTTCACACTGGTTTTGCCTCTTGAGGAAGGTATCGGCTGCCATTCCTCCGCACAGATTGACACCTCTCTCCAGGAAGCTCAAACCATCATAAAGACGGAGTTCACACATCCGATATACATGCCCACTAATTGGTGTCCGGATATTTTCTATCAGATACTATATGGCAAGTGTTCATCACGATCAGTTACTGAAACTTGGTGGAATGATGAAACTTGGTGGAATGATGTTCCGTCACTTTGTTCCCGTCCCCGGCAACAGAGATGGCGCCGTCGTAGCTGCCGGCTTTTCCAGGATCATTTCACAAATATTTGACCATTTTTTCAATGTTTATTTTGTAGCTTTGTTCGGAAAAATACTGACAAATATCAAACTAACGTACTTATGGAATATAGATACGCCTTGACGAGCTGAACTTTTTAAACTTTTTTGCACAGCTAGTAGGAACTGTTCAAGAAATATTTCAGATTTGTCAAAGTACCAACTTACGATCATTTCATTTTTTTAAATTATCCTGATTACTTTCAACAACTGCATTATTTTTGCCAACCTAGACTTCACACTGTCAATTTGATACCCCATCTGTGCATTCGTTGTAAGGATTTGTACAAAAATCCACTGTGTAATCTCTACCGAGTCGAATTTGCATTACGCTGAAACATTTGACCAAAAATGATGTACATAAAATTTCAATATGTCTGTCTAGGTGTGTGCGCGCATTCATACCCTAAGCACACGGCAGGCACGATTTCGTAAAGAAATTTCGAAACAGTGTCGCTTACTAAACCAAACACCAATGACCACATGAAACATGGCGGCTAGTAGAGCAGGAACGGGCTTCTCCCCTCCACCCCTGCCATCTCTCTCTCTCTCTCTCTCTCTCTCTCTCTCTCTCTCTCTCTCTCCCCCCCCCCCCCCCCCCCCCTCTATCTCAAAGCGAACATAGCGTCACAAGCAGTCTTCCTCGCTAACTTACCTATCGCCTTTTTTTCTCGCGCTTGGCAACCCGCTAAAAAACAGCTGTCGCGGTGAGTTCCCACTTTGCGTGTTGCCAACCTTGCAGCATCGCATAGCCAGGTCACATTTCCGCCACTGCGGTTTACTCCGCGTCTCCAAGACAAGTACAGGGAATGGCCTCAGAAGCAAGTAGTCTTGGTTTGCTGTTGGCAACCGATTCAGGTACCTTCAACTCAACCACCCGATCAGTAATCAATGCAGTTTTTAGAGACCTCTACCACGCAATTCTTCCATCATCTGCCTGGTATAATGAGCACGCCAATACTTCCTCTCCCGTGCCAACCCCTTCATCTTAGAGCAGCACTTATTCCCAGCGTCTTCAGTTATTCGTCGTATGACCAGATGTTTCGACATGAATATGGGAGTTTTAAGGCTTTGTAAAGGAGGATATAAGATGAACATCAACAAAAGCAAAACGAGGATAATGGAATGCGGTCGAATTAAATCAGTTGATGCTCAGGGAATTAGATTAGGAAATGAGATGCTTAAAGTAGATGAGTTTTGTTGTTTGGGGAGCAAAATCACTGATGATGGTCGAAGTAGAGAGGATATAATATGCAGACTGGCAATGGCAAGGAAAGAGTTTCTGAAGAAGAGAAATTTGTCAAGATCAGGTATAGATTTAAGTGTCAAGATGTCGTTTCTAAAAGTATTTATATGGAGTGTAGCCATGTATGGAAGTGAAACATGGACGGTAAATAGTTTGGACAAGAAGATAATAGAAGCTTCCGAAATGAGGTGCTACAGAAGAATGCTTAAGATTAGATGGGTAGATCACGTAACTAATCAGGAAGTATTGAATAGGATTGGGGAGAAGAGAAGTTTGTGGCACAACTTGACTAGAAGAAGGGACCGGTTGGTAGGACATGTTCTGAGGCGTCAAGGCATCACCCATTTAGTATTGGAGGGCAGCGTGGAGGGTAAAAATCGTAGAGGGAGACAAAGAGATGAATACACTAAGATTCAGATTCAGAAGGATGTAGGTTGCAGTAGGTACTGGGAGATGAAGAAGCTTGCACAGGATAGAGTAGCATGGAGAGCTGCATCAAACCAGTCTCAGGACTGAAAACAACAACAACAAGGCTTTGTAGCATTTGCTATAGTCATATTCATCCTTTGGATCTGCAGCTCTTGTCTTTCTTTCAGTGTTTGCAGTTTAATTTTGGGATACAGGTCGCTCCTTTATTTTTACCGAAATGTGTTTCGGCACCTCTGTGCCATCAGTGGGTTTTGTTTATTGAAAACAGTAGAAAGTGAACATATTTTAGGTTGTAACCGATCTTACAAAGTGAGGTGTGAAAAAGTTTGTTCTTTTTGCTTCTTAATGAAGAAAGTAAGAGCATATGGACTCTCAGAACAATTGTGTGAAGAGTTCCTACATAACAGAACGGAGCATCTCATTCTCAATGGAGGGAAGTCTTCCAAAGTAAGATTGATTCCAGGTGTGCCGCAGAGGAGTGTCTTAGGACTGCTGCTGTCATATATATATATAACCTTGTGGATAACATCGGAAGTTCACTGAGGCTTTTTGCGGATGATGCTGTAGCATATCGAGAGGAAACAATGGAGAGTTGTACTGAAATGTGGGAGGATCTGCAGCGAATTGACACACGGTGCAGGGAATGGCAACTGAATCTCAATGTAGACTAGTGTAATGTGCTGTGAATACATAGAAAGAAAGATTCCATATCATTTAGCTACAATATAGCAGGTCAGCAACTGAAAGCAGTTAATTCCGTAAATTATCTGGGAGTATGCATTAGGAGTGATTTAAAATGGAATGATCATATAAGGTTGATCGTCGGTGAAGCAGATGCCAGACAGATTCATTGGAAGAATCCTAAGGAAATGTAGTCCGAAAACAAAGGAAGTTCGTTACAGTACACTTGTTCGCCTACTGCTTGAATACTGCTCAGCAGTGTGAGATCCGTACCAGATAGGGTTGATAGGAGAGAGAGAGAGAGAGAGAGAGAGAGAGAGAGAGAGAGACGATCCAACAGAGAGCAGCGCGCTTCGTTACAGGATCATTTAGTGTGAGTGAGTGAGTGTTCCTTTAATAGTTTGTGTTGCCTTTTCTGTCAAGTTCCTTAAATGTCCTGCAGAACCATGTAATGTAAAATCACAGTAAGAAGCAAAACAAACCAAAACTATTTGTAGGCCTCACTTTGTTAGATCGGTTACAAACAAAAATACGATCACTTTTTACAGTTTTCAATAAACGAAACCATCCGATGATGGCACAGAGGGTCCGATAAACGTTTCGGTACAAAGAAAAAAAATACATAGAAGCCTGACCTATACCTTGTAATTACTATAGTTAGCTTACAATTAGAACTAATACATCAAATGAAAGGGTAACTCAAGCTGTTTTTCTTACAAGTGTTAAATGTGTGCACGAGTTCGTCGCACTCATCGAGTCGATAAGCGATTTCTTCCCAAACCTCGATCATTGTGTCTGGTTTAACTGTTGCAACAATTGCCTTAATCCTGTTTCTCAAGTCGGGTCCAACATATGGTAGCGGAGTCTCCTTGTGAGTTATTATAGTAAAGCGACGCACGATCTGACAAAGTTCTGTAGTACAATTCTTCCAATTGAGCAATGAACCAGAGTTCCAGCGTATCCAGACAAGAAATAACAGTTAAGTTGCTTCACCCAAAACGGCCCACAAACATTCCGCTGGGATATTGCATAACAAAAACATTTATTTAGGCAAGTAGGATAAATTCTAGCGTCCAATTCAACTCGTCGGCTTTGACCAACGACGTCATACCTAAGGCAAAGATGCTTTATAGAGGCAATTTATGAGAGGAACGGGTCATACTCGTAAACAAACGAATGTAGCATGCAATAATATTACAGCCACATTTAACGCAATTATTTACGCACGAATTAAATCTAATAGAGTTGATAACCAATATAAATCAGAAGAATGAACAAAAAAACTTGTCCGATTAGAATTATCACTGTAACTCGTGCGGTTAGAGGGGCACAGGGAACCATTAAACTTCATTACTGTATAGCGCATTGTGGAGTCTTATTAGTAGAGACATGCGTTAATTTTTATACTGTATTCATTCGAACGGGAAAAGCGCACGGAAATTGGGATTTTGGGCGGGGAGAAACTAAGTTACGACAGAACAACGGAAAAATAAAGCGAATGAAATACGAATAACTAAAATGAAATATGGAGAAACCAACACCGGAAATCGTTTAAAAAAGCAGCTTCACATGTAAGGAAATTGCGTAAAAAGCAACAAATATTGCAATCGGTAACTGGAATTGACTTACGTATAGTGTCAATTCTAGTTTCCGATTCGAATATTACTATCTTTTTCGCAGAAGTTCAGAGAGCAGTTACGAGGGCAAAAATGGTGTTATACTTAACACACTTCCTGCAAAAACGATCTAATTACCGACCATCGAATAGTTGGAATCGGTAACTAGAACTGACATATAGGTGGTCAATTCCAGCTACCGATTCCAATACAACTTCCTCGTGGTAGATCGAAGGGCAGGCAGTACCAGGAAATCCCATCACATTTCAGTGCAGAAACCTGCTGCAAAAACTCCCAAATTAAGAACGATAGAACGGCTGGAGTCTGTTACTAGAATTGACCTACAATCTTATTATTCCTCTGTAGCACCACATTTAGAAAGCTATTCTCCTCTTGTCCAAACACTATCGCCCACGTTTCACTTCCATACATGGCTACACTCCATACAAATACTTTAAATCTATACTCGATGTTAAATTTCTTTTCTTCAGAAACGCTTTCTTTGCCATTGCCCGTCTACATTTTATAACTTCTTTACTTCGACCATCATCAGTTATTTTGCCCCAAATAGCAAAACTCCTTTACTACTTTAAGTGCCTCATTTCCTAATCTAATTCCCCTAAGCATCACCCGACATAATTCGACTACATTCCATTATCTTCGTTTTGCTTTTGTTGATGTTCATCTTATATCCTCCTTTCAAGACACTGTCCATTCGGTTCGACTGCTCTTCCAAGTCCTTTGGTGTCTCTCACAATTACAGTGTCATCGGCGAACCTCAGAGCTTTTTTTTTCTTTTTCATGGATTTTAATACCTACTCCGAAATGTAGGCATTAGGAGTGATTTAAAATGGAATGAGCATATAAAGTTGATCGTCGGTAAAGCAGATGCCACACAGATTCATTGGAAGAATCCTAAGGAAATGCAATCCGAAAACAAAGGAAGTAGGTTACAGTACACTTGTTCGCCCACTGCTTGAGTACTGCTCAACAGTGTGGGATCCGTACCAGATAGGGTTGATAGAAGAGATAGATAAGATCCGAAGGAGAGCAGCGCGCTTCGTTACAGCATCATTTAGTAATCGCGAAAGCTTACGGAGATGATAAACTCCAGTGGAAGACTCTGCAGGAGAGACGCTCAGTAGCTCGGTACGGGGTTTTGTTGAAGTTTCGAGAACATACCTTCACCGAGGAGTCGAGCAGTACATTGCTCCCTCTTGCGTATATCTCGCGAAGAGACCATGAGGATAAAATCAGATTAGAGCCCGGCAGAAGTATACCGACAATCTTTCATTCGACACGCGCAATACGAGAGTGGAATAGAAGGGAGAACCGATAGAGGTACTCTAAGTACCC
Organism: Schistocerca gregaria; assembly: GCF_023897955.1. Taxonomy (NCBI): domain Eukaryota; kingdom Metazoa; phylum Arthropoda; class Insecta; order Orthoptera; family Acrididae; genus Schistocerca; species Schistocerca gregaria. The sequence goes on from NC_064930.1 coordinate 69,733,251, forward strand.
TCCGCCACACACCGTCAGTTGGCTTGCGGAGTATGGGTGTAGATGTAGAAACACGAATATTTTCAACAAAAGATACCGAAAACATTACGATATGAAAACAAAACAGTATACATCGGATTTTTAATACAAGCGCGTAACGACGAAATCCAGCGAAATCATGAACATTTATAAGTAGAATTTACGGCATAAACAAAATATCACACACTACGTCATTGGTAAAAGCCAACGGGTGGAATCAGACACTAGAATTGAACCGGCGAGTCTCTTTAGTTTTACAATCTCGTGGTGATATTCTGACCCCCATACGTGCACATTGTGTTAACATTTCCATTCAAGTGAAACACCGATTATTTACTGAAGGCGACACGGTCCAGAAAATATTCAGCACCATGCAGCAACATTTCCTTTCCAAATATGACACGTAAACTGCAGTGTGTAGACTTCAGAGCACGTAACAGCTCCAAACGACGAGGACGTAGTTATAGGTGTCTTTAAAAGCCTGCCCACCGAAGTCACTGGAATTACTAACTCGCGGCTAACCTTCCATACTGATTTCCTACGGCTACGAGTGAATTACTCGTTCAAGCCTTTCTTCAGTCACTTCTTGTCCTCCTGCACTGTTTCCTTTACAAAGACAGCGAGTGGCTTCGAACTGATGTCACCATCTACAGGCGTTATCACTTGAGAGGATTACAATGCAACTTAATACGAACCACTTGTTGCACGATAACAGATTCACTCCTGGCAAAATGTGAAACTAAAGACGCAAGAAACAGTGCATGTGCATGCAGACAGGTATACAAACGTAACTGAGTTGCTCTTTCATTTTATGTGTTGTGTGTTCTTGTAAGTTCAATCTAATGAATGCTACAAATCATTGAAACTGACCTTCACTTTAAAATTCCCAGTTTGCCCTCTACAGTTTCTTGCCCTCTACAGTTTCTTGCCCTCTACAGTTTCTTGCCCTCTACAGTTTCTTGCCCTCTACAGTTTCTTGCCCTCTACAGTTTCTTGCCCTCTACAGTTTCTTGCCCTCTACAGTTTCTTGCCCTCTACAGTTTCTTGCCCTCTACAGTTTCTTGCCCTCTACAGTTTCTTGCCCTCTACAGTTTCTTGCCCTCTACAGTTTCTTGCCCTCTACAGTTTCTTGCCCTCTACAGTTTCTTGCCCTCTACAGTTTCTTGCCCTCTACAGTTTCTTGCCCTCTACAGTTTCTTGCCCTCTACAGTTTCTTGCCCTCTACAGTTTCTTGCCCTCTAGTACCATTCCAGTGCTTCCCAGATGACTTCACATACATCCCATCATCCTGTCCATCTTTGGATATGTCTTCCTTTCGTCGCCGATTCTGCAATTAACCTTATTCCTTATTTTGATCTGTCTAGTTTTCAACATCCTTCAACAGCAGCACATCTCCAAGACTTTCGCTTCTTTTCTTTTCCTGCTTCTGAACAGTCCATGACTGCCGACTGTACAATGGCGTGCTCCAAACGTACATTCTCAGAAATTCCTTCCTCAGATTAAGCTCGATGTTTGATATTAGTAGATTTTATACTCTCCTTGCTTCGTTCATCAACCTTTATGTTGCTTCCAAGGTAGTTAATTCCACTCCTGAGGCTAACTTACATAAAATAAGAAACTTGTTTGGTACACAATTTGCTTTACATCCCGTCAGTCTCCATCTAAAGCGATACTCTGCAAATTACAATTAAGTGCCTGGAAGACGATTCCTCGAACCATCTTCGCAGCAATAATTCTCTATTATTCCAATCTGAACAGCGCGCAGAAAAAACTAACAACTGTATCTTTCAGTGCGAACTCTGATTTCCCTTATTTTATTACGATGATTGTGTCTCCCTACGTAAGTTGGCGTAAACAAAATATTTTCGCATTCGGAGGAAAACGCTGGTGATGGAAATTTCGTGAAAACATTCCGCCACAACGATACACGCCATTGCTTTAATGATGTCCACACACAAATCCTGTATCATGTCCGTAACAATTCCCCTTCTTTCCGCATAGTACAAAACTTGCTGCTCTTCTTTGAACTTTCTCGTTGTACACCACTAATTATACCTGGGAAGGATCACAGACCGTGCTGCAGTACTCCAAAAGATGACTGACAAGCGTAGCGTTGGCAGTCTTTAGTACATCTGCTGCATTTTCTAATTGTGCTGCCAATAAGATTCAGTCTTTGGTTTGCCTTCCACCCAATATTTTCTACATGTTCTTTCCAATTTACGTTTTTGGTAATTGTAATACTTAGGTATTTAGTTGAATTCACAGTCCTTGGATTAGATTTATTGGTCGTGTACCCGAAGTTTAACAGATTCCCTTTTGGCACTCATGTAGACGAAATCTCATTTTCATTACTTAGGTGGCAGGGGCAAAATACAGGGATCGAAAGGCTATTTACAATTTGTACAGAAACCAGATGGCAGTTGTAAGTGTTGAGGGCCATGAAAGGAAAGCAGTGGTTGGGAAGGGAGTGAGACAGGGTTGTAGCCTCTCCCCGATGTTATTCAATCTGTATATTGAGTAAGCAGTAAAGGAAACAAAAGAAAAATACGAAGTAGGTATTAAAATCCACGGAGAAGAAAAACTTTTGCGGTTCGCCGATGACATTGTAATTCTGTCAGACAGCAAAGGACCTGGAAGAGCTGCTGAACGGAATGGACAGTGTCTTGAAAGGAGGATATAAGATGAACATCAACAAAAGCTAAACGAGGATAATGGAATGTAGTCGAATTAAATCGGGTGATGCTGCGGGAATTAGATTAGGAAATGAGACGCTTAAAGTAGTAAATGAGTTTTGCTGTTTGGGGAGCAAAATAACTCATGATGGTCTAAGTAGAGAGGATATAAAATGTAGACTGGCAATGGCAAGGAAAGCGTTTCTGAAGAAGAGAAATTTGTTAACATCGAGTATAGATTTAAATGTCAGGAAGTGGTTTCTGAAAGTATTTGTATGGAGTGTAGCCATGTATGGAAGTGAAACGTGGACGATAAATAGTTTGGACAAGAAGAGAATAGAAGCTTTCGAAATGTGGTGCTACAGAAGAATGCTGAAGATTAGATGGGTAGACCACATAACTAATGACGAGGTATTGAATAGCATTGGAGAGAAGAGATATTTGTGGCACAACCTGACTAGAAGAAGGGATCGGTTGGTAGGACATGTTCTGAGGCATCAAGGGATCACCAATTTAGCATTGGAGGGCAGCGTGGAGGGTAAAAATCGTAGAGGGAGACCAAGAGACGAATAGGCTAAGCAGATTCAGAAGGATGTAGGCTGCAGTAGGTACTGGGAGGTGAAGGAGCTTGAACAGGATAGAGTAGCATGGAGGGCTGCATCAAACCAGTCTCAGGACTGAAGACAACAACAACAACAGTACTCATGTGGACGACCTCTCATTTTCATTACTTACGGTCGATTGTCAATTTTCGTACGATAAAAATATCTGTTGCAAATGTTATTCCAATTGGTTTCGGTCATCTGATGGCTTTACTAGGCGACAAACGGCAGCGTCATCTGCAAGTAACCTAAGACGGCTGCTCAGATTGTCTCCTAAAGCGTTTATATAGATAAGGAACAGCAGAGGGCCCATAACACTACCTTGGGGAATGTCAGATATCACTTCTGTTTTACTCGATGCCTTTCCGTCAGTCACTACTAACTGTGACCCCTGACAAGAAATCATTAATCCAGTCACAAACTTAGACGGTATTCCGTAAGCACGCAATTTGACTACAAGGCGCCTGTGTGGTACGGTGTCAAAATCCTCCTGGAAGTCTAAGTATGGAATCAATGTGAAATCCCTAGTCAGTAGCACTTAACACCATGTGAGCGAAGAGCTAGTTATGTTTCAGAAGAACGATGTTTTCTGGATCAAGGTTGAGTGTGTGTCAATAGCGCGTTCTCTTCGAGGTGATTGATAACGTTAGAACACAATATATGATGCAAAATCCTGCTGCATATTGACGTTAATAATCTAAGCCTGTAATTTAGTGGCTAACTCCTGCTACCTTTCTTTAATATTGGTGTGACTTGTGCAACTTTCCAGTCTTTAGGTACGGGCATTCCGTCTAGCGAGCAGTTCCTTTGAGGAATACACACTCGTCCCTAGATCCTACAGCTTTCACACCCCACCCTAAAAACAGATTGTCTAGCTGCAAAAATACTCGATAATCATGTCGTGTGACTACTACAGAACTTTCAGTCAAATCGTGAGTTATGATAGTAAAGCGACGCACGATCTGACTGAAAGTTCTGACTGAAAGTTCTGTAGTACAATTCTTCCAATTTAGCAATGAACCAGAGTTCCAGCGTATCAAGACAAGGAACACCAGTAACAAGTTGCTTCACCCAAAAAGCCCCACAAGCTTTCCGCTGGGATATGGCATAACAAAAACATTAATTTAGGCGAGTCGGATAAATTCTAGTGTCCGATTGCACTCGTCGCGTTTGACCAATGACGTCACACCTAAGGCAAAGATGCTCCATAGAGGCAATTGCTGAGAGGATTGGGTCATACTCGTAAACAAACGAATGTAGCATGCAATAAAATTACAGTCACATTTAGCGCGATTATTTACGCACAAATTAAATCTAATCGAATTGAAGGTAACCAATATAAATCAGAAGAATCAACAAAAAAACTTGTCCGATTAGAATTATTACTGTACCTTACGCGATTAGAGGGGCACAGAACCATTAAACTTCATTACTGTATAGCGCATTGTGAAATCTTACTAGTATCGAATTGCGTTAATTATAATACTGTATTAACTATCCATGCGAACGGAGGAAGCGCAGGAAAATTGGGATTTTGGGCGTGGAGAAACTAAGTTACAACACAACGGAAAAATAAAGCGAATTATAACAAATACGAGTAACTAAAATGAAGTATGGAGAAACCAACACCGGAAATCCTTAAAAAAGGCAGGTGCACAAGGAAGGAAAACGCATAATAATTAACGAATATTGCAACCGGTAACTTGAACTGACTTGTGTATATCAGTTCTAGTTAGCTCCCTGGGCGGACAAAATACTCCTTGACTGGAGCTATCATTTCCTCATTTGATGAAAATTTCTTCCCAGCAAGACAGAGTTTCAAGCTAGGAAACTAGCGCAGAAGTCAACTGGGGAGTTACGCCTGGACAAAAAGGTGGATGAGGAACCAATTCAAAGCCCAAACCGTGCACTTTCACCATTGTTATCGGCTATGTGTGGAGGGGTGGTGCATTATCCTGGTGGAAGATCACTTTTTTTGCTCGCCAACTTTGTTTTTAGCCGATGCAAGGTTTAAACGATCCAACAATGTAGCGTAACAGGGTCCAGTTATGATTCTGCCCTTTTCCAAGTAATTTATGAGAATTATTCTTTGGGAATCCTACGAAAGTGCCCATCACTCTACCAGCAGACGAAGCGGTCTCTGCCGTCTTCACTGCAATTTCACCAGCCTTTGTCCATTACTTTGTCTTTCTCATACTGATATGTAATGGAGGCACGTTTCATTAACATTCACAAATCGGCGAAAAAAGTCTTGCAGACTAAACAAAATGGTTCAAATGGCTCTGAGCACTATGGGACTTAACATCTGAGGTCATCAGTCCGCTGGAACTTAGAACTACTTAAAACCTAACTAACCTAAGGGCATCACACATCCTTGTCCGAGGCAGGATTCGAACCAGCGACCGAAGCAGAAGCAGCAGCGCGGTTCCGGACTGATGCGCCTAGAACCGATCGGTCACACCTGCCGGTTACGATTAAACATCGCCAGATATTGTGTTGGAATTGTGTGTCAGATGCGCTCTTCATCGGGTGTGAGTACTTGTGGCACTCACCGCGAACACTGCTTCTTGTTTTGGATTCTGTGAACGGTTTCCTTTGCGGTGACATCAGTTGGACGCCCAGATGTTTTAAATTCATTAACCCAAAGGTAAATGGTCTTCAGTGACCGTGTAGAGTCCACCTGAACTTTTTGATTTGTGCCGCAGTCAATCCCTTCAAATATTTAACAACAGCACGAAACTTTTCTCCGTTTTCAATCGCAATCGACACACTGATCTTTGATACTAGAGATGAAGAAAAAAAAAAGACCAGATCAAACCAACACCGGTATTCTACTTCTGAATAACCGCTATTTTTCGGTATTTGTTCGCTCTCGGTCGTAACACTTATTTTTTCCCCAAAAACCGAGTAAAAGACCGAAATATCACTTGGCCATAACAGCAATATTAAATAAACTTTTTTAAAAAGAGTAATTTTTATTCGTAAAATTTGCATTGATTTGAAGTGTTGCGTTGTCACAAAAATGGGAAAAGCGGTCAGTGCAACTTTAATAACTATACGAAGTGACGTAGCTATTAAGTACAATACTTCAATTGCTTTAAAAAATAAAAAAAATAAAAAATTGTCTTCCATTTCTATTAAATAGTAAAAAACAACGGATATAGTAATAGCAATAAAAAACTTTATCCATCAGAGTATACAATAAAAATAGAAAGCAATTTATCTGCTGCCAGTATCTACATAATATGCTTTTGCTTGCTTTTAGCCCTTGACAACTGACAAATTACCACGAAATAACTGTTCTTAAATCTCAGCAATGGCTATTCGTAATGACAAAATGGCGGTATGATCCCCGATTACAACATGACTCGAGCAGAGTTTTAAAAAATTAGAATACTGCCTGTTTTTTGTAGAATTCAACCACTCACTGCTTTTCGAGAAAAGCAGCGAATGCAGGATAGACTCAGTTTTTATTTGCTTATTTAAATTAATATTTCGATTCTATGTATCTTCGAAGACTTTCTGAGTTTCAATCTTTATTAGATTTCAGAGTCTATTCAGAGAGTAACAAGAATAAAAAACCGAAAATCTGTCATTTCCAGCGGTTTTGACACAAACTGGTGCGGCAAAAAAGGAGAAACGATGTAACAAAGCCAGTAATTTCGGCGATAATCGCTACCCTAATTTACACGGTTGTCAACAATGCACTGTACGCTGTAAGTTGTTGAAATCACAGACATACATTACTGGGCTGGCAATACAGTATAAAAAAATGGCTCTTAGGACTATGGGACTCAACAGCTGACGTCATCAGTCCCTTAGAACTCAAGTACTTAAACCTGAAGACATCACACACATCCATGCCCGAGGCAGGATTCGAACCTGCAACCGTAGCGGTCGCACGGTTCCAGACTGAAGCGCCTAGAACCGCTCGGCCACTTCGGCCGGCTGGAAATGCAGTATAATTAGTATCGCAGAAGCCAGCATTTAGAATCTGAAATACCGTCAGTGTTTAAATACTTTGTATATTTTAGGGATTTTAATAAATCTAGTAGTAACAGACGTAGCCCTAGCTTAATAACGCGTTTTTATCAGCTTTGGCTTTTCTTTGAATAGTATGCTCGCCATGAAAGTGCTCCTGTAAATAGAATGTTCTTCTAGTTAACTGTCGTTATTCGTTTAAATGTGATTACGAAAACTATATCCCGATTCAAGCGTGCGTATATATAATTTCACGTTCTTCTCATAACACGAGTCTTCAATGTATATGTTAAACTCAACTAGTATGCAAATACTTTGTCACGTGTAGAACTTGTTTAGACCACCTCGTAAAGCTTACATCACTTCGTTTCATAAAATCGTAGTTGTACCATAAACTTCCTAACTCCGCCATCTTACTTCACCAGATGTCAGGCTTCATAAAAAGACGCGCCTTTGCCAGTCTAGTAATGTAACACCCCGTTTACATGGGGCTCCCCAAACCGTATTTCCCAATGAGGCTTCTAGGTAGTCATGTAAACACCTCAGAATCGAATGTGGAAACGTGCTTATGGTCGCCGGTTTTCCAATTCCGCAATCTATTTTCGCTCCCATGTGAGTGCAACTGGTTTTAAAATGTGATTGGATTGTCAGGTTTCGTCTCTTTAAAAAAATTTCTGCTAATGTGGACGGAGTGGCTTCTTGTACAGAGAAAAAAATAAGCAGAAAAGTTAGAGTGAAGCTGTTTTCACCTCGTCTAGTTGAAAAGAAATAGCGACTGTGCTGACAATCAGAAACTGTAACAGCTCTTTCCCAGACGTCATATTTAACTTTGCTAGCAAACCTGCTTCAGATAATACGTAAACACGACAGCGAAATACGGTTTCCGAAATTAGGTTTTCGTCTTTCAGAAGATGTGTCACGCACTGCTCGTCTGCGGTCGAAATTCTTTATTCGATTCTTGGAACAGTCAAGCATACCAATCATGAAGACAGAACAAAACTGTTCCACTCTTTCGTGGGAATTTGGCAGCCTTATTTGACCAGTCTTGATACATGGCTGTTACCAGACAATCTAGTATCTATCTAGCGCTGATGTGTGGATGTGCCAGCCAGTTTGGTGGAATCACCGTAGGGTTGACGTGTGTCTCGACAAGCCAGTAACCTTTAGATTGAATCGATCTGCTTCGTTTCTTGGTGTGTCGACGCGATGTGTTTACTAAGTGTGCAGTACCAATCCCAACGATGTCGTGTAACACGGTTAAGGGAAAAAGGTGAGCGATCCGAAAATGAAACCAATCGTAACGCCCGGATAGGAGCGTCACACCTTGTCAAAGACGATCGGTTTCAAACACGTCAGGATTGCTTGACATTGAAAGCAGATCTGTCTCAGCTCATTTCCGAGCTCTTGCTTATTTGTTTGTACTCGGTATTTAGCTCCCTCAATCATGCAAGTTCTTGTGTACCAGGCTTATAGCCAAGATTTCGCCAGATGCCTTTTTACCTTCAAGAAATTTGAAGAACAAAAAGTTGCAGTAGTTTAAAGAGCAAAAAGTTGGAGTAGTTTCAGACGACGAATTGGCGCGGCGAGTGCAGAGTAAACTGCATCGAAATGTTTAAACAGATTGTAGATGACAATCGTCTCTAGAGGCCTTACACTACGGACGCGTACAATGTGTTACGCTGTGGTAAACGCTTTCGGGATGTGTTAATACCGTGTTAAGACACGCGGCACACAAGAGGATTAATGCAGGCTCATCCTTATGACGTTGCAATCCGCTCATTTCGTAACAGCTGACAGTTTCAAGGATGTATGTCGCAATGCCTACATCAGCACTACAAAAATTGAGGTGGCCGATGGCGGGGGGGAAGGAGGAGAGAAATAACAAGCGCCAACAAAAAAACTACATTTTCGTCACTTCAAACAGGCACAGCTAACAACTTTCACGAGATATTCGTATGACGTTGCTGTTATACATTTGACAGACAACGTACGTATTTCGCTTCCGTTTTTTTTTTTTTTTTTTACGTTCTCTATACGCGTATTACACTTCGCCACACTTTCTTACACACCATATACCTGTAAAATAGTCGACATTTCTAAACAAGCGAAAAACAAAAAGGCTATTACATTTATGTAAATACTCCGCAAGCAACTGTATTGTTGCGTACAAGACGCTAATGCGAGCAATTCTTGAGTATTGTGCTAGATTGTGGACTCCTTATCTAGTAGTCGGGTCGGTAACATTACGCACAGCACACTATACTGAGTGGCACAGGATTAATGGTCAATATTCAGGGATGACAAACGACCATTCGAAGCAAAAATGTCTCGTAAACATGGGATCTATTATTCATACCTGGAGAGCTATGACCATTTGTTTTGCATAAGAGGTGTTTCACAGTATCGAATATAAAGTGCGTATAGCTCAAGGTATGCATTTTAAAGCTAATGTTTACAAGATTTTTGTCGCGTCGAATTATCGTTCCTGCCATATCCCTGAATACTACCCATTCCTTGTATAAGAATGGAATGATCGGCAAAATACTGAATTCAGCACGAAAACAAGACTGCTTGCGAAGTTGCGATCCGTCTGCCACGCAGGCAACACTGCTTGAATAGGTGTATCGTGTAATTTGAACAGAAAAGGATCTCTAAACAAATCACGATCCCCGAAAACAAACGTCACCAACCGCCTTAAATTTGCTACAGAATTGCCTTACTTTAGAAATATCTACGGCATCGCAATGACCGTTTCCGACGAAATATGGAATCTTCAGCTCGTAATCCCTTCGTGATCTAAGCTTAAGCGCTAGCCAGATTCGCGCAGTCCTGCCAATGTGCTGCAAACGCTAAGTTGGAGTAAAGGGTTACATAACAGTCGACCGCAGAACAAGTCTACTTTTTTCGCTGCAGAACCGTCAGCGGTGCCAGCACATGAACGGAAAAGTCCCACAAATATGTTGATACACAAACACACGAGGTGTTCCGTCACGTAAATAGTGACGCGACATGTGAAACTAGAAAACTGTCACTTTTTCCCTGATGTGCTAGCTTTTATCTATTTTGCATAATTTAATCATCTGTTGTGATTTTACGTCTCAGTACACTCACTATCTAAAAAACTGTCGAAGCTGTTTTTGAAAAGTTTGAGGGACAAGTTGCGTAGTGGGGGGCCCCTTACATATGTCATATAAACGAAAACAATGCAAGTCATATGCAACAAAATACTCTGGGACTTCATTATCGTAGTACGTTTTCTGAATTTGCCTTGCAGCCTTAAATTTTTACGATGAAAAACACATTAAATACGGCGCAGATGCAAACATTTGGCTCCACTAAAGATAAATTTGTTACCGCAACCTTTAATTGTCTTTTACATACGGCAGCTCACAACCGAATATCACCTTTCAACCTAACCTAGAGCGAGGGCCAAGCTACACGTCAATGTCACCAGAACAAAGCTTTCCAACAGCACACTTCAATTCACGTCTGCAGCTGCAATAATTTCCCCGAAACTAATACTTAATTCCCGCATAAATTATTTTCATAACACATACTGACAGCAGCTGGAAAGTACCACCCTCGCTTATGTGAAACACTTTAATTTCTCCATCAACTGCAATGACTAATTCAAGTTTGTCTCAGAAAAACATCCGTGGGATAATAATGTCCATATTTTCAAACCATCTCTTCGGTAGCTCGTAAAATGTGGTCTCAACGTTGAGCATACTACCTAAAACCTGTTTAACACTGCAGCAATTGACGGCTTTGCAAATATTACAGCGCAAGAAAATTCGTATGGAATTCATATGCAAATAGACTGAGCGCCATTCTACATCATTCCTTGTTGCGCAACCCTCTAGAGAATTTAAACATTAACATGCGCGCGATTAATGAAATCACGAAACGTAAAGCCCAAGAAATGAATGTAGCTAACCAAAGAGCAACAGCAAAACATGTGGGCGGTTTCGTCCGAAAGGAAGTGCCCGTTTGAACTCATTGCCTAGCTCCCCCATTTGACAGTCTCGCAGCATCGCGCAACAAAATGTTTGATGGTCAGCATAGTTCGGTATAATTACTATTTCTGGACCTTTGCACACCCGATAAACTGGCAGAAAAAGGCGAGCCCGCAGGAAAATCTGACGGTAAACACACCAAAAAGACGTTTTAAGTTTTAATCGCAATATCACATGAATATACTGTTATTCGCTAGCCGCATTTGCAACGGCGCTCGAGCAATAAGGACAGAAACACAAGAGCGAGAAACCAAATACTCCCGCCGGTCATTCACATGCTATCCGGGTTCTACAGACCCACCCGCTACATGCCGCATATGTTCTGTTACACCGCAATAACGGATGTTGAAGGAAACAATAGCATTCGATATCTGAAAGTCTGATCCGCTTATAAACAGATGTCACACGCTAAGCGTCCAAAACAGATGTCAGACGCACAGCACTAAAGCCGAGGAAACACATGGCACCTTCTCGGGCTCGTAAGCTAAGCACAACTAAACGGTTCTTTTCGCTTACCTTGTGAAGACGCAGCCCGCATGTCTAGCAGGAGGCACGAAATAACGCCCAAAGTCCACAGCCACCGAATATCCATCTTGGAATTATTTCTCGTTTCAGTCTTTCTCGCGCCCACGAGAGCGAACAACGTGCACCAACACTCCCGCACGACTTCTAATGTGTCACTGAGTCGCCTGCCAACAAACGCCGACTGCCCCTCTGGCTGGAGTCAAGAAGCAGCACCCCCGTCCGTCGACGATAATAACTAGCAGCTCTGCACGGTCGTCTGCAGCGGTGACCCCAGTGTAACGGAAAAGAACGGGCAGCTCCTGACATCTCGCGGTAGCTTCCAGAAGCTCGCTCGGACTTCTTTGTTTTGACGCTATGACGCCATTTTGATGTTTGTTGTAGACGCTGAGCCATCAACCAACGAAGTTAGACTATTGTAACATCCATGCCGTCAAGGATCATAGCTAGCAGGAAAAAAGCAAAGAAATTATGCACAAATAATTACGATTTTTTACATGTTGTTACACGGAAAACGCAGATCTCAGTGCTGTCGATGTTCGCTGACACGTGTTGTATTTTGTATGTACTTTTTATTCGTAGCGGTTTGCTGTGCTACATTGGAAAGGTAACCAAGCTTTGTTCAAAACCGAGTATAAATACATTCCTATGTAAACAAAAAGGAAACACTGCTATTAATAACTACTGTATTCATCTCCATTTTTTTTGCACTATACCGTATTTTTTTCTTATTATTGATTCTTCATTGACCTTCAGCGTTTCAATCCCGCAACCATCTTCCACGTACACATTTACATCTACATCTGCATTGATACTCTGCAGTTGACATTTAAGTGCCTGGCACCTTCACAATAATTCTCTGTTATTCCAATCCCGTACAGCGCGCGGAAAAAACGAGAACCCATATCTTTCCGTGCGAGCTCTGATTTCCCTTATTTTATTATGATGATCGTTTCTCTCAATGTAGGTCGGCGTCAACAAAATATTTTCGCATTCGGAGGAGAAAGTGAGTGATTGAAATTTCATGAGAACATTCTGCCGCAACGAAAAACGCCTTTGTTTTACAGATGTCCACCCCAAATCCTGTATCATTCCAGTGACACTCTTGGTTCAAATGGCTCTAAGCACTATGGGACTTAACATCTGAGGTCATCAGTCCACTAGACTTAGAACTACTTAAACCTAAGGTCATCACACACATCCATGCCCGAGGCAGGATTCGAACCTGCGACCGTAGCAGCAGCGCGGTACCAGACTGAAGTGCCTAGAACCACTCGGCCACAATGGCCGGCTCAGTGACACTCTCTCCCGTATTACGCGATAATACGAATCGTGCTGCCCTTCTTTGAACTTTCTCGATGTACTCCGTTAATCCTATCTGGTAAGGATCGCAAACCGCGCAGCATTATTCTAAAAGAGCACGGACAAGCGTAGTGTAGGCAGTCTCCTTAGTATATCTGTTACATTTTCTAAGTGTTCTGCCACTAAAGTGCAGTCTTTGATTTGCATTTTCCAAAACATTTTCTATGTGTTTTTTCCAGCTTAAGCTGTTCGTAATTTTAATTCCTAGGTATTTAGTTGAATTTATGGCCTTTAGATTTGACTGATTTATCTTGTAATCGAAGTTTAACATAAAACACAGACTGAACTAGTTAAGATATCGAACAGAACACTGAGCGTGTAGATGCAGATTTGTCAATAGTGATATAATAGGCATAATTATTGGTAACATATCATAAACACTGCATTCATAATTTTTTATTCGCTGATGTTAAACCTTTTTCTGTGAATGCTTAGAGGCACTTTTCTTCCTGTTAACGTGAACTATACATTTACAAAACATTTACATTGAGGACATCAAGATTAAGTAGGGTGCTGCACAGGTTATACAATGATGAGTGCATAGATTCAAGTTCCCGCTTTGCGACAGTAATAGAATTGTCATTGCTAACTCATTATAAGCACTACAGTCTTAACTTTTCAGACATTAAAGTTACTATTTCTCTTGTGAATGTATACAGATGCCCGTATTTTCCTTCTTGTAAACATGCAGTATACATATAAAGTACGGTACTTTTTGAGGTGTTTCGTCACTGCGTTATCACTAGTTCACTTTGTTGAACCCTTAATAGGGGAAAGAACATCGGAGGTATATATGGTATCTTACTATGACCAACACGGTGCAAGTCGCTCGGTAGAATCCTGTCCTTATTAAACCGGAGATGCTTCTTTTATGGAGCTGGTTTTGTGGAGCAAAGGTTTCAATGGCAGCTTTTATATACCGGGTGATCAAAAAGTCAGTATAAATTTGAAAACTTAATAAACCACGGAATCATGTAGATAGAGAGGTATTAATTGACATACATGCTTGGAATGACATGGGGTTTTATTAGAACAAAAAAAAAAAAAAAAGTTGCTAGACGCGTGAAAGATCACTTGCGCGCGTCGTTTGGCGATGATCGTGTGCTCAGCCGCCACTTTCGTCACCCTTGGCTTCCCAGGTCCCCAGATCTCAGTCCGTGCCATTATTGGGTTTGTGGTTACCTGAAGTCGCAGGTGTATCGTGATCGATCGACATCTCTAGGGATGTTGAAAGACAACATCCGACGCCAATGCCTCACCATAACTCCGGACATGCTTTACAGTGCTGTTCACAACATTATTCCTCGACTACAGCTATTGTTGAGGAATGATGGTGGACATATTGAGCATTTCCTGTAAAGAACATCACCTTTGCTTTGTCTTACTTTGTTATGCTAATTATTGCTATTCTGATCAGATGAAGCGCCATCTGTCGGACATTTTGTGAACTTTTGTATTTTTTTCGTTCTAATAAAACCCCATGTCATTCCAAGCATGTGTGTCAATTTGTACCTCTCTATCTACATTATTCGGTGATTTATTCAGTTTTCAAATTTTTGCTGACTTTTTTATCACATGGTATTTATTTATTGCGAGTTTCGCTTGGAATTTTACAAAATAAGATTACATTTATCTGAAAATTTCATAATTATACAGAGGCGTTCTAAAAGTTTTGAACAGGCGTCTCTATTTTTTTTATTTTTTGCAGGAGGAAAATGAATTTTTTTGTGAACATACTTGCAAAAAAATGGTTCAAATGGCTCTGAGCACTATGGGACTCAACTGCTGTGGTCATTAGTCCCCTAGAACTTAGAACTACTTAAACCTAACTAACCTAAGGACATCACACACATCCATGCCAGAGGCAGGATTCGAACCTGCGACCGTAGCAGTCGCACGGTTCCGGACTGCGCGCCTAGAACCGCGAGACCACCGCGGCCGGCGAACATACTTGCAACATTTAGCTGTAGGCTGATGTACAAAAGTATTTTCTTTTATTTACAGGTGAGCCATAATGGACCGTGAAGTAGATGTCAGGTAGCGACAACTGTCAATAATGGAGTTCGTCTTCAAGACCGACGATGACTCTGCCACACAGATTCACAGGAAGTTGCTCCCTGTTTATGGGGAGGACACAGTGGATCACGGCGGTATCCAGCGGTGGTTGCAAAGGTTTAAAGACGGTGATTCCTCTCTACTGGACAATCCACGACGCGGTAGACCATCGACGGCAGTGAGTGACGTGAATAAGTAGAGCATTGATCAAATCACCCAAAATGACAGGTGTGTGACGACACGACAGCTTCCTGAAATGACCCGTTTGTCATGGCGTAGTGTGGTACCACTGGTACAGTAACTAGGGCACAGAAAAATCTGTGCACGTTGGATGCCTATATTATTGACAAGAGAAATGAAAACTTTGAGGAAGAATGTGTGCGAAGAGTGCGAAGAGTGCGAAGAGTGGAAACAGTGTTTTGACGGCGTCGGGATGAAACATGATTGTTTTTGTCCTGAGAGCAAAACTCAATGTATGGAGTGCCATCATCCTCTCGGAAGAGAATCTCCTTGGCTGTTCTGTAGTGTTCCCTGATCAAGTTACCCGGATTCACCTCCCTGCTGAATATATCGTTCTCTCAGCGGAGCTCCACGCGATCTTGAAGGCACTGGAGCAGATGAATCGTGTTCGGGGCAGTCGATATCTTCTCTGCTCCGATTCTCTTAGTGCCTTACAATCACTGCAGAACCTGTACCCGACTGAGGAGAAGGTCCGGCTGACACATGACCAAATGTACTTGCTCCAACGGCGGGGAACAGAAGTATCCTTCTGCTGGGTGCCTGGTCATGTCGGCATATGGGGCAATGAACAGGCCGATCGGGCTACCAAGGAGGCCTGCAGAGAGCAGGACGTGGTGCAGTGTCCTATCCCCTTGCAGTCAGTCATCGCTGCACTCCACAGGAAGTGCACGGAGTTGTGGGAGGACGAATGGCTGGCGGTGACGGCCAATAAACTGCGGTTGATGAAGTCAACCAATCGGCCGTGGCGTTCCTCCTCCCGGTTGCTCAGGCAGGAGGAGGTGGCCCTCACACGTCTTCGGATCGGGCACTGCCCTCTCACACATAGCTTTTTATTACGGCGGGAGGGTCCACCGTTTTGTGATGCTTGTGGTGTGCACATCTCTGTCCGGCACATTTTAACAGACTGCATTTTATACCGTGATGCACGGGCAGAAGCACGAGTTGCTGGGGATCTGCCTTCTGTTTTAGCTAATGATGAGACGCGTGTCTCTAGGGTTTTTAAGTTTTGTGATGTGTCTGGACTCTGGCCTAAACTTTTAGGCTGGAGGTTTTAGTGTACTGCAGAGTGGCTGACTCCTCCCCTTTTTTCCTTGCGGTCAGCCAGCCACTTCCATCTGCTACATTGTTTTACGAGGGCTGCTATATATATTTCTGGCCTAGGCAACACTAAGTGTTGCCAGGTGCAATCTGACATTTCCATTGGAAAGTTTGACATTTTTTAGCATAAATGTACTCAGAACTTTTTGACTTACGACAATTTTTTTTTTCTTTTACAGGGACTTGAAGAAATCAATTTGGCACAAAAATGGAATTAACTCGTGAACATTTTCGTGCGATCATTTTTCACAACTTTGTACGTGGATTATCACGACAAGAGTGCATCTATGAACTTAAATCTTTGTATGGCGACGAAGCACCATCCTATAGCACTGTGAAAAACTGGTACAACGAATTCAATCGTGGCCGACGCTCGCTCAAAGACGAATTCCGTGAAGGTCGTCCAAAAACAGCCGTTGTGCCAGAAAACATCGATGCCGTACG
Source organism: Schistocerca gregaria (assembly GCF_023897955.1). Classification (NCBI taxonomy): domain Eukaryota; kingdom Metazoa; phylum Arthropoda; class Insecta; order Orthoptera; family Acrididae; genus Schistocerca; species Schistocerca gregaria. Next base: position 69,750,261 of record NC_064930.1, read on the forward strand.
TGAACTGATAATGCAAGACCGTCATGTGACATACCGTGAGATAGAGGCATGCCTAGGGATTTCTCCCACCAGCATACATTCGATATTGCATGAACACCTGGCCGTAAAAAAGGTTTGTTCTCGTTGGATCCCGCACAATTTGACAATCGCTCAAAAGAAAGCTCGTGTGGATTGGTGTAAAGAAATGCTGAAAAAATACGATCGCGGTGCTTCAAAAGACGTTTATAAGATCGTCACAGGTGACGAATCATGGATCTATGCGTATGAGCCCGAAACAAAACAGCAATCGACCGTGTGGGTCTTCCAAGACGAGCCAAATCCAACGAAAGTTGTTCGTGCAAGAAGTACTTCGAAGCAAATGGTCGCCTGTTTCTTCGGCAAAACTGGTCATGTGGCGACTGTTCCGCTTGAGCAACGTAGGACGGTCAATTCTGAGTGGTACACCACCATTTGTTTGCCTGAATTCTTCGGAGAAATTCGAAAAATGAACAAGAGAAGACGAATCATTGTGCACCATGACAATGCGAGCTGTCACACATCGGCTCAAACCAGCGCCTTTTTGACCGGCCAAAACGTCGAAGTGATGGGTCATCCGCCGTACAGCCCTGACTTGGCACCCAATGACTTCTTTTTATTCCCACACATCAAGAAAAAAATGCGTGGTCAACGATTTTCGTCGCCAGAAGATGCTGTTGCAGCATTCAAAAACCATGTTTTGGAGGTGTCTCAATCGGAGTGAAAAAGTGCTTCGAAAATTGGTTTGAGCGCATGCAAAAGTGTATAAATCTTGATGGAGAATATTTTGAAAAACAATAAACCATTCTCGTTGATAAATATTCGTATTTTCATTATTAGGCCAGAAATATATATAGCAGCCCTCGTAGCTCCCTCTATTATTTTCTTCCTGTGTTGTCCATGTTTTACTGCTGACGCTCTGCTTCATCCCACGCTTTGCTGTGAGTGAGCACATGTTTTTCAACGATTGTTACCCATGTTTTCTGTACCGTTTTATATTCCTGTTCTGGGATTTTTCTCGACACCCGTCTCACTACGTTACTGAACGGGCGCTGAAGACCTTGATGTCGTGTGCCCAAAACCCCTCTACTACTGCTACTACTTTGACGAACAGCAGACCGAAGGATGATGGCCTTCTTCCTCTGGGATCAGTGTGGTGTCATTTTCATTGACTTTTTGGAACATGGCTCCACAATTAACCGGAACCATTACTGTTTGTCGTTGGAGAAGCTGCGATGTGCCATTGAGACACACAGACCACAGCTTCAGGGTCAGCTCATCAGACTACACCATGTCAATGCCAAACCCCATACAGCCCTCATGACGTAGGAGAAAATCAAGAAAATGGGTTGGAAAATTGTTCCTCATCCTCCTTACATTCCGAAATTGGTTCCGCCTGATTTTTACCTCTTTAGCCGTCTGAAGGCTCACCTGTGAGGTAACACATTTGATAGTGAGAAAGACCTTATTTCCTGTGTCGAGCGATGGTGTGAAAGTCAATCCCCAGAATTTCACCAAAGTGCTTTTACATCAGGGAAAGAACGTTGGGCCAGATGCGTCATAGCTGACGGAGGCTACATTGAGTAGGCTCAATCTATAGCTAAATGTTCCAAGTATGTTCTGAAAAAATTTCGTTCTCCTCCCGCAAAAAATAAAAGAGACGACCGTGCAAAACTTTTTGAACTCCCTTTGTACTTAAAACTAATACATCATTTTGCTGAAGGAAAGTTGCTGTAGCAATTCGTAATGGTCGATGAGATGTGATTAACAGCTTTATGAGATCGATTTTCTGTTTTGCATACAGTTTACATTCGAAACAAAAAGAAAAAAAAAGATTGTTATCCCCTGCTGTTATTCCATCACATTCACAAAAATTATTACTTGTCGTGTATTTCGTGAACTTGGCTAGGGAATGAGCGATGATTAAACCTCATGCGAGTTGTAGAGCTTATAAATTCTTTATTCGTCTTAATTGTGGAACCGGGATGTTGAGGGAATGTTTGGCTGTATTTGACCATAATATTACTCTTTAATGGCGTCACGGTGATCGCTATTCTTCTTCCCACAGTTCCATTGTTTTTCTATAAAGCGTAGTCTTCTTCGCTAAATTCAAATTGCTCTGAGCACTATGGGACTTAACATCTGAGGTCATCAGTCCCCTAGAACTAAAAATTACTTAAACCTAGCTAACCTAAGGACATCACACACATCCACGCCCGAGGCAGAATTCGAACCTGCGACCGCAGCGGCCGCGCGGTTCCAGACTGTAGCACCTAGAACCGCTCGGCCACTGCGGCCGGCCTTCTTCGCTAGCTCATCAACTATTACATTGTGAACTGATCAACCAGAACATTATCACCACCTACCCACTATCGATACAAAACCGTGCAGGGCACAGCAGCGTTACCTGACGAAGAACGGCTGTTAGTCAGACACACGCAACGTTCGTGGACTATCAGCGAGCGTGGTGTCCGTGTGTAGAATTTGGAGAACGCGCGCGATCTGAGTTTGTCCGATGACAGACTGTGATCGCTCGGAGACTCGGCACGAACATCTCGGAATCTACATCTACATCTACATGGGTACTCTGCAACTCACACTTAAGTGCCTGGCAGAGGGTTCATCGAACCAGTTTCATACTGCTTCTATATTACTCCACTCTCGAATAGCGCGAGGGAAAAAGGAACACCTAAATCTTTCCGTTCGAGCTCTGATTTCTTTTATTTTATTATGATGATCATTTCTGCCTACGTAGGTGGGTGTCAACAAAATATTTTCTCATTCGGAAGAGAAAGTTGGTGATTAAAATTTCGTATATAGGTCTCGCCGCAAAGAAAACTGCCTTTGTATCAGTGACTACCATCTCAACTCGCATATCATTTCAGTAACACTCTCACCCCTATTGCGCGATAACACGAAACGAGCTGCCCTTCTTTGCACTTTCTCGATGCCCGCCGTCAATCCAACTTGGTAAGGATCCCACACAGCGCAGTAATATTCCAGCACAGGACGGACAAGTGTAATGTAGGCTGTTTAGTGGGTTTGTCGCATCTTCTAAGTGTTCCGCCAACAAAGCGCAGTCTTTGTTTCCCCTTCCTCACAATTTTATCTATGTGGTCTTTCCAATTTAAGGTGCTCTTAATTGTAATTCCTAGGTATTTAGTCGAATTGACAGCGCTTAGATTTGTGCAATTTATCGTACACCCAAAATTTACCGGATTTCTTTTAGTACACATGTGGATGACCTCGCACTTTTCTTTATTTAGTGCCAATTGCCACTTATCGCACCATACAGAAATTCTCCCTACATCATTATGTAATTAGAATTGATCGTCTGATGATTTTTACTAGACGGTAAATTACAGCATCGCATGCAAACAATCTACAGGGGCTGCTCAGATTATCACCTAGATCATTTGTGAAAATCAGGAGCAGCAGAGGAACGCCAGATATGACTTCTGTTCTACTCGATAATTTACCGTCTCTCACTACCAACTCTGACCTCTCTGAGAGGAAATCACGAATCCAGTCACACAACTGAGACGATACTCCATATGCACGCGATTAATAGTCGCTTGTGAGGAACAGCCTTCTGGAAATCTAGGAATATGGAATCGATTTGCGATCCCTTGTTGACAGCACTCATTACTTCATGGGAATAAAGAGCTAAGTGCTTTGCACAAGAAGGTGTTTTCTGAATTCGTGTTGGTTATGTATCAATAAGTCATTTTCTTCAAGGTGATTCATAATGTTCGAGTACCGCACAGGGTGGTCCATTGATCGTGACTGGGCCAAATGTCTCACGAAATATGCGTCAAACGAAAAGACTACAAAGAACGAAACTTGTCTAGCTTGAAGGGGGATATCAGATGACGCTATGGTTGGCCCGCTAGATGGCGCTGCCATAGTTCAAATGAATATCAAATGCGTTTTTTAAAATAGGAACCCCCATTTTTATGACATATTCAAGTAGTACGTAAATAAATATGAATGTTTCAGTTGGACCACTTTTTTCGCTTTGTGATATACGGCGCTGTAATAGTCACAAACATGTGGCTCACAATTTTAGACGAACAGTTGGTAACAGGTAGGTTTTGAAATTAAAATACAGAACTTAGGTAGGGTTGAACATTCTTTTTTTCGTTTGTTCCAATGTGATTCATGTACCTTTGTGAACTTATCATTTCTGAGAACGCATGCTGTTACAGCGTGATTACCTGTAAATACCACACTAATGCAATAAATGCTCAAAATGATGTCCGTCAACCTGAATGCATTTGGCAATACATGTAACGACATTCCTCTCAACAGCGAGTAGTTCGCCTTCCGTAATGTTCGGACATGCACATTGAACCATTTAGATTGCCATCGATAAAATGGAGGCCGATTATCCTTCCTCCCATAATGCCGCACCATACATTAACCCGCGAAGGTCGCTGATGTTCCACTTGTCACAGCCATCGTGGATTTTCCGTTACCCAGTAGTGCATATTATGCCGCTTTGCGTTACCGCTGTTAGTGAATGACGATTCGTCGCTAAATAGAACGCGTGCAAAAAATCTGTCATCGTTCCGTAATTTCTGTTGTGCCCAGTGGCAGAACTGTACACGACGTTCAAAGTCGTCGCCCTGCAATTCCTGGTGCATAGAAATATGGTACGGGTGCAATCGATGTTGATGTAGCATTCTCAACACCGAAGTTTTTGAGATTCCCGATTCTCGGGCAGTTTGTCTGCTGCTGATGTGCGGATTAGCCGCGACAGCAGCTAAAACACCTACTTGGGCATCATCATTTGTTGCAGGTCGTGGCTGACGTTTCACTTGTGGCTGAACACTTCCTGTTTCCTTAAATAACGTAACTATCCGGCGAACGGTCCGGACACTTGGATGATGTCGTCCAGGATATCGAGCAGCACACATAGCACACGCCCGTTGGGCATTTTGATCACAATAGTCATACATCAACACGATATCGATCTTTTCCGCAATTGCTAGACGGGCCATTTTCACACAGGTAATGTATCACGAAGCAAATACCGTCCCCACTGGCAGAAAGTTACGTTATACCACGTACTTATATGTTTGTGATTATTACAGCGCCATTTATCATAAAGCGAAAAAAGTGGTGCAACTTAAACATTCATATTTCTTTACGCACTACACGAATGTGTTATAAAAAAAAAAAAAAAAAAAAAAAAAAAACGCAGTTGATATCCGTTTTACCTATGGCAGCGCGAACTACCCGGGCGACCGTAGCGCCATCTGGTTTCCCCCTCAAGCTAGACAAGTTTCGTTCTTAGTTGTTTTTCGTTTGATGCTTATTTCGTGAGATATTTAGCCCTGTCACTATCAATGAACCATCCTGTATATGCTCCAAAATCCTACTGCAAATGAGGTCAGTGGTATGCGCGAATTGTGGGGTGTTCGAAGACAGCTGTAGTGAGTGTTTTCAGAATGTGGCGAAACCGAGGTGAAACCACATCCAGACGTCGTGTGGTTGGCCAGGCACCTCTCATCACAGATTTCAGACGTCGCAGGCTGGGCACACTAGAAAAATAAGACAGGCGACGAACTGGCGGAACTACCATCAGACTTTAATGCTGGGCAGAGTACAAGCGTGTCTGAACACGGGAGCACACCTTACACTCCTAACGGTGGGCCTCCACAGCTGATAATCCGTGCACGTGCCAATGTTAGCACCACGACGTCGGCAATTATGACAGAGATGGACACGTGACCAATGGCAAGGGACCTTGGCTCACAGGCAGAGCGTTGCACGGTCTGATGAATTCCGATACGTTCTTCATCAGGGGCGACGGGAGGGCGCGAATCCGTCATCTTCCAGGGAAACAGCATCTTGACATCTTGACGCCTGTAGTGCGGGACACAGCTGGCGGCGGCTCCGTTATGCTCTGGGGAACATTCAAGTGGGCATCTGTGGGTCCATTTAACCTTGAACAAGGCGTTATAACACACTGGTTGCAGACCACGTACACCTCTTCGCGACGATCATGTTTCTCGTTGGCAGTGGCAATTTTTCAGCAAGATAATGCACCGTGTCACAAGTCCGGGAATGTAAATGACACACTGGTTGCAGACCACGTACACCACTTTCCCGATGGCAGTGGTATTTTCAGCAAGATAATGCACCATGACACAAGTCCGGGAATGTAAAATTACACACTGGTTGCAGACCACGTGCACACATTTGTGGAGAACATGTTTCCCGATGGTGGTGGCATTTTTCAGCAAGATAACTCACCGTGTGACAAGTCAAGGAATGTAAATAACACACTGGTTGCAGACCACGTACACCCGGTCATGACAATTATGTTTCCCGATGGCAGTGGCATTTTTCAGCAAGATAACGCATCGCGTCATAAGTCCGGGAAAGTAAATAACACACTGGTTGCAGACCATGTACACCCCTTCGTGACGATCATGTTTCCCAACGGCAGTGGCATTTTTCAACAAGATAATGCACTGTATCACTAGTCCAGAAATGTAAATAACACACTGGTTGCAGTCCATGTACACCCCTTCGTGATGATCATGTTTCCCGGTGGAGGTGGCATTTTTCAACAAGATAATGCACTGTGTCACAAGTCCAGGAATGTAAATAACACACCGGTTGCAGATCATGTACACCCATTCGTGGTGATCATGTTTCCTGATGGTGTGGGCATTTTTCAACAAGATAATGCGCTGTGTCACAAGCCCAGGAATGTAAATAACACATTGGTTGCAGACCATGTACATCCCTTTGTGACGATCATGTTTCCCTGATGGCAGTGGCGTTTTTCAGCATGATAATGCACGGTGTCTTAAGTTCAGAAATATAAATAAAAGACTGGTTGCAGACCATGTACACCCTTTGTGACAATCATGTTTCCCGATGGTGGTGGCATTTTTCAGCAACATAACACACCTGTCACTAGTCCAGGAATGTAAATAACATACTGGTTGCAGACCAAGTACACCCCTTCGTGACGATCATGTTTACCGATGGTGGTGGCATTTTTCAACAAGATAATGCACTGTCTAACAAGTCCAGGAATGTAAATACACCCTGGTTGCAGACCCCGTACAACCCTTCATGACGATCATGTTTCACGATGGTGGTGGCATTTTCCAGCAAGATAACGCACCGTTTCAGAAGTCCAGGAATGTAAAATAACACACTGGTTGCAGACAGCATACATCTCTTTGTGACAATCAAGTTTCCCAATCGCAGTGGCATTTTTCAGCAAGATAATGCACTGTGTCACAAGTCCAGGAATGTAAATAACACACTGGTTGCAGACCATGTACATCCCTTTGTGACGATCATGTTTCCCGATGGCAGTGGCATAGTTCAGCAAGATAATGCACAATGTCACAAGTCCAGGAATGTAAATAACGCACTGGTTGCAGACCACCTACACCCCTTCATGACGATCATGTTTCCCAATGACAGTGGGACTTTTCAAGAGGATATTGTACTGTGTCACAAGTCCAGAAATGTAACAACACACTGGTTGCAGACCACGTACACCCCTTCATGACGATCATGTTTCCCAATGGTGGTTGCACTTTCCAACAAGATAACGCACGGTTTCACGAGTCCAGGAATGTAAAATAACACACTAGTTGCAGACTGCGTACATCTCTCTGTGACAATCAAGTTTCCTAATGGCAGTGGCATTTTTCAGCAAGATAATGCATTGTGTCACAAGTCCAGGAATGTAAATAACACACTGGTTGCAGACCATGTACATCCCTTGGTGACAATCATGTTTCCCGACGGCAGTGGCATATTTCAGCAAGATAATGCATGGTGTCACAAGTCCAGGAATGTAAATAACACACTGGTTGCAAACCACGTACACCCCTTCGTGGCGATCTTTTTTTCCCGTTGTTCGCGGCATTTTTCAGCTAGATAATGCACCGTGTCACAAGTCCGGGAATGAAAATAACACACTGGTTCAGATCACATACATCCCTTCGTGACGATCATGTTTCCCGATGGTGGTGGCACTTTTCAGCAAGATAACACATCGTTTCACAAGTCCAGGAATGTAAAATAACACACTGGTTGCAGACCACGTACATCTCTTTGTGACGATCATATTTAACAATGCTAATGGCATTTGTCAGCAAGATAACGCACCGTGTCACAAGTCCAAGAATGTAAGTAACGTACTGGTTGCAGACTAAGTACACCCCTTCGTGGCAGTCATGTTTCTTGATGGTGGTGGCATTTTTCAATAGGATAATGCACTGTGTCACAAGTCCAGAAATGTAAATAGCATACTGGTTGCAACCAAGTACACCCCTTCGTGGCGATCATTTTTCCCCGTTGGTCGTGGCATTTTTCAGCAAGATAATGCACCTTGTCACAAGCCCGGGAATGAAAATAACACACAGGTTGAGACCACATACATCCTTTCGTGACGATCATGTTTCCTGATGGCAGTGGCATTTTTTAACAAGATAATGCACTGTGTCACTAGTCCAGAAATGTAATTAACACACTGGTTGCAGACCACGTACACCCCTTTGTGACGATTATGTTTCTCGACAGCAGTGGCTATTTTCAGCAAGATAACGCACGGGTTCCCAAGTACAGTAATGTAAATAACACACTGGTTGCAGAAGATGTACACTCCTTTGTGATGATCATGTTTCCCGATGGTGTTGGATTATTCAGCAAGATAACACACCTGTTACAAGTCCCGGAATGTAAATAACAGACTGGTTTCAGACCATGTACATCCATTTGTGACAATCATGTTTCCCAATGGCAGTGGCATTTTTCAACAGGATAATGCACTGTGTCACAAGTCCAGAAATGTAAATAGCACACTGGTTGCAGACCATGTACACCCCTTCATGGTGATCACGTTTCCCGATGGCAGTGCACTTTTCAGCAAGACAACACATCGTTTCACAAGTCCAGTAATGTAAAGTAACACACTGGTGGCAGACCACGTACATCTCTTTGTGACGATCATCTTTAACGACGCTAGTGGCATTTTTCAGCAAGATAACGCACTGTGTCACAAGTCCAGGAATGTAAATAACATACTGGTTGCAGACCAAGTACATCCCTTCGTGGCGATAATGTTTCCCGATGGCGGTGGCATTTTTCAACAAGATAATGCACTGTGTCACAAGTCCAGGATTGTAAATACACGCTGGTTGCAGACCACGTACATCCCTTTGTGACGATGATGTTCCCCGATGGCACTGGCATTTTTCAGCAAGATAATGCACGGTGTCACAAGTCCAGGAATGTAAATAACACACTGGTTGCAGACCACGTACACCCCCTTCGTGACGATCAGTGGCATTCCTCAGGAAGATAATGCTCTGTGTCACAAGTCCAGGAATGTAATGGAGCGGTTTGAGGAACACAGTGGCGAGTTCTAACTGATATGCTGCACCCCCCCCCCCCCCCCCCCCCCCGTTCCTACCGCCACAACTCGCCAGATCTGTTGTCGATCGAACACATCTGGAATGTTCTCATCATCCTCCCCCTCAATGCCCCCCCCCCCCCCCCCCGACCCTATTTCCGGATTTTACGGGAATTAGGTGACTTGTGTGTGCAGATGTGGTGGCAACTCCTTCAATTCACCTACCAAGGTCTTACTGTTTACATGCCGCGATGTGGCGTTGCGTCGCTGCTGTTATCCATTGCCGGCCGAATTGGCCGATAGGTTCTAGGCGCTTCAGTCTGGCACCGCGCGACCGCTACGGTCGCAGGTTCGAATCCTGCCTCGGGCATGGATGTGTGTGATGTCCTTAGGTTAGTTAGGTTTAAGAAGTTTTAAGTTCTAGGGGAATAATGACCTCAGATCTTACGTCCCATAGTGCTCAGAGCCATATGAACCATTTGTTATCCATGCCAAAGGTGGACGTACCGGCTGTTAGGTAAATGGTCATAATGGTCTGGCTGATCAGTGCTTTCTTCCCGAGATATTCATTTTCCTTGGTACTGTAGCTTTTGTGATGTTTGTTACCAGTGGATTAGTTTGGTTGGGAATGGCATGTGTCTGCACATCTTGGAGTATCGCTAAGCTTCTACAACCCATTAAAATCAAAATGTTTCTTACTGTGATAGTCTGCAGGTATTAGGTTGGAGCGTTTTTCCATGACTGTAATAAACAAAACAGATACAAATAACAGATACTTTAGTGATTAATAATATATTTTGTGTGAAATCTTATGGGACTTAACTGCTAAGATCATCAGTCCGTAAGCTTACACACTACTTAACCTAAATTACCCTAAGGACAAACGCACACAGCCATGCCCGAGGGAGGACTCGAACCTCCGCCGGGACCAGCCGCACAGTCCATGACTGAAGCACCTGAGAAAGCTCGGCTAATCCCGCGCACAATAATATATTGTATTCTCCTTCACTATTTACAACCGTCTGCCAATGTTGGGGTACCTTTTCGATTCCGCGTTTATAGAAATCACGGTCGCCCGAAGTGGCCGAGCGGTTCTAGGCGCTTCAGTCTGGAACCGCGCGACGCTACGCCCGCAGGTTCGAATCCTGCCTCGGGCATAGATGCGTGCGATGTCCTTGGGTTAGTTAGGTTTAAGTAGTTCTAAGTTCTAGGGGACTGATGACCTCAGATGTTAAGTCCCATAGTGCTCAGAGCCATTTGAACCATTTGATAGAAATTACGTGATTCTGAGGCGAAGAACTCGTCGAACTACGTTCGGAGCGCATTTTCATCCAGAAAGGAGGTTCCCCGAACGTTGTTCGATAGGGAGCGGAAAAGGTGAAAATCTGAGGGCGCAAGATCATGTGAATAAGCCGGGTGCGGAATGACTTCTCAACCAAACACTGACAAAGTGTTTTTTGCCAGTCTGGCAGAATGCGGGCGGGCGTTATCGTGGTTCAAAAATGGTTCAAATGGCTCTGAGCACTATGGGACTTAACATATGAGGTCATCAGTGCCCTAGACTTAGAACTGCTTAAACCTAACTAACCTGAGGACATCACACACATCCATGCCCGAGGCAGGATTCGAACCTGCGGATGTAGCAGCAGAGGGGTTCCGGACTGGAGCGCCTAGAACCGCTCGATCAGAGCGGCTGCCTGTCGTGGAGTAGCATCACTTCACCCAGTTTTCCTGCTCGTTTTTCTCTGTCTGCGTCTGCATGACATCTCAGTTGTTGACAATAAACGTCAGAAGTGATGGTTACACTATGGGGAAGCAGTTAGTAATACAGCAAACCGTCGCTGTTCCACCAGATGTATAGCATTATCTTTTGTGGATGCGTGAAGGTCTATGTACCGGGAGATGCTGGTTTGTTTGTGTTTAACCATTCCTTTCTCTTCCTTGTATTAGAGTAAAGACACAATTTCTCGTCACCAGTAACGATACAGCGTAGGAATGGTCGCTGTCGTTCATGAGCCAATTGATGACAAAAAAGAAGAGATGCTCATGTAGCCACCAACTGAATTTACGGATTTTGGCTTAGAGCATGTGGTACCGGTACACCCTTCCCAAGCGGTCTCTGGCACCATAATTACTCTGCCACGCAAACATTTGCGGTTACACTCATATGGTATGAGACTTTTCTGGTGGGGCTCCACTGGGAGCCGAACCGTACAGTAACCCTGGGTTCGGTGTGGGGCGGCGGTGGGGTGGGTGGACTGCTGTGGTCTGTCGTGGGGTTGTGAACCACTGAGGGACACGGCGGTACGAAGCCTCTCCGTCGTTTCTAGGTTCCGTTCAATACCCAATACACAATACACACACACACTCCTACCTTTCCCATTTGTCTCCTTTTCATTTGACTGCCTCTTATAGGAAAACTTTCTAGAAGACAGGGTGACACAGAATAACGGGAATGTTTGAAATAAGTAGTGGTAGCATTGGGCAGGTGGCAGCACTGCAGGTTCGTGACAGCGGGTAAACAGTCCGCCATTTCAGTAATCATGGATCAGTGAAAAGTACAACAGCGTGCGTTAGCCATAAAAATGAGAGTTTGGTAGCGGCGCAGACGGAGTTTCGACGTTTTTATAATTTAGGACGTCATGATGCAGTTACGTCCAAACACGCGATTAAATGCGTTCTCCAGCGAACATAGGTGTTGTACGCGACTCTGTCTCACGGAGCCCACGGCGTTCAATTCGTAAGCAAGCAGCAGTGGTTGAAATGTCCCAGGAGTGTGTGTTCGCGGAATTTTTCATCTCGATTTAAAATTTGATCCGTACAAACTACAGATGGTGCAGCAGTTGAAGGACAACGATTACCGGTTACAGTTAGGATTCTGTCAACAAATGACAACAAAACTAAACAATGACAATGAATTTCTAAACAAGTTGTGGGTGTCAGATGAGGCACATTTTCATCTCACTGGTTATGTGGATAAACATATCTACCGTTACTGGACAAACACAAATCCTAGCCGGCCGCGGTGGTCTCGCGGTTCTAGGCGCGCAGTCCGGAACCGTGCGACTGCTACGGTCGCAGGTTCGAATCCTGCCTCGGGCATGGATGTGTGTGATGTCCTTAGGTTAGTTAGGTTTAAGTAGTTCTAAGGGACTAATGACCACAGCAGTTGAGTCCCATAGAGCTCAGAGCCATTTGAACCACAAATCCTAGTGACGTTCATGAGCGCCCTTTAGACGCTAGTAAAGTGACAGTATGGTGTGGTATTTCATCACATGGGATTATCGGATCGTATTTTTTCGCAAATGACCAGGCAAACACAATAACTATCAATGCCGATGTTTACGTGGAGATGTTACGAACTTTTATTAAACCTGCACTGAACAACTTTCCAAACTTTCAAGAAGGCTGCTTTCAACAGAACGGAGCGACATCACACACTGCACGGCAATCAATGGCATATGTGCGAGAATGTTTGGCAGCCGTGTGATCTCACGATTCGGCAACTTTCTGTGGCCCCCTAGATCGCCAGATTTATCCGTTTGTGATTTTTTTCTTGTGGGGCTACCTCAAGAGCAAAGTCTACACGACTGGACCGAGAACCATGGATGAGTTAAAGCAGAGAATTCGGGATGCAATTCACAGTATCTCAGCGGAGATGTTGCCGTCACTGTTTCGTAAGTGGCAAAGTTGTAAGATTTGAATTACTATGAATTCATACGCGCCACGCGAGATTTTCCGTAAATCGTCAAAATGGTTCAAATGTCTCTCAGCACTATGAGACTTAACTTCTGAGATCATCAGTCGCCTAGAACTTAGAACTAATTAAACCTAACTAACCTAAGGACATCACACACGTCCATGCCCGAGGACACACGTCCATGCCCGAGGCAGGATTCGAACCTGCGGCCGTAGTGGTCGCGCGGTTCCAGACTGTAGCGCCTAGAACCGCTCGGCCACTACGGCCGGCCGTAAATCGTCCTTGAATGTTAAACACCTCTTCTTCTAGCATTTGCAAAATTTAAAAATTGATACTGTGTAAATTTTGTCGCAAAATATTGTGGATTTTAACTGCATCATTTTGTTGATATCACCTTCTTACTACTTCTTCAGCCACTAAGATGGCAAGGATTAAATTCAGATCGAGCTGTAAATGTAATTTTGCATAATGTTTTTGTAAGTATGTTTTTATTTCATTATCCTCACGGGAAAGTTTAAATCGATAATGTTAACTTATCAGTCGACTGAGTGTGGCGTTAAGAGCAAGACGATACTGAAAATAATCTTTGTCATGTTCAGCACAACACCTGACACTAATATTAAAAATTAAGAAAAACCAACAGAGCTGTATTACTACACATTTATTGTGTTACGACTAGCGTTTAGTCCAGGAAATACAAATCGCATACTATACGCAGCACACCGTATCTGCTCGTTATGCTTCCGTCAGGCGGGCAGTAGAAAGTTTACGATCAGTGTTTTTGGATATGGTCTTTAACATTACCTACAACAAGACCATTTATATCACGACTTTAGCACAACTCGACTACATGAAGGTTTTCAACGAACAAAACCGGTCGTAGCACAAATGTGTAATAATACAGCTGAGGTGGTTTTTATTAATCGTTGGCATTGAACAGAGGACAAATTCTTCCGTTGGAGCAGAAAGAAGGTGAATGTACTTCTATACAACTGAAAAGTTGGTGTACAGGCTGCCTCATTCTACACTCATGCTCATAAATTAAGGACAATGCTGATACATGGCGAAACAACGCTCTGGTGGGCGGTTTGCAGGTTTAAATCACCTCGGTGTATGACCGTGTGGTGCATTTTGCCTGCGGTCGTCGCATGGTGGCGCTGGCAGCAGTCCACATACGCAGAGGTGTGTTGGTGCATGTCAGAGTACGGTGCAGCAGTAAGTGTGCAGAAGTTTCCAGGCGTGCTAATGGTGACTGTGTGTCGAAAATGGCTCAAAGAACACATATTGATGACGTGTTGAGGGGTGGAATACTAGGGCGACTGGAGGCTGGTCAGACACAGTAGGTCGTAGCACAGGCCCTCTGTGTGCCACTAAGTGTGATCTCAAGATTATGGCAATGGTTCCAGCAGACAGGAAACGTGTCCAGGAGCTACAGTATGGGACGTCCACAGTGTACAACACCACAAGAAGACCGATATCTCACCATCAGTGCCCGGAGTACTGCAGGTAGCCTCGCTCGGGACCTTACCGCAGCCACTGGAACAGTTGTCTCCAGACACGCAGTCTACAGGCGACTGGACAGACACGGTTTATTCGCCCGGAGACCTGCAAGGCGCATTCCACTGACCCCTGGTCACAGGAGAGCCCGTAAAGCCTGGTGTCAAGAACACAGTACATGGTCATTGGAACAGTGGTCCCAGGTTATGTTCACGGACGAGTCCAGGTATAGTCTGAACAGTGATTCTCGCCGGGTTTTCATCTGGCGTGAACCAGGAACCAGATAGCAACCCCTTAATGTCCTAGAAAGGGACCTGTAAGGAGGTCGTGGTTTGATGGTGTGGGGTGGGATTATGATTGGTGCACGTACACCCCTGCATGTCTTTGACAGAGGAACTGTAACAGGTCAGATGTAGTGGGACATCATTTTGCAACAGTATGTCTGCCTTTTCAGGGGTGCAGTGGGTCCCACCTTCCTCCTGATGGATGATAACGCACAGCCCCACCGAGTTGTCACCGTGGAGGAGTACCTGGAAACAGAAGCTATAAGGCAAATGGAGTGGCCTGCCTGTTCTCCAGACCTAAACCCCACCGAAGACGTCTGGGATGCTCTCGGTTGACGTATCGCTGCACGTCTTCAAACCCCTACGACACTTCAGGAGCTCCGACAGGCACTGGTGCAAGAATGGGAGGCTGTACCCCAGCAGCTGCTCGACCACCTGATCCAGAGTATGCCAACCCGTTGTGGGGCCTGTATATGTGTGTGTGGTGATCATATCCCCTATTGATGTCAGGGTACATGCGCAGGAAACAGTGGCGTTTTGTGACACATATGTTTCGGGACGGTTTTCTCAGCTTATCACCAATACCGTGGACTTACAGATGTGTGTCATGTGTGTGCTCCCTATGTGCCTATGCTATTACCGCCAGTTTTGTATAGTGGCACGTTGTGTGGCACCACATTCTGCAATTATCCTTAATTTATGAGCGTGAGTGTACCTTCCTCAACACCTTTACAAATTTTCCCTAAAATTCTGGCATGCGAACACATTTGCGCTGTTTTTAACATGCAACTCACCTCCCCCTCTCATAACCTTCCCCAACTAACTCGCTCACAGCTACTACTAGTCCATCACCGTAAGTCGCTCATATCCCTCCACCAACTCTTGCCCATTTTAACTCCCTCATATAGCGCAACTCATTGTCTTATCTCTTTGTATCACTCACTGTCTCCTGTCTCACAGCTACAGTCTTCTTCGTTCTGTCCTACTACTACTGTCTCCTCTCACTGTACCCCTCTCACTCTCTCTTACTGCTACTGTCTCATTCCTTCCTTCCCACTGCTGCTGCCTCTTCCCACTGTCACCGTCTTTCCCTTCCTCGTTCTCCATGTCGTAGGCTCTCTCTCGCACTATCACTGGATCTCACTAACTTCCACTTTCTCCTCCTGTTTATTCCTTCCCACCGGTACTGTCCACTTTTTCTGTTCACAGTTTTTGGTCTCACGGCAGTGTTCTCGCTTCCTGTGCATGAGGTCCCGGGTTTGATTCCTGGTGGGGGCAGGGATTTTTCACCTGTCTTCAGATGACTGAGTGTTGCTGTGTTGTCTTCACTATGATCATTCATCCCCATTACGGGCGAAGGAAGGCAATGGCTAAACCACCTGCACTTGCCTAGCACGGCAGGTCGTGTCCCACATTGTTTCCCTGTGCTCTATCAAGGGTATGAGTTTTTTTTTTTTTAGACAACATAGTTGTATGGAGATAAACAGCGATTAATTTACTTATAATCAATTATAAAAAATGACATCACAATAAATAATGCGATTGTGACTGTCATTTTTAATAATTGAAGATTGAAGGGTATGAGACTTCATCATCATCACTGTTTTCCTAGCACTGTTCTGTGAACTCAGTGTCAAAAGTATGCCCAGTAGCACTAACAGTGATTTTTTCATTATTTGTACTATATTGTCTAGGATACAAGCATTACTTAGTGACAAATGCCAACTACTCATAAATTTGTTTTTGTTTTGAATGGTTTCCTTTACTATGTGCGCTGTAAAGTTTATATTGTTTACTCACACTTTCCTCTCTGCTTTCTCATACAATATGACATAATTTGTCTTTCTTCTTCAGTTTTATGTATAATCTGTAGTATATGTAAAGAAGTTTTCTTCCACTACTGCTCCATCTATCATGCTGATGTTTTGCCTCATACTGTCCCACCTAACAGTGCAAACTCGAGGAAGAGATTAAATCAGAATGCACAATGTGCCTGTAGCATCACAAGTGCATCACATACGCAAATTTGAACTCAAAATCAATGTGTTGATGCTACATATAAATTATTATGCCTGGCCTGCAATGTTTTAACCAAAAAAGAGACGACAAATTGCCATGTAAAAGGGTTCAAGGAACAACATTATGAGAAAAATGAAAAAGAAAAGAATATACAAACGAAATACTATAACGCGACAGTAATGTTAACCAACTCTAGGAATATAATAGCTTAATAGAATGAAAAGTTTTTTTAAACAAAATGTATCGTTGTTAATATATCTAAATAAATATATATATTAAAAACAAAGATTCCAAGACTTACCAAGCGGGAAAGCGCCGGCAGACAGGCACATGAACAAAACACACAAACACACACACAGAATTACGAGCTTTCGCAACTGGCAGTTGCTTCGTCAGGAAGGAAGGAAGGAGAGGGAAAAATGAAAGGATGTGGGTTTTAAGGGAGAGGGTAAGGAGTCATTCCAATCCCGGGAGCGGAAAGATTTCCCTTAGGGGAAAAAAAGGACAGGTGTACACTCACACACACACACACACATATCCATCCGCACATACACAGACACAAGCAGACATATTTCAAATATGACTCCTTACCCTCTCCCTTAAAACCCACATCCTTTCATTTTTCCCTCTCCTTCCTTCCTTCCTGACGAAGCAACTGCCAGTTGCGAAAGCTCGTAATTCTGTGTGTGTGTTTGTGTGTTTTGTTCATGTGCCTGTCTGCCGGCGCTTTCCCGCTTGGTAAGTCTTGGAATCTTTGTTTTTAATATATTTTTCCCATGTGGAAGTTTCTTTCTGTTTTATTTACATCATCATTAAATAAATATATAGGGTTACAAAATATACTGCCATTGTCTTTCTCTATCAATCTCTTACACACGCATTGTTTCCTTTATTTCGTATACCACAACCAGTCTACTATTTTCAGTTGCCACTGTCTGCTTCTCTTCCAGTATCAGAAAACACAAATATGTTCACATGGCAAAATTTTTGGAAATATTTTTAAAGGTGCTGAGGAAGATAGAACAACGTAGCTGCTACCTCAGGGTCTATTGAACAGGACCATATTCGCCTTTCTGTGCTCCAATAGGAGCATTTTTACGCTGGTTCCCTTCTTTTACCTGCTACACCCAGGCACATCATTCTGAAATTGAAATAAAACAAAACTGATTTTACACCTCGGACAGGATTTTATGTGCACACAAAATCTTAAATGGTCTTCAGCCCTACATGTTTCCAGCACCCTTGTGATGGTAACGGAGACACTTCACAGTATCTTTATTCTTGCCATGTCACCTTACAAACTACGTTTCCACCTCATGAAGGATTTTACGTGATTTCGATAAAGACATCAATAAAATTTCCATAGTTGCTGGAGATCGGGATCTTAGGAATATATAGTATACACCATTTACAGTGCGTAGCCGTCTGGTTCAAATGGCTCTAAGCACTATGGGGCTTAACATCTGAGGTCATCAGTCCCCTAGACTTAGAACTACTTAAATCTAACTAACCTAAGGACATCACACACATCCATGTCCGAGGCAGGATTCAAACCTGCAACCGCAGCAGCAACGCAGTTCCGAACTGAAGTGCCTAGCCATCTGGATGTTGTTGTTGTTGTGGTCTTCAGTCCTGAGACTGGTTTGATGCAGCTCTCCTTGCTACTGTATCCTGTGCAAGCTTCTTCATCTCCCAGTACCTACTGCAACCTACATCCTTCTGAATCTGCTTAGCGTATTCATCTCTTGGTTTCCCTCTATGATTTTTACCCTCTACGCTGCCCTCCAGTACTAAATTGGTTATCCATTGATGCCTAAGAACATCTCCTACCAACCAATCCATTCTTCTAGTCAAGTTGTCCCACAAACTCCTCTTCTCCACAATTGTATTCAATACCTCCTCATTAGTTATGTGATCGACCCATCTGATCTTCAGCATTCTTCTGTAGCACCACATTTCAAAAGCTTCTATTCTCTTCTTGTCCAAACTATTTATTGTCCACGTTTCACTTCCATACATGGCTGCACTCCATACAAATACTTTCAGAAACGACTTCCTGACACTTAAATCTATACTCAATGTTAATAAATTTCTCTTCTTCAGAAATGCTTTCCTTGCCATTGCCAGTCTACATTTTATATCCGCTCTACTTCGACCATCATCAGTTACTTTGCTCCCCAAATAGCAAAACTCCTTTACTATTTTAAGCGTCTCATTTCCTAGTCTAATTCCCTCAGCAGCACCCGACTTAATTCGACTACATTCCATTATCCTCGTTTTGCTTTTGTTGATGGTCATCTTATATCCTCCTTTCAAGGCAATGTCTATTCCGTTCAACTGCTCTTCCAAGCCCTTTGCTGTCTCTGACAGAATTACAATGTCATCGGCGAACCTCAAAGTTTTTATTTCTTCTCCATGGGTTTTAACACCTACTCCGAATTTTTCTTTTGTTTCCTTTACTGCTTGCTCAATATACAGATTGAATAACATCGGGGAGAGGCTACAACCCTGTCTCACTACATTCCCAACCACTGCTTCCCTTTCATGTCACCTGATTCATAACTGTCATCTGGTTTCTGTACAAATTATAAATAGCCTTTCACTTCCTGTATTTTACCCCTGCCACCTTTAGATTTTGAAAGAGAGTATTCCAGTCAACATTATCAAAAGCTTTCTCTAAGTCTACAAATGCTAGAAACGTAGGTTTGCCTTTCCTTAATCTTTCTTCTAAGATAAGTCGTAAGGTCAGTATTGCCTCACGTTTTCCAGTATTTCTACGGAATCCAAACTGATCTTCCCCGAGGTCGGCTTCTACTAGTTTTTCCATTCTTCTGTAAAGAATTCGTGTTAGTATTTTGCAGCTGTGACTTATTAAACCGATTGTTCGGTAATTTTCACATCTATCAACAGCTGCTTTCTTTGGGATTGGAATTATTATATTCTTCTTGTAGTCTGAGGGTATTTCTCCTATCTCGTACATCTTGCTCACCAGATGGTAGTGTTTTGTCAGGACTGGCTCTCCCAAGGCCGTCAGTAGTTCCAATGGAATTTTGTGTACTCCGGGGGCCTTGTTTTGACTCATCTCCCATTTCATCTTCATCTATATCCTCTTCCATTTCCATAATATTGTCCTCAAGTACATCGCCCTTGTATAGACCCACTATATACGCCTTCCACCTTTCTGTTTTCCCTTCTTTGCTTAGAACTGGGTTTCCAATTGAGCTCTTGATGTTCATACAAGTGTTTCTCTTATCTCTAAAGGTGTCTTTAATTTTCCTGTAGGCAGTATCTATGTTACCCCTAGTGAGGTAAGCCTCTGCAGCCTTACATTTGTCCTGTAGGCATCCCTGCTTAGCCATTTTGCAGTTCCTGTCAATCTCATTTTTGAGACGTTTGTATTCCTTTTTGCCTGCTTTCATTTACTGCATTTTCATATTTTCTCCTTTCATCAATTAAATTCAATATATCTTCTGTTACCCAAGGATTTCTACTAGCTCTCGTCTTTTTATCTACTTGATCCTCTGCTGCCTTCACTATTTCATCTCTCAAAGCTACCCATTCTTCTTCTACTGTATTTCTTTCCCCCATTCCTCTCAATTGTTCTCTAATGCTCTCCCTGAAACTCTGTACAACCTCTGGTTCTGTCCGTTTATCCAGGTCTCATTTCTTTAAATTCCCACCTTTTTCCAGTTTCTTCAGTTTTAATCTACAGTTCATAATCAATAGATTGTGGTCAGAGTCGACATCTGCCCCTGGAAATGTCTTACAGTTTAAAACCTGGTTCCTAAATCTCTGTCTTACCATTATATAAACTATCTGAAAACTTCCAGTATCTTCATGCTTCTTCCATGTATACAAATTTCTTTCATGACTCTTGAACCAAGTGTTAGCTATGATTAAGTTATGCTCTGTGCAAAATTCTACCAGCCAGCTTCCTCTTTCATTCCTTACCCCCATTCCATATTCACCTGCTATGTTTCCTTCTCTTCCTTTTCCTACTGTCGAATTCCAGTCTTCCATGACTATTAAATTTTCGTCTCCCTTACTATCTGAATAATTTGTTTTATCTCATCATTTGAAATTATATGCATGAACTCCACAGTATATGGGGATGACAATATATAACAAGCTAATGGGCAAAAATATATTAATATGAAGCCAGAGAGTCTAAAAATAAGGTTACAGCAAATTCTGTGGGATAAATGCTACTATTCAGTAGAAGGTTTCATACAGGATGACATGATAATTTGAGCAAGGGGTAATTAATTGTTAGTCTTTTATTGTATGTGTAACAAAATTGTATTATTATTATGATACCATTTGTTAAAATCAGTTGTTGTAATTAATTGTTAGTTTTTATTGTATGTGTATTTTTATATTATATTGTTGTTATGGTACCATTTGTTAAAATCAGGTGTTGTATGTATATGGTAAAACTTTACCAAAATTTTGACGTGTCTCCTGTACCTAAATCAAACGATTTAGATTATATACGTAATGAGACTAATAAACCACAATTCACAATTCACAATTCTTCATCACCTGCAGAGCTAGTTGGCATATAAACTTGTGCTAGTGTGGTAGGCATGGGCTTTGTGTCTATCTTGGCCACAATAATGCATTCACTATGCTGTTTGTAGTAGCTTACCCGCACTCCTATTTTTTTATTCATTATTAAACCTACTCCTGCATTACCCCTATTTGATTTTGTCTGGATGATTGACTGGTCTGGCCTTGCTGTGCTGGTACTGCGAAAGGCTGAAAGCAAGGGGAAACTACAGCCGTAATTTTTCCCGAGGACATGCAGCTCTACCGTATGGTAAAATGATGATGGCGTCCTCTTGGGTAAAATACTCTGGAGGTAAAATAGTCCCCCA
Source organism: Schistocerca gregaria (assembly GCF_023897955.1). Classification (NCBI taxonomy): domain Eukaryota; kingdom Metazoa; phylum Arthropoda; class Insecta; order Orthoptera; family Acrididae; genus Schistocerca; species Schistocerca gregaria. Next base: position 69,772,047 of record NC_064930.1, read on the forward strand.
TTCGGATCTCCGGGCGGGGACTACTCAGGAGGATGTTGTTATCAGGAGAAGGAAAACTGGCGTTCTACGGATCGGAGCACGGAATGTCAGATCCCTTAATCGGGCAGGTAGGTTAGAAAATTTGAAAAGGGAAATGGATAGGTTAAAGTTAGATATAGTGGGAATTAGTGAAGTTCGGTGGCAGGAGGAGCAAGACTTCTGGTCAGGTGAATACACGGCGATCTGTCCTATCAACTGATTATTTCAGTGAAGCTGTTTCACAGTATTATTATTTATTGTACTGGTATAGCATACAGTAAGAGGTTTTGAATCACAAGAGTAGCTGAACATAGAGAAAGATTACTAAACTACTACGTATCAATACTTCAACACAGTTCTCCAGCAAAATACACTGACAAAATCATGGGATAACAATATGCATATATGCAAATAGCAGTAGTATTGCATTGGTAAGGTGTAAAAATGCAAAGCATTGGTGCAACTGTCATTTGCTTTCAGGCTATTCATGTGAAAATGCTACCATCATGATTATGGCCACACAACATGGGTTAACAGTCTTTGAATGCAGAGTAGTTGTTGGAACTGGATGCATGGGGCGTTCGATTTTGGAAATCATTAGGGAACTTAATATTCTGAGGGCCACAGTTTCAGGAGTGTGTTGCGAATACCAAATTTCAGGGATTACCACTGACCATGAACAATGCAGTTGGGGCAAGTACAGCGACATTTGCATACAGTTGTCAGTGATAACAGACAAACAACACTGCGTGCAATAACCACAGAAATCAATGTGGGACATGCGACTAAAATCTGTGCCCTGCTCAGATGAGGCCCAATTTCAGTTTGTAAGAGATGATGGTAGGATTCGAGTCTGGCAGAGATACCATGAAGCCGTGCACCCAAGTTGTCAACAAAGTACTGTGCAAGCTGGTAGTGGTTCCATAATGGTGTGGGCTGTGTTTACGTGCAATAGGTTGGACCCTCTGGGCCAACTGAACTGATCATTAATTGTAAATGGTTACGTTCGGCTACTCGGAGGCCATTTACGGCCATTCATGGACTTCGTGTTTCCAAACAACCGGGCCACAATTTCTCGTGACTGGTTTGAGGTACTTTCTAGACAATTTGAGTAAATGATTTGGCCACCCACACCACTCGGCATTTATGGGAAATAATTGAGACATCAGTTCATGCACAACATCCTGCATTGGACAGTTACAGAGGGAGCATGACTGAATGTTTTTGCTGGGGACACTCAGTCACTTGTTGAGTCCATGCCACATCAATTTGCTGCTCTACAGCAGCCAAAGGAAGTCTGACACAATATTACGAGGCCTCCCATGACTTTTACAGCTCAGTGTATAATAGAAATGACAATAGTTCTAGGTGAAGATCTAGGTCTTTTACTGGGTGATGAAAAAGTCAGTATAAATTTGAAAACTTAATAAACCACGGAATAATGTAGATACAGACGTAAAAATTCTCACACATGCTTGGAGTGACATGGGGTTTTATTAGAACCAAAAAAAAAGTTCACAAAATGTCCGACAGATGGCGCTGGACAGCAAAACGTCAGTGTCTGCGCATGACAGCCGTGTATAAAAGGAGCTGTAATGAGAGAGAGAATCAGATGCGCCAGCAGTCGCAGCATGTTGACATTACCTGAAAAGGCACTTTTAGTGAAGCTGTATTACCAGAACGGGGAATGCGCTAGTTCTGCGATACAATCCCATCGCCATAGGAAGGGGATTCGAACGGGTAAAGGTCCGTTGACAAATGCAGCTGTGGCGAGAATGATTTCGAAGTTCGAAGACACGGGCTGTTTAGAAGATAGACCCCGTAGTGGCCAACTGAGCACAAGGTGTAATGTTGCTGAGGCAGTTCAGGAAGAAATGGAGACTGTGTCGCACCTCACACTGGCATTCTATGAACTACTGTTTGGTTGGCACTTAGGCGTACCCTCCGATGCTATCCGTACAAAATCCATCTGCTTCGTGAACTTTTACCTGGTGATTTAGTGAAGCGGAGGGCATTTGCAGTGTGGACTTTTCAAAAAATGGTGGAAGATGATGATTGGTAGAGTAACGTGTTGTGGACCAACGAAGCTCATTTCACCCTCCGAGGGTCTGTCAACGCCTATAACTGCAGAATTCGGGCTACCGAAAATGCTAGAACTGTCTTGGAAACTCCATTGCACAACGAGAAAGTCCTGGTATGGGTTGGATTTACCACATCTATCATTATTGGGCCTTTTTTCTTTGAGGAAATGCGTGATTCTGGTTTTGTACCTGCTACCGTGACAGGCGAGAGGTATGCTGATATGTTACAGAATCACATCATCCGCAGCCTGGCTGATAAACACCTGCTGGAATGTAAGATGTATATGTAGGATGGCGTTCCTCCCCATATTGCTAGATGCGTGAAGGATATCTTGCGTGTGTCGTTTGGTGACGATTGTGTGCTCAGCTGGTGTCAAAGTAGAGAGGATATAAAATGTAGACCGGCAATGACAAGGAAAGTGTTTCTAAAGAAGAGAAATTTGTTAACATCGAGTACAGATCTAAGTGTCAGGAAGTCGTTTCTGAAAGTATTTGTATGGAGTGTAGCCATGTATGGAAGTGAAACATGGACGATAACTAGTTCGGACAAGAAGAGAATAGAAGCTTTCGAAATTTGGTACTACAGAAAAATGCTGAAGATTAGATGGGTAGATCACATAACAAATGAGGAGGTATTGGATAGAATTGGGGAGAAGAGGAGTTAGTGGCAGAACTTGACAAGTAGAAGGGACTGGTTGGTAGGACATGTTCGGAAGCATCAAGGGATCACCAATTTAGTATTGGAGGGTAGCATGGAGGGTAAAAATCGTAGAGGGAGACCAAGAGATGAATACACTAAGCAGATTCAGAAGGATGTAGATGCAGTAAGTAGTGGGAGATGAAGAAGCTTGCACAGGATAGAGTAGCATGGAGAGCTGCATCAAACCAGTCTCAGGACTGAAGACCACAACAACAACAACAACTGAGTATGTAATTTGTGTGTTCATAAATTTGTGTGTTCATAACATCTCAGAAAATGTTTGTGTAAACTTTCAGTATATCACTAAATGCCAGGAAATTATCATAAAGTCCAACATCAAATGTATGTTTATGCATCACCATGTGCATGTGATGTTCAGTATTGATTCAGTGAACAATAAATAAATTAATAAAAAATAAATAATTTCTTCTGTCTCAGCATTTTTTCACTGTAACTACTCTTTGCTTCACTCCATTTTAGTTTTCTGCGTCTTTAATTGTCTTTCCTGTCTAGTTTTCACCACCTCCTCCCACCTCTGTTATGTATAATGAACTTAGCTTTTTGCTCTTACTATCTGGTGCACGCTATTTTAGTAGTAATCTCTGTCTTACATATTACCCTGTCTTCCACATTCAACTTAGCTTTTCGCTCTTACTATCTGGTGCACGCTATTTTAGTAGTAATCTCTGTCTTACATATTACCCTGTCTTCCACATTCAAGCTAACAGGTTCTCAAATCTTGTTACTGGTAAGACTTGATTAGTACATTTCCATCCTGATTGCAATACAGCTCGCTCAACACTCAGTTCTGAAAGATCTGTGGACTACTTTGATCACATAGAGTTATGAGTAGAGCTCATAGTGCAACTGGGCAAGTGCTCATATTTCCTCAGGTATGCATTTTACAGCCTTTGTTTACATTTTTTCGTGTTTTTGTTCAGACTAGCACCTCTGAAAGTTGCCTACCCTACAATCTTAGCAACAACAGTACCGGTACACATACTCCACTGCCAGAAGTATCAGAATGGTTTTCGCCTATAGCTTTCAACTCATTTGTTTCCGGTACAGAGATCCTTACCTCAGACTGATACATCTATCCTTCTCCATCATCTTAAAAAGTTTGTGACATCATCACAGAATCACTCCGTGTATATATAAATTTACAGGCATGGGTGCCTATAACTTTGACAGTCTGTAGTGTCACTAGAGAATGTTTCCAGACATGTGTTCCCATGTAAAACCTGTTCTACTATGTCCTCCCTGCAACCTCTAGAAGTGTGTAACATGAATGGTGAAACACCCTGTACACAATGTAAACACCATATCTTGATGATGATGATGATGATGATGATGATGTTTGGTTTGTGGGGTGCGCAACTGCATGGTCATCAGTGCCTGTACAAGGTCCCAATCTTTAAACAGTCCAACTACCCACTTTCAAGAATGATGATGAAATGATGAAGACAACACAAAGACCCAGTCCCTGGGCAGAGAAAACCCCAACCCGGTCAGGAATCAAACCCAGGACCCCGTGATCCAGAGGCAGCAATGCTAGCCACTAGACCACTAGCTGCGGACCACCATATCTCAAAACTGATATTCTTCCACCCATGTATACAGATGACATTTGTATACAGGGTAAATGAGGAAATTATCCACAAGAGATAAGAAGCAGAAAAGAACATCTGGACATGTGGCCACAAATGAGTGGTGCTGCGCTGCACGGAAGTGCAGATATGTCTGGACTGTGAAGTACTGTGACTGGCCCCATGAGATGGCAGCTAATAATTGCCGCCCACACATTGAGGCTGAACCAGTGATCGTGGAGCTAAAATTCTGATGTGGACAGAAAAATCCTACTTGCCTGGTGTGTCCTCCTGCGTGCTTCAAATAATTGAAACCGGCACTGTCAAAGATCTTTTATTCCCACCTTGAGTTGGATGTACCTTATTTGGGATGCATTTCCAACCACAAGACCTTATTTGTTTGTTATCCTCCCAGGGATCATTCGTTGCACTGTGTGACCATTTACGAGAATCAGCTGTATATTCCTGCAGGAAGAACATGCAACATACAGTAGATGGTCGACATAAGTGGTTGAAATGCACCAATGTATCACCCAATCACGATGGATTAGAAATATCAACTAATAAATCAACTGCATTCATCTACAGAAGGCAGTACATCAATTATGGAGCAGTTAACATAAGCTTAGGTTCACAACCTTTGTCAGTAAAATCGTATACAAAATTTCATGGACTGGTGTTTGACTCTCTCTTAACCTGGGCTCCCCATATAAATGATTTGATTTATTTCTGTGAGAAAGTTATAAATATACTCAAAGCTCTGTGTCATGCATGTGGGGAATTTGCCTTATAGTGTTAGTCACTTCATTTGGAGCACTTGTCAGACCCAAAATTGGTTACAGATCTTTTGGATATCACAATGAATGAAGACTAGTTTAAACAAGTTGGATAGATTGCAGGGGCAGACATATCAGGGCGGGTCTACGCTTAGAAGCAATGACATCAACTACAATGGTGTCTCCCGCTTCATCTGTCAAGACAGCTACTGGCAGATAACTCTTGTTTAAACAGATTGTTCAAAATCAAAAGCACAGACTAATTCTCTATTTTGGCCAAAGATGACTGTAGAAGAATGATCACCTCAGCCGTACACAATAGTAATAAGTTGTATAATTATTTAAAAAATGAAAATTTTTGTCATGAAAAACTCTCCAATGTGTCTATTTCACTCTGAAGTACCACTTACCTACAAGTGATGTAATCGACATGAGTGCTAAAAGGAATCTGTTAAACTTTGGTTGCATGATAAATCAGTCTAATGTAAAGGCTGTAAATTCAACTAAATACCTAGGAATTACAATTACAAACAATTTAAATTGGAAAGAACACATATAAAATTTTGTGGGGAAGGCTAACCAAACACTTTGCTTTATTGACGGAATTCTTAGAAAATGTAACAGATCTACTAAAGAAACTCTCAGCACCACACTTGTCCATCCTCTTTTGAAGCAATGCTGCACGGTCTGGGATCCATACCAGATAGGATTAACAGCATACATCAAGAAAGTTCAAAAAAGAACAACATGTTTTGTATTATCACAAAATATGGGAGACAGTGTTATGGACATGTTTCAGGATTTGGGATGGACACTATTAAAACAAAGGCATTTTTCTCTGCAGCGGAATCTTCTCACGAAATTTCAGTCACCAATTTTCTCCTCCGAATATGAAAATATTCTGTTGACACTGGCCTTCATAGGAAGAAATGATCATCATAATAAAATAAGCGAAATCAGAGCTCACACAGAAAGAGATAGGTGTTCATTTTTTCTGCACGCTGTTCGAGAGTGAAATAATATAGAAGGTAGTTTGATGAACCCTCTGCCAGGGACTTAAGTGGGCTTTGCAGAATACCCATGTAGATGTAGAAGTCTAATTGTTAGTCCAGAGGAATTCTGCCAATGTTTATTCAAAAATATATGAGGACATACACAGTGAATCACCAGGTTATTTCATCATTTACAATAATGGATCCAAGTAAACCTTAAATGACTATGTAGGATGTGCATCTTACTGCTCATGGTCAGGAGACTACAGAAAATGTCAGTTACTGCAGAATCAATCGTGCTAAAGTATGCCGTGCACACAGCTCCCAACAAAATTTTGGTAGTCACTGATTCTATGCCTCTTTTAAAGTCAATGACAACAAAGGACTGGAGAGCATCTTTGAATAATTATAGCACCAATGTAATAGAACAATGCTTTCAGTGTAACAGAAAAGGGAAACACATAGACATTATTTAGGTGAAGCTCACTAGCGAGTCAGGTAAAATGGGAAACTGGATGAACTTGCAAAGCAAGCAATAACAAGGACATATTTAAGTATAAAATCACAATTACCACATACAGATTTTATAACATTATCAAATCCAACATTAATTTCCTTTGTCAATATCAATGAAATTGTCTAACAGCCAAGTAACTAGGATGTTATTTTATTTTATTTTGAGGACTATCAGGTTTGGTATTCCACTATGCCATCGCCACATACACATCTCTCAAAATAAATGATTAATGTCATACAGAGCCATAGACCTCTGGACACTGCAAATTCAAATCTTTCACAAGTGCTCCATTGGAAGCACTTGTGAAATGGTTTGAATTCACGAGCCATTTATCCCAGGATGTTGCAAATTCAAACCGTTTTACAAGCACTTCATTTGAATTTAGAATTCATTCGAAGTTAGAATTCATGAAATCCAGGGATATACGGCTCTGTATGACATTATTGTTTCTTTTGAGAGATGAATATGGGGTCTGAAGATGGCACACATCTACATCTACATCTACATCTGCATGGTTACTCTCTAATTCACACTTTAGTGCCTGGCAGAGGGTTCATCAAACCATTTTCATACTTCTCTATCATTCCACTCTTGAATGGTGTGTGGGAAGAAGGAAAACCTAAATCTTTCTGTTCGAGCTCTGATTTCTCTTATTTTATTACGATGAACATTTCTCCCTATGTAGGTGGGTGTCAATAAAATATTTTCACATTTGAAAGAGAAAGTAGGTGATTGGAATTTCATAAATATATCTCACCACAAAGAAAACTGCCTTTGTTTCTGTGACTGCCACAGCAACTATTGTATCATATCACTGACACCCTCACCTCTATTGCGTGATAACATGAAATGAGCTGCCCTTCTTTGCACTTTTTCGATGTCCTCCACCAGTCCTACCTGGTAAGGATCCCACACCATGCAGCAATATTCCAGCAGAGGATGGAAAATTGTAATGTAGGCTGTCTGTTTAGTGGGTTTGTTGCATCTTCGAAGTGTTCTGCCAACAAAGTGCAGTCTTTGTTTTGCATTCCCCACAGTATTATCTATGTGGTCTTTCCAAATTAAGTTGCTTGTAATTGTAATTCCTTATAATTGTAATTCCTTGTAATTGTAATTCCTTATATTTGTGTGATTTATTGTATACCCAAAATTTATCAGCTTTCTTTTAATACCCACGTGGATGACCTCACACTTTTCTTTGTTTAGTGCCAATTGCCATTTTTCTCACCATACAGAAATTCTCTCTAGATAATTTTGTAATTGGAATTGATCGTCTGATGATTTTGCTAGATGGTAAATTACAGCGTCATCTGCAAACAATCTAAGTTTATCACTTATATTATTTATGTAAATCAGGAACAGCAGAGGGCTTATGACACTATACTGCAAAACGACAGATATCACTTCTACTCTGATCGATGATTTACCGTCTGTCACTACGAACTGTGACCTCTCTGAGAGGAAATCACAACTCCAGTCACACAACTGAGATGATAATCCATACGCACACAATTTGATTAATAGTCGCTTGTGAGGAATGGTATCAAAAGCCTCCTGGAAATCTAATAATATTGAATCAATCTGAGATCCCTTGTTCATGGAACTCATTACTTCATGAGAATAAAGAGTTGGCTGTGTTGCACAAGAACGATAGTTTCTGAATCGGTGTTGGTTATGTATCAATAAGTCATTCTCTTCGAGGTGCTTCATAATGTTCAAGTACAGTATATGTTCCAAAATCCTACTGCAAATTAAGGTCGGTGATAGGGTCTGTAATTCAATGGGGTAGTCCCATTTCCTTTCTTGAAGATTGATGTGGCCTGTGCTACTTTTCAGCCTTAAGAACAGACCTTTCATCAAGTGAGTGGTTGTATATGATTGCTAAGAAAGGCGCTATTGTGTCTGCATGCTCTGAAAGTAATGCTGAAACTGTTAGTCATCAAAATAAAATATAACACCTCAGTCACACGAATGTTCACGAATTTCATTGATATTGACAATTACTTAACTTTGGCGATAAGACTAGAACTCATCAAGGCAATTAAAGGTCAATCCTCATGCAGTAGTCCAAGACAAATACTATTCAAACCTTGCTTCCAGAAAACAAACTACAACCGAAGAAACACCTCCAGTTTAGTAAGAGTGAACCTTCCAAGCCATTGGTACTGCCCCAGTCACTATTTGAATATGGAAATGGTTGCCAGAATGAATTACGTGCTTCTGTTTGATCGAAGAGTCCACAGGTGGTTCATAGTGTCCAACGGGCACAATATTTCGGCGATCAGTCACGTGCCCATCGTCAGGTGCATTTATGAACTGAGCTGCTGAGGGCGGGCAGCCGCCTTACATCCCCTCACACCTACGGGCCGTTCCCTCCACAGTCCGTGCCCACTGACACACGTCAGCAGTTGTGGAGACACAGGAGTTGGCATCTGTGGAAGTGTCAGTGTAGTTGTTACATCTGCCCAGCCTGCCAGATCGTTTTCGTTGCTGAGTGTCTTCTTAAGTATACTCAGTGCTGGTTTCCATGCCTCACTAAGATAATAACCGCAGTCTCAGTTGATGACTTCATCCCCGGTGTGAATTTTGTTGGCCTCTCTGACAGCGCCGTCCCAGTATTTAGAAGTCTTGGCTAAGATCTTGGTATGATCATAATCCATCTTGCGTTTTTTGGACAAACAGTGCTCTGTGAACACTGACTTGTTACGATACTTCAGTCATGTGATACTTTGATGTTCTTGGCAACAAACGTTGATGGTGCACACTGTCTGTCCAATATGTCTTACCACACTGACAGGGAATCCACTGTACGCCAGCCTTCCACAAGCCGAGATCATCTTTCACACTTCCCAATAATGCTTCTGTTTTACTTCTTCAATATGCATCTGTCTTTCCCCAATAGTGCACCAGTGTATGGATTAATGCAGTTGCTACTTCTTCCTCCATGACTTCTTCCACCTCGAAAGGTTGTACTGCATCGGTGGGGCGGAGAGCGAGTCTAATCTGCCATTCTGATTACCTGTTCTGTCAGAATACGGTTCTGCAGTGTCCCAGCTCCTGGGGCAGATTCTCTGCATCTGAGATGCCACGCGCCCTGTGTATAAGTGTTTAGCTAGGCGGATGTAGCAACAAAACGGACGCTACCACAGACGCCATACCGAGTACCTGTTCTGTCAGAATACGGTTCTGCAGTGTCCCAGCTCCTGGGGCAGATTCTCTGCATCTGAGATGCCACGCGCCCTGTGTATAAGTGTTTAGCTAGGCGGATGTAGCAACAACACGGACGCTGCCACAGACGCCATTCCGAGTAGCTGTTCTGTCAGAATACGGTTCCGCAGTGTCCCAGCTCCTGGGGCAGATTCTCTGCATCTGAGATGCCACGCACTCTGTGTATAAGTGTTTAGTTGGGCAGATGTAGCAACAACACGGACGCTGCCACAGACGCCGACCCCTGTGTCTCCACGACTGCACACGTGTGGACCGCGGAGGGAACGGTCCGTGGGGGGAGCGGATATAAGGTGGCTGCCCACCCGCAGGAGCTCAGTTCACCAGTGCACCGAACAATTTCGACACGTCTGATCACCGAAATATTGTGCCTGTTGGACACTATGAACCGACCGGCAGTACACCCGTGGACTCTTCGATCAACAAATATACACTGGGAGAAACTGAAGAATCATACCTTCTGTTTGTTGGCCACCTATTAAGGATTCAGCACAAAGAGCTAATAAGGAATTTGATAAAGAATGATGTATTTCCTCACGTTTCCAGTAGTGCTCTCCTGGGAAGAAAGGAAGTTCCATCAGTGAGGGCATCACGACAGATTCTCTTGCGATCAGGGTTGTTTGCCAACTATGACCTACTGATAAAATACAGGGTGTTTCAAAAAGGATATGCATATTAAAAAGTATTATTTTGTCCAAACTATCAATCGCTGTGCCTCAGCTTGGCTATTCGAGAAACCAATACATAGTCTAGTTTATATTAATAGCTGCTGCATGTCAGTTGCCTTCAGTTTTGCTTGGTGACTGTCTTATGTTTAAAATGGTTACTCCACAGCAGAAATCATTTTGTGTTCTTGAGTTTGTGAAATGCAGTTCTGTGATTACAGTGCAAAGACATTTCAGGTTGAGGTACCAAATTGATCCTACAAATCAATGGAACATTCGCAGATTATGTCGACAGTTTATAGATACAGGATGTGTATGTAAAGGAATGAGTCCTGGCTGTGTTCCTGAAGAAAATGTTGCACAAATTGAAACTGCTTTCCAACGTAGTCCCTCAAAATCAACTCGTTGTGCCGGTCAGGAGTTACAACTGCCTACAACAACAATTTGGTGTGTTTTGAGACATCGGTTGGTTATGAAGCTGTACAAGTTACATCCGTTACAAGCTCAGCATCCTGATGACAAATGCAGACGTGTGGCATTTTGCAGCGAGATTCTTGATGCCATTGACAGTGATAACACTTTCGCACAATGCATCGTGTTCAGTGATGAAGCAAATTCCCATGTTATTGGTCAGGTAAACAAACACAATGTTCGAATTTGGGGCAGCCATTGAACACGTACGAGATTCGCCTAAAGTCAATGTGTTTTGTGCGACATCCTGATCATCTGTTTACGGCCCATTCTTCTTTGATCGAAACGCCATTAACGGTCAGCAGTATCTCGCTATGTTACAAAACTGATCGTACCCTAGAGTGCATGAAGACAACTTCATTTTTCAACAAGATGGGGCACCCCTCACTGGAGTCGCCAAGTGCATCAATATCTTAATGAAACTCTACCGGACCGTTGGATTGGTCATCAAGGAGCTGGCGACTTATCATATCTCAGCTGGGCTCCACGGTCACCGGATTTGACACCCTCTGACTGCTTCCTGTGTGGTTTTATTTATGTGCCACCATTCCCACAGAACCTTGAAGGGTTGAAGAACCAGATCCGTACTGCCATAACATCAGTGACGAAGGATGTGCTTGCCCGAGTTTGAGAGGAATTTGAGTATCAGTATGGTGTTGTATGTGTCGATGATGGAGGATATATTTAACACCTGTAATCTGAACTTGAGAGGTTCGTAAATGTGTGTGTAAAGTTTCATATTCGTATGTCTTAAAGTTTAATAAATATATGCATTCGAAATATGTATATTCTTTTTGAAATACCCTGTACCTAAACAAAGGTAATGTGTGTATATACTGCATGTTCACAATAGAAAAGTAACTATACATATGTGCAGAAAATAATGTAACATCAATGAAGCAAAACTTTTGACTGTAGTGTTTCTGATGTGATGTAATATGTTATCAGTAATTATTCTACAATCCTAAAACTTGAGTCTACACCCTCATTGCCATTGTACATCCTGTTCAGTAAGGTACCAGTACCTTAATAAATTTTTATATTACCAATGTTTGTTTACTGTAAATGTGTACATGGAAGATGATCTTATGGCTAAAAGGCTGAAAACCAATAAGGAATCAAAAATATAATATAACCCTTCTGTTACTCTGCAAGCCACTTTAAAGGGCATGCTACTGTTTCAGATGTGTAGGGAGTCCAGAAATGACTGTAATTAGTCTATACCTGTCTTCACAATACATGTGTCATTGATATATTGGGGCCTGTAATATATTCACGAATACCAATACTTGAAACCATACAATTGGAATTTTATTTATAGTCAGTGACTTGACATATTGCAAATATAGACTGAAGATTGTACACCAGAATGTACAGTCATTAACAAACAAAGTTGATGAAATAAATATACTCCTCAATAGTGAATGGAAAGATGTTTCAGTGTTATGTTTTTGTGAGCATTGGTTACAAAATGAGTATTTTCAGTACTCAAAAATATTACATTTTAACCTTGCAAACTGCTTTTGTAGAATGGAATCAAACCATGGGGGAACTTGTATATATGTAAAAGAAAATGTAGATTATAAGAGTATAACATCTGTTTGCAAACTTGGTTGTGAAAGAGACTTTGAAATCTCAGCTGTAGAATTAATGTCTGAAAACACTATTATTTTATGTGTGCACAGATCTCCTGTTACCAACACAAGAGTTTTTTTTTTAAATGGACCTTGCTTTAGGCAGACTTAAGACAACTGGGAAAACAGTGGTACTATGTGGTGATTTTAATATTGACTTTCTGAGCCATAGCCCTCACGGGGAACCGTTTTTAAATATTATAAAAGCCTACAATCTTTGTCTGACTGTTAGCTCTCCAACACATGTAACTAAAACTAGTGTCACTCTCCTCGATCAGGTATGTGTAAACATGGACAAGTGTAGATCAGAAAACTTTGATACTGGCTACAGTGACCACCTTTCACAATTACTGACCATACCTGTAAATCACATTTCGACCAGTATAGAAAATGTTATCAATAAAAGGATTTATAGTGGGAAAAATATTGAATGCTTCCAGTACCCAATCAGTGAACAATCTTGGAGAGAAGTATATGATACCTCTAATACTAACGAAAAGATGGAACATTTTTTGAAAATTTTCAAGCATAATTTTGACATAGCTTTTCCACAAAGGAAAGTTATTTCCAAGAGCACAGATAGATTCAGAAACAGGATTACACCAGGCATCAGAGTATCTTGTAAAAAGAAGCGGGAACTATCTCTGCAGTCAAAAACTAACAGCAGTCCACAATTTATTAATTATTTCAAAAAATACAAGCTAGTTTTGAAACGCATCATAAAGGAGGCAAAAATTAAGGAAAATGACAAATATATTATGAAGTCATCCAATAAAACTAAGTTCATGTGGAAAGCTGTGCAGGATCTTACTGGGAAGAAGACAACTCACAAAAATATTGTGATATCACATTATGGCAAGAATGTCACTGACCCTAGGGAAGTTGCAAATAGTTTCAATTCTTACTATGCAACTGTTGCTGGGAAATTAGTGAAGGAAAAATTTGGAAATCCACCTAATAGAACATGGAAAGAACTTTCATCTATTGAAATAAACAATATATCCATGTTCCTCAGTCCAGTAAGCCCAACAGAGCTCCTAAATACCATTAATTCACTGAAGAGTAAGTATTGAACTGGTATTGATGATATTCCAGATTATATTATAAAAATAACAGCAAGACAAATACTTTCACCTTTATTGGAAATATGCAATTCATCCTTATCATGTGGTGTCTTCCCTCAGCAACTAAAAATGGCAAAAGTAATACCGCTATATAAAAAAGGTGATCATCAATGTATGGGTAACTGTAGGCCTGTGTCTCTATTGTCAGGGTTTTCGAAAATTATTGAAAAATTTTTGACAAGAATAATATTATTTCTGGATGTCAACATGGCTTCAGACCACAGAGATCAATTGAAACTGCCACTTTCAATCTGATAAATCATGTCTTCAATTCAGTGGACAGCCACAGAAGTATCTCAGGTTTATTCTTGGACCTAACAAAAGCTTTTGATGTGATTGATCATTCTATACTCCTGAGGAAGCTCGAATGGTATGGTGCAAGAAGTGTGCCAAATCAGTGGATCAAATCATATTTGGAATATCGCTCTCAGGTAACTGAAATTAAGTACACAGAAGGAAATGAGCTCCAGGTACACGTTTCAGAACCGTGTGTACTAACTCATGGTGTTCCACAGGGCTCCATTTTAGGTCCCTTTCTTTTCTTGGTCTACATTAATGATTTCCCATCACACGTTAGGGATTCTGAACCAGTACTGTTTGCAGATGACACCAGTCTATTGATTGAAGGGAATAATGAAGAAAATCTTACTGCATCTGCAAAAGATATTACAAAAGGAGTGTCTGAATGGTTTACCAGAAACAGGCTAATAGTTAATCCCCAAAAAACGGTACTCATGAATTTCCACACTGATCAATATAAAAATCCAGCACAACCTGTAATATGTATAGATAACCAAAACATTAGTTCTGTCAATGAAACAAAATTTCTTGAGACTCATATCCAGGAAAATCTTAAATGGAACACTCATATCGCATCCCTAAATTCAAAACTAGCAAAAATGAGCTATGTGGTAAGAATTCTCTGCAACAATACTAGTGCAGGCACAGTTAGGGCTGTACACTTTGCTCGTGTACATTCAATACAGAAGTGCGGTATCATTTTCTGGGGAAATGTACATCAGGCCATAACAGTTTTCAGGAAACAAAAGGCAATTACGAGAATAATGAAACAAGTGAGCAGCAGAAAATCATGCAAACCTTTCTTTAAAGATCTCAAGATCCTACTCCTTCCCTGCATTTATATACTGGAGGTAGTCACGCATGTCAAAAAAAGGCATACTGAGAAAAGAAAACCTTTTTTCTCAAAACAAAAGTGTCCATGATTAACAGTACCAGGTCAGACAGTGACATACATGTCAATCATTGTAACACCACATTATGCCAAAAAGGTGTATATCATGCAGGAACAATACTTTCCAACAGATTACCAAGACATATAAAATTTCTTACTGAACTACAAAGCTTTAAAAAGTCTGACATCCTACCTTCTGAAAACTGCTACTATTCAGTCTCACAGTGTCTTATGAAAGAAAAAAATGTAAATTGTATCTTTAATTGTAGAAATAAGTTATAAATATACAGTATTTCAAAAATTTGTAATTATTAACTGTATAGATCCAATTTGTCATAAAAGTTTATAAAATTTATGTTTGACATTTGAAAATCCAATAGCTAAAAAGGTTTTCTGTCCAGTATCCTGTGTACAATATATGTACTTAAAAAAAGATTTATATGGACAAATAAATAAATAAATAAGCATCAACCTGTTTGGACTTTCAGCATCTCTGTTATGCTCTTCTGTTGGATTAAAGGAAAGTTCCTTTTGTGTTATTCGGTATCCCCTGTTAGTTGTATTTGGTACAGCTCCCACACACTTGAGCAGTATTCTAGGATGGGCCACACCCCATGTTTGTCAGAAATCTCCTTTGTAGACTGAAGGTATTTTTCCAGCTGTTTACCTTTCACTGAGCCCATGTGATGATTCCTTTTTGTATCCCTACAAAATGTTACACCCAGGTATTTATCTGAGTTGACTCATTCCAGTTATGTTCTATCAATATTCTGATCATAGTACACTACATTCTGAGTTTTATGAAGTGCACGATTTTACACTTCTTAATATGTAGATCAAGTACAGGGTGACACAGAATAAAGGGAATGTTTAAAATGTGTAGTGGCAGCCATGGGCAGGTGGCAGCACTGCATGTTCATGACAGTTAGCAGGTAAACAGTCCACCATTTCAGTAACTAGGGATCAGTGAAACATACAACAGCATGTGTTAGCCATAAAAATAGTTGTATAAAAACGACAATAGTTTGGTAGCGGTGCAGAGGGAGTTTTGACATTTTTATAATTTAGGATGTCATGATCCCATTCTGTCAACACATGAGATAAAATGTTGGATTAATAACTTTGAAGAGACTGGATCTGCCCTCAAGAAGAAACCAACAGGACGACCAAGAAGTGTGTGTTCTCCAGTGAACATTGATGTTGTACCCGTGTCTGTCTTATGGAGCCCAAGGCATCCCAATTCGTGAGCAAGCAGCAGTGGTTGGAATGTCCCAGGAGCGTGCTCACAGAATTCTTCATCTTAATTTAAAATTTCATCTCTACAAACAATTGAAGGACAATGATTACCAGTTACAATTAGGACTCTGTCAAGAAATGATAATAAAAATAAACACTGACAATGAGTTTCTAAACACGCTGTGGATGCCAGATGAGGCACATTTTTATCTCACAATTTATGTGAATAAAAAGAGCTACCATTACTAGGCAAGCACAAATTCTAATGACGTTCGTGAATGCCCTCTACACGTTAGTAAAGTGATCGTATGGTGTGGTGTTTCATCATACGGGATTACCAAATCGTATTTTTTCTAATTCCAATCCCAAAGAAAGAAGGTGTTGACAGATGTGAAAATTACCAAACTATCAGTTTAATAAGTCACTGCTGCAAAGTACTAACTTGAATCATTTACAGAAGAATGGAAAATCTGGTTGAAGCTGACACGGGTAAGATCAGTTTGGATCCCATAGAAATGTTGGAACACATGAGGCAATACTGACCCTACGACTTATCTTAGAAGAAAGATTAAGGAAAGGCAAACCTATGTTTCTAGCATTTGTAGACTTAGAGAAAGCTTTTGACAATGTCAGCTGGAATACCCTCTTTCAAACTCTGAAGGTGGCAAGAGTAAAATACAGGGAGCGAAAGGCTATTTACAATTTGCACAGAAACCAGATGGCAGTTATAAGAGTCGAGGGACATGAAAGGGAAGCAGTGATCGGGAAGGGAGTAAGACAGGGTTGTAGCCTCTCCCCGATGCTATTCAATCTGTATATTGAGCAAGCACTAACAAAAGAAAAGTTCGGAGTAGGTATTAAAATCCATGGAGAAGAAATAGAAACTTTGAGGTTTGCCGATGACATTGCAATTCTGTGAGAGACAGCAAAGGACTTGGAAGAGCAGTTGAACAGAATGGACAGTGTCTTGAAAGGAGTATATAAGATAAACATCAACAAATACAAAACAAGGATAATGAAATCTAGTCGAATTAAATCTGGTGATGCTTAGGGAATTAGATTAGGAAATGAGACACTTAAAGCAGTAAAGGAGTTTTGCTATTTGGGGAGCAAAATAACTGATGATGTTCGAAGTAGAGAGGATATAAAATGTCGACTGGCAATGGCAAGGAAAGCATTTCTGAAGATCGAGTATGGATTTAAGAGTCAGTGTTTGTATGGAGAGTATCCATGTATGGAAGTGAAACGTGGACGATAAATAGTTTGGACAAGAAGATAATAGAAGCTTTCGAAATGTGGTGCTACAGAAGAATGCTGAAGATTAGATGGGTAGATCACATAACTAATGAGGAAGTATTGAATAGAATTGGGGAGAAGAGAAGTTTGTGGCACAACTTGACCAGAAGAAGGGATCGGTTGGTAGGGCATGTTCTGAGGCATCAAGGGAACACCAATGTAGTATTGGAGGGCAGCGTGGAGGTTAAAAATCGCAGAGGGAGACCAAGAGATGAATACACTAAGCAGATTGAGGAGGATGTAGGCTGCAGTAGGTACTGGGAGATGAAGCAGCTTGCACAGGATAGAGTAGCATGGACAGCTGCGTCAAACCAGTCTCAGGACTGAAGACCACAACAACAACATTTTTGTGCTAATGAACAGGGAATCACAGTAACTGTCAATGCCAATCGTTTCATGGATATGTTACGAACTTGATTTACATCTGGATTGAACAACTTTCCAAACATTCAAGATGCCTGGTTTCAACAGGATGGAGCAACATCACACACTGCATGGCAATCAATGGCATATGTGTGAGAAATGTTTGGCAACCGTGTGATGTCACGATTCAATAACATTCCCTGACCCCCTAGAATGCTAGATTTATTTGTTTGTAATTTTCTTCTTATGGGTCTACCTCAAGAGCAAAGTCTATGTGACTTGACCAAGAATCCTGTATGAGTTAAAACAGAGAATTCGTGATGCAGTGCACAGTATCCTGGCTGAGATGTTGCAGCGGTCAATGAGGAATCTCAACAGCAGATTTCATGAATGTATCTGTACAGGAGGACGCCATCTAAAGGCTGTAATTTAAAAAAAAATCAGGAATGCCATCTATGTTCTGCAAATGGCAAATTTGTAATGTTTCAGTTATTACAAATGTCATTTCTTTCCTTCATCACTTCTAGTTTTATCAGACTGTGGAAATCTTCCCAGTTTTCTGTGTCACCCTGTACTTATCTTTGCACTACTTTCAGATCACGTCAGGATTGGACTAAATATTTATGCAGCTTTTTCAGACAGTTCTGTATTGTACAGTGCTGCTAGAATTGATTAATTCATTTTCAATGCTCCATATTTTCCGAAGTATTACATAAGTATCCAGTGATCACAGGCCCTGCAGACCACATGCTGCTTACGCAAACTGCATCCATACGTTCCTGTTTTGTGCTCCGTCATCAGTCCCCAGGGCTACCAGGTCCTTCACCAGGTTGTCCATCTGGCACTGCCTCGGTCATCCTGTGAGGGATATGGTGATTGGTTTCCCCTCAAATGCTTTCTTCAGCTGTCTTTCTTCTGGCATATGAGCTAAATTGCATGCCCAGTGGATTCTTCTGCTCTTTAGCTTCTGTATGATTGTCACTTGTGGTATCATGAGGTAGATTTCCCTACTCTTCCTCGTCCTCTACATCTACATTCCTGGAAATGGAAAAAAGAACACGTTGACACCGGTGTGTCAGACCCACCATACTTGCTCCGGACACTGCGAGAGGGCTGTACAAGCAATGATCACACGCACGGCACAGCGGACATACCAGGAACCGCGGTGTAGGCCGTCGAATGGCGCTAGCTGCGCAGCATTTGTGCACCGCCGCCGTCAGTGTCAGCCAGTTTGCCGTGGCACACGGAGCTCCAGCGCAGTCTTTACACTGGTAGCATGCCGCGACAGCGTGGACGTGAACCGTATGTGCAGTTGACGGACTTTGAGCGAGGGCGTATAGTGGGCATGCGGGAGGCCGGGTGGACGTACCGCCGAATTGCTCAACACGTGGGGCGTGAGGTCTCCACAGTACATCGATGTTGTCGCCAGTGGTCGGCGGAAGGTGCACGTGCCCGTCGACCTGGCACCGGACCGCAGCGACGCACGGATGCACGCCGAGACCGTAGGATCCTACGCAGTGCCGTAGGGGACCGCACCACCACTTCCCAGCAAATTAGGGACACTGTTGCTCCTGGGGTATCGGCGAGGACCATTCGCAACCGTCTCCATGAAGCTGGGCTACGGTCCCGCACACCGTTAGGCCGTCTTCCGCTCACGCCCCAACATCGTGCAGCCCGCCTCCAGTGGTGTCGCGACAGGCGTGAATGGAGGGACGAATGGAGACGTGTCGTCTTCAGCGATGAGAGTCGCTTCTGCCTCGGTGCCAATGATGGTCGTATGCGTGTTTGGCGCCGTGCAGGTGAGCGCCACAATCAGCACTGCATACGACCGAGGCACACAGGGCCAACACCCGGCATCATGGTGTGGGGAGCGATCTCCTGCACTGGCCGTACACCTCTGGTGATCGTCGAGGGGACACTGAATAGTGCACGGTACATCCAAACCAGCATCGAACCCATCGTTCTACCATTCCTAGACCGGCAAGGGAAGTTGCTGTTCCAACAGGACAATGCACGTCCGCATGTATCCCGTGCCACCCAACGTGATCTAGAAGGTGTAAGTCAACTCCCCTGGCCAGCAAGATCTCCGGATCTGTCCCCCATTGAGCATGTTTGAGACTGGATGAAGCGTCGTCTGACGCGGTCTGCACGTCCAGCACGAACGCTGGTCCAACTGAGGCGCCAGGTGGAAATGGCATGGCAAGCCGTTCCACAGGACTACATCCAGCATCTCTACGATCGTCTCCATGGGAGAATAGCAGCCTGCATTGCTGCGAAACGTGGATATACACTGTACTAGTGCTGACATTGTGCATGCTCTGTTGCCTGTGTCTACGTGCCTGTGGTTCTGTCAGTGTGATCATGTGATGTATCTGACCCCAGGAATGTGTCTATAAAGTTTCCCCTTCCTGGGACAATGAATTCACGGTGTTCTTATTTCAGTTTCCAGGAGTGTATATCTATGCTCTGCAAACCATGGTGAGGTGCATGGCAGACGGTTCGTACCACTGTAACAATTATTAGGGTTTCTTCCTGTTCCATTCACGTATAGAGCATGGGAAGAATGATTGAATGCCTCTGTGCCTGCAGTAATTATTCTAATCTTATTCTTGGGATCTCTGTATGAGTGATACATAGGGGATGGTGATAATCCCTACAATAATCATTTAAAGCTGGTTCTGGGAACTTTGTTAATAGACTTTCTCAGGATAGTTTATGTCTGTCTTCAAGAGTCTGCCATTTCACTTCTTCCAGTATCCCTGTGTCACTCTGTCATGGATTAAACAGTCCTATGGCCATTCATGCTGCCCGTTTCTGTATACATTCAATATCCCCTGTTAGACCTGTTTGGCATGGGCCCACACACTTGAGCAATGTTACAGAACTGGTCGTACAATTCATTTGTAAGCAATCTCCTCTGTACACGAACTGCCAGTATTGTACCAATAACTCTATCACCTGCTTTAGCCATGACTGAATCTGTGTGATCATTCCATTCCATATCCCTACAAAGTGTTACAGCCAGGTATTTGTATGCGTTGACCAATTCTAACAGTGACTTGTTGATATTATTGACATATTACTTTCTTTCATTTTGTCAAGTGGAGAATTTTACATTTCGGAGCATTTAGAGCAAGTTTCCAATCTCTGCACCACTTTGAAATTTTATCTAGATCTGACTGAATATTTATGCAGCTTCTTTCAGACAGTACTTCATAATATATAACTGCATCATCTGCAAAAATGTTTGATTGTACTATTAATATTGTCTGCTAGGTCATTTATATACGACATGTACAGCAAGGGTTCCAACACACTTCACTGCGGCACATCTCAAGTTACTTCTACATCTGATGATGACTCTCCATCTGAGATAATGTGTTGTCCTCAACCTAGTCTCAAATTTCATTTGATACCCCGCATGATCTCACGTTTGGCAATAAGCGTAGGTCTGGTACTGAGTCAAATCCTTTTCAGAAATCAAGAACTGCTGCATATATCTGGTTACCTTGATCCAAAGCTTTCAGTATGTCATGAGCGAAAAGTGAGTTGGGTTTCACATGATCGATATTGTTGAAATCCATGGTGGTTGGCACAGAGGAGATCATTCTGTTCAAGATACCTCATTAAGTTTGAGAACAGAATATGTTCTAAGATTCTACAACAAATCGATGTCAAGGATATTGGGCAGTAGTTTTGTGGATCATTTCTACTACTCTTATTACAGACACGTGTGATCTGTGCCTTTTTCCAAGAACTGTGCACAATTTTTTGTTCGAGTGATCTACAGGGTGATTATACTTAAAGTTAAACTTTCAAACCACTGTAGAAATAACACCAGTGGTCAGAACGACGTCCCATTGCAACAGAATATTATCAGATAAGAGGGAAAATGTATGGTAGAAGAAAAATATATAGTTGCACAATGTAGCAGTTGACGGCACTGTGAACATTGTAATGTAATAGTGGTCAACTACAAATGACAAATGGATCATACAACAATGCCTGAGCTGTATGTTTGACATTAACCAAACTGTACCACTCAGTGTGCGTGGGTGTACAGGTGTGATACTGTTAGTTACATAAGCCCATCAACCATGGTAAGCTCATATCACATTGGATGGGAAAAATTGGTTTTTAATTGTCCTGAGGCCGAAAACCACATAAAAAGCATCACAATCACATTGATTTTTAATTTTCCTGAGGCTAAAGACCGGATAAAAAGCATCAATAACATTGGTTTTTGATTGTCGTGAGGCCAAAAACTGCATTAAAACATCAATCAAAATTAAATCAAATTGTTGGTTGTTGTTTCTCAGGAAGGAGACCAGACAGCGAGGTCATCGGTCATCAGTGTCATCAGATTAGGGAAGGATGGGGAAGGAAATCAGCCGTGCCCTTTCAAAGGAACCATCCTGGCATTTGCCTGGATCGATTTAGGGAAATCACGGAAAACCTAAATCAGGATGAACCGGCGTCCTCCCAAATGCGAGTCCAGTGTGAAATCAGATTGTTAATTTCCATGTGACTGGCGCAAAACATGTTCAATATGCTGTCCACTGTTTTCTGTAACAAGTTGAAATCAATAAACAGCATGTTCCCCAACTTATCAAAGTGCTTCAGGTGTCACGTTCAGAATGTGTTGTGCAATGCGTGCCTTTAATGCAGCTAAGTTTGCATTCAGAACACTGAACACAACATCTGTCAGACAGCCTCACACCCAGAAGTCACACGGATTAAGATCAAGTGATCAGGACAGCCAGGCTGTAGGGAAATGGCGGCTGATAATTCTAGGATTTCTGAAATGGCGTCTCAGCAACTGCTAAACTGGATTTGCAGAGTGCGTAGGAGGTGTGCAATCTTGCATAAAAATGATCTCATCCACACTGTTGGAGAGGTGGAATGATGTGGTTGCGCAAAAGGCGCTCATAGCGCTTACCAGTGACGGTACAGATAACAGCACTGGAAGCACCAGTCTCTTCAAAAAATATGACCCTGTGATAAATGATGCCGTAAACCTGCACCACACAGTGACCTTTTCAGGTGCTGGTTTACTTGTGGTTGAATTTTCCGTTGCCCATATTCAACAATTCTGTGTATTGACATATCCTGTCAGATGGAAGTGGGCGTCGTCTGTCCACAAAATCTTCTATGCCCAATCATTGTCCACTTCGATGTGAGCAAGAAATTCTAAAGCAAAGGTCTCTCTTGCTGGCAGGTCAACAGGAAGCAACTCATGTACATTGGTAATTTTGAATGGATAGTAAAGAAGGATGTTTGGTAGGATTTTACGCACCGAGCTGACGGGTACGTTCACTGTTCGGGCAATTCTCCGTACACTACACGTTTGCTCACCACCACTCATCTCCTCTTTCACTGATGTGGCCACAGCTTCCACTGACGTCGAATCAATTCGTTTCCTCCGTCTGCCAGGTTGCACACCAAAAGAACCTGTCTTCTCGAATTTCCAAATCGTCTTCTCCTAGACCCACGCCAGTCATCAGACCAATGCCTTCAGTGTTTGGAACTTCTGCAGAGCGATGTGTGCTGAGTCATCATTCTTGTGATGCAGCTTTACAAGCAGAGTGCGATCCTGCATTCAGACGGTCATGGCAAATGTCGCAGACACGAAAGGAGGTAAAGCCATGTACCTGGTGTGTTTATACCAACTTCAGTGGGTCATGCACATGACAGGTGGTTTCATTTTCATATTCTTAACATACAGCACCATCTGTTGATCAATTTTCACACTATGTTTTTTCTTCTGCCATACGTTTTCCCCTTCTCCAATAATATTTCGTTGCAAATTGATGACATTCTGACCAGTGGTGTTATTTCTACAGCATTTTGAAAGTTTAACTTTAATTATAATCACTCTGTACAATAGATTAAAGTGAGAAGAGGGGCTAACTCAGCTTCAAATTCTCCTTCATCTAAGATGGTCCCCATATCTTCCTCATTACTCTTCTTTCAAATATTAATAGTTTTTCATTTTGTCGTTAGTCATGCCCCAGGCTTCTGAGCCATACGTGACTGTTAGGAATTTCACTATGCTATATTTTCTCATCTTAGTATTTGCTAATATTGATTTTGAGCTGAACATTTCACTGAGGGTATGCATGCATTTCATTTCCACTGTTACTCTTTCCTTGATGCTCATTCCAATCCCATTGTCATATATCAACAGAGAAGTACAAAAACAAACATTCAGATCATACAGCTTTGTTCAAAGTACGAGAATTGTGGCATTATAGATATAGGCAATATATAATGCCTACATATTGCCTATATTGCCTATATATTGATCGATCTTTGCATACCAAACATGGGCTATATTTAAATTAATTAAAGGGAAACTTTTTGTGTGAACAAGTTAACAGAATAATTTAGAAAAGAGTTGAAACAAATAAAAGAATGGGCTCAACAAATTGTATGATCAAGGAGAAAATTGTAAAAGTTTAGTTCCAGAGTCATCACAAAGTAGAAACATTGAATGTAAAAAAAACAGGTTCCTAATAGATTAGAGAGAAAGCAAAACAAATGCGATTACTTACTCTCATGCAACTCAACATTAACACTATTAGAAATAAATTATTAGATTTGGAACATTTTTGTAAGGCAAAAAAATGAGATGCTTTATGTGTCTCAGAACATTGGCTTACAGAAAATCAAGTAGATTATTTCATACCTAAGGAGTACATTCTGGCAGCTACGATGTGCAGAAATGGGAGGAAAAAAATGGTAGGATAGCAATATTTATTAGACAATACATGAAATTTTCTAAAATAGATCTAAGTTCATGCTCCTCTGAATTAAATGGAGAATTTAGTTGTATAAAACTGATTGAACAAAAATCATAATTGTCAGTTTGTATAGACCTCCAAATGGTAATGTTAATTTATGTTTTGAGAAATTTGAACAAATGATGAGAAACATTTTGGAACTCAAAACTAATGTTGCAGTATGTGGTGATTTCAACGTAGAGTTATCCAGCTCAGATGAGCCTGTAAAGGGACAACCTCCTGGACCATTATTTTCCCTCAACATTAGCTGTCAAGACCAGTATTATTTTTCGAATTTTGGACATGTCAGTATTATCTCACTTGCTTTTCTGAAAACTTTCATATAATTTTGTACACTGTATGTTATATTTCAAGCTAAAATTTATGAAAAGAAATAACTTGATAAAATATTTTAGTTTTGATGCTATTATTGATAAGTACTAGTTCTGAATGTACAGCCTAAATTACGAAATATTTGAATGCTTGAAGTTTGTATTATTAATTACTCAATCCGTTACTGATTACTATGTTTACTTCTAGATTCATTTATGGATTAATAATCGAAATTAATAAATTGTAAACCCTTTGGCATATTGTTATTTCTGCAGAGTGTGGGAGTCATAAGCTTGCATAATAGATGTGAACAGCCCTCCCCCCATGAACCATGGACCTTGCCGTTGGTGGGGAGACTTGCGTGCTTCAGCGATACAGATAGCCGTACCGTAGGTGCAACAACAACGGAGGGGTATCTGTTGAGAGGCCAGACAAACGTGTGGTTCCTGAAGAGGGGCAGCAGCCTTTTCAGTAGTTGCAGGGGCAACAGTCTGGATGATTGACTCATCTGGCCTTGTAACACTAACCAAAACGGCCTTGCTGTGCTGGTACTGCGAACGGCTGAAAGCAAGGGGAAACTACGGCCGTAATTTTTCCCGAGGGCATGCAGCTTTACTGTATGATTAAATGATGATGGCGTCCTCTTGCGTAAAATATTCCGGAGGTAAAATAGTCCCCCATTCGGATCTCCAGGCGGGGACTACTCAAGAGGATGTCGTTATCAGGAGAAAGAAATGGATCGGAGCATGGAATGTCAAATCCCTTAATCGGGCAGGTAGATTAGAAAATTTAAAAAGGGAAATGGATAGGTTAAAGTTAGATATAGTGGAATTAGTGAAGTTCGGCAGGAGGAACAAGACTTCTGGTCAGGTGACTACAGGGTTATAAATAGAAAATCAAATAGGGGTAATGCAGGAGTAGCTTTAATAATTAATAGGAAAATAGGAATGCGGGTAAGCTACTACAAACAGCATAGATAGACACGAAGCCGACACCTGCTACAGTAGTACAAGTTTATATGCCAACTAGCTCTATAGATGACGAAGAAATTGAAGTAATGTATGATCAAATAAAAGAAATTATTCAGATAGTGAAGGGAGACGAAAATTTAATAGTCATGGGTGACTGGAATTCGGTAGTAGGAAAAGGGAGAGAAGGAAACATAGTAGGTGAATATGGACTGGGGCAAAGAAATGAAAGAGGAAGACGCCTGGTAGAATTTTCCACAGAGCACAACTTAATCATAGCTAACACTTGGTTCAAGAATCATAAAAGAAGGCTGTATACATGGAAGAAGCCTGGAGATAATGACAGGTTTCAGATAGATTATATAATGGTAAGACAGAGATTTAGGAAGCAGGTTTTAAATTGTAAGACATTTCCAGGGGCAGATGTGGACTCTGACCACAATCTATTGGTTATGACCTGTAGATTAAAACTGAAAAAAAGTTGGGAATTTAAGGACATGGGACCTGGATAAACTAAAAGAACCAGAGGTTGTACAGAGTTTTAGGGCAAGCATAAGGGAACAATTGTCAGGAATGGGGGAAAGAAATACAGTAGAAGAAGAATGGGTAGCTTTAAGGGATGAAGTAGTGAAGGCAGCAGAGGATCAAGTAGGTAAAAAGACGAAGGCTATTCGAAATCCTTGGGTAACAGAAGAAATATTGAATTTAATTGATGACAGGAGAAAATATAAAAATGCAGTAAATGAAGCAGGCAAAAAGGAATACAGACGTCTCAAAAATGAGATCCACAGGAAGTGCAAAATGGTTAAGCAGGGATGGCTACAGGACAAATGTAAGGATGTAGAAGCTTATCTCACTAGGGGTAAGATAGATACTGCCTACAGGAAAATTAAAGAGACCTTTGGAGAGAAGAGAACCACGTGTATGAATATCAAGAGCTCAGATGGCAACCCAGTTCTAAGCAAACAAGGGAAGGCAGAAAGGTGGAAGGAGTATATAGAGGGTCTATACAAGGGCAATGTACTTGAGGACAATATTATGGAAATGGAAGAGGATGTAGATGAAAATGAAATGGGAGATACGATACTGAGTGAAGAGTTTGACAGAGCACTGAAAGACCTGAGTCGAAACAAGGCCCGGAAGTAGACAACATTCCATTAGAACTACTGACAGCCTTGGGAGAGCCAGTCCTGACAAAACTCTACCATCTGGTGAGCAAGATGTATGAGACAGGGGAAATACCTTCACACTTCAAGAAGAATATAATAATTCCAATCCCAAAGAAAGCAGGTGTTGACAGGTGAAAATTCCTGAACTATCAGTTTAATAAGTCACAGCTGCAAATTACTAATGCGAATTCTTTACAGACGAATGGAAAAACTAGTAGAAGCCGACCTCGGGGAAGATCAGTTTGGATTCCGTAGAAATGTTGGAACATGTGAGGCAATACTGACCCTATGACTTATCTTAGAAGATAGATTAAGGAAGGGCAAATCTACGTTTCTAGCATTTGTTGACTTAGAGAAAGCTTTTGACAATGTTGACTGGAATACTCTATTTCAAATTGTGAAGGTGGCAGGGTAAAATACAGGGAGCGAAAGGGCTATTTACAAATTGTACAGAAACCAGATGGCAGTTATAAGAGTCGAGGGACACGAAAGGGAAGCAGTGGTTGGGAAGGGAGTGAGACAGGGTTGTAGTCTCTCTCTGATCTTATTCAATCTGTATATTGAGGAAGCAGTGAAGGAAACAAAAGAAAAATCCAGAGTAGGTATTAAAATCCATGGAGAAGAAATAAAAACTTTGAGGTTTGCCGATGACATTGTAATTCTGTCAGAGACAGCAATGGACTTGGAAGAGCAGTTGAATGGAATGGATAGTGTCTTGAAAGGAGGAGATAAGATGAACATCAACAAAAGCAAAACAAGGATAACGGAATGTAGTCAAATCAAGTCGGGTGATGCTGAGTGTATTAGATTAGGAAATGAGACACTTAAAGTAGTAAAGGAGTTTTCTATTTGGGCAGCAAAATAAGTGATGATGGTCGAAGTAGAGAGGATATAAAATGTAGACTGGCAATGGCAAGGAAAGCGTTTCTGAAGAAGAGAAATTTGTTAACATCGAGTATAGATTTAAGTGTCAGGAAGTAGTTTCTGAAAGTATTTGTATGGAGTGTAGGCATGTATGGAAGTGAAACATGGACAATAAATAGTCTGGACAAGAAGAGAATAGAAGCTTTTGAAATGTGGTGCTACAGAAGAATGCTGAAGATTAGATGGGTAGATCACATAACTAATGAGGAAGTATCGAACAGGATTGGGGAGAAGAGAAGTTTGTGGCACAACTTGACCAGAAGAAGGGATCGGTTGGTAGGACATGTTCTGAGGCATCAAGGGATCACAAATTTAGTATTGGAGGGCAGCGTGGAGGGTAAAAATCGTAGAGGGAGACCAAGAGATGACTACACTAAGCAGATTCAGAAGGATGTAGGCTGCAGTAGGTACTGGGAGATGAAGAAGCTTGCACAGGATAGAGTAGGATAGAGAGCTGCATCAAACCAGTCTCAGGACTGAAGACCACATCAACAACATGTGAACAGTATAATCTCGGCTTTCTTAGATAAAAAAATTTTAGCAGTTCAGGGATGTAGTATTAAGAAAAATCTGTGTGCAAACAATGGTATTGCATGATCCAATACTCCTAACAAAAGTTTTCTGTCAGATAATTGACATCCAGTGGATTTTCTGCACCACTGCAGAGATAGCTTTGTGTCAGGCATGAATGAGAATCAAAAAATTATATTTGTTAAAAGATTTCTTGAATGAAAAACTCTGTCATGGGTAAATTTAAATTGAAGTCAGTGGGAACATTTCAGAGTTTTGAAAAAAGTTTTTGAAATAAATATCGGTCAGAAGCAGAACAGACGAGAATCAAAAGTGAATTTTTGGATGGTCCTAATTATAGGAATAGGGGTGGCACTTTGAAAGAGTTTTGTAAGAACCAACGTCAGAAATTGCCACATTTTGACAAACCATTGGACAGAATGACCTTGACTGATACACTTTAAAGAAAATTACTAGAAAGATTGCAGTGGGATTTGGTACACGGACCTGACAATTGCCTTGAACAGTTTTTATGATAGGCTGGATAGGGTAGTAGAAAGAAGTATGTACCATAATAATAGGAATGATAGAAATCACAATGGGAGTAATCACAGAAACAGAGATAATGGTAACTGCCACCGAGATCAAAGTGACAAAAGGAAGAGAAATTTTGAACAGCAGCAGGATAGGAATAACGGGAATAACCATGTGCAATTTAATAG
The DNA here is from genome assembly GCF_023897955.1 of Schistocerca gregaria. NCBI lineage: Eukaryota > Metazoa > Arthropoda > Insecta > Orthoptera > Acrididae > Schistocerca > Schistocerca gregaria. The sequence continues at coordinate 69,801,331 of NC_064930.1, forward strand.
GCGAAACAATCATAGAAGTAACTACTTGGGAAATGGCAGTGTGCCTTAATGGAGGTGTTGGGCAATCTTATGATGGGTTTCAGTCAGTTATCTGCTGTTCAGACAACACAAATTTGATCACCACAGATTGATACAGGTTGAGGTTATACCAGAAATCACAGCACACTCTCTCCTTAACACTAAACAGGTTCACATCTAATAAACTACGGTGCAATCCAGAGAAAACTCGACACCTGCTGCTGGGACTAGGCACATAGAAGCAAAATTGGTAAAACTGCTTGGAAAAAATATTGATTTAAAACTATTTATTTATTTATTTATGCATTTATTTTACCTGGCAAGATTAGGGCCTTCAGGCCCTCTCTTAGACCTAACCAGGCACACTCAGATTAAACGAGTTACAGTTTCTACAGAACATTAAGGACATATAATGTATTATGCAGTATTGATGTTAAAGAAAAAAATAGAGATTATAACAGTAGTACAATGATAACTATAACAATAAAAATAATTATAACAATCAAGAATAAAAATGATAATAATAATAGTAATAGTAATGACTATGATATGAAAGTAAACATATTTTTATTTTGTGAATGTCAGTCCTATTGTTAGTTGGGAATTTTCTCGTCATGTTCTTGCAGCTTGTGAGTTATTCTCATCGAGCAGAGACATAAGATGATAGAATAAGGTAAAAGAGATATATAAGAGGTAGATAGGTTAGAGGAAGAGAAATAGAACGGTAAAATTCGAAGCTGTGATGGAGAGGAGAAAGAAAGAGATGGGAGGGGCACGACAATGGTGGCTATACCGTACCTAATATGTAAGTTTTGAGTTCCCTCTTGAATGTTGAGTAGTTCTGGATAAGACGCAGATCACAGGGGAGCGCGTTCCATAGTCGCATGGCTGAGATGGAGAATGACACGGAGAAAGATTTTGTGTTATGTAAAGGTACAGCCAAGATGATAGACGTATCCGATCTGGTATTGCGATTGTGGAATGATGATAGGTGTTTAATGTGAGAAGATAAGTATTGGGGGACCAGTGGCTAAGAAATCGATGAAGTAAGCACATCGTGTGGAGATCGCGTGCCGTATGTGGGCGTATCCAACCTAGCTGGGAGTATGAAGGACTGATATGATCATACAACCGAATATTGCACACGTATCCAACGCAAGCATTCATCACTAGCTCGAGGCATCTAGAATATTCACTATTTGCGCCGTGTTCAACTACATCGCAGTAGTAAAGGTTAGGCAAGACTAAACTGGCAACCCCATGTTAATAATGTCTGCAGAAAGATATGAAGGAGGCCTATCTCTTATGGGAATTATCTGATTTAGTGAGAAATGAATATCTTTGATTAGCTTGCTTTGGACTTTTTAATCTCACGTATCTTATGGGCTGTTGTTATGGGGTTGCTCATATCACATCAGTGATGTGTTACTGATAAAAAAAAAAGCCCTAAGAATAATGCGTAAAATTGGCTTAAGGGAACACTGCTGCTCTTTATTCACTAAGAGCAAAATAATGACAGTGACAAATCTTTATATCTATGCATCATTCGTATCTCCAAAAAACAACATAGCAGAATTTGACAACAGAGAGAATGTACACTGTCGTAACACCAGAAACAAACAAGAGTATTGACATTCCTAGACATTGGCTAATAAAAACACGCAACTCTCACAAAGTGAACTCTTTGAAATTTTTTAATAAATTGCCCCATTCTGCAATGAATACACCTTTCAATAATTTCAAATGTAACTTGTATAAATGGTTAATAAACAATCCATTCTACAGTTTAGGAGAATTCTTGGATACTAGTAGTGTAGAAATTGAGTTTTACAATTAGGATTATAATTCTGTACAACAGATTAGTATAGAATAAATTATTTGCGCATGCAATGTCAACACTAATTAATATAGTGACTGCTATTGCACATCAATGTAAACTCCATTCCACTACATGTAGTCGATGGCTAATAGAGAATCTGAAACTGGTAAGTCAATATGCCAAGTATTTGAACTGGTTAACTTTCTTGAATTTCATGCCATCTAACTCAACGAACTATACCTGCTCTTGTCTTCTTCCCCGCTGCACAGACGACAGACTCCATTTTGTTTCGATTCACCTTCAACCCAACCTCCTATTCATAATTTTCCATTTTATGATACATTTCTTTCAACTCCTGGTTCAATTCACTTACTGGTACTATATCATCTCTACCTTTCTATAATTCTTTCCTTGTCATTTATCAAATTGCAAGTAATTTCTAATGAAAAAGGCTGGGCTCAGAAACCTATGTTTCTGAATTTGGATTCAATGGGGAAAATGGTCTTGAATTCTTGTTATTGCTTTATGCCTCAACTTGTTCTAACAAACTTATTAGATACACTATGTAATCAAAACTATCTGGACACCTGTCTGAAAATGCCTTATAAGTTCATGGCGCCCTCAATTGGTAATGCTGGAATTCAATATGGTTTTGGTCCACCCTCAGTCTTGATGACAGCTTCCACTCTCACAGGCATACGTTCAGTCAGGTGCTGGAAGGTTTCTTGGGGAATGGCAGTCCATTCTTCTTGGAGTGCTGCGCTGAGGAGACGTATCGGTATCTGTCGGTGAAGCCTGGCTCGAAGTCAGCATTCCAAAATACCCAAAGGTGTTCTGTAGGATTCAAGTCAGGACTCTGTGCAGGCCAGTCCCTTACAGGGATGTTGTTGTCGTGTAACCATTCCGCCACAGGCCGTGCATTATGAACAGGTGCTCGATTGTGTTGAAAGATGAAATTGCCATCCACGAATTGTTTTTCAACAGTGGGAAGCAAGAAGGTGCTTAAAACATCAATGAAGGCTGATGCTGTGATAGTGCTAAGCAAAACAAGGGGTGCAAGCTCCCTCCATGAGAAACATGACCACACAGTAACACCACCGCCTCCGAATTTTACTGTTGGCACTACACGCGCTGGCAGATGACGTTCACCAGGCATTCACCATACCCACACCCTGCCATTGGATCGCCACATTGTGTACCGTCATTCATCACTCCACACAACATTTTTTCCACTGTCCAATCGTCCAGTGTTTACACTCCTTACATCAGGCAAGGCCAGCCACTCGACCATGAAATCCAAGTTTTCTCACCTCCCGCCTGACTGTCACAGTACTTGCAGTGGATCCTGATGCAGTTTGGAATTCCTGTGTGATGGTCTGGATAGATGTCTGCCTATCACACATAACGAGCCTCTTCAACTGACGGCGGTCTCTGTCAGTCGGCCTGTACGCTTTTGTGCTGTACGTGTCCCTTCACGTTTCCACTTCACTATCACATTGGAAACTGTGGACCTAGGGATGTTTAGGAGTGTGGAAATCTCGCATACAGACGTATGACACACATGACACCCAATCGCCTGACCAGGTTCGAAGTCCGTGAATTCCACGGAGAGCCCCATTCTGCTCTCTCACGATGTCTCGTGACTACTGAGGTTGCTGATACGTAGTACCTGGCAGTAGGAGGCAGTACAATGCACCTAAAGTGAAAAATGTATGTTTTTGAGGGGTGTCCAGATACTTTTGACCACATAGTGTATATTCTCTTCTCTGCTCGCAGGACTCACTCTATCTCCTTTTTGATGTTGAGAAAATATTCCCTTTCCTGCTCATTTGCCTTGTCAGCCAACCACTTTTCTCTCACCTTTCTTCCCTTTTCTGTAGCCTTCAGGCATGTCTCATTGAACCATTTGCTCTTCTTCATTCTCTTTTCTTCCCGACATATTTTTAATGTGTCTGATGGCAGTATGGCCTTCATGGTATTACTAGCAGAAGACATGTCGTATAGAAATAACGGTTCCTAGCTTTTGAAACTCTTCATGGAAAGCGGGACAGGTTTTGCAATATTAGATGTGGGTGGCAGTGGGAGGGGGAGCAAATCACGGAGACCCAAGGATGACAGGGATTTGCCAAAAAGAAATAGATGTTAATGGTCACCAAATGAATGAAGTACAGTGTGTGAAGTTCCTTGGGATCCAGCTGGCTAACTAGTTAATATAGGGTCAATGCATGGCTAAACTAATCAAAAAACTGAGTTCAGTGTTTGAAATTAATTATAACAGTCTAGGTCACAAGGCACGTTTATTAAAAGGCGCTCAGTTTCGATCATCACATGATTGTCTTCAGATATACAGCCATACTGATGGACAATGGCTGAGCATAAAGCAGGAACTGCTGAGCTAAAATAGTTAAATGACTTGACTACTGTAATTCAGCGGATTCTGCTCCATGCACAGCCATTGTCCAATACTATGGGTGTTGGTCTGAAGATGCTTGATACCAGTTGGTCACCTACTAGTAATGCCTTGTGAGCTATACTGTTATAATTAATTTCATAGATTATTTTTTGACTGCTGATACCTCCAGTAATGTTCTAAAAAATATTGAGTTCATTGTGTTATGCTCACTGTGTTACCACAAAGATCAGAGCATTCAGTTATTATCATTCACTGTACGCAAGAGACAACATTCACAATGAACTACCTCTCCACCATTCTGTTGTTCTGGTTCTGGAAAACGTACTGGAAAATGTAACAACCTTAAACACAGGAATTTGCCTGTGTAGAAGGATCAACACCACAGCCTATATGGATGATGTTATTTTAATATCACAGAATGAGCAAGATCTGGTTCAGATGGCAAGAGAATTAAGGGAAGAGGCAGTGAAAATAAATTGTTTACTAAGCAAAAGTGAGCAATACGGCTACTGTGTAATGTGGATCTTGCAGAAGCCTTTTCAAGAATACAAATTCTTATACTCAGTTCCCAACACATTTACTACTTAGATGTGTATTTGTTATTGCTAATGAAAATCGGTTTCCGCTAAAGTGTGATGTACACAGTCACAGTATGAGGAACAAAAATAATTTTGATGTAGATTTTGCCTCCTTGTACATGGATCAGAATGTAGGTATGGACTCTGGTGGTAAAATATACAGGGTGTTACAAAAGGTACGGCCAAACTTTTAGCAAACATTCCTCACACACAAATAAAGAAAAGATGTTATGTGGACATGTGTCCAGAAACACTTAATTTCCATGTTAGAGCTCATTTTAGTTTCGTCAGTATGTACTGTACTTCCTCGATTCACCGCCATGATTTCATACGGGATTCTCTACCTGTGCTGCTAGAACATGTGCCTTTACAAGTACGACACAACATGTGGTTCGTGCAAGATGGAGCTCCTGCACATTTCAGTCCAAGTGTTCGTACGCTTCCCAACAACAGATTCTGTGACCGACGGGTTGATAGAGGCGGACCAATTCTGTGGCCTCCACGCTCTCCTGACCTCAACCCCCTTGACTTTCATTTATGGGGGCATTTGAAAGCTCTCGTCTACGCAACCCCGGTACCAAATGTAGAGACTCTTTGTGCTCGTATTGTGGACGGCTGTGATACAATACGCCATTCTCCAGGGCTGCATCAGCGCATCGGGGATTCCATGCGACGGAGGGTGGATGCACGTATCCTCGCTAACGGAGGACATTTTGAACAATTCCTATAACAAAGTGTTTGATGTCACACTGGTATGTTCTGTTGCTGTGTGTTTCCATTCCATGATTAATGTGATTTGAAGAGAAGTAATAAAATGAGCTCTAGCATGGAAAGTAAGTGTTTCCGGACACATGTCCACATAACATATTATCTTTCTTTGTGTGTGAAGAATGTTTCCTGAAAGTCTGGCCGTACCTTTTTGTAACACCCTGTATAACACATTCCCAGGTAACATAAACAATAAATTAGGAACTGTTACCATTCCAGAGGAAAGTCATACCTGGTTAGCCACTCCTATAAATCAGCCAATTATGTAAACTCAAGGATTAGAAATTCATGTTATTTACGTGACAAGGAGCAATGTTTGTTAGAAAACTGTATGATAAACAATAATGTACTGTACATATTGTAATGAATCATCCTCCCCTAACATAAAGAATTCATATGATTTTGTATACAATGTATTACATTTCAGGCTAAAATTTGTAAAAAAGAAATTAATGTGTTGCAACTGATATGTACTAACAGTTAAAATTACTCTTGTTTTAAAAATATTTGAAATTACAAAATTTGTGGCACACTTAAAATTCATATTATTCATTGCACAATCTAACAATAATTCTTAAATTTATTTCTGAATTAATTTATAAAACAATGATATATTTTAGCGATGATTCATCTTTTGGTTTGTAAACTCTTTTAATTTGCAAAGTCTTTGAAAAATAGTGAGTAGTGCAGAATGTAAGTAGTGGTGGGCATGCCTCAGATGAAAATTCATGTATTTTGCTAAACTTGTCAACAATAACGTAATTATTGTTTTTCTAAATGTGGCAATTATGAAGTTGGTGTGATTTAGAAGAAAGGGATCAAATAAAAAGACATTTAAAGCAACAGGCAAATCTTCAACAGTTGTTTAGTACAGCAGGAACCCTTAAAGTCAAATCAAAATTTTCAGCAGCAAAAATGTACTTCTAAACAAAACTTTGAGCCATCAACATCAACAAGATAATTAAGATAAATAAAAAAAGTTGTTCCTTTTAATCTACTCCTCTCAAAGCTTTTGAAACTACTGAAGATACTAAGACAGTGGATTTAATAGTGATGTGTGGGAGGGTAAAATTACAATATGAATCAGTATTTATATATCTAAAAAATATTTTCTTTGAAAAATGCTATTATAATCATGTAATTTTTAAGCTACTAATAGCAGGTAAACAGCAGCTCCATACTGAGGTGACTAAAGTCGCGGGATAAGTCCTAATATCGTGCTGACCTCCTTTTGTCCAGTGCAGTGTAGTAACTCGATACAACATGGACTCAACATGTCATTGAAAGCCCCCTGCAGGAACACTGAGTCACGCAGCCACTATAGTCATCCATAATTGTGAAAGTGTTGCCTGTGGACAATCTGGTGCATGAACAATCTCTCAGTTATGTACCAAAAATGTTTGATGGTCTCCATGTACACTACTGGCCATTAAAATTGCTACACCACGAAGATGACGTGCTACAGACGCGAAATTTAACCCACAGGAAGAACATGCTGTGATATGCAAATGATTAGCTTCTCAGAGCATTCACACATGGTTTGCTCCAGTGCCAATACCAACCGATTTCTCATACACAAACACCAGTTGACGAGTGTTGCCTGGTGAAACGTTGTTGTGATGCCTCGTGTAAGGAGGAAGAATGCGTACCATCACGTTTCCGACTTTGATAAAGGTCGGATTGTAGCCTATGGCGATTGTGGTTTATCATATCGTGACATTGCTGCTCGCGTTGGTTGAGATCCAATGACTGTTAGCAGAATATGGAATCGGTGGATTCAGGAGGGTAATACGGAACGCCGTGCTGGATCCCAATGGCCTCGTATCACTAGCAGTCGAGATGACAGGCATGTTATCCGCACAGCTGTAATGGATCGTGCAGCCACGTCTCGATCCCTGAGTCAACAGACGGGGACGTTTGCAAGACGACAACCATCCGCATGAACAGTTGGACGATGTTTGCAGCAGCACGGACTATCAGCTCAGAGACCGTGGCTACGGTTACCCTCGACGCTGCATCACAGACAGGAGTGCCTGTGATGGTGTACTCGATGACGAACCTGGGTGCACGAATGGCAAAACGACATTTTTTCGGATGAATCCCAGTTCTGTTTACAGCATCAAGATGGTAGCATCCGTGATTTGCGACATTGCGGTGAACGCACATTGGAAGCGTGTATTCGTCATCGCCATACTGGCATATCACCTGGCGTGATGGTATGGGGTGCCATCGGTTACACGTCTCGGTCACCTCATGTTTGCATTGATGGCACTTTGAACAGTGGACGTTACATTTTAGATGGTTTACAACCCGTGGCTCTGTCCTGCGAAACCCTACATTTCAGCAGGATAATGCATGACCGCATCTTGCAGGTTCTGTGCGGGCCTTTCTGGATACAGAAAATGTTCGCCTGCTGCCCTGGCCAGCACATTCTCCAGATCTCTCACCAACTGAAAACGTCCGGTCAATGGTGGCCGAGCAACTGGCTCATCACAATACGCCAGTCACTACTCTTGATGAACTGTGGTATTGCGTTGAAGCTGCATGGGCAGCTGAACCTGTACACGCCATCCGAGCTCTGTTTGACTCAATACCCAGGCATATCAAGGCTGTCATTATGGCCAGAGGTGGTTGTTTTGAGTACTGATTTCTCAGCATCTATGCACACAGATTGCGTGAGAATGTAATCACATGTCAGTTCTAGTATAATATATTTGTCGAATGAATACCCATATATCATCTGCATTTCTTCTTGGTGTAGAAATTTTAATGGCCAGTAGTATAAGATGATCTGGGTGGCCAAATCATTCACTCAAATTGCCCAGATTGTTCTTCAGACTAATCACAAATAATTATGACCTAGTAGCATGGTGCACTGTAATCCATGAAAATTCCATCGTTGTTTGGAAACATCAAGTTCATGAATGGGTGCAAATTGCCTGCAAATAGCCAGACATAATGATTCCCAATCAGTGGTCGGTTCAGTGGGATCAGAGTACTCAGTCTATTGAATGGAGACATAGTCCACACCATTGTACAGCCATCAACAAATTGCACAGTACCTTGTTGACAACCTAGGTCCACGGGATTGTGAGATCTGCACCACACCCAAAACGTGCCGTCAGCTCTTACCTACTGAAATTGGAACACATCTGACCAGTCAACAATTTTCCGGCCGTTTAGGGTCCAGCTGATATGGTCACAGGCCCAGGAGAGTTTCTGCAGGTGATGTCATGCTGTTAGCACTCACGTCGCTCATTTGCTGCCATAACCCCATTAATGCCCAGCATTGCTGCAGTGTCCTAATGGATATGTCAATTTTACACATGACATTGATTTCCATGGTTATTTCATATTGTTTCTTGTCTATTAGCAGTGACAGCTCTACGCAAAAACTGATGCTCTCAGTCATTAAATGAAGGCTGTCGGCCACTGCATTGTCAGATGTGATATGTAATGCCTGAAATTTGTTATTCTCAGCAGACTCTTGACACTGTAGATATGAGAATATCGAATTCCCTAATGATTTCCGAAATAGAACGTCCCATGCATTTAGCTCCAACTACCATTCCTTATTCAAAGACAGTTAATTCCTGTCATGTTGGAAATCTTTTCACATGAATCACCTAAGTGCAAATGACAGCTCCACCAATTCACCCACTGCCCTTTTATACCTTGTGTACTTGATAGAATGTGTATTTATCGCTGTCGTATGAATTCTGTCAGTGTTTTAGTGAAACTGAGAAGGTGCCGCTATTTTGAAACCAACAGCCTCTTTAGTAATTTACTCAATTAAATTTAGATGATAGTATACACAGGTTTAAGCATGTACACAACATCTTGAATGAGCTCTGCATATCAAGGAAGGTAATTAGCTTGGAGAAAGTGTGCACGGTGGAGACAAAAGCCAAAGTGAAATATAGGGGGAGCTATCAAAGAACAGGTGTGAGACAAGATGATATTTCACCACTGCTTTTTAATTTGGCCTTGGAGAAAGTAATTCGGTGTGTGTGTGTGTGTTTGTAAGTAAGTTTGGAGCTTACAGGCTCTCAACAGTCAGGTTATCAGCACCCATACACATATTAAGAGATGTTGTTGTGGTCTTCAGCCCTGCGACTGGTTTGATGCAGCTCTCCATGCTACTCTATCCTGTGCAAGCTTCTTCATCTCCCAGTACCTACTGCAAACTACATCCTTCTGAATCTGCTCAGTGTATTCATCTCTTGGTCTCCCTCTACGATTTTGACCCTCCACACTGCCCTCCAATACTAAATCGCTGATCCCTCGATGTCTCAGAACATGTCCTACCAACCAATCCCCTCTTCTAGTCATGTTGTGCCACAAATTTCTCTTCTCACCAATTCTATTCAGTACCTCCTCATTAGTTATGTGATCTACCCATCTAATCTTCAGCATTCTTCTGTAGCACCACATTTCGAAAGCTTCTATTCTCTTATCTAATTTTAACCTATCTATTTCCCTTTTTAAATTTTCCAACCTACCTGCCCCATTAAGGAATGTGACATTCCACACTCCAACCCATAGAACGCAAGTTTTCTTTCTCCTGATAACAACGTCCTCCTGAGAAGTCCCTGGCCGGAGATATGAATGGGGGACTATTTTACCTCCGGAATATTTTACCCAAGAGGACGCCATCACCATTTAATCATACAGTAAAGCTGCATGTCCTCGGGAAAAATTACGGCTGTAGTTTCCCCTCGCTTTCAGCCGTTCGCAGTACCAGCACAGCAAGGCCGTTTTGGTTAGTGTTACAAGGCCAGATCAGTCAATCATCCAGACTGTTGCCCCTGCAACTACTGAAAAGGCTGCTGCCCCTCTTCAGGAACCACACGTTTGTCTGGCCTCTCAACAGATACCTCTCCGTTGTGGTTGCACCTACGGTACGGCTATCTGTATCGCTGAGGCACGCAAGCCTCCCCACCAACGGCAAGGTCCATGGTTACGAATGTGGATAAAATGAATGAAATTGTTGTCACACAATGAGGAGGTAACCTATAAAATGACAGGCTTATTCAGTCACTCCAACCTCATTCAGAATGACCCCCACAATCACTCTATATCGCACACCTTAAGACAATAAAGGGTGAAAGGTGCTATACCTGGGACTGAAACATAAAGAACATGGCAGGGGAGCTAATGTAGCAGTGCAGGGAAATCTGATGGGCTGACCACTTACAGAAAACATGGGTGAGCTCATCATCTTGTTAACACATTAAGAACATCTTCCTAAAACTTCAGGAAACAAGCTCGACAAATCACAAACTCCACATTCGTTTTGACATTACTTAAAACAGAGGACAGGTCTGTTGGCAAATCTGCTGCACCCCACTGCACAGAAAATAAAACACAGTCTAATAAAACATGACCCATGGTGATCTGTATGCTGGAAGCACCTCACATTGGAGGGTCCTCTCACTGGAGCAAGAAGCTGTACATCAGAGGACTGTGGCCTATGTGAAGCTGAGCAAGTAGAACACTATTCTGTCTGCATGGCTGTGTACAGGTACCGACAGATTGAGTACGGGAGTCCTTTATTTTCAATAAAAGAAAAGGGAATTTTTTTACAATGCGTGAGCTACGGAAGGCAATGGATCTTCACAAAGCCGTTCACGGGCCCTGGGTTGGCGACACGTAAGATTTTTCCAGTATGTGCCGCTATCCCACGGCTTGTTCACGTGCTCGACGAACAGACTACCTTTCTGCTGGCGGGGTGACGCTTAGGAAAGTGCCACTTGCCGTGGCAGAGCTCCTACAGCAGCCAATCAGAAAGGTCCAGGAGATCACGTGTGAGTGCCTACCCCACCGAGCTGCACGAACGAGGCGTGTGGATCACCCTCTTTTACTGACGGGCCCCCGACGAGATCAGACGCATTGGCCGGTTGCCTCCGTGCACTTTTCGAGCCCCAGCTCGATCTGTTTGCACCTTAGGACTGCTAAACTCACATAATGTACCCCGGCTAGGTCAATCGGTAAATGTTTTCTCAATAAACGGGAGGCAGTTTGCCGACCGGAGTTGAAAAATTAACACTTGTCCTTTTTTAGACCCCACTTCCACTTCAGCCACATCCTGACATGCACAGCTGGAAGGAAGTCTGCCACAGCTGCATATTGGGATTTATTAGATGCAGCTTAGCAGTCACTTCCAGCTAATTGTCTTCCCACTGACACATGACTCTGCACCTCCACTGTGAGATGATAGCATGCAGGAGGAAGGCATACTGAACTGAGGATCACAACATGCCCGCTTGGCTGCTATTCTTGGGATTTCATTCCCTGAAATACACATGTGCCCTGGCACCCAGCAGAAAGATAGCTCCTTCCTCATCTGTTGTAAGTGCATAAGGGTGTCCTGGATATCCTTGACAAGTCTATTGGCTTGATACTTATGTTGAAGCCACTTAATGGCACTTAGGAAGTTGGAACAGATGTTAGCATTAGTGGCACACCTCATCTGCTCCACCACCCTCAAGATCACAGATAATTTGCCATCAAATACAGTGAACTCTGAAGACAACCAAATCTTGAGGAAAAAATACAAGAAAACAACAGGGCAGACAACGGAGTACCCCTGTTTAGATCCATCGGTGAATACAGCTATGTACGAGGGCTGTTTGGATAGTCAGTGCAAAGTTCGAGAGATGGCACCATCGGAGTGTATTGAGGTAATGTTTAGTTAGTAGCATCTTTGGAAAGAATGCACACCAAGTTTCAGCCATATTGGTCTATTCCTCTGTTCACAGTAAATGATAACAGCCAAACAGTTGCAGGATAAAGATTATTAAAATTCTTGACCACGGTTTTGGTATATCTAAATATACCTTCATCAGAAGTAAAATACACTAAAATCACATCCTGCATTGGAGATACATAAAACAATAGTGCCAAATGTGTCGTCAGTAGTTAAAACATCATCTCCATTTATGCAACATAATTATGGACAGAGAGAGAGAGAGAGAGAGAGAGAGAGAGAGAGAGAGAGAGTGTGTGTGTGTGTGTGTGTGTGTGTGTGTGTACACATACAGCATTTACCATGAAGAATTTCAACAGTTGTTGTTTCAGCCATGTTTAAAATCTATTTCTTTGTGTTTGCCATTCATTTGAATTGAGGAAGTCGAGTGATTGTCAGAAAATGGGCGAAAAAGAATTTCATGTGGTGATTAAACATTACTTTATGAAAGGCAAAACGGCTCAGGAGACTAAAGAGAAGCTTGATAAACATTACAGTGACTCTGCACCTTCAATTAGTACAGTTTGTAAGTGGTTTCGAAATTTTCGGAGTGGCCATATGGGCACAAATGATGCTGAACGTTCTGGACGCCCTGTGGAGCGTTGATGAAATCCATGATATGGTGATGGACAACAGAAGAGTTAAGGTGCGTGAGATTGCTAGTGCTATGGGCACCTCAAATGAATGAGTACATAATATTTTGCAAAAACACTTGGACATGAGAAAGCTATCTGCATGATGGGTTCCACGATTGCTCATGCTTTACCAAATATGGAATTGTGTGAAGTGTTGCAAGGATGGTTTGCAGCTGTTCGGGAAGAATCCGCATGACTTTATGTCGTTTTGTCACAGCGGATGAAACATGGATACATTACTATACTCCTGAGACCAAACAACAATTTAAACAATGGGTTACCAAGGGAGAAGGCGAAGACCATTCCTTTGGCTGGAAAGGTTATGGTGACTGTCTTTTAGGATTTGCAAGGGATAATCCTCATCGGCTATCTGGAAGAGGGTGAAACTATTACAGGTGCATATTATTCATCGTTATTGGACCATCTGAAAACTGAGCTGCAAGAAAAATGCCGGCAATTGGATCGCAAAAAAAGTCCTTTTCCATCACGACAATGCACCAACACACACCACAGCAGTTGTGGTCGCAAAATTAATGGAAATAGGATTCCAACTCGTTTCACATCCCCCCTATTCTCCAGACTTGGCTCCCTCTGACTACTGTTTGTTCCCCTATTTTAAAGAAATGGCTGGTGGGACAATGATTTTATTCAAACGACAAGGTGATTGCAGCAACTAATAGCTATTTTGCAGACTAGGAAAATTCCCATTATTTGGAGGGGATCAACAAATTAGCTCAGCATTGGATGAAGTGTATACGTCTAAAAGGAGGTTATGTTGAAAAATAAAAAAGGTTTACCCAAAACACATAAGTAGTTCTTATTTTTGCATGGACTTTTCAAACACCCCTCGTACTTGTGGTGCTCATTTAAAATGTTGGAAAATACTGTATTAAAAACAGAAGCAGGAGATGCAGTTGGTGAAAAATTTCTACTTCCCAGCAAGCAATGAACCTCCAAAAAGCCTGGTGTCTCTGGGAATATACCATAGAAATAGAGCTACGCAACACTTCGAACAATAGCAAGGATGTTGTGTGACACAGGGATCTTGTAGATATTCCTAAGGAGAAAAAGAAAGCCGAGTGGGCCTAAGAAGGTATTGTGGATGTGGTAATGAAAAGGATGGATGGCGATCTGGTCAAATGAGACTCATTTATCCTTACTTCCAGCAGGACAATAGTTTCAGAGTATGCCAAGACAAGTTTTCTTCACTTAAGCGTGTGGCTCTATGTCCACAACCCAATACTCCATTTTAAATTCCAGCGTTTTGTTCGCACAACGTTAGGATATAAGAATGAAGCCACATGTGACAGAGCCACCTGCGAAGGAGATGGTTGTTCATCTCCTTTGGAAAGTGGTCATTGCTCTGTGGATCGTCCTGTGTAGAGTAGGGATCGCAGTGTCTTCCTTGAAGAAAGGAAGAGACAGGAGATTAAGAATTCTGGAAATGCCATCAAAACATTCAAAATTTTTAAAAAAATTATAAGAATAATGGAAGGGGTAGATAATCGGAAATCATGTAGGCCATTGTTTCAAAAAAAAAGGATGATCCTGCCACTTCCTTGCATACATATCCTTGAAAATATAATGTATTTAAGGCAAAACTTACATACAAAAAGACCACTCATCACTCAAAATCACACAATACACAGCTATGATACAAGACAAAAATTTGATGCACATGTTTAAAGAATCAACACAAAGTTATTTCAAAACAGCCTTATCCATCCTAGTATCAAACTATACAATGCTTTACCAGATACCATTAAACTCATACAAAATATTGGTCACTTCAAATCTAAACTGAAGTCTCACTGTTTTTACACAGTAAATAAATACCTATAAAACTAAATGTGTTTACCGAATGTAGTCTCATTCAGAAGAACATTTGTATTTTATCTCTCTGTATATAGCGTAACAACATTTATTTAAGTATTCATCATTAATCGGTATATTAATATGTGTTATTATGTAAAAAGGTGTGTTATATGTAAGACTGTTAATATAAAAAATCCAAATATCTCTTGCACATTGTGCAGCTGTAGATGAAAATGGATCAATAAATCAAATTCAAAAAAGTGCTCCCTGTACGGTGAGGCCAAAAAGGTTTACAACAAGACCATGCGGTCCCCACGTTCGCTGTCTCCTTTACTAGAGCTCCTCAACAGCCAGTTGAGAAAACCAGCGACACTACATTTGTTATCGGTACACTTGTTAGGCTGCAGTTGTTCAAGAGCCCGTAGCCCCCACCCAGAATACCAGAGAAAGCCGCAGTTGTCACGTCTGTGCAGCTCCTGGGACCAGCAAAGGCAGATTGTGGTAAAAAATCCACCACTGCCTCTACCGCTCCTCCTGCAGTATTTCCCACAAAGCCCTCTGAGGAGAAGAAAGCAAATGGGAAGCTTCCACCAGAGGCGAAAGCAGGAAGTAGACCGTCACACTATGTCGATGTCATGCAACCTGACGGTTCTGCTGCTTCTGCTTTGGAGCTAACAGAACGTGAAGTCAACTGGGCAACCATCTTGCCCCGAGGCTGAACCTGCGATTGTGCGGGCTCCCCTCCTTAGTGGAGAGACATGGTGAGAGTGCAACCCCCACGATAAACGGCTCCCATACTACAGTGGAACATGTGGAGGAACTGAATCTCCTGGCACAGGCACGTGCCCTGTGCTTGTGTTTCCAAGAAATGCGTTTTAAAACCACTGATGCCTCAGTGCTATAGAGGCATACCTTCCACCAAAAGGATGACATTTCTGGGGAAAGAGCGAAGGGAGCTCTTCTGCTCTCTCCTCAGTTACTGACGTACAAGCAGTAGCCATTGTAGTTCACGTTGGGCCAAGAAGACCAGTTGCCCACTGTACTTACCTCTGCAGGATGCGATAGACTTTGAGGCTCTCCATTTCTCCTTCTGGGTGACTTCATTGTCCATAACGTATTATGGGGCTTGATCTATACTTGATCTAGGGATCAAGTCTTGGAGAATCTATGATGTCTCAGGAGCAGTGCATCCTCAGCAGGAGCAGTTTTTTTTTTTAAATATATATTGTGTGTTTTATTTATTGTGCCTGTCTACTGGCGGTTTCCCGCTTGGTAAGTCTTGGAATCTTTGTTTTTAATATATTTTTCCCACGTGGAATGTTCCCCCCCCCCCCCCCCCCCCCTCTCTCTCTCTCTCTCTCTCTCTCTCTCTCTCTCTCTCTCTCTCTCTCTCTCTCTACCCAGAACCTCTCACAGAAGAACCCCAAAAGTGCCCCACTTGTGACAGGATACTTCCCGGGACTGGATCAGACTCTGAATGTGGCTCTCCAGCAGGGATACGACTTCCTAAAATCCTGCCCCGAAATGAGATCCATCCTTCACAAAATCCTCCCCACTCCACCAAGAGTGTCTTTCCGCCGTCCACCTAACCTTCGTAACCTCTCAGTTCGTCCCTATGAAATCCCCAAACCACCTTCCCTACCCTCTGGCTCCTACCCTTGCAACCACCCCCGGTGTAAAACCTGTCCTATGCACCCTCCCACTACCAGCTACTCCAGTCCTGTAACCCGGAAGGTGTATATGATCAAAGGCAGAGCCACGTGTGAAAGCACCCACGTGATTTACCAACTGACCTGCCTACACTGTGATGCTTTCTATGTGGGAATGACCAGCAACAAACTGTCCATTCGCATGAATGGACACAGGCAGACAGTGTTTGTTGGTAATGAGGATCACCCTGTGGCTAAACATGCCTTGGTGCACGGCCAGCACATCTTGGCACAGTGTTACACCATCCGGGTTATCTGGATACTTCCCACCAACACCAACCTATCCGAACTCCGGAGACGGGAACTCGCCCTCCAGTATATCCTCTCTTCTCGATATCCGCCAGGCCTCAACCTCCGCTAATTTCAAGTTTCAGCCGCTCATACCTCACCTGTCTTTCAACAACTTCTTTGCCTCTGTAGTTCCGCCTCGGCTGACGTCTCTGCCCGAACTCTTTGCCTTTAAATATGTCTGCTTGTGTCTGTATATGTGTGGATGGATATGTGTGTGTGTGCGAGTGTACACCTGTCCTTTTTTCCCCCTAAGGTAAGTCTTTCCACTCCTGGGATTGGAATGACGCCTTACCCTCTCCCTTAAAACCCACATCCTTTCATTTTTCCCTCTCCTTCCCTCTTTCCTGAAGAAGCAACCGTCGATCGCGAAAGCTAGAAATTCTGTGTGTGTGTATGTGTATATATCACTGCTCACTGTAATATGCCTTGTACACCTGTGTTTGACTCAAATAACTTTCACCATATTGCACTGCCATGCAATGGTAAATTTTGACTGGTTTCAAACAATCGGCTGACACAAATCTAATGATACTCTACATCTCCACACTGGTGTAAACTGCAAGGGTGCTGCCATCTTGTTTCACTGATCCCCAGCATCCAGGATCATATGTGGAGAGGAGGACTATTATAATTAAAAAATTGCCACTCTGTTCCTCCATTCCAGATCCACCATGTCTGCGTAAAACAGTTTGACACAGAGCTAATGTCCTTGTTATATCCAGTATACTAGAAATTACAAATTGCATTTGGTAACACCTTTCATTGAAAAGTGTTTTCATGGTTCTTTCATGTTCCCATATTCTGTAAATAAATCACACATTCAAATACGTAGCACAGACTTGGCCAATCATTGACTTGTCAATCACGCCATATGTTTTCTCCATCTCCGAATAACCAGCACGCTACACCATATACAGCATTTAAAGTTGGGGAATTGCATATCTAGAATCATTCAATTTCCTGACCTGTTTTAATATAATTTTATTAAAAAGCTCAGCTAAGCAATGTTTTTGTCTTTGTGTCTTCATGGAAGAACCCTGAGTTTTGCATGGCTTGCTGTTTTCAATTTTTATCTTAGTCCCTTCATTTAGTTTATCTGTATCAGTGTTATATGATGTAATTTGCTGATAATCTTGAAGTTGAAAAGAAAAATACGTTGGTGCTGAATTGGCATCTATTGCGGGAGATCAGTTTACATATTGTGTATCATCAGAATATGCATCCGATCTCTGGCTAAGATTGTGTAGATGAATGATTATTGTGTCTTAGCTGCAACATAAGTATTTTTTCCCAATGGAAACACGAGGTACACACATTTGTGAATGTTCAATCTTTTCAAGTGCTGCCAATTGTTGAGCATCATGATGACAATATCAGCAAGTCAATGTAGCGGTGCACAGCAGCTTGTTATCACCAGAATACACAGATGTGTTTGCCTCCCTGTATTCCACTGTAGAACTGAATGCTGTTATTGTTATTTTGTATGGTAATTATTAAGTGATCATTTTACTATTTATTATAACAGAGAATACTTTTTAATTAGTTATTCTAGTCCATAAATTGAAGCCAAGTGTACAAAGTATGTTTTGAAAATGTGTACACATTTTTGGAAAAACCTTGCATCTAAAACCATTAAAAATCACCTAAGAGCATTACTACTTAAAGAAAAATTTTCCTTCCTCCAGAAAAAATTCTGTCCAAAAGGGTTAAATCACCCGACTTTTCTCCAATAACTTCACTTTCGGTAGTAATTTTAGTGCACATCTGTTCTGGGAGTCTTGCTGATAGCTGGAAGATCTATCTCCACTGTTTTTTTGACTTGTTCTTCTCAGCAGGCTTTCAATTTTCTCTTTTAACCATAACTTAAATATGATGTATTTCTAGTCGTCGTGGTTTTAACTTAATGTAAACATTAAAGAACAGCTGATACATGAAAAACCAGCAACAAGTTTTGACTAGTGCAAGCACAGGTTAGATGAAGAGGAAATAACTTTCATTGTACAGATAAATGATGTACACATTTGTAATGTCCAAGTCACTTTCTATTAGCAGTTTACTTGAACTGTAACACTGCATGTCACAAACGTACAAAAAAGCTTAATGGATTGTTTGCAGAAGTTTACGAAATATGTTTTGAAAATGCGTACACATTTTTGTAAAAACCTTGCATCTAAAGTAATTAAAAAAATTACCTGAGCATTACCACTCCAACAAAAATTTTCCTTCTTCCAGAAAAAAATTCACTCTGAAAGGGCTAAATCACCAGACTTTTCTCCAATAACTTCACTTTCGGTAGTAATTTTAGTGCACATCTGTTCTGGGAGTCTTGCTGATAGCTGGAAGATCTATCTCCACTGTTTTTTTAACTTGTTCTTCTCAGCAGGCTTTCAATTTTCTCTTTTAACCATAACTTAAATATGATGTATTTCTAGTCGTCGTGGTTTTAACTTAATGTAAACATTAAAGAACAGCTGATACATGAAAAACCAGCAACAAGTTTTGACTAGTGCAAGCACAGGTTAGATGAAGAGGAAATAACTTTCATTGTACAGATAAATGATGTACACATTTGTAATGTCCAAGTCACTTTCTATTAGCAGTTTACTTGAACTGTAACACTGCATGTCACAAACGTACAAAAAAGCTTAATGGATTGTTTGCAGAAGTTTACGAAATATGTTTTGAAAATGCGTACACATTTTTGTAAAAACCTTGCATCTAAAGTAATTAAAAAAATTACCTGAGCATTACCACTCCAACAAAAATTTTCCTTCCTCCAGAAAAAAATTCACTCTGAAAGGGCTAAATCACCAGACTTTTCTCCAATAACTTCACTTTCTGTTGTAATTTTAGTACACATCTGCTCTGGGAGTCTTACTGATCCCTGGCAGATTCTGTCTATCTCCACTGTCTTTTTAACTTGTTTGTCTCAGCAGGCTTTCAATTTTCTCTTTTAACGATCACTTAAATATAATGTCTTTCTAGTTGTCACAGTTTTAACATAATGTAAACACTTAAGAACAGCTGATACAAGAAAAACCAGCAAAAAGTTTTAATTAACGCAAGCACAGGTTAGACGAAGAGGAACTAACTTGCACTGTACAGATAAATGATGTACACAATTGTAATGTCCAAGTCACTTTCTATTAGCAGTTTACTTGAACTGTAACACTTCATGTCACAAACATACAAAAAAGCTTAATGGATTGTTTGCAGAAGAGCCTACTGTTGTCAGTCCACAGCTGGTGGTCTTGCGACAGCATTCTCGCTTCCCGCGCACGGGGTCCCGGTTTCGATTCCCGGCAGGCTCAGGGGTTTTTCCTACCTCGAGATGACTGGGTGTTGTTGTGTCGTCTTCATCATTCATCCTCATTATGGTCCGAGGAAGGCAATGGCAAACCACTTCCGCTAGCACCTCGCCTCGCCTCTCTCGCATCGTCCCCGACGCTCCTTGGAGTGTGGGACCTCATCATCATCAGTGTTGTCAACACCAACTGAAGCAATACTCTACAGAGTGCTAGCAGGTTGTCAGCCACTGCTCGTATGGAAAAATACCACTAGTGTAATCTGTCTGTTGCTTGTAGTTTGGGCCCCCAGATGTTTGCTGGCACATTTCTGTTCACTTTTCCTTAGTCCAGTTGAATACAAGCGGATGGATATGTGTGTGTGTGTGCGAGTGTACACCTGTCCTTTTTTTCTCCTAAGGGAAGTCTTTCCGCTCCCGGGATTGGAATGACTCCTTACCCTCTCCCTTAAAACCCACATCCTTTCATTTTTCCCTCTTCCTCCCTCTTTCCTGACGAAGCAACTGCCAGTTGCGAAAGCTCGTAATTCTGTGTGTGTGTTTGTGTGTTTTGTTCATGTGCCTGTCTACCGGCGCTTTCCCGCTTGGTAAGTCTTGGAATCTTTGTTTTGAATACAAGAACACATTTTTTAATAAATTGCTAAAACTAGATTGGGCGCCAAAGGGAAGGTGAATATCAAGCTGTGATATGCATTATAATTTGGACAAATACAGCCAACCATTCCTCCCTTGAAGCCCTGTTCGATACAATTAAGGTGACTAAAAATTTCCATAATTAACATGAGTTTTAATCATGGATCACACTCTAGTCATCTTCACCGAATACACATTTGAGATGATTCTTCTACACTACCGCTCATTAATTCCAATACACACTGGTATTTCAGATTTACAACACAAATCAAATGTTATCTCTCACAAAAATATGATTATATTAACTTCCACATATATAATCCAATCACAATCATTATCTTTTACTTTCATCAAAGTATCCTCCTCTGGATATAATGACTACCTCACAGACTCGAGGTATGCAGTCAATCAGTTTTTGTAGGTGTCGTGAATTTATACGATTCCTCACATCCTTAACAATATTCCAGAGATGTTCCTTGCCGGATATATTAACTTCCCTGATACGTCTGTCCACTTCGCCCCAGACCATTTCAATGAGATTACAATCAGAGCTTTGGGATGGCCATACCATACCATTCAGTACTTTCTGTTTTTCCTTTGATGCAATGTAGTTCGTACAGTGTCCCGACCGACGTTTTGGGTCATTATCCTGTTGTAAGGTGAACCCTTTCCCTATTAAGCGCAATCCACTTCGTATTGCACGATACTGAAGTATGTGGTGGTACTGCTTCTGATGCATACACCCTTCTATTTTCACAATGTCACCAACTCTGGCATAATATCCCCAAACCATAACAGAACCTCCACCATGTTTAACTGTACGTAGAACACACTGCTGGGCTACCCTTTCTCCTACAATTTGGCGAACAAATATTCTCCTTCTGGTTTCAAAAATCTCAAACTTCGATTCACCATAATACCCTCGTCCACTCTTCCCATGTCTAATTGCAATGTTTTCTAGCCTACTCAAATTTCTTCTGTTTACTTATGGGCCTTAGAAGGGGTTATCTTGCTGTGACACATCCTTTCAAGCCGGCTTCAGTCTCCTTTTTACTTTGCAACAGATATTGTTATCGTGTTCATTTCTATCAATTCTTCATGAATTTGGGGCGCTGTTTTGAATCTGTTTCTCTTACTG
Organism: Schistocerca gregaria; assembly: GCF_023897955.1. NCBI lineage: Eukaryota > Metazoa > Arthropoda > Insecta > Orthoptera > Acrididae > Schistocerca > Schistocerca gregaria. The sequence goes on from NC_064930.1 coordinate 69,823,200, forward strand.
GTAATTCTGATTTATTTATCATCACTTTTAGTTGTTTTACGAGGTCGTCCTGTTTGTGTTATGTCCTTATTGCTACCTGTTGTCTTCTGGCGGTGAAGGGTGTATTGCTCTCCCCATACAGACATGCTACACCGTTTCGCAATTTGGCGAATAGATAAACCTTCCTGGCTAAGTGCTACAATTGCAGCATGTTTTTCTATGGATATCTCCACTCGTGGAGCCGTACTAGCGATGTACACACTAAAACTGTAACGAAGGAACTGACGTGCAGGAGTGACATGTCATGTACTGTAGCAATGCTTGCCATTCGCTGCAGACATCAAATCACTACAGGGAACAACACAGGTGCACCAAATGTGGCATCTGTCGGCAAATAGGTAAACAATCACATTAGATAGGTACACAATGTTTATGTACACAACATTGTTTGTTGGATACTATTGTATCTCAATGACCACAAACAAAAAATATGACATGTGTACAACTATTGTACCGTTCCTTTGCATCCTCAACTGTACCGACAATGTTAGACCTTATCTACAGAGAACTAGATGTCATTTGAAATTAATGAGCAGTAGTGTATGTCATATATTAATTTTAAAACTAATTGTGAAATTTTTAAATAAATGTAACCTTAGTCTGTAAAGTTAGGAAAGACAAAGAGACGGCTGTGCGAATTTCAGACAAAAAGCCACAAATTTTAAAATTATAAAAAGCCAAGTTACAGCTGCTTGTTGTGAAGGGTCACCTTAGCCACTTTGGCTCTGAGCACGCATCCAGGAGTAACCCAAATGTCCATTGTCCTGGTGTCTACTCTTCCTTTGTGCACGCACCACATTACCGTAATTCCCACACAGGGTGAGAGACTGTTTCTCTCATCATTCCCTTCTTATGGCATAAAATATTGCAGTATAGTGTGCGAGTCTTTGCGGTGGTGATCAACAGCAGCATTCAATTAAGAATGAACTTGCAGACTGTGGACACGTTACCGCATCATCTGTAGGATATTTCAGAACAAATGAAAATTTGTGCCAGACCAGGACTCTAACCTACATTAACCGCTTTTTGTCAACAGTCACCATAAGTACTTTGGCTATCCGAGCACACTTCCAGCAGTGGCCCCAATTTTCACTTGTCCTAATTTCTACTCTTCTCCTGTATTCTTAATCAAATGCGGCTGTTGAACGTCAACGCAATGTCTCGGACACTGGACTGCAGCATTTCATTCCATCACAAAACAATGGCGAGACAAAACAGTGTCTCTCACTGAGCAGGAATCACAATAATACGGTATAGTGAGATCACAAGGGGAGAGTGGAGACCAGGAAAATGGAGATGTGGGCTGCTCCTGGAGCCTGCTTGGATAGCTGAAGTGGTTAAGGTGACCGCTCGTGACGAGAGGGTAAATCCGGGTTCGAGTCCCAGTCTGGTGTAAATTTTCATTTGTTCTGAAATATTCTACAGCCAATATGGAACCCTAATCGAAGTTTGCAAGTTCCTTCTTAAGTGAAGTTATATAACAGACACTGGCACCCACTGCTAGCTACTCTTTTAGAGTGCACTGGCAACAAATTATGACTGGCGCTAATCTACTCACAACGATAATTGTGGGAATTGCTTCTATGCAAGTGTGCTTAGAGAAAATCAGCTACCTTGGGAAAAAAAAGTCATTGTACTACTCAGCTGCTGTTTTCATCTAATACTTTCAACAGATTTTTATCTAACTTAACATAGAGCACTATTAGCTGTCTGTATATTTTGAAAGTCAAGTGCAAGTATTAGAGTCCCGTGAGTCCAAGCATTCTGATAAATTGTGGAAGAAGTGATTAACGAGGTATCACTTTGCTATTCCAAAATATTTGAGTAGTTTAAATTTCCTGTCTGATATCCACCAGCAGCTTGGTATAGACTTTTGGATCAGAATACAAAACTCCATTCTGAAGCCTGTATAAGGATGCATTCTCTACGTGGAAATTATTTTTACTTCTAGTACTGTGGTTGTCAAATGCTGAGTTCGTCCAAAATTCAGTCCTGTTATTAGTTACACATACCATCAGAGAGTATTTGTATTGACATGTAGGAGTAAGAATCTTTAGGTCTCTCAAGAGGCTCCTGCAAGAAGTTCAGTTATTAACTTTACACAATATTCTTATTGCTCTCTTCTGTAGAATGACTTTCTTTGCCTCAGCGGCATTGCCCGAGAAGATTGTGCCATTCAACAGAATATTTATTTATTTATTTTATTTATAGCGAAAGTGTGCCAGCAGTCCAGTCTGCAGGTCAACAAAGTGAGGGTGATTTCTGGATGCAAAGTGGGCATAACAGGGCTTTTGTTTAACTAACCCATGTGCTGCTGCACCTTAGTTTATTAACCATCAGTATGTCCAGGAACTACAAACATGCAAATGAGTTTTTGCAAGATTAAAGGCTAAGGTGTTGGCTGTGAACCAGTTGTAAGTCTGTACCGTTTTTCTCCTGGTTGTGCCTGTTACAGATGTGTTTTGACTTTTTAACTCTATACAGGGAGGTTACAACTAAACGTGTTCTACCCGATAGGGCCTTTATGAAAAACAAGTGACTGTAGAACAATGCAACCTTGTCGCAACATTTGTGAGCACGTGCAGAAGAGAAATAATAAACAATTGAAAGAAACACATTTTAATTACCACGAGTGGGTAACATTCGTTAACTGCACACCACATTTACATTCCAGGTTACAAATGTTGCTCAGTGTGACGACCATATCCATCCACAATAGCCTGTAACCGCACTAGAGCTTCCGTTTCACAATTGTTCATAGCAATTTCCGAACAGTGGACCACGAAATGTTCAGCTGTCATGATAAAGCTTGTGTCTAACACTCTTAGCCATGGCAAAAGTAACTTCTTCAACAATTTGTGGCAAATCCCAAATCGGCAGTAAATTTAAATTTCCAAACCTTGTTCTTCAAACCCCGTCTGGGAAGAGGACCTCTCTGTATTCCTTTAATGTGTCGGTATTTGAGAAGAGCAGCAGCACTATTACTGTTGTTTTGATAAAACAGCTTTAAGAGTAAAGCTCGTCTCACCTTGTCTGCAGCTGCAGCGAATGCTGATGCCTGTTTTTCAACCCTGTTGCCGTACCTATACCTGCGTCTAACAGAAAGTCGTGACACTGACACTACTAATGACACAAATCCTGCAGCACGCAGCCTGAACATCGTTCCTATACAGCTGGGTACCCATACAGTAAATAGTTTTCCATATACACTGACTCTAGCACCAAAAGTTTAATTATAACCACCCTGTACTTGCGTCATCAGATAACATTATGGCTTCTGAATAGCCTTCTAGTGTTCCTGGAAACTCAATCATATAAACCAGGAACAGGAATGGGCTCAAGCACGAAACCATGTGGCACACCATATTTACTGTCACCTCAATCTGAATTTAATATTGCCATCTAATCATTTGCTTCTGTGACTATTTGTTTGTTTTCTACTGTTGGAATATAAATTCATCCACACAAGGGGGAAGACGTCTAATGCCATACAATTTAAGCTTCTTAACAGAATTTTATGACCTATACAATCAAATGTCTTGATTACACCAAAGAAACAAATGCCGTGTCACTTTAATCACTTAGCTCTAATAAAACTGAGTTTGTGTGATCATATATTGCATTATCAGTCGGAAACCTTTACATCACCGAACTGACCAACTGTTAACTGGTTATTCTCTGAACTGGGTGTTAACTTAAAGACTATTTCACCTCAAAACTATCACTACTGAATAAATGTCTCACAGATTTATTTCCAAATCAGATTTGTTTCCAGTCTAATCAGTTGTTATCATCATCAGGAGTTATCTGTAGTCCACTTGGTACTCTTATAATTGCCATAATTATGCCATGGAGATGTCACAAACTCACAGACCTTCCACATGCCACTAGATATTATGTCAATGTATGTGATGGAAGAACATTGGTAGCAATCTCAATTTTATTAAGTTGCCTTTCAACATCAAAAGCTCATTTCCATGCACCGCTAAGGGTCCAATTAAAGTTGCCATTGCACATTATGATCACAATAGCTTCTTTGATGACAAATCCTGGTAGGTCTATGCATGGAATTCAATTTCCATTTCATCAAACATAGTCATATGTGACTTCAGAAATTTTCCCGGCGTATTTGTTCTAATAATTTCCGGGTATGCAGCCGGATCCCGTTGACATTCTGCCACGATATTTCGGCCCAGAGACGTCCGGCCATCATCAGGTGAGTGCACAACTACTGAAGAGCCCAGACGATTTACAACTGAAGAAGCAGGCGTCTACAAAATTCCCTGTGAATGTGGCTCTGCATATATTGGCCAGACGACAAGAACTGTCCATGAACGATGTACAGAACATGAAAGATACACCCGTCTGCGGCAACCGTCAAAATCAGCAGTAGCAGAGTGTATTTCATTGGGACATTCAATGGAATACAATGGAACAAAAATTTTAGCTCCGGTTTCCGGATTCCATAATCAAGGAATCAGTGGAAATATGTCTTGCCGATAATCTTATAAATCGTGACAACGGCTTTCAACTGGATAAAATTTGGAATCCTGTTATTAAAATTATACAATCACGGCGGAATAGACAGTGTCATTCGATACTCAATGACTAGATGATCTTTTACTTTCACCACCGAGGGCAGCACGTACAACTCGGCTATGCCGTGCATGTCAACACGTGACGCATGCGCTGTAGGATGCCAGTACATTTCCCATGCGCGAGATTCGGCATAAATACCGCGACTGCACCTGGGCTCTTCAGTAGTTGTGTACTCACCTGATGATGGCCGGACATCTCTGGGCCGAAATATCGTGGCAGAATGTCGACGGGATCCGGCTGCATACCCGGAAACTATTAGAAGAATAATCATATGCTTGGTCATGAGGGCGTTTGCCAACAGCCGATTTGCCAAAATTTGATGTTTACAAGAAATTTCATAAATTCCAGCATGCATTGAGATCAGGGCTGTCTTTCGCCGGACACAGATCTCTTGAATTCTCTTGGGCCATAGTAAAATGGACTGAGTACCACATGTCTGTCTGTAACTCTGACTATTTTATTTCGTGTAGTTTTAAAGTAAGGAAGGAGAGCTATATGCCAATCATCTTTTGATGATTCACTATATCTGTGTTTTTGTTTCACGGAGATGGCTAAGTTAATATCCAACACTGAAAAATCCAGGACGGAATGAGGCCTCAGATGCCTGAAACTGCAGTCATGCATGTGCAAATTGCGTTTGTGCGAATGTGTGTTAATTTTGATGAAGGCTTTACTGGCTGTAAGCTATATTTGTGACGGTTGTTTTGTTGTGCCTATCTGCGGCTCAGCATCTCCGCTATATGGTGAGTGGTAAATTAATATCTCATTCACTATGGCCATTTTTCTTGAATATGTTTATTATACATTTGATCTTCAAATCAAAGTGGTCCTTGCCAGAAACAGTTTTAGCTATATATATCATATTATTTAAAACTGCTTTCTTCCTGACTGGATGATGAAAAGTTTGTGCACTAAGGCACAGTCAGAATGTGTTGCCTTCCAGTACCCAATATTAGTATGTGTAGTCTACATGTTGTTGTTGTTGTGGTCTTGAGTCCTGAGACTGGTTTGATGCAATTCTCCATGCTACTCTATCCTGTGCAAGCTTCTTCATCTCCCAGTACCTACTGCTGCCTACATCCTTCTGAATCTGCTAAGCGTATTCATCTCTCGGTCTGCCTCTAAGATTTTTACCCTCCATGCTGCCTTCCAATGCTAAATTTGTGATCCCTTGATGCCTCAGAACATGTCCTACCAACTGATCCCTTCTTCTAGTCAAGTTATGCCACAAATCCCCCTTCTCCCCAATTCTATTCAATACTTCCTCATTAGTTATGTGATATACCCATCTAATTTTCATCATTCTTCTGTAGCACCACAATTCGAAAGCTTCTATTCTCTTCTTGTACAAACTATTTACCGTCTATGTTTCACTCCCATATATGGCTACACTCCATACAAGTACTTTCAGAAATGACTTCCTTACAATTAAATCAACACACTATGTTAACAAATTCCTCTTCTTCAGAAACGCTTTCATTGTCATTGCCAGTCTACATTTTATATTCTCTCTAGTTTCACCATCATCAGTTATTTTGCTCCCCAAATAGCAAAACTCCTTTACTACTTTAAGCGTCTCATTTCCTAATCTAATTCCCTAAGCATCACCCAATTTAATTCGACTACATTCCATTATCCTTGTTTTGCTTTAGTTGATGTTCATCTTATATCCTCCTTTCAAGACACTATCCATTCCGTTCAACTGCTCTTCCAAGTCCTTTGCAATCTCCGACAGAATTACAATGTCATCAGTGAACCTCAAAGTTTTTATTTCTTCTCCATGGATTTTAATACCTACTCCAAATTTTTCTTTTGTCTCATTTACTGTTTGTTTGATATACAGATTGAATAACATCGCGGAGAGACTACAACCCTGTCTTCACTCCCTTCCCAACCACAGCTTCCCTTCCATGGCTTTTGGCTCTTATAATTGCCATCTACTTTCTGTACAAATTGTAAATAGCCTTTCGCTACCTGCCACCTACAGAATTTGGAGGAGGTTATTCCAGTCAACATTGTCAAATGCTTTCTCTAAGTCTACAAATGCTAGAAACGTAGGTTTGCATTTCCTTAAACTTTCTTCTAAGATAAGTCGTAGGGTCAGTATTGCCTCACGTGTTCCAATATTTCTACGGAATCCTAACTGATCTTCCCCGAGGTCAGCTTCTACCCTTTTTTCCATTCGTCTGTAAACAATTCGCGTTAGTATTTTGCAGCTGTGATTTATTAAACTGATAGTTTGGTAATTTTCACATCTGTCAACAACTGCTTTCTTTGGGATTGGAATTATTATATTCTTCTTGAAGTCGGAAGGTATTTCCCCTGTCTCATACATCTTGCTCACCAGATGGTAGAGTTTTGTCAGGACTGGCTCTCCCAAGGCTGTCAGTAGTTCTAATGGAATGGTGTCTACTCCCAGGCCTTGTTTCGACTCAGGTTTTTCAGTGCTCTGTCAAACTCTTCACTCAGTATCATATCTCCCATTTCATCTTCATCTACATCCTCTTCCATTTCCATAGTATTGTCTTCAAGTACATCGCCCTTTCATACACCCTCTATATACTCCTTCCACCTTTCTACTTTTTCCTTCTTTGCTTAGAACTGGGTTTCCATCTGAGCTCTTGATATTCATGCAAGTGGTTCTCTTTTCTCCAAAGGTCTCTTCAATTTTCCTATAGGCAGTATTTACTGCATTTTTATATTTTCTCCTTTCATAAATTAAATTCAATGTTTCTTCTGTCACCCAAGGATTTCTACTAGCCCTCGTCTTTTTACCTACTTAATCCTCTGCTGCCTTCACTATTTCATTCCCCAAAGCTACCCATTCTTCTTCTACTGTATTTCTTTCCCCCATTCCTGTCAATTGTTCCCTTATGCTCTTCCTGAAACTCTGTACAACCTCTGGTTCTTTCAGTTTATCCAGGTACCATCTCCTTAAATTCCTACACCTTTTGCAGTTTCTACAGTTTTAACCTAAGGTTCATAACCAATAGATTGTGGTCAGAGTCCACATCTGCCCCTGGAAATGTCTTACAATTTAAAACCTGGTTCCTAAATCTCTGTCTTACCATTATATAATCTATCTGAAACCTGTCAGTATCTCCAGGCTTCTTCCGTGTATACAGCCTTCTTTTATGTCTCTTGAACCTAGTGTTAGCTATGATTAAATTGTGCTCTGTGCAAAATTCTACCAAGCGGCTTCCTCTTTCCTTCTTCCCCCCAATCCATATTCACCTACTACGTTTCCTTCTCTTCCTTTTCCTACTGTCGAATTACAGTCACCAATAAATATTAAATTTTCGTTTCCCTTCACTATCTGAATAATCTCTTTCATCTCATCATACATTTCTTCAACTTCTTCGTCACCTGCAGAGCTAGTTGGCATATAAACTTGTGCTACTGTAGTAGACGTGGGCTTTGTGTCGATTTTGGCCACAATAATGCATTCACTCTGCTGTTTGTAGTAGCTTACCTGCACTCCTATTTTTTTGTTCATTATTAAACCTATTCCTGCATTACCCCTGTTTGATTTTGTATTTATAACCCTGTATTCACCTGAGCAAGTCTTGTTCTTCCTGCCACCGAACTTCGCTAATTCCCACTATATCTAACTTTATCCTATCCATTTCCCTTTTTAAATTTTCTAACCTAACTGCCCGATTAAGGGATCTGACATTCCACGCTCCGATCCGTAGAACGCCAGTTTTTTTTTCTCCTTATAACGACGTCCTCTTGAGTAGTCCCCGCCCGGAGATCCGAATGGGGGATTATTTTACCTCCGGAATATTTTACCCAAGAGGACGCCATCATCATTTAACCATACAGTAAAGCTGCATGCCCTCTGGAAAAATTACGGCCGTAGTTTCCCTTTGCTTTCAGCCGTTCACAGTACCAGCACAGCAAGGCCGTTTTGGTTATTGTTACAAGGCCAGATCAGTCAATGATCCAGACTGTTGCCCCTGCAACTACTGAAAAGGCGGCTGCCTTTCTTCAGGAACCACACGTTTGTCTGGCCTCTCAACAGATACCCCTCCATTGTGGTTGCACCTACGGTATGGCTATTTGCATCGCTGAGGCACGTGAGCCTCCCCACCAAAGGCAAGGTCTATGGTTCATGGTGGGAGTAGTCTTCATATGATCAATGAATGGGTGAAGCGTTTTGATTCTATGCAGCCACATCATTAGGATTCCAGCAACGTAGTGAAAGACGCAATATGGACAAACAGGAACTGAATTTAACAATGTTCTTCACAATGCAGCAATTGGTCACTCTGGAGACAATGAGTATTCCACCAGTTATTTAATAAAATTTAACACTAGACAAAAAGAAAGGTGTTTGTAAAAGTATGACAAAACATTTTGATAGTCTCGGAAGAGGCCGTTAGCATATTCCACACGAACTTTTGTGAACATATAGCTCACATCCAAACAGAACATAATTTAGTACAGATTGATTCTAATTTTTTTAGTTATATCTATGAATATTTGATAGTTTTTAATGTGATTTTCACAGTGACCAACAGTGTGCTTAAGTAACTTTGTTGGTTATTTTGCAAGACTGTATGACTGAGAATCTATAGCCCTCCAAAGAGGTAATCTCAGCAAAATTATTGCAAAACAGACTAGACAATGGATATTCCAGGATGGAATGTAACAATATTAGGAAAGTTGCTACTCACCATATAGCGGAGATGCTGAGTAGCGGATAGGCACAACAAAAAAAAACTGTTCCAAATAAAGTTTTCAAAGGTTTCGGCCCGTAAGGCCTTCACCGAAAATGTATCTCACACACACACACGGCAGCAGTCTAAGGCAACTGTGGCCACACTGTATGGCTACAGTTGCCTTAGACTTGAGTTGCGCGTGTGTTTTTTATATTTTTTACAAAGGCCTTACGAGCCAAAAGCTTTGTTTGGAACAGTCTTTTTGCTGTCCCTATCTGCTACTCAGCATCTCCGCTGTGTGGTGAGTAGTAACTTTCCTAATATTGTTGCAAAACAAACTAAAACTGACATACCTTGCTTCACCCAGCAAGATAGCACACACGATCCAGAATGTGCCAAACAAGATTCTTGATGACGGAATCATCTCATAGCTGAACAAATCTTTGAACTTCTTTCTACAAAATGCAGTTGTGGTGTCAGAAGGCTTAGGCCTGTCCCACCCCTCATTAAATCGACCAAGACTTACACGAATAATTTAAAGACAGTTATTATTATTATGTTCTTTAAGTTTGTTTTGGGGGTTTCAGAAATACTGTGGGAAGAAAGTTTATTTTTATGTTGCAGATAACGTGGAAGACGTTATCCAATGATCACCACGAAAGTTTGGCGTAGTGGCAAGTGGGCAAGGTATAAAACGAATGCTGCAAACTACCGCAAGCCACAGAAGAGCCTGGGCCGCGAGGGTGTCGAGATTCCTAGGTAGTTGTTGGACAACGTCAAAGGAAGAGATATTCTGCCTTCTCTTTGTAAACAGATCAATCGGGTCTTGAAAGATTCGTGTAAAACATAGAGATGGCTGACACATTAGGTGAGACCCGATGCGTATAATACTTCCACAGTTATTAGAAAGTGTTAAACGGCAAAACCAATAGTTCATCATTTATATAGATAAAAAGTAGTAAAGATACAGGATAGGAAGAGTTGCGGCGTCATAATGAAAAGTGATACATCGCTCAGCAATGAAGGAGGTCGTAAACAGCGGGTGTTACGTGGTGAAAACAAATCAACTGATAAAATAGTAAGTCTGTAATTAATCATAAAGCCACGTAACACTACACATGCTACCTATTACAGATATGAGTGGAGTCAACCAGGCAGTGTGGCATTACTTAGACAGTCGCCAATGAAGTAAGGCTTACTGCAAGTCACATAGCAACAGCCAAGCCACCTACATCAAACACTGGTAGAGCAGAGAGAAGATGCCTCCATGTTTTGCGAGGAGATGAATATCTACTTATTTTTCCTATTGACAAGGGAAATACCACAGTCCTCTGTAATGCAACAGCGCACTGTCTTAAAGTGATGTTACTTTTGGAAGGCAGTGAATACAAAACTATGAAACATGATTATACTGTATGATTTAACAGAATAACATTGTAATAGAGAATCTGTGAGTGTGATCTCTTAGGTCAGCAAAGCTGTATGGTGTGCCTCAAATCTGGAAAGAAGGCATTCCACTGTAACCTATCTTTTACAGTTATGATTCTCCAACCTACAGGTTAGTGAAATATCTAATCAAATTACGAGCATCAATAGTTGGTCTTTGCGGGCATCATATTAAAAATTCCCAAATGTTTGTTGACATAACTAAACACACGAGAACTTAGCCATATGCAATTATGGTCAGTCTGGATATGGTCTCTTCATTCACAAAAAGCCTATGTGGAAGATACATCAAAGAAAAACTTTAAAATATTGACAATTTTATGTAATGGTGAATACAGGTATAGGAGTAATGAAAATATGAATGAGGAAACTTAAAATCTGAATGAGAAAACTTAACAACTAAATACGAGAAAATATAGATTGACATCCTATGGCAACATCGTTTGGATGAATGAAAACAGATTATGCAAGTGGCATCAAGAAATCAGAAGTGATCAAAAAGACATGAAGAACCTGAAGTTATAAACAGAGATATGTTTCAAAAGGTTTTGGATTCCCACCTACAGAGAAAACTAAAAAGAAAGTATGAGCAAAGCAGTCAGACACAACCGTACTCTGATCAACTGAAGGGTTATTAAAAAATCTGGAAGTTAAATCAGAAGTAATTATTTATGCACCAGTAGGTGGCCCAAACCCAGTAAAAATATTATTAGTAGACCACATCCCACACATGACTATCAAAACTTGGCATCATTGATAACCACCTACTTTCTGTATGGTGATAAATTTTATGAAATGGCTGGACAAGCCATTGATTCTCCATTGTCTCTGACAGTGGCTTATTTCTTTAAGGAGCATTTGGAAAAACATTTGCTAAATTCAGTCCCTCTTTACCACTCTTGCTTCTTTCACTATGTTGATGACATCTTTGCAATCTGGTTACATGGAATCGAAGCTCCCCCTGTTCATTGATCATATGAATAGCATGCACCCAAATATGAAATTTACTGCTGAGATAGACCGAGAAGGAAGATAACCATTTTTAGACATTCTTCTTTAAAGAAAATCAAATGGCCAGCTAGGCCACTCGGTTTACCAAGTGTCAATACATTGTGACATTTATCTAAATGCACAAAGCTTTCAACATCTACTGAAAAAGAAGCAGTTTTTAACACGACGGCACATAGAGCTACGAATGTTTCTGACAAAGACCACTGCATTCTGAGATCGGATATCCAAGAAATGTGGCAACAAGATGTTAAGATAGCCATCTCTAAGAAACAAATACAGAGATATTCAAAAGAAGATTGTAAGCTTATAGCAGTTCTTTTCTTTGGACATACAACAAATAAAGTAGGCACAGTCCTAAGCAGACACAGCATTCAAGCTATTTTCTGACCACCCAAGAAAATAAGACAGATGCTGCACACAGTAAAGGAAAGTGAGCCTGGAATTTATAAAATTCCTTGTAACTAAGTAGCATTTGTAATCGGTTGGTAAACCTACAAGTGAGTGGTGCTCTTGGTGGAGGGAAGTATCCTTTCCCAGAACTACGCAACTGCCCTACAGGGGCACCAAAAATCAGTTGCCCATTATCATCTAAGTGTAGCACAGTATGTGTTAATTTACATTTATTCTGTTTGTGTGATTTTAGTTGCTAGTGTCATTTAGTTTAGTTTGTAGGAGGGTCGTTTCAAAAGTCCTGCACACTGCACGATCATTACGACGGTATAATCAGGTTGAAATTCATGTCAGTTGCAAGCAAGATTAGATGTGACGGTAGTACGTGTGTTTGCTCGTTCGCATCACTGTTTCACGGGTAATCCAGTTTAAAAAAAGAAGCGAAGTCAGGTCAGATTACATGTAGTGACCAGCATTCTTATGTCAAAACTGAATCCCTTTGTGGAAAGACACAGCGAAAATTTACAATGCTTTGGAGAGGCATGTGGGAACAGTGTAGTGGATCATAGTACAATATGATGGTGGTCTGCTCGTTTTTATGCAGGTTGGGTAAACACTGATGTCAACCCAAAAATTGGAAGGCCATCAACTGCAACAGGGGGGAAGGACAGGTGTACGTACAGGCGGGCGCACACGTTAAGGAAAAAATTCATAGAGGTGAATAAATTTTCTTTTATTATATATTTCTGACCATAACAAAAACTTCTGTTGACTTTTGTTCTTTTCTACAACTTATATGGACAATCACTCAGCACATGCTACGCAAGAGCGAATAAAATGGGAAACTGCTAAATATCAATGAGACTGTTTAGTTCTATGTCATTTTCTTGTAAGTTAACTGACTTCCACATGAACACAGTACAGACATTCCAGCATTCAACCGTATACAAACCACAAACACAGTATACACACTTTCAAAACTATGACCACATTTTACTTGTCAATATGCAGCTCTATATAAGAAGTGAAACGTTAACTTGATAACAGCACTCTTGGGCCCATTCCACACAGAAATGGTTTGGTAGGGCTATGATGTGAGCAATTCACAATCAAGTAGCACTAGAGATATGCAGGACAGTCGTGTTACGGATGGATGAGAATACAAAGTCATCAGACAAAGATATTGATGCACTGAATCCTTCGTAACATGCAAATGTTTAACAGTGAAGAATATTTTGTGTACAGCCAATATGGTTGATTTTTTTGGCAGATGTCTCAGAAGTGTGTAGCTTTAGATAAGGTGAAATACAGCATTCTGAAAAGCAACAAAACTGGAAATTTGAGCATAACTCCTATTTTCCATTTTAAGAAGCCTAAATATTGCAGACTTCGCGAGATGTTCAAATTATTAGGACAATTGTCCAAAATCTGATCTGTAAATATTTCACTGTAGACCAGTTTCTTGCCATGTGCTATTTTGTCCTTATACAGAGGGACTAATGTCCTTTCACCCAGATGGCTGGGTCAGTCATTGCCACCACCACAGGCAGCACATCATCCTGTGCACAGTGGAAACAGATGATTTCAGGGATCTTGTCACACTAGACCAACTGCTGCACAGATGCTCTTTCAAAATACTATATCTGGCTACACATTCCATCTTAAGATCTACTACATTTGCAAGCTTGAGTCGCAAAGCCCTAACAGCAGCAACCATGGACTAGGCAAAGCACTGAAAAGCTGAGTAGTACTGGAATAAGACATCTGCTGCTAGATAATAGTTTTCCCTATATTATGAGAGAAAATGCTGTCCACAAGAAGTGCTAAGAATAAATCTTTACTTGATATGTAACAGCATATCCAAGCTGAGAAATATAATTTCTATGAGAAAAAGTACCAACTGAACAGTGGACTTTCACATCTGGCAAAACACACTGATGACAGAAAATTTAATGCTGACTGGACATGTGTGTGTAACTGCGATAGGAATAGTTAAATTTTTTCCTATCTTCTGATGCTGCTTGTGCAGATTTGTATTGCTGTAGATGTGTCTTGACCTCTGCTGTGTTTTCTCAAAGTAAGGTTTCTATTCCTAGGGTAACAACCACAGAAAAACCCGAGTGTCTTTATAACTGCACACATTCGACTGTTCATCTGCGCAAAAAAGGGGGGGGCGCTAAGTAAAACACAAAAATATCCACAACAGCATGTTACCCAATATGCATTACCTGCATCAAAAGGCCATCCTGAACAGAACATTTTATTTACAAGTAGACCAGCAGAGAAATCTCTCTTCTCATTCTTTGCTCACTGGAACACACACCATTTGTTCGACAATATGCCAATGGTAACAGTTACTGGATGTTGTGTATGAAGCTATTAGTGTAGATTAGATCACAAACTAAACAGAAACAAGTCACAAATTCACTTAGTGCTGTAAGAAAAAGGTTTGTGTGTGTTACCTTGCAGGCCTACATCATAGTATCACTTATTTACTTGGGACTCACTCACTCGTACACAAAAACCATTTTGATATGTTAGCTACATTTCATATGCTGCAACTTGTCCTAAAGCCACCAAATGTAAACTGGAGCGACTACATTCTTCACAGCTATGTCCACTAGTATACTTACTTGAGAAGTATCTTAATACCTATTGCCAGTAATGAAAATAAGTTTTAATGTAGGCCATAAGATGTCAAACAACTCTTTTCCTCAAGATTGAATGACAAACTAAAGCTCATAATCCACAAACTTCAAAACAGTGGTTTAACTTTTTATGCAAAAATAAGTTTTACTGAGAAACTATCAACATATGTATGTAGCTTTGCTTCGTCTACATAAAAACAAATTTTAAGGCACATTGGATGACTTCACATTAATGAAAACCATGTCCCTTCAGTGCACCACTCGTGGTGACATGGCACAGACCACAAAGCAACATGTCTGACAAGCCATCTCTATGTGAAGTGCTCAATTTGTTAACATGGATGTGGTCTCCATGTCTGCACCAGACATCTGTACCATGCAATTCCTGTATGACCTGGGCCTTTAGGAGTAGACACCGATTTGTATGATCAGTCAAGAGGACAAGCACAGCTTACTCCTCAACAGATTTTATCAGACTATCAATAATTTGGCTGTTGCATGATAAATTTACTTATAAAGCATTCACTGAATCTCAATGAGAATCAGATTTCACTCCCCTTTCTCTACTAAGCAGTGCCAGACGTGGGAGAAATTTATAATTTATATTCTTGCGACACTAGCAGTTTCCTTCTCATGTGAAAGTAAAACAATAAATGCAGTTTTAGTTGGTGGAGGCATATTTCATCTATGCAATTAATTGAAGAGAGTTTATTGCCATAAGCATTTCACCTCTTATTTGGGAAGCATCTTTAGTGTTAGTTTCCAACTCTTGTGGTCCTGGAGATGCATTCATTAGTTTCCGTACTCCAGCTGGCTGATATCTACTGCTCTTTCACCCACATTTGTTACATCACATATATCACTTGCACTTTCCATTTTGTGATCAACATACGAGTAAACAGTGCTGGAAATTGTCACTGAAGATGCTTCCCAAATAAGTGAAATGTGTATGACAACTGCCTTCCATTGCACAGACAGAATATACTTCCACTAATTTAAAGCAACTAAGGAAAGACTGGAACATAAAAACTGACAAATGCAGTTTTAAATAATACCCTTCTGCCTTCTCCACATGGCTGAGGGGGATAGTTAATCATGAAGTCTTCTGCCCATCTCCACATTCTTTTTCTATAATCTTTGCAGCAACATTAACTACCTTTAATTACTTTTATGTTAGAAAACGGAATTAGTTTTGGATCCAGATAAGGGTAAGTGTGGTTTGGATGGGACTATCACTGGGAACTGAAAATTGACCATGGGGGAAACTGGTGTCTCTAAGTCCAGTTAAGAAATTTATTTAACAACAATTACATTATTTCATTTCTTGAATAAGCAGGTTTCTTAACGTTTACAATAAACAAACTGCAGTTCACCATTAAGGTAATGAATGAGGAATTGTCACTGAAACTTTGGATGATTATGGCAAACGGCTGGCTCTCCTCCGAAACATTACATAATCCACAGCTCGATGCACAGTACATACAAAGACATTCCTGATCCACAGGACACTGACAAAGTACAGCTAAGGAAAGACTTACATTGGCCAGCTTCTATACATATACAAAAATGAAAGAACATGGAATATAAAGAGAAACTAAACGAACAGGGTTATGCCACCGTCCCCACAAATCAAGTCCTGGAACATTTAACACAAACTGCAAACTGTAATTTTCTTCCTGCCACCAATCTAAACAATAAAAATAACACATTAAGAAGTACTTTTTATTTCAGTGCAGCAGGCAAGATTTTCAAATAAAAACATTTTGAGGCCTCAAAAAATCTAGTTAAGTGCACAGTATGAATTTAAATATATGGAATAAATCCTCCGCAGCAATTTCTAACACTTTCATCCAACCACTACAGTAAATTGGCATTAGAATGTCCACAGAAACTCTTGCTTTCCAAAATGAAAACACTGTTTTCCCCCATTTGCAAACCTTCATGCTGTAGTTGAACACAATGTTTTATTACAGTGTGCAAACAGAGGAAAGCAAGTCGAACAAGGAAAACTGCAGCCATCTGAGAGTTTTTGCTATTATCTACCAGCAAATTAACACGAAACATTAGATATAAATTCCAAATCCTAAAGCACTTTAAGAATGTGGTGTTACTGTTATCAATCAACGATGCATTCAGGTCTCTTAACAGTAAATGATTTTCAAGTTAGTTACTTATTGCAAGGAAAACATGTCTTCACTTCTGCATAACGCTGCATCTACCACTGATTAATGTTAAATGATCCCATTATCAGTCAAGAGGGGTGGGGCAGGTTGGTGTACAATACAACTCTGCACGAGAGTGCAACCCTCCCCCCTAGTTTGGTGGTTGCATCGGTGGCTCCCCTCAAGTCCTGGTGACAGCCTGGACAAACACATCTGCTTCACTTTATTCGAGGTCTGGAAGCTCTTCGTCGTCCGAGTCCGACTCGGCGTCGAGGTCGTCAAAGACGGGCTTCGAATCACCACCACCGCCCAGGCCTCCCATCTGCCGCATCATCTGGAAAGTAATATTGCAATAAACTTAGTGCAATCGAGAGTCCATACACATAAAAATATAACTTCACATTTTAGTGCCTCCAATACTATTGGCAGAAGTTTGCTTGTTAATTAGCCTTAATTTAAGTGGCAAAATAAGGAATTATAAACAACCAAGTCATGTTGTTGTGGTCTTCAGTCCTGAGGCTGGTTTGATGCAGCTCCCCATGCTACTCTATCCTGTACAAGTTTCTTCATCTCCCAGTACCTGCTGCAACCTACATCCTTCTGAATCTGCTTAGTGTATTCATCTCTTGGTCTCCCTCTACGATTTTTACCCTCCACGCTGCCCTCCAATACTAAATTGGTGATCCCTTGATGCCTCAGAACATGCCCTACCAACCAATCCTTCTGGTCAAGTTGTGCCGTAAACTTCTCTTCTCCCCAATCCTATTCAATACCTCCTCATTAGTTATGTGATCTACCCATCTAATCTTCAGCATTCTTCTGTAGCACAACATTTTGAAAGCTTCTATTCTCTTCTTGTCTATTTATCGTCCATGTTTCACTTCCATACATGGCTATACTCCATACAAATACTTTCAGAAATGACTTCCTGACACAAATCTATACTCTATGTTAACAAATTTCTCTTCAGAAACGCTTTCCTTGCCATTGCCAGTCTACATTTTATATCCTCTCTACTTCGACCATCATCAGTTATTTTGCTCCCCAAATAGCAAAACTCGTATACTACCTTAAGTGTCATTTCCCAATCTAATTCCCTCAGCATCACCCGATTTAATCGACTATATTCCATTATCCTCTTTTTGCTTTTGTTGATGTTCATCTTATATCCTCCTTTCAAGACGCTATCCATTCCATTCAACTGCTCTTCCAAGTCCTTTGCTGTCTCTGACAGAATTACAATGTCATCGGCAAACCTCAAAGTTTTTATTTCTTCTCCATGGATTTTAATACCTACTCCGAATTTTTCTTTTGTTTCCTTTACTGCTTGCTCAATATACAGATTGAATAACATCAGGGAGAGGCTACAACCCTGTCTCACTACCTTCCCAACCACTGCTTCCGTTTCATGCCCCTCGACTCTTCGAACTGCCATCTGGTTTCTGTACAAATTGTAAATAGCCTTTCACTCCTTGTATTTTACTCCTGCCACCTTCAGAATTTGAAAGAGACTATTCCAGTCAACATTGTCAAAAGCTTTCTCCAAGTCTACAAATGCTAGAAACATAGGTTTGCCTTTCCTTAATCTTCCTTCTAAGATAAGCCGTAAGGTCAGTATTGCCTCACATGTTCCAGTATTTCTATGGAATCCAAACTGATCTTCCCCGAGGTCGGCTTCTACTAGTTTTTCCATTCGTCCGTAAAGAATTCGTGTTAGTATTTTGCAGCTGTGACTTATGAAACTGATTGTTCGGTAATTTTCACATCTGTCAACATCGTCTTTCTTTGGGATTGGAATTATTATATTCTTCTTGAAGTCTGAGGGTATTTCGCCTGTTTCATATATCTTGCTCACCAGATGGTAGAGGTTTGTCAGGACTGGCTCTACCAAGGCCGTCAGTAGTTCCAATGGAATGTTGTCTACTCCGGGGGCCTTGTTTCGACACGTCTTTCAGTGCTGTGTCGAACTCTTCACGCAGTACCGTATCTCCCATTTCATCTTCATCTACATCCTCTTCTATTTCCATAATATTGTCCTCAAGTACATCGCCCTTGTATAGACCCTCTATATACTCCTTCCACCTTTCTGCTTTCCCCTCTTTGCTTAGAACTGTGTTTCCATCTGAGCTCTTAATGTTCATACAAGTGGTTCTCCTATCTCCAAAGGTCTCTTTAGTTTTCCTGTAGGCAGTATGTATCGTATTCCGAGTGACATATGCCTCTACATCCTTACATTTGTCCTCTACCCATCCCTGCTTAGCCATTTTCACTTCCTGTCAATCTCATTTGAGGCATTTGTATTCCTTTTTGCCTGCTTCATTTATTGCATTTTTATATTTTCTCCTTTCATCAATTAAATTCAATATTCAATATTTCTTCTGTCACCCAAGGATTTCTACTAGCCCTCGTCTTTTTACCTACTTGATCCTCTGCTACCTTCACTACTTCATCCCTCAAAGCTACCCATTCTTCTTCTTCTTCTTCTTCATTTCTTTCCCCCATTCCTGACAATTGTTCCCTTGTGCTCTCCCTGAAATTGTACAACCTGTGGTTCTTTCAGTTTATCCAGGTCCCATCTCCTTAAATTCCCACCTTTTTGCAGTTTCTTCAGTTTTAATCTACAGGTCATAACCAATAGATTGTGGTCAGAGTCCATATATGCCCCTGGAAATGTCTTACAATTTAAAACCGGGTTCCTAAATCTCTGTCTTACCATTATATAATCTGATACATTAAGTATCTCCAGGGTTCTTCCACGTATAATCATTTCCATTACCTAATACTTCTGGTACTTCTGACAAATCTGACACTTAGTGAGACCACTTTACCATTGAACTCTAGGAGCGAGTATCAGAAAAAAAGCAAGGAAATAGTTCACCTAAGTTACTTTGAACACAATTTTAAACAGTTGTAAATTAATTTATTCTTGTACTCAGGGTGCATATGTGAACAAGGAAAAAAGGACCAGATTTTTCCCAGATTTCCTGGTTAAAAATACACTTTCTCCATGTTAAGTTACAGTATACTCTTCCTTGGCACTGTAAAACTCCTCAGTCCTATGGTTTTATGCGCTTGAGTAGAATTTCCCGGCACTTTAGAAAACGAAACTTAGAGGGGGGAAAACACGTTTTGAAAAACCTTTGATGTGCAGCAACATGTACGCTCGTATTACGAAGGTAGAAATTTGAATTCCACCACATATTACTTTCTGAAACATTGAAATTGAGATACGCTTTTGTAAGACAGTCATAGCTCCTCCCACATGTTCTTGCCAGCTGATGGCAGCATAGGACACCTGTATTGAGCCAATAGCAAAATCACTTAAGTAGTGCGAACACACAAATAAGAAAAGTTGGCTCAAAAATGGCTCTGAGCATGATGGGACTTAACATCCGAGGTCATCAGTCCCCAAGACTTAAACATAACTAACCCAACGACATCACACACATCCATGCCCAAGACACTGCGACCATAGCAGCAGTGCGGTTCCGGACTGAAGCGCCTAGAACCACTCGACCACAACGGCCGGCTACAAGAAGTTAACGTTTTAAATTAATACACACAGCAGTCACATATAATATTGGCCTCTAAGACTAATAAGCTGGAAGAGAAGCTAAGCTTCCACATGTAAGACTGATCTTTCTTGCATGTTACACTTTAAGATACATCACACAAATGTGCCAGTAAAACAACGTAAATGTCTGATCTTTTGGGCTCTAAATTCTTCTAAATAGTCATCCTCAAAGAGTTTATTTTTAAATGAGTCAAACTCTTGGTGACTTAAGAAATTAACCGTTCATTCTCACACATAGTTCATCTAGCGTTAAAGGAAATCTGCTCTGAATGTAACGCTTTTCAAACCACCATTTGCAATACTTTCCCGCAACTTGTAAGAAATAGGTTCGTTTCAGCAGTTGCAAGAGCGCCAAATAACAAGCATCACCACGCTTGCACAGCTACGATGATGCAGGAAGCCCGTATGTTCGTACATGTAAAACATTAAAAGATCTTATGTATGACACGAAAGAAACAAGACATCAGATGATACTTCAAGAGTGTAGGAATTTCGTGAACCATACTAGAACACACAATTTGGCTTAAAATGCACATTCGTATGGAAATTTTCTTGGAGTACCAGTACTATATTACCTCATGTTTGGTTCTTTATTATGGCATAATGCCATACGTGCACTTGAAATGCAGCGAACAGTTTAAACTAGCCAATAGTGTGAAATTAAACACTTTGTTTCAAAAAAATTGACTGCCTCAGCAGGAAAGATTTCATTAAGCCAAATCTCTTTACCAAACCGGCAAAAATAACTTCATTGTTCTGTCAGAAAGGTGGAAATAAAATCTGAAACTAGTAATATTTTAGCCTTCCGTACTTATGTATTTTAATTCATTTGATAGCTCCCGGCCACAAAAATCCGTTTTTTCATCATTTAACGTGAGAGCAACAAACAAAGAGGAAACAACAAAATCACTGCATGTGAACACAGGTCACATGGACACACCCCACCTCAACTCTGACAACTCTGTGCATCAGCCCCAGATTTACTGTATTTCCGAACAGAGGCAATATTAAGTAGTGCCACCTAACCACACTTCTGTAACCAGAAGCAGGAGGAAACAGACTCAACTGCACATATTCAAGAGCCCACCAGCAACAGCTCAAACAAATCTAATGTGAACAGTTGTCATGTCACACTCATCGGAGGCAGTTTGTTGTTATAAAGCATTGCATGGCCTTCCTAAAGGCTTTGAAACTATGCTGTTGGCAGACACTTGTATGAGCACCGTTTTGTTGTTGTATACAGTCCATTTCCTTTGAGACTTAAGTTTTATTTTCATTTTCTTCTCTCTCTCGTTCATGTTTTGTTGCTGCAGAATTATTCTGCAGTAGCAGGATACAGTAATATCCTTTGTTCGAGTATTGGTTCTTACCAGTTAAAAATTAACTGAAAACTAAAACAATGAAATTCCTAGAATTCTAAACAATTCCTGGGTTTTTCCCCAGATCTCCTGGGTCAAACACCCTGTGTACTTCAGAATTATCACCCTACATCAATCCAACATTTACTTGTTCCATCTTTATACTTCTACCTATATGTAAGTAGTTGTTTCCCATTAATAGCCCATAGTACAGTAACTCATTTCAGACATCTTTATCGTCACTCATTACAAAATTTCTTCTTGTGTCACCCTTCATTCTCCTCAAGAAATTCTAAAACAAATATTGATAGTATGTGATACAATGAAACCACCCACTGCAAAATAAATAACTAGAAATTCTTTTCATATCAGAGTGCCCTGAACAATGAATAATTCCTCATAAAAGAAAGGGAAATATATTTATTGAATGTTTTCACTGTAATTATCATGACCAACAAGGTAACGGTTCAATCTGGTTAAGTTAAATCCTACCCTGAAATTATTCACACTGGAAGAATACACTGAAACAAATGCATTGATAAGACATACTGCAAGTATTTCTAAAAATAATACTAATTTTTGCTAAAATCAAAGTAGAAGCTGTTTGTACAACCCTTCTTGCCTACAGCAAATGAGCAGATGCAGCCCTGGTGAGACATCAGTGCGTAGTCCAAGCATACATACTAATTTTAAGCACGTACACTGTACTGAAAAGTCTCAAATGATTAATTTTCTTAATAACTTGCAATTCACCTCATTAGCTAAACAGCTCACATGTAATTGTCACACAAGAGACTATCAGACGAAACAAAATTAAGGCAGCATACGAAGCTGCATTACAGAGGACTTCCATCAAATTAGGACTTACTATTTTTACATGAAATATTTAATAATAATTTCTGTAGCACAATTCTATGGTAATTTCTGAATAAGATAATTTTTTTAACAATCAAACACTTCCTTGTTATTCCTAGCATGCACCCAAAATGGGAAGTGTGTATTGGATGACAATGTTTTCCTTACAACAGGCACACCTGACAAAAGAATGGCTTTCAGAAACTTCACACTAATTACTCATTTTATTTATACAGAATTTGTATGGAGTAAGAAATGGTTGTGGCCTTGTTCTGCATACTGTGGTGCATACTTCGCCAAATTTGTGAAGAGTAGTTATGTAAACAGACAATGCACAAATGACAAATTGACAGTACTATTCCACTGATAAACCTGAAGATTACAAACAAACTATACTGTGACAAATTTCTGAAAATGTTTTACACTGTCTAAAAACTTTATGAACAACTATTAGTTCCAACTGGAATCTGAATTACATTAATAGTTTTTATCATTATGAAAACAGGTGTCATGTCCAGGATAAAAATCCAACAAGAGCAATGAATCACTGGTGAGATGATGTTTTGGATCTAGTAGTGAAAATCATTCACCCCATTTTTCCAGACATCTCTTTGTTGATTAAAAGGTTGTTCCAACTGAACAGTCTTTAACTTTTGCACTACACATCACTAGCATTGTTGCATAAAAGTGTGACATACCATAGCATTCAAATAACTGACTCTTCATTCAAAATGAAGCACAGTTTGTACACTGTCCTTGCTGACTGGCTTTAAACACTAACTATGAACAACAATGTTTAGAAGTAAACTGTATTTGACACTTCCTTTAGCACCTAATTTCCTAAATCTGTTTAACTAGGTCAAAGCAGTGTGATAGTAATTTCCATCTCGGTTGCAATTCAGAGACCCCATTCTCAAACTTCTGCAAACCATTTTCACAAATACTTCATGTAAATCTACATTCCATATGTATCTTGCACACACAGATTTTATGGAACTAATCTGGCTGTGCATACTGCTGAAATTTTAGCACTTTATGTTCTTCATTTAGCCAAACAACTTACAAGCTTTTCTTTGTCATTGAAAGTTATTAGTGGACAAGTTTTCTTTGGTTGAGGAAAGTCCTCTATTTTTTATTTTGGATTTTATTTAGAACAACAATCACTGAAACCATAATTCACAGGATCACCAGATTCTTAAAATATTTCCACAATGAAATATCAGCACGATTTGCATGAACATCGAAGAAATTAACTAAAACTTAACACATGCTGGTATTTATGAGCATTTTGATTGCATACCTCATCTTCACAAAGTTGGAAACATTTACTTGATTCCAAATTACTGTGGAACTCTGTGACATGCACCAAAACAGATGCTATTGGTAAGCATATATGAAAAAAAAAGTAATTCAGCTTTGTCTCCATTTTAACATGTAGTAATACCACAAACTTAACTGCTAATTATGGATATTAAATGAGTTGCAAATTAAAACAAATAGCAAACTGACAGCTGTTCCCAACACACTATCAATTAAAACTAATTATCGCATTGAGCTACGTTATCTGTTAACCGATGTGCTGTGAAACAAGGACATGCACCTACCGTGCAGTGTAATACACTGTCTTCTTCAACTAGGATAGGGGTGTACACTTCTCCAGCCACATGGCAAGCTACGAATTTGACAAGTTTTAACGTTTTTAAAAAAATACTTGCAATGGGACTTAGTAGCTTAAATTTTTTATGTTGTTTCTTTCATTTTATTCTCCCTTCATAAAAAGTTTCAGGGCAGGTTTCAACTTGTCGGAATGGACTGTTACGTTTGAAGAAGGAAATGCAAACCACCAACACTAATCACAAAATAGTACTTCACAAAGTACCATGAACTCCAAATACTGTGTGATAAGAACTTTTTTAAATGTAATAGTGGCTTGACACTATTTCATCATGATTCGAGTGACAGCAATTACACAGAAGGCAAAAGTTTTGCCGTTCTAACTAAAAAATCTTAATATTTGTAGATTTCTAAGGAGCAAGCACAAGGATTATGTTGAAGAGTCTTTCCCATTTCATTTACATCCACTGTGTGTGGACTACCAGATGTTTGCCAAGAAGTGGACGATACCAGCTGACTTCCCCGAACAAATGGATCTACCACAGTTATACTAAATTCAACCCCTCCATAACATTGACAAATTCAATAAAATCTGTTTTCTTCATTAAGTACATGTCCACATTGCGCCAGTGATAAACCTACCGAAAGTCTACCACAATTGGAAACCTACTTTCGAAATTTTGCTACATTCCATCTACAATTTACCGATCTTTTTTTAAGTTAATTAGCTTGAGGCACAAAAAATGATCTTATTAATAACTTAAAATTTTAATTTATCATTTTATTATTTTGCATACAAATTCCAAACATACTAGGCCAACTTACGAACAGACCTCTGAAAACATAAAACTTTGCTTATATTCATTTCAGACCTAGTAAGTGTGGCTGTGGAGAGCATCCAGTCCTCCATATGTAGCGCAAATGTGTTTTGGCTGAGGTAGTTGTCACTAGCTATTGTCTTTACTGTATGCAGCTTTGGATGCTATAATCTGTTAATCTTAAGATGAAACCTGACGTGAACATTGCACTATGTATTCTTCCGTACTTGCTGGAACCTCATTGAATTTCAGTTTCACAGGGGACTGCAGAGAAGCTGTCACGAGTACTGTCAAATGACAGGGGTACTTTTGTGTTGCGTATTACACGCATATCGGCTTAGTGATAATACGGGAACAACAGCTTTACCAGTGCATTTAACTTAGCACTGACCAGTCACCTCATACAGCTTCAGTAATGTTGCAAGCTGCAGTTCACATATAAAATGAGACAAGCAGAGGGACAATACGGCTTCAAATGTAATTTAATTTTTAGGCAGCATGAAATAATACACAGCAGATGTCCCACAATATGCCCCCGTAGATAACTAGACGAAAACCACAACATCTTTGGCTAACTTACTATTGTAACAAAAAAGAATAATAAATTCTTGGCTTAACCACATTGCAATTTTTCTACATAAGCCGTGTGTAACAGAGTATTCAAGGATTCCGCCATACAGTTAAATACTGAAACCACTGAAGGTCTTACAGTCAGTCATCTGGTAATCTCTTAGCTCTTTCCTTATCTGAATCCGAGAAATACATTTCAACTCTCTTTCCTTATCTGAATCCGAGAAATACATTTCAACTCTAAGTCTCACATGCTACATGGTTAACGAACCTATCAACAACAGAATCCATAAAGCCAACCAGGCATAGAATTTTTTCTTTTTATGTCTAGCCATTCTATATCCCACCAAATTTGGCAGTGATGTGCACGAAAGCTATGTACGTCTGTTCAGTACATCTGGCACTTAACAGTTTCCTTACTTCTCGGGCCAAATCCCACACCTTGACTCTGTACCAGTTGTTTGGTTCAAATTGTAATTGTACAGTAGCAAATGTAAAAATGCAGCATTTGTATGATGGGCTTGATGCTGTGAAAATAATTGTTTTTCATGTTTCTACAATACTTATCTAGCTCTGTTATAAAACGATCAAAATAGTCCAAATAAAGAGGATTTGGTTTTCGTTTTTGACTTAAAAAAATTGTTACGTTTCCTTAAACAACTTTTATGAACACTTTCGTAAAACATTAATATTTAAGTTTGTATGTGAAATGGAGAAATGTATTTCGCATCCAATATGTAACTATAAACAAGGCGACTTGTGTTATTCATAAATGATAATGATAATTTTCATAATTACATGATGTAGGTATTTCAAATTGAACGAGAAGGAAAAAATGATACTGGGGAAATTTGAACAAAAGCACGAATAATCGCCTTTACATTCTATTACACTACTGACTGCGTTACAAGTTCAATGTAAGTTTATCAACTGCATCATATATGACCTTTGTAAAGGTATGAAAAACATTAAGAGAAGCCTATTAATGTTTTAAACAAAAACTATGCAGCTGAAGCTCAATTAAGGAAAATGTTGATGGCTGTTAATAAATTAAATGTCAAACTTTTACATAACTTAGCTTAGTAATAAGATATCTACTGCTTAAATAGGACCTACTTCCAAGAGCTAACACCACCAGTGTACATGTGTTACAGCTCTTGACCAATCATTGCGTCTGTTTACATCAGGTTTATTCTTATGATGAACAGATTATAGACAATATGCTGCACACTTTGATGCCAAAGTCTTACAGTAAATTTAGTGGTTCCGAAAATCGAGAACAATGTTAAGTTACTTCATGACAAAGTGACAAGAGTTGTCCTTGACATGTGCTTCTCAGTGGTACAAGATAAATACACCCACTGCACTCCACCCAGCTCTTCCAATACTTACACAGGAAATAATTTTGAAATACATGGTTGAACTTCACATCTACACAGAAACTAAAAAATGCATTCAAGTTTAAGGTTATTTTAGTCAAAGTCCAATGCATGCAAGCGTATACTGTGATCTTCAAAGGTTGAGCCTTCCAAGTCATTTAAGCTTTAAAGCTATATCCAAATGTCTACGTATGATATCATTCATTATAGGGTGTTTTTCAATGGGAGGGGAGTGGGGTTGAGGAGGTGAGAGCAATATCTTAATGGGTTAATGATTGTGGAACATTTAACACCGTAAATGGCATGCTGTACAGTAAGGTTAGGTAGCTGGTGGCCCACAGGCTCGATCCAAGCTACCATTTGTTTCAATCCAGCCCACAAATTCAAAAGATTACTCTTAACTGTTTGTCAACTAGAACAACTTATCTCTCTGCTGTATGTTTTTCTATTCTTTCTCATATTAACATTAGAAAAAAAGGCATTGTGGATGTTATAACACCAACTTTTGAAGTCTAAGCTATTTAATAATGAATTAGCTGTCAACAGTTGCTTTTATAGGTGTTTATTTTTCCATGATCATTTCAAGATCTGGCAACCCATCTCCAGAAGTTTACAGTTGGGTGTTGTGAACACCGATGTCAGGCAAGGAGCACCATTCATACCAGTGTGTTGGCATATAATTTTAACACTGACACTATAGTTGTGACTTGTGATGTGACCAGGTGGCCTGCAAGCTTAAGCACATGAATTAGGTCCACAGGTTCTTAAAGGTTGTCCATGGCTTCTGCAGAGTGATAACTGGCCACTTTTTATGTTGTCTTATGACTGATGTACCATTTAACAACAGATCAAAGTACAGAAACCTTTCTCACTTTCACAATACACAGGGCTCCTATATGCCTGAAAATCCCTATTCACAAGACTAACATCCATTGCATGAACACAGAGGTCCAATTTGAAGAAATGAATATTGAAGTTTTGCACTCCATTACACCCCTCCCGGTATATTATGGAGCACATCAGCTTATAAACTTTTATGCCTGTCACCCTCAGCTCTGTATTTCAAATGTGTGTAGTGTGCATACATGCACTCAAAACATTCATTTATCGGAATATGTAGGACACAGTGATTCTGACTACAGAAGTTTCGACACTGAAAACTAACAACTCTCATGAGAAACGTGAACACAGAAAGAAAAAAATTCCCGAAGGAGAACTGAAGAGAAGTGACACGAAATACTTCCACAATTTTATAAATAAGTTTACAGCTTCTGGTGAGTAATGCTTTTGCACTGCAGGGCACTTTCAAATTTGATATGTAATTTTTTTAACTGGAAAAAGGAATTTCTGGTAAAACATTGTATTTTGGATAATCCATGTATTCTAGTCCACATTAACCCAGAAAATGGGCAGCTTGCTGTAATACAAAGCAATTTTCTGATTTTATTCAATAATTAAACTTATAAGAACCATGCAGCTAGAATGTAGCACAAAATTGCATTTAGAAGCAATTTTTAATTGGCATTTAATACACACAACATACAAAATTCAGAATTCATGTTCAACATTTTAAGCATAGGAGAAACTTATTGCTACGTTCCTGGTTGTGGTATATCTTTAAGCAATGTTCCATACAAATGCTCACAAAATGGTTACTAAACTGGTGGTGCAAAGTTATACATGCAGACGTTTAGGGGAGAATGTAAAATCCAACTACCAATATTACAGAGCATAAAATAGAAAGGATCAATGGGAAAATAGTGACTTCCAAAGTTACAGACCAATGTGTGCAACATATAACTGCACTAAAAGAGTGCACTGCCCGAAGCTGGAGGATTAGCCCCTCAACTGTTTCTGACAATGACACTTTACTGGCCAGTATCTGTAGAAATTTTGACACTTTTACACCCTAGCACAAAGCATTACATTCTATTTTGTTTGACACCATAATTTATCAAATTACTCATTTTGGTAAATGCTGTACCCTGCTTGCCTCATCCAATCTATTTCATCTCTCCCCACCTTCTGCTCCAGGAGGGTTTATAAAAATATTTACAACGTAAGTGGTTTGGCATCTGTTAGGTGAGAAAAGACTGCAGTCGTCCAAGCATTGTGCTTGGAATGATCCAAAATACTTTTTCATGGCTTTTCATGACCAGGTGTGTAGTGATGAACACAAATATCCCACGAAAGTGGTGAAGTACACAGTAGCAACATGACAAATAACTTGCGACTGAGTTAAATTGTCTACACTGATCAGCACGACATGTGGATGTGTGGGGTAGACACCTGTCCAGTACCAACAAGTCCAAAACTAAGTCACAAATAATCCAGAGGTAGTTAGGAAACTGGTTCTGACATACCACACAGTCATGGGAGATAGGGGAAATGAGGCTGCTAATCAAATCACAATGAGCCTCTCCATCTTATTGAAAAACTTTTCTGGCATATGTGTAAGCTACAAAGATGCAGAGTGCAATAAGAAAGTACACTGCTTGTGCATCAAAAGTTATCAAGATAATCATCTTCCTCATGTGTGTTACATTGGACTATGAAGCTCCTTGTTTGAAAAATACCACAAAGAAAATGTTTATTTTCTGATCAAGTTTTATTGAATAGGTGTTATGTTTTCAATAAAATGCAATTTTCATGCCTGTAAATCAAATTATGTTATCCTATATCCACCTCCATCAAATTAATGACTTCAGAACAGAATACTACGAAATGTGTGCCCTAAATCTAAACAGTTTACAGGGACAATGTCACAGAATCAGTTGACAAGCTGTATGTAGCTCAGTCCAAGATGACAAGGGCAACATTATTAAGGAATATAAAATTTACTAGAATGCTACAGATAAGTTTTGCATAGGGAAGTGTAAAATTAGTGTCTACATCTACATTTATTCCTAAGAAACCACCAGACAGTGTATCAGAGTCCTTCCAGTACCATTAAGTAAGTCTCCCTATCTCTTCCATATGCACATGGGAAGAATGACCATTGGTTATCAGCTCTAGTGTCTCAAATTTTATGGTTGCGTTCATTTCACTTCATGTATGTGGTATGAAGTAAAATGCTGCCCAACTTCCCAAAGCATTTAACCCAGAAATTTCAACACAGAACCTATACATAATGAACAACATTTACCTTCTACCATTTGCCATTGTTTTTTGGCATCTGTTACACAACCACACACACACACACAACCCACACACACACAACCCACACACACACACCCCCCCACACACACACACACCCCCCCACACACACACAAAACCACACACAACCACACACACAAAACCACACACAACCACACACACAAAACCACACACAACCACACACACAAAACCACACACACAAAACCACACACACAACCACACACACAACCACACACACAACCACACACACAACCACACACACAACCACACACACAACCACACACACAACCACACACACAACCACACACACAACCACACACACAACCACACACACAACCACACAACCACACACACAACCACACACACAACCACACACACAACCACACAACCACACAACCACAAACACAACCACACAACCACAAACACAACCACAAACACAACCACAACCACAAACACAACCACAAACACAACCACAAACACACACACAACCACAAACACACACACAACCACAAACACACACACAACCACAACCACACACACAACCACAACCACACAACCACACACACAACCACACAACCACAACCACACAACCACACAACCACACACACACACAACCACACACACACACAACCACAAACACACACACAACCACAAACACACACACAACCACAAACACACACACAACCACAAACACACACACAACCACAAACACACACACAACCACAAACACACACACAACCACAAACACACACACAACCACAAACACACACACAACCACAAACACACACACAACCACAAACACACACACAACCACAAACACACACACAACCACAAACACACACACAACCACAAACACACACACAACCACAAACACACACACAACCACAAACACACACACAACCACAAACACACACACAACCACAAACACACACACAACCACAAACACACACACAACCACAAACACACACACAACCACAAACACACACACAACCACAAACACACACACAACCACAAACACACACACAACCACAAACACACACACACACACACACACACACACACACACACACACACACACACACACACACCTGATGAATTCATCTTAGAAGTGTCTTAAGCCAACTGTTGTGGATAAATCATCTCCTTGAGATCATTCTTACTAATCTCTGCCTAGCACCCAACTTTTCGTATTTTATTTTATTATTTATATATTTCCAGAAATTCATCAGCAATTTTGCACTAGATTCCTTCTATGTATGAGCAATATGTTTGTATTTATGGTCAACTGTAAGCCCCTGCACTATTTACCAATCCTCAGCACGTCTTCCAGCAATTCATTACAGTCTCCTGACACTAGAACTGTCTTACAGACAACTGCATCATCTGCGGACAGCCTGAGCTTCTGACAACTAAATCACACAATTTGTAACGTTTTGACTGAAAAAGAAAACTAAAAATCTGGAGTTGATCAGTACAATGTAATATGCACAATGAGAATTATTATGAAAAACAGGGGGAAAAAAAGCAACAGGATCTTGAGTGATAGGAACTGTTACTGACCAATAAGGAATTTGAAGTGGGCAAACAATCTGGCCAGACAAATATACAATGTGGAATCCAAAATTTTTGGGACTGGTGCTGCCATCTTGAACATAGTAGTAGAAGATCTTTGCACTGCTAGGTGGGAAGAGCTGCATATCTGATGAGTCAGTGTGTGGAGTGGCAGTCAGCTGAGAGGACGTGTTGTGTGTCCACAGAGATTTCTGTAACACTGTTTGGTGTGTGGCAATTTTACGACGGATCCACAAATAGAACAGTACGTGTGTATCAAATCCCGCGCGAATCTCTGGGAAAGTTCTACGGAGACACTTGGTTCAACAAGTGTTTGGGGGACAGAGCATGAGCCATATGCATGTGTGAGTGGCACACTGTTCAGGGCCAGCTGTCAAACATCGATGATGCTCACACTGGAAGGCCCGTTAACTGCATGTCAGACATTGTTGCCAAACTTCAACAATCTGTTCGCACAGATCAATGTTGAACCATACAAGACCTTGTGGATAAAGTGGGTATTGATTATGTGACATTGCAACAATTGGGCATACATCGCGTCACTGCAAAATTTGTGCCAAGGATCTTGACTGCCATCACACCGCACCTGATGATCCAACCTTCTTGACACAGGTTATCACCGGCGAAGAGAGCTGGATTTATGGTTATGACCCAGATACAAAGCAACAATCATCCCAATGGAAGAGCCCTGGCTCTTCATGACCCAAACAAGCAAGACAGATGAAGAGCACGATCGTTTTCTTTGATATCAAGAGAATTGTGCACAAGGAATTCATCCCAACCAACTAAACAGCAAATTCCGTGTATTATTGTGAGATTCTGTGACGGCAGACCGAACTTTGGCATCAAGGGAACTGGCTGCTGCACCACGGCAATGCACTGTTACGCAACCTTGCTCACCAGGACCTTTTCAGCAAAAGATGACAGGTGTACCCCACCCAACATAAATGCCAGGTTTGGCACCTTGCGACTTCGTGCTATCCTCAAGTTAAAAGACCATCCGTTCGACAAGGATTCAAGAAGCATCGCTGGCGGTGTTAAAAAAAAAAAAAAAAAAAAAAAAAAAAAAAAAAAAAAAAAAAAACACACCCAGGACTTCCAGAACACACCCAGGACTTCCAGAACACACCCAGGACTTCCAGAACACATTTGACCAGTGGCAGAAGCACTGGGATCACTGGGATCAGTGAGTACATGCCGATGGGAACTACTTCAAGGGTGACTGACCATTAGTCCAAAGGTAATGTTTTTAACAGATGGCAATGGCAGCACAGTCCTGAAAAGTTTGGATAGCACCTTGTAGGGTAGTTTTATACTGGATTCCAAAGGAGAAAAGAAGATGAGAACCATATAGAAGGTGGGTAGGCATTAGAGAACAGATAGGAGAAACAGGGACATGCTAACCCAGAGGAACATCTAGGGTCACTTATCCAGCAGTAGATTTATGGTGATAGCTGCAGCCAACTGACTTACCTCTTCCAGGTCCTCCGGCTGTCCCGTCTCGTCGTCGCTGTCATCCTCATCCTTCCACTTGTTGAAGTCCACCTTCAACCAGTGCCGCTTTTGCTTGTCAGAACAGAGATGAGGCCAATACCCCTGGGACGATTCTTTCTTCTTCAGTACAAGCTCAATATTGCGTGCTTTTACAGATGTTACAGACTTGTCAGGGTCCACTTCTTTATACAACGGAATTGTAACCTGTTACAAGAGTATTTTTGCATAAAAAGCACTGTACAATAACTTTGAAATTTTTACTTTTGTATTTTGCGTAACACTTGTTGGTATCAAAGCTTCGTTCCTAGGCACTGCCTGACAAGAGGCTTTTATAAATATAAAATAGTTTCTAAAGCTGCTGATTCACTCATCAAGCACACTAATTTCAATTCGCAATCATTGTCAAGTCTATAATATGTTCTAAGCCAAATTCAATCAAATGGGTCCCACACATTAAATACTTTTTTAAAATATTGCTGTTCATGCTCCATTTGCTA
This sequence comes from Schistocerca gregaria, assembly GCF_023897955.1. Classification (NCBI taxonomy): domain Eukaryota; kingdom Metazoa; phylum Arthropoda; class Insecta; order Orthoptera; family Acrididae; genus Schistocerca; species Schistocerca gregaria. Next base: position 69,857,046 of record NC_064930.1, read on the forward strand.
TTTGGGTGGTGGAGGCAGGGCCAGAGTAGTTTTAAGTATAGCTGTGCCATCCGTGCTCTCTTCTGTTCATATTTGTGTATTTTTTCATTATTAAAGTAAGATTCTGTTGGCAACTCTTCCATATGTCATAACCAACTAGATGACACTTTACAGTAGACAAAACTGAGTATCATGTTTATTTTTTCCGAATGTAAATTTCCGAGATGTGAACTAAATTGCTGCAAGTGAATAAAATCACCAGCTAAATTGTTACAAGTGATGAATATCAGAAGCCCCCTCCCTCTCTACCACTCAACATGCTAAGACAACCTTTTTATTAGTACTATGACTAGATAGGGGACTTATGTTTATGATAAAATGGAACGAGATATTTCTGGAAAACCTGCAGTCAGACTTGGTCACAGACTTAACTACTAGTCAGGTAGTTTTTAGCAGTTAATGATACCCCAATAAAGACCTAGAATCAAACTGTAGTGTAAAATTACTCAGTGGAGCTTGTGTACAGTACTTTCAATGTTACGGCAATTTACACCTTTAAACTCCACATTTTTACAGGGTTCTTATCCAGCACACACTTTCAATATAGTCAAGACAAATGCATCCAGAGAAGGTAAACTGACAAGTTGAAATCTATAAGCCCACTTTTACATTCCCAGAATTAACATTTACCTACTCTTTACAACATTTACAGCTCTCTCCTTTCATAATGTTAACTTGCTCCCACTTACGTTAATATAATTTGAATTTCCTGTGATTTACACTTAATTTTCGCACAGAAAAATTTCTTAACCAACACAAAATGATGCTGCCCTCAAATTAGTGTCTACAGACATTTATGCGATTAAATTTCTTGCACTAGGGTACTCGGCTCAGCAAATCTGAATTGGTGAAAGTAGGAACAATTCATGCTTTGTTCACTGCTGCTCGAAAGGTTTACTTAGCACTGTGACTGAATTAACTAGGTTCGAAGAAACAATTTGCAAACTTTGTCCACCTTTGTCTACAGCACCTGCACAGCTTTGTGATGATCGTGACACCGTGAATATACATTTCATGTTTTATCTGGGAACTTCGAGCACTGGTTGACACCCTTGCACTCTGTATTATGTTCAAATGTTCCTTGAAGCATAGTACTTGCTTATTTGAAGCGTCAATCTACCACAAACTCTTATCCTAGTATTCTCCAAGACTAAGAATTCATGAGAAGCATATGTGAAGGAAGAAAGGATCTTGGATAAAGAGCTTCCGAACATTAGCCAACAGGTATTTCACAGTAACATATAAGCTGAAAACTCAACAAGCTTCGTGCAAATGCTCAACCAGGCAAATGGAACATATATGAAATTCCACTCCTGATAATACATCTTGCAAATTTCAGTAAACAACAAAATTGTCATAAGCAGTAGAACAAACAAATGTGAGTACACAATATAATTAAATATAAACTAGAACTTTAACACACAAACAAAGGCAAAACAATGCCCTTCAGATTTTAGTCATATTTCTTCCAAGAATGTAAAAAAGGGACAAAGAAATTGTCTAACAAGGCACTCAAATACAGATTTTTTTTAAATTGCATGAAACAGCTAAATCCTTAACATTCAACAATTTACTCGCATTTATAAATGTTTCATACATTCCTTGCTTGTTCATCTAACATGCCAACCAACATTACCCACCCATAATCATTCAAATTTCACTATGTTGTAGACTACCTACCAAGGTCCCATTGTTAAAACTTACATCTTTCACTTTATCCCTCTCCACTTAATTTCCTTGTGCATTAAAGTAATTTCCCCTTTTTGTCCATCAATGGCACAAAACTAAAATAATAATCTGTATGCCAATGTCCCTAAATTGATCATTGTATTTCCAACCAACAATATAAAACTGTTGAACAGGCCATTCTGTTAACACATTTACTTTCCTTGCCCAAAAGCTCAACAGGACCACTTACCTCGTGCAGCTTCCTTTCAGTACCACCAACACCCTTGAAGTACACCTTGTCAGTGTCGATATTGATCACAGGATCTTTGCAGTCCTCCAGGCACACAGTTAGGAAGACGACTCCGGGGCGTTGTGCCCACATAACTGGAGGCGGCACAGGTCTGTGACAAAGTTAATTCCAAAATCAGTTCTAATGACAAACTTCAGAAACAAAATTTGATTAATATGGAAATACTACAGCAAGTATATAAATGAACATTGGATGTGTGAAATAAAAGACTACTTTTTGTTTAGCATTTTTGCTCTACAAGAAGCAAGCAAATAAGGTAAAAGTTGAATGCTGTGGCTTCGTTACTGGTTATTCTATGTGACCCTTCATGGAGGTATTTGATCCACATCATCTAAACCTTTGGATGTGGCATGCAAAGTCCTTGTGCTCACACAGAAAGACCAGAACTGACAATATTTCCCTTGGGCCTATCTTAGCATTCAGAAAGTAGGATATGGCAACAGACTTATCTGTAGCCTAACCTGACGCCTACATCCCATTGAAAGACAAGTTTGGTGTCAAGTATAGGAAGCTTCAGTTAATCCCGATTCCTAACCACACTCAAATAAGGCTATAATTATGCAGTACATGTATTTTACTGAAAAGTAGGCTACACCAATTTAAACTGATTTTTTTGAATTTTAGGAACCATTAAACTAATCTTTGACCACAAGAAACTTTTGGATAAACTAACACCTGTGGCCATAAAAATTTTATCTGCAACTGCCAATTTAAAACAAAAGATTCTCCAAGCAAACAGTATTTCATTCTGCTCATATAAGCATGTTAGCTGGAGAAAAGGTTTAGCACAATTTTTCACAAACTGTTACATATCTGCATGTTTAGTTATTGTGGGATGCAAAGAGCTAAAGGCATCAATGATATCGCTGCATGAAGTGTGATAGTGCCCTACACTGTTCGTTGTGATGAGTCATCTGTAATACAGCTTAGGTCAGGGTTGGAGATGGCAGTGAAGAATTTGTGAAATAGTAAGTAGTATAGCTGTTTACAGTTTAGGCTGAGATTCAGAATTATTACAGGTCACAACTACATGGGAAAGCTCTGAAGGATATTCTTACTGCTAGCATGAAGCACTGCCCATTAACTATGAAACTTTCTCATGCTTTGAGCAAATTCTGTGTAGGGCATATCACTTATTTGACCAAGTATTGAAAAATTAGCTGAATCCTTAATTTAATACACCATGAAAGTACACTGTAGTTACCACCAATATATTTCAACGAATTTCAAAGATTACACTGCCATAAAGTGGTGATAAATATTGAATTAATTTTCCCCCACTCACAACAACCCAGGTAAGTGCTGAAACTGGCAAATAATGGAATCACATGCATGCTGTCCCCTCCTTAGTACACGAGACATAGTACCTACACAGATAGCACGATGTATCTCGCCGATTTCAGCAAATTTTAATAGTTTTGTGCCCGTGGCCACTTCCATAGTGTAATATATTTAGCAGCTTAACTCGACAGTATAAAATAAGTTCTGCTCCGACAAAGATTCGACATACCACAAATGAATTACTTCATTGTTTCGCACAGTTACAATGAAAATTGAAAAGTGAGATACCCCACAGGAAAATTTTCTGAACGCTTTAAACTAATTCAATATATAAACCTTAGTTCACAATGAACATGACCAGTATAAACTACCAATAATTTGTATAATATTTAAAGACACTACTGCTCTTAGGTCACTAGTAAGCTAAAATTCACTGACGAAATAGGAGAAAAATTTTGCAATCACAGAATATTTCAAAACTGAACACAAGTAACTTTGCAGTAAAATTTACGCCCTATACTACGACGCAGTAACAGACGATAAATTAACTGTAACCTGTAGCTGCTTGATTCATGGTTGAATTAAAACCAGTTAATGCTCTTAAGTGTAGATAATGTTACTGGTTAAGACCCCCCCCCCCCCCAAAAAAAAAATACTAAAGGAACATCTACTAGAACAGTGTAAAATAACAGGACATTATGTAGAAACGGAACACGTGAATTTTCTGTTAACTCCCCTATGTAAGCCTAACATTTATATTAAATCAAAAATGATCTTAGATTTAATTTTTTTTTTTACGTAAAACCAACCACTGAACCTGAAGCATGCCATACTACAACAGAATCATTCACGCCAAACCAAAACCGCCATTACTGCAGACTCATTGTGTCGTTTGCACATGGCATGACTATTTATACCGTCAAGCCACATAATACTTACGAGCTGTCTTGAACCATCGTGTGTGATGCAAAAATTCAACCAGCCAAATTCTGTACACTATACTTGCGATTAACCCGCGATAGAAAAATTGGGCAGACACCGGTTCAACACAAGTAAAACTCTATGAAAGAATTTGTGTATTACTACGTTGTGTGTTTGACGTTAACCCTACACAAAGGTTAGCAATTCTGAGCGCTCTCAAATCTTGTGACAGTCACCGACACTCCAGAAAGTTCGCTAATCAATAAACACGAGATCTGCACTAAAACTGAAAACGCCAAGATGGCGCCTATTCAAGTTCAGGTGCGATGGGATACTGCGAGAGGGGCACAGAGGAACGAAAAAAGATTACACGCTATACGACAGTACAGAAATACTACGCAAATATTTTTGGCAATACATTCGAGCGTGCCAAAAACAGAAGAAACAATGTGCAATTTTCTACTCACGCTTCGTCTCCAGACATTTCAGCGTAGTTACAAAACAACGAGTAGGCAGAATTACAAAACAATCGAAGGTTCCTGCTGCGCAGATAGTACTGTTCTCGAAACCAGAGGGGGGAACTACACGCTGTTTATCTTTGCCTTCATAAGAAGACGCAGTTAAACAGGAAATTTTGGAAAGCGGCCATTTCTTATACTATAAATTGTTTCTTAAAATCGCACATTGTTTTTATTTTACAGAATTAAATTTACACTTCATTTACATAGCAAATATTGCTGCGTTCTTTAGAAACCACATCGATATACAAGTTCGATAGTTAGTTAGTATGAGGGATTCCAGGAGTTCACATGAAATCTTTATGATTTTAGTAAGATTTTATATTCATTAGCAAAATAAGAATAATTCTATCCAAAAGTAAGCGATACCTCTTTCGTTTTACAAACATTATGTGGATAACATGAGACCAGAACAAAATTCAGATGTGTAAGGAAGCGAGCTCGGGGAAGTACAAAAATCCACGCCCTTCAATAGCAGTTCTTGTGTTCAAAGAGAATAATCTACAGATATTGCCGTAGAAATTGGCGCCACGTTTTCAATAATGACTGTCCCCTGTAAGGTTTCGAATCTATTTCTGTCAGACGATTTACTGAAGCAACACGCTTCCTTACTAACGAAATTTATATTCGAGATACCTTTAAAAAAGAAGAATAGTAATATGATAATGGACAATAATGAAGCAAATATTATTGCCAAAAAAAAGAATATGAAGGTCTAGCATGCTGATACAACGTAGGTTCCGGCCCAACAAGCAACGTTCACTCGACAAACCAGATGAAAATCCGACGGGAGTTTTGTCTTTCATGTCCAATATATCTCTGGGCGCCTCTTGCGAACGTTTCATCAAAGCGTTAAGAGTTTATTACTCGTTTTCAGGACTCTCACTGCTATTCCAATGCAAATGCACGTTATCAATCTAGAAAAAATCCCTTCAATTGATAGAAACGATTACTGTCAGTTGTTATGCAGAAAAATATTTGTCTCTGCATGTTGTCACTTATTTTATAGACTGTTCATGACATGGATTTATTTACTGTATAAATAACTTTTCTGCTACCTACCACCTCACACATAAAAAACGAAAAATGCCCATATATATATATATATATATATATATATATATATATATATATATATATATATATAATGCAGATGAAAATGGGAATTATTTCCCAGAACGCATCATGTAAAACATAAATAAAAAACTATGACTGGTATCAGGAAAGCTATTTATAAAAAAAACATTGTTTTCACAGTCGCAGACTTTCACAAAATTTTCCTAATGGAACAAAACATATGTTTATGACATAATGGGAGTGTCCAGTTTCTCTGTGGGCTTCAAATATGTTCTGCTCAGTCATGTCTGGTTTTACTTTCCACAGTGATGTGCATAAGGTGTGGGGGGTTATTGAGTGTGTTAGATATCTTATGCCTGATGAGCATTACAAAGCAGTTGTAAGAAAAATAGTTACCAGCATAAAGGGAAACTAAAGCAAGTAGAAAAATTTATGTCTTCAGTAGACTAGATAAATATCTCAGTCTACATTAGATGTACAGTGTGTCCCACTCAAACCTCCCTGATTTCAAAGAACCAAGAAAGAAACACAGTAGTTACGACAGTGAACAATGCACCACACTGTAGAGCATCTCAAAGAATTTATTTATTCATCATCAGTACACCTCTACATGTCAACCGTTTGTAACACAAAGAAAATCGAGTGTATATCCAATTTCTTGCCAAGTTCTTTCCAAAATTTCCTCTGTTATTGTTGCAGCCGCATTAGTGATACGACGTCGCAACATAGGAATATCATCCACTTTGGTCGCATACACGTGGTCCTTCACGAATCCCCACATGAAGAAATCAAGCCGTGTAATGTTGGGTGAACGTGGTGGCCAGGCAATGGGTCCACCGCATCCGATCCAACGACTGGGAAATTTCCTATCCAGGAACTTGCGAACAGCCGTGACCTATGCAGCGGAGCTCCATCTTGTTGAAAAAGGATGTTGGCTTGCAAGTCTTGTATATGAAGGTACAGAAACTGCTCCATCATGTCCAGATACACTGACCCATTCACTGTTTGTTCTGCAAAGAAGAACGGCCCAACAGTCCTGTTGTGCATTAGCCTGCACCAGACACTTAGTTTAGGGCTATCACGAACATGTTCACATGTACTGATTTTGCGAAACCCAAATCCCAACATTATGCCTATTAACACTTCCTGATAGATGAAAGGTTGCCTCATCTGAGAATAAACATCTTTCCAGGAGCTGGCAGCTATGTGAATACACTGCAGCATATCTACAGCAAATTGTTGTCAGTGTGGTTCAGTGGTAGATCTTGCAGAATTTGCACTTTGTAAACACACATATGAAGACACTGGTGAACTACACGATGCAAATGTTGATCGAGGTACATCAAGTTGCCTGGATGCTTGACGATTTGACTTATGTGAGCTACTGAGAAACGTTTGTCTGATCTCCTACACTGTCTTTTCTGAAACTCCGTAACATGCATCGCAAGAATGTTTCAGAACAGAAACTTCCTATACCATTCCTTACTTGTTTTCACATTAGGTGGATCACATTCGTACACACCCAAAGATAATTTCTTTGCAAAGTAATCAGCGATTTTATTTCTGCAAATCCCACTACTGCTTGCGCACACTGGTGTGGGGTCGCCATTTTCACTTCATGCGACCATGCTGCACTCTGGCACTTCTGACGTGGGGACATAAATTCTTTGAAATGCTCTACGATGTGATGCATTTTTCATTGTCGTATCTACCATGTCTTTTCGCTCCTGAACCCTTGAAATCACGGAGGTCTGAGTGGGACACATTGTATATCTCAGCGAGAAAATGTGAGCTCATGACAGGAGCTTGTAGAGGAACTATGGTAAAAGTGAATAGTTGGTTATGCAGTGGGTACATATGTACCCATGAGAACAGTTCATGATGGGAAGGGCCCTCTATGGTTCACAGTCAATGTTAAGCAATGTCTAAAGAAACGAAGATTATTGCTCAATAAGTCTGAAAAATAGACAGACACATGCTGAATGAAACGTATTTGTCTGCCACGAGAGTAATTCGTGTATCCTTCAAAGACTGCCGTAACAGAATATTGTCGAATGATCTTTCAAAAGCCCAAAGAAATTAAAGTCGTCTGTAAAGGCTGTTGGTGGCACCAAAGCTAGTGCCCAGTCACTCATGGACGTGACTGGAACTGAAATCGAAAGTTACAAAGTGAAAGCAGAAATCCTTCACCCTGTCTTCAGATATTCCTTTACTAAGATTAACACGAACATTGCCTTAATTTAATCCTAGTATTGGATGAAGTAAGTATTAGCGTCAGTGGCGCTGTGAAACAGCTGAAATCGTTGATACAGAACAAGATTCAAGGACGCCATGGAATCAATATCATATACATACTGAGTTAGCCGTTCTTTTAATTGTACCTAATGTATCGTGGATGCCTCAAACAAGAAACCCGTGCCCAGAAATCGGAAGAAAACACAGGTCAAACACGTTCACAAGAGTGGCAGAAGAGATCCACAAAACTACTGTCCGATATCGTTGACGTGGATTTTTTGTAGAAACTTTGAATATATTCTGAGCTCAAACGCGACGGAATATTTTGAATAAATGACTTCATCCATGCTCGATAGTGTGGATTCATAACACATCGATCACGTGAAACCCATATCACACCATTCTCAAACTGCGTACTGAAAACCATGGATCAAGGCAGACAGATAGAATATCATTTCACTCAGTACCATATCAACACTTAGTCTCATATGGCGTATCAAGCGAAATTTGTGACTGGATTGGGGACTTTTTGATGGGTAGGAGCCAGCAAGTTGTCTTGGAAGCATGGTCATAGACAGCTGATGTGGAAGTAACCACAGGTGTGCCGTGTATCGGATCCTTTCCCGTTCTTGTTATATACGCATCAAAAAAAGGTTTGCATCACCCCGCTTCCTAGAACTAATGAAGATAGACATTGGCTGCAGATATTGTGTCAGTCCCTTTCACTGTTCAGAGATGTCACTAAACCTGCCCAATGATGTAAACAACCATGCAAGAGCAGCACCTATTAGACAGATGGGGTCCGACAGGCGATTAGTTCCAGTCATTCCACCAGGACGGAGATGCATGGCCCATGTTGTCAGTGGTTCAACCATGTCTATAGTTGAATTCTTTTATCTTGGTGGTTGGCGAATGCCCACCCAGATGCGGGAGATTGCTGCGTTGACAGTTGCACGTGCCAAGAGAAGCAGTGCCATAGTACGAGGTGGATTCAAGTTCTAAGGCCTCCGATTTTTTTTCTCCGGACTGGAAAGAGATAGAAACATGCGCATTGTTTTAAAATGAGGCCACGTTCATTGTCAATACGTCCCAGAGATGGCAGCACCGTACGGCAGATGGAATTTTACCGCCAGCGGCGAGAATGAGAACTGTTTTAAATACTTAAAATGGCGACGTTTTCCTTACTCGAACAGCGTGCAATCATTCGTTTTCTGAAATTGCGTGATGTGAATCCAATTGAAATTCATCGACAGTTGAAGGAGACATGTGGTGATGGAGTTACGGATGTGTCGAAAGTGTGTTCGTGGGTGCGACAGTTTAATGGAGGCACAACATCGTGTGACAACAAACCGAAACAACCTCGGGGTCGCACAAGCCGGTCTGACGACATGATCGAGAAAGTGGAGAGAATTGTTTTGGGGGATCGCCGAATGACTGTCGAACAGATCGCCTCCAGAGTTGGCATTTCTGTGGGTTCTGTGCACACAATCCTGCATGACGACCTGAAAATGCGAAAAGTGTCATCCAGGTGGGTGCCACGAATGCTGACGGACGACCACACGGCTGCCCGTTGCCAAGCAATGTTGACGTGCAACGACAGCACGAATGGGACTTTCTTTTCGTCGGTTGTGACAATGGATGAGACGTGGATGCCATTTTTCAATCCAGAAACAAAGCGCCAGTTAGCTCAGTGGAAGCACTCAGATTCACCGCCAACGAAAAAATTTCGGGTAACCGCCAGTGCTGAAAAAATGATGGTGTCCATGTTCTGGGACAGCGAGGGCGTAATCCTTACCCATTGCGTTCCAAAGGGCACTACGGTAACAGGTGCATCCTACGAAAATGTTTTGGAGAACAAATTCCTTCCTGCACTGCAACAAAAACGTCCGGGAAGGGCTGCGCGTGTGCTGTTTCACCGAGACAACGCACCCGCACATCGAGCTAACGTTACGCAACAGTTTCTTCGTGATAACAACTTTGAAGTGATTCCTCGTGCCCCCTACTCACCTGACCTGGCTCCTAGTGACTTTTGGCTTTTTCCAACAATGAAAGACACTCTCCGTGGCCGCACATTCACCAGCCGTGCTGCTATTGCCTCAGTGATTTTCCAGTGGTCAAAACAGACTCCTAAAGAAGCCTTCGCCGCTGCCATGGAATCATGGCGTCAGCGTTGTGAAAAATGTGTACGTCTGCAGGGCGATTACGTCGAGAAGTAACGCCCGTTTCATAGATTTCGGGTGAGTAGTTAATTTGAAAAAAAAATCGGAGGCCTTAGAACCTGAATGCACCTCGTATAGTATAGTTCGCAAACTTACGTTTACGGGGGATCGCGCAGTTTATGAAGTAAAGACACCACGGCCGCATTAACCCTTCCGCTGCTGCAGAGACGTGCTCCCCGCATTCCGCGATGTTCGCGATTTTGTCATCATTACACTGCTCGCACAACACATGGTGTTTCGACTACTTTGACACACTTTATCATTCGATGTAGTAAACCACTGCACGAAATTTCGAAGAGTTTGCAGAGGTAAAAGTCCATAGCGTATACTTTCCGTATTGGTCGATTTTAGTTGCCACTTGAAATTTGAAAAAATTACATTCAAACGAATAAAATTCTTGAAGTAAGACACTTCGATATTGCTTTTAAATAAAGAAAATATCAAGCACTGATCGAGGTTTGAACTCAGAACCTTTTGCGTAGCAGCCCAAACACTTTTTTTGTTTAGTCTCATTTTGTTCGTTTTAGTTCGTTGTATTTGCTCTGCGCGGACGTCGAAAGACACCTGTCTCAGTTCGTTGTTGATTCATTAAGCCAGTTTTTTTTTTTTTTATTTCACAGGGCAACCAGCCCTATGACTGAACACGCTGAGCTATTGTGCCGGCACACTTTAACCATTGCGGTAACGCAGCTCGTCATTCAATACATCTCCCAGAGGGCTTTAAAATATCACGCAAAATATCGACAGACACTGTTGGTATGATTATGAAGTAAAATAGGAAATAACAATTACCGCTGTTCTTTATTGCAGAAAAGCGGTTCGTGAGAATTATACAAACACCTTTCCTTGGTATCGTAATAGAATATGAAGCAATTGGTATAAAGTGTGCTTTTTCCAAACTTTCTATAAAAGAAAGTCTGCTATCAAGACATTGCTTTCGTTCAGTTCCTTTATTTATGACTGAATGTTTATAAAACTGAAGACACTCGTCCGTGCTCTGCACTGCAGTCGAACTCTGGCAACGTCGTTCTCTGTTCATTGGCTGACTGTTTTGTGACGTCAGATGCGCAGAACGAACCTAAACTCGGCCGCCGTCGTAAATGACGCGCACTTTAGACGGTCAATACCGCGGTTGTATCGCATCCGTATTGTGAGTGTGTGCAAGGAAGGGCTCTCCACAAGGGAAGTGTCCAGGCGTCTCGGAGTGAACCAAAGCGATGTTTTTCGAACATGGAGGAGGTACAGAGAGACAGGAAATGCAGATGTCATGCCTCGCTCAGACCGTCCAAGACCTACAACCGCAGTGGATGACCGCTACCTACAGATTATGGCTCGGAGGAACTCTGAAAGCAACGCCACCATGTTGAATAACGCTTTTCGCGCAGCCACAGGACGTCGTGTTATGACTCAAACTGTACACAATAGGCTGCGTCATGCGCAACTTCACGCCCGACGTCCGTGGCGAGGTCCATCTTGTCAACCACGAAACAATGCAGCGCTGTACAGGTGGGCCCAACAACAGGCCGAATGCACGACTCGGGATTGGCATCATGTTTTGTTCACTGATGAGTGTCGCATATGCCTTCAACCAGACAATCGTCGGAGACGTGTTTGGACACAACCTGGTCAGTCTGAACGCCTTAGACACACTGTAAAGCGAGTGCAGCACGGTGGAGGTTCGCTGCTGCTTTGGGGTGCCATTATGTGGGGCCGCCGTGCGCCGATAGTGGTCATTGAAGGCGCCGTAACGGCTCCACGATACGCGAATGCCATCCTCCGACTGATGGTGCAACCATATCGGCAGCATATTGGCAAAGCATTCGTCTTCATGGACGGCAATTCGCGCCCCCATCGTGTGAATGACTTCCTTCAGTATAACGACGTTGCTCGACTAGAGTGGCCGGCATGTTCCCCAGAGATGAACCCTATAGAACATGCCTGGGATAGATTGAAAAGGGCTGTTTATGGACGACGTGACCCACCAACCACTCTGAGGGATGTACGCCGAATCGCCATTGAGGAGTGGGACAGCCTGGACCGACAGTGCCTTGATGAACTTGTGGATAGTATGGCACGACGAATACAGGCATGCATCAATGCAAGAGGACGGGCTACTGAGTATTAGAGTTACCGGTGTGTACAGCAGTCTGGACCAACAGCTCTGAAGGACCCCATGTATGGTGGTACAACATGCAATCTGTAGTCTTTATGAGCAATAAAAAGGGCGGAAATGATGTTTATGTTGATACGTATTCCAATTTTCTGTAAAAGTTCCGGAACTCTCGGATCCGAGGTGATGCAAAACTTTTTTGATGTGTTTATACTAATGTGTACAATATTAATATTATTAATAAAATGATAATGTTATTAATAAACTCAGACTTCTCTCAGATGATTTAATTATCTGTAATGTTAAACTGTCTCAAGTAAAATGAACAAATATTCAGTGAGGTCTTGATAACACCTCAAAGCGATACAAACATTGGCATTTTACTTTAAATGTTCAGGTCTGTAAAATTGTACACTTCACAAAATGAAAAAAACCTTGTAACTAATAACTGTAATATCAATGAATCACAACTAAAATACGTCATGTCATGCAAATAACTGGATCCAACACAATGCAGCGGAATGAAATGAACGATCGCGTAGGTTCTGTTGTGGGTAAACCAAGTGGAAGACTTTGGTTGGTTGGTAGAATACTAGGGAAATGGAATCAGTCTACAAAGGGGACTGCTTATGAATCAGTCTTCCAACCCATCCTAGAATATTGCTCAAGATATGACCCCCATACCATATAGGACAAACAGGGAATATTGAATGTATATAGAGAAGGGCAGCGCGAATGATCACAAGTTTGACCCATAGGAGAGAGTCACGCAGATGCTGAAGAAACTGAACTGGCAGACCGCTATGCCGAGAAAGCTTACTATCATATCCTATGTTTTCTTTTATTTGTGAACTTGGCCAGCTATGTACCGCATACAGCTTAAGACTTGTGGTGTTATTTTTTCTTCCTTTCTTCCCAGTACTTCTTCATTTTCTCTCGAACTGTTCATCTCTGCTCATCTGTCCACACTCTCTTGGGTCGAGGTTTTGGCTCATCTTCTTCATAGTCTGGGTTTTTTATCAGTAGCCTGAAGTGGTTCCTGTCACGTATTATTTCTTCTGTAACACCTATTTTGTTGGCATCTTTCTTTACTGCCTCTATCCATCCCACAGTTTTTCAGCTTACTATCGTAATTAAAAATCCACGTTTCTTTCATTCTTTTAAATATCCATAAAATTTAAGCCATTTCTTCCTCATTTTATCTGTGATCTTTTCTACATTTTTGTATAAATCTTCATTTCTCCTTTTAATCCACCTATTATCATTGTTTTTCTCAGGACCTAGAATTTTTCTTAGTATTTTTCTCTCTCTTTTTTCTAGTTCTCTTAATTCGCCTTTCCTATTCAATGTTAGGCGCTCTGAACCATATCTTGCTTGTGTGCTAATAACTGAATTATAATGTCTAATCTTCACTTGTATGGATATTGATTTCTTATTCTAGTAGTTCTGTGTTAATTTATACGCAAATTCTAACTTTTTTTATTCTTTATTTATTTGTTGTTTTACCCAGTCCACTGGCTAGGACCCACTCCCTGAAGTATTTGAATTTATCAACTCTTTTAATTTTTCCATACTTTGTTCTCATAAACTTTTCTGTATTATGTTTGTGTTGTATGTACTCGGTTTTTCAGGGGATATTTTTAGCTTAGTCTTTTCAGCAATCTCCTGTAACAGATCAAGCACAACTGTTCCATCTGTTCGGGTTTTAGTTATCAGTGCCACATCATCCGCAAAGGCTAAACATTTCACTTCAAATTTGTTCTTTCCTTGCGCCATGCTTATACCCCTTGTGCCTCTGTTTTTTAATGTGCTTTCCCATGTTTTTACTATTTTATATAAAACCAAGGTAAATAGAATTATAGACAGTCCATCTCCTTGTTGAACTCCTGTTTTGATTTTGATTTATTCAGAAATTTCGCCTTGAAAATTAGTTCATGGTGTTGTATCTTTGAGCGTTTGTTCAACAAGTCTTCTGGTGTTTTCATCTATCACTGATTCATGAAGTATCTGGAACAGTGTTTGTCTGTCAACTGAGTCATAGACCTTCTTGAAGTCTACGAAAGTTAGTACTGTATTTTTATTGTGTACAGCTCTCACTCTCAAAACTGTTTTTAAGTCAAGAATCTATTCTGCACATGATCTACCTTTTCTAAATCCTGCTTGTAATCTGCTATATTAGATCCTGCTTGTGCCTCTATTCGATTTAAAAGTGCTTTACACAGTATTTTGTATGTTACTGCTAACAAGCATATACCCGTGTAGTTGTTGGTGTCTGTTTTATCTCGTCTTTTATGGAGAGAATGGATCATTGCTTCTTACCAGTCACTGGGTATGATTCCTTTGGTCCAAATGTCTTTAAATACTTTGAGAATTTTCGGCCATGCGGAGAAGCAAGTTAGTTTCCACATTTCTGCTACTATCCCATCCTCTCTTGGTGCTTTGTTATTCTTCAGTGCTTTGACAATCTTTTCTATGTCTTCTACTGTACATCTACATGGATACTCTGCAAATCACATTTAAGTGGCTGGCAGAGGATTCATAGAACCACTTCCACAATTCTCTATTTTCTAACCTCGTATAGCGCGCGGAAAGAATGAACGCCTATATCTTTCCGTACGAGATCTGATTTCCCTTATTTTATCTTGGTGATCGTTCCTTCCTATATAGGTCGTTGTCAACAAAATATTTTCGCATTCGGAAGAGAAACTTGGTTGTTGGAATTTCGTGAGAAGATTCCGTCGCAACCAAAGACACCTTCCTTTTAATGGTATACAGCCCAAATCCTGTATCATTTCTGTGACACTCTCTCCCATATTTCGCGATAATACAAAACGTGCTGCCTTTCTTTGAACTTTTTCGATGTACTCCGTCAGTCCTACCTGGTAAGGATCCCACACCGCGCAGCAGTATTCTAAAAGAGGACGGACAAGCATAGTGTAGGCAGTCTCCTTAGCAGGTCTGTTACATTTTCCTAGTGTCCTGCCAATAAAACGCGGTCTTTGGCTAGCCTTCCCCACAACATTTTCTGTGTGTTTCTTCCAATTTAAGTTGTTCGTAATTGTAATTCCTAGGCATTTAGTTGAATTTGCGGCTTTTAGATTAGACTGATTTACCGTGTAACCGGCGTTTAACAAGCTCCTTTTAGCACTCATGTGGATGACGTCACACTTTTCGTTATTTAGGGTCAACTGCCACTTTTCGCACCATTCAGATATCTTTTCTAAACCGTTATGCAGTTTGTTTTGATCTTCTCACGACTTTATTAGTCGATAAACGGCAGCGTCATCTGCAAACAACCGAAGACGGCTGCTCAGATTGTCTCCCAAATGGTTTATGTAGATAAGGAACAGCAAACCATCTTGGGGAACGCCAGAAATGACTTCTGTTTTAATCGATTACTTTCCGTCACTTACTACGAACTGTGACCTCTCTGACAGGAAATTACAAATCCAGTCACATAACTGACACGATATTCCATAAGCACGCAACCACTGTAGGTGATTCCAATGGTGCATTTTCATGTAGTGGTTTTTGAAATGGTAACCTGTCATTAGGTCCTTCACAATTTAATAGATTTTCAAAGTATTCAGGTAAAATCTGGCAGTTCTCTTTATTGTTTAAAACCATTTTTCCATTTTTATCTCCAATATGTACACTTTGTGACTGGAATCCTGTTAAAACTTCTTTGAAAGTCTCTTATGTTGTTCCTTTTAAAGCCTGAATCCATTTCTTCTAATCTGTCTTTGTCATATTTTTTTTCACCCCTCCCGAACAGGCCATAAAGATCAAACGGTACCGACCGACCGCCGTGTCATCCTCAGTACACAGGCGTCACCGGATGTACCTCACTTTCCGATACCGGAGCCGCTACTTCTCAGTCAAGTAGCTCCTCAGTTTGCCTCACAAGGGCTGAGTGCACCCCGCTTGCCAACAGCGCTCGGCAGACCGGATGGGCACCCATCCGAGTGCTAGCCCAGCCCGACAGCGCTTAACATAGGTGGTCTGACGGGAACCGGTGTTGCCACTGTGCCAAGGCCGTTGGATTCTTGTCACTGATCTGACGATTTTTGCTTTCTTTTTCCTTTCTTGTTTAAACTCTTCTTTAAACTATTCTACACTACTGGCCATTAAACTTGCTACACCACGAAGATGACGTGCTACAGATGCGAAATTTAAGCGACAGGAAGAACATGCTGTGATATGCAAATGATTAGTTTTATAGAGCATTCACACAAGGTTGGCGCCGGTGGCGACACCTACAACGTGCTGACATGACGAAAGTTTCCAACCGATTTCTCATACACAAACAGCAGTTGACCGGCGTTGCCTGGTGAAACATTGTTGTGGTGCCTCGTGTAAGGGGGAGAAATGCGTACCATCACGTTTTCGTCGGATTGTAGCCTATCGCGATTGCGGTTTATCGTATCGCGACATTGCTGCTCGCGTTGGTCGAAATCCAATGACTGTTAGCAGAATGTGGAATCAGAGGGTTCGGGAGAGTAATACGGAACGCCCTGCTGGATCCCAACGGCCTCGTATCACTAGCAGTCGAGATGACAGGCATCTTATCCGCATGGCTGTAACGGATCGTGCAGCCACGTCTCGATCCCTGAGTCAACAGATGGGGACGTTTGCAAGACAACAACCATCTGCACGAACAGTTCGACGACGTTTGCAGCAGCACGGACTATCAGCTCAGAGACCGTGGGTGCGGTTACCCTGGACTCTGCATCACAGACAGTACTCGACGACGAATCAGGGTGCACGAATGGCAAAACGTCATTTTTTCGGATGAATCTAGGTTCTGTTTACAGCATCACGATGGTCGCATCCGTGTTTGGCGACATCGCAGTGAACGCACATTGGAAGCGTGTATTCGTCATCGCCATACTGGCGAATCACCCGGCGTCACGGTATGGGGTGCCATTGGTTACACGTCTCGGTCACCTCTTGTTCGCATTGACGGCACTTTGAACACTGGGCGTTACATTTCAGATGTGTTACGACCCGTGGCCCTATCCTTCATTCGATCCCTGCGAAACCCTACATTTCAGCACGATAATGCACGACCGCATGTCGCAGGTCCTGTACGGGCCTTTGTAGATACAGAAAAAGTTCGACTGCTGCCCTGGCCAGCACATTCTCCAGATCTCTCACCAACTGAAAACATGTGGTCAATGGTGGCCAGGCAACTGGCTCGTCACAATGAACTGTGGTATCGTGTTGAAGCTGCATGGGCAGCTGTACCTGTACCCGCCATCCGAGCTCTGTTTGACTCAATGGCCAGGCGTATCAGGGCCGTTATTACGGCAAGAGGTGGTTGTTCTGGGTACTGATATCTCAGGATCTATGCACCCAAATGGCGTGAAAATGTAATCACACGTCAGTTCTAGTATAATATATTTGCCCAATGAATACCGGTTTATCATCAGCATTTGTTCTTAGTGTAGCAATTTTAATGGCCAGTAGTGTATGAATAAACAATGAGGTGACATAAGTTATGGGCCTGCGATATGGTCATTTACACATGGGGGTAGTATCGCCTACGCGAGGTATAAAAGGGCTGTCATTTATCCTCAGCTGATGCATGTGAAAAGCTCTACGACTGATTACGGCCGCAAACCGGCAGTAAACAGACTTTGGTCGCATAATGGTCGTTGGAGCTAGACGCATGGGCCATTCCATTTTGGACGTCATTGGGGAATTCAGCACTCCGAGATCTACAGTGTCAAGATCGTGCCGAGAATACGACATTTTAGACATTACCTCTCACCTCGGGCAACACAGAGGCCGACAGCCCTAACTTAACCCCGAGAGCAGTGGCGATTATGGAGTGTTGACAGTGCTGAAACACAAACAACGGTGCTTGAAATAACCGCAGAAATCGATATGACAAGTGCGATGAATGTATCCGTTAGGACAATGTGATGAAATCTGGCTTAGTTAGTTAGCTACGTGTTCCATTGATCAATAGCACGGAAAACCGTTATAATTAGGAACGTGTCAAATGCTCACAAGAAACAAGGTTTCTTTTCTTTTCTTTTTTTTTTTTTTTACACTATAGTGGGCAAGATGTATGAGACAGGCGAAATACTCTCAGACTTCAAGAAGAATATAATAATTCCAATCCCAAAGAAAGCAGGTGTTGACAGATGTGAAAATTACCGAACTATCAGTTTAATAAGTCACACCTGCAAAATATTAACACGAATTCTTTACAGACGAATGGAAAAACTGGTAGAAGCCGGCCTCCGCGAAGATCAGTTTGGATTCCGTAGAAATATTGGAACATGTAAGACAATACTGACTCTACGACTTATGTTAGAAGCTAGATTAAGAAAAGGCAAACCTACGTTTCTAGCATTTGTAGACTTAGAGAAAGCTTTTGACAATGTTGACTGGAATATTCTCTTTCAAATTCTGAGGGTGGCAGGGGTAAAATACAGGGAGCGAAAGGCTATTTACAATGTGTACTGAAACCAGATGGCAGTTATATGAGTCGAGGGGCACAAAAGGGAAGCAGTGGTTACGAAGGAAGTGAGACAGGGTTGTAGCCTCTCCCCGCTGTTATTCAATCTGTATATTGAGCAAGCAGTAAAGAAAACAAAAGAAAAACTCGGAGTAGGTATTAAAATCCATGGAGAAGAAATAAATACTTTAAGGTTCGCCGATGACGTTGTAATTCTGTCAGAGACAGCATAGCACTTGGAAGAGCAGTTGAACGGAATGGACAGTGTCTTGAAAGGACGGTCTAAGATGAACATCAACAAAAGCAAAACGAGGATAATTGAATGTAGTCGATTTAAGTCGGGTGATGCTGAGTGAACTAGATTAGAAAATGAGACACGTGAAGTAGTAAA
This sequence comes from Schistocerca gregaria, assembly GCF_023897955.1. Lineage (NCBI taxonomy): Eukaryota > Metazoa > Arthropoda > Insecta > Orthoptera > Acrididae > Schistocerca > Schistocerca gregaria. The sequence goes on from NC_064930.1 coordinate 69,876,284, forward strand.
GCAGTTGTGCTATTTGGGGGGCAAAATAACTGATGATGGTCGAAGTAGAGAGGATATAAAATGTAGACTGGCAATGGCAAGGAAAGCGTTTCTGAAGAAGAGAAATTTTTTAACATCGAGTATAGATTTAACTGTCAGGAAGTCGTTTCTGAAAGTATTTGTATGGAGTGTAGCCATGTATGGAAGTTAAACGTGGACGATAAATTGTTTAGACAAGAAGAGAATAGAAGCTTTCGAAATGTGGTGCTACAGAAGAATGCTGAAGATTAGATGGGTAGATCGCATAACTAATGAGGAAGTATTGAATAGGATTGGGGAGAAGAGAAGTTTGTGGCACAACTTGACCAGAAGAAGGCATCGGTTGGTAGGACATGTTCTGAGGCATCAAGGGATCACCAATTTAGTATTGGAGGGCAGTGTGGAGGGTAAAAATCGTAGAGGGAGACCAAGAGATGAATACACTAGGCAGAGACAGAAGGATGTAGGCTGCAGTAGGTACTGGGAGATGAAGGAGCTTGCAGAGGATATAGTAGCATGAAGAGCTGCATCAAACCAGCCTCTGGACTTAATACCACAATAACATTATATTGTTATAACTAAATATTTCTATTATATATCCCATTCCCTTGAATGGCACGAAATGCATATATTATATCTCCAGATTTATTTACTCATATTCAAGAATTCATCTATGGTGTAGAAGGAGTTGTCAAGGAGTTATCATTTCAATTTGGTTTTGAAAGTATTACAGCTGTCTGTTATTTCATCTGGCAATTTATCAAAAAGTTTTATAGCAGCATATTTTACCACTTTCTGTGCTGAAGATAGGTTAAGTAAAGGATAGTGTAGGTCTTTTTTCTGGTATGGTATTCATGGATGTCGCTGTTGATTTTAAACTGGCCCATGTTGTTGATAAAAAATTTCATTAGTGAGTAAATGTACGGTGAAGCAGTTGTAAGAATCCCTAACGTCTTAAACAGATGCCTACAAGATGTACGACTATGAACCCCACACAGTATTCTAACTACTTTCTTTTGAGCAGTGAATACTTTTTGTTTAAGTGTTGAGTTGCCCCAGAATATTATTCCGTATGACGTCAGAGAGTGGAAGTATGCCAGGCGGAGTGGCCGAGCGGTTCTAGGCGCTACAGTCTGGAGCCGCGGGACTGCTACGGTCGCAGGTTTGAATCCTGCCTCGGGCATGGATGTGTGTGATGTCCTTACGTTAGTTAGGTTTAAGAAGTTCTAAGTTCTAGGGGACTGATGACCTTAGAAGTCCCATAATGCTCAGAGCCATTTGAACCCTTTTTTTTTCTACATCCTCAAAACTGATTGCAAAAGTTGCTGAACCTTGTCGCTTTAGGAGATCTAAAATATGACTTTTCCAATTAAGATTCTCATTTATATGTACACCCAAAAAGTTAGTATGCTCTATCCTGGCTACTGACTTCCTTTGATGTGTTACGTTTATTGAAGGAATTATACTTTTTGCAACAGAAAATTGGATGTACTGCGTTTTTTCAAAGTTCAGATCAAGCCCATTCGCAGAAAACCAATTAATAACTTTTCCAAAGACCTTATTTGAATCATTTTCTATCGGACTTTCTTTTACTGGATTAATAATTATTTTGTATCATCAGCAAACAGTGTCAGTTCAGCATCTTGTTTCACATAAGAATGGAGTTCATTCACATATATCGAGAACAGTAGGGGACCCATGATCGAACCTTTAACGGGCTACGGCAGCATACGAGCGACGCGAGTGTCTTTGCTAACAGCACAACATCGCCTGCATTGCTTCTGCTGGACCCTACACGTCTGCAAAACCGTGGCCTGATGAGATGAGTCCCGATTTAATTGATACGAGCTGATGGTATGGTTCGGGTGTGGCACAAACCGCACGAATCTATGGACCCAAGATGTCAACAGGGCACTGCACAAGCTCTTGGTGGCTCCAAAATGGTCTGGGCTGTACTTGCATGGAATGGACTGGGTCCTCGGGTCGAACTGAACCGATCAATGGGAGAATTTGGAAATTTCAGGTAAAGTCTGCTGAGGTCATCGGTCCCTAAGCTTACGCACTACTTAATCTAAGTTACGCTGAGGACAGCGCAGACACCCATGCCAGAGGGAGGACTCGAACCTCCAAGGCGGGGGGGGTGGGGGGGGTGGGGGGAGAGGGGGGGCGGGGGGGCGGGGGGGGAGGGGGGGAGGGGGGTGGAGCCGCGCGAACCGTTATAATACGCCACAGACCGCGCGGCAAACCGATCGATGTAATGTTCGGCCATTTGGAGATCATTTGCAACCATTCATGTTGGAATTTTTGTGGATGACTACGCGCCATGTCACCAGGCGACAGTTGACCGCGACTGGTTTTAAGAACATTTTGGACAATGATAATTAAATCGAAACCCTTAGCTGCCGACAAGTGTTGTTGATATACACTAATTAGCACAGCTCAAAATGTGTGCCCCACCCGGGACTCGAACCCGGGTTCTCTTGCTTACATGGCAGACGCTCTATCCATCTCTTTTCTTTTTTCTTCGGTATTGTTCGTTGCCTTTGGTCTGAGTGGACGTCCTTCGAAGCTGATCGTTGATTCCTTTACTCAGTTTTTTTTTTTACTATAAAGGGCGAGCAACCATATGAGCGATAACACGCTGAGCTACCACGCCGGCGGTATAAATAGCATGAAAGAGCGTTGAACACGGCTCGTCTGCTTTGTAGCCCAATACCGTGCCCACTTAACCACGACACCGCGGCAAAATCTCCGACCCACCCGGGAATCGAACCCAGGCCCTTAAGATTGACATTCTGTCGCGCTGACCACTTTTTTTTAAAATCTCATTTTGTTCGTTTTCGTTCGTTGTACCTGCTCGGGGCGGACGTCGCAAGACACCCGTTTCAGCTCGTCGTTGATCCATTTACTCAGTTTTTTTATTATATATATATATATATATATATATATATATATATATATACTCCTGGAAATTGAAATAAGAACACCGTGAATTCATTGTCCCAGGAAGGGGAAACTTTATTGACACATTCCTGGGGTCAGATACATAACATGATCACACTGACAGAACCACAGGCACATAGACACAGGCAACAGAGCATGCACAATGTACAGTATATATCCACCTTTCGCAGCAATGCAGGCTGCTATTCTCCCATGGAGACGATTGTAGAGACGCTGGATGTAGTCCTGTGGAACGGCTTGCCATGCCATTTCCACCTGGCGCCTCAGTTGGAACAGCGTTCGTGCTGGACGTGCAGACCGCGTGAGACGACGCTTCATCCAGTCCCAAACATGCTCAAGGGGGGACAGATCCGGAGATCTTGCTGGCCAGGGTAGTTGACTTACACCTTCTAGAGCACGTTGGGTGGCACGGGATACATGCGGACGTGCATTGTCCTGTTGGAACAGCAAGTTCCCTTGCCGGTCTACGAATGGTAGAACGATGGGTTCGATGACGGTTTGGATGTACCGTGCACTATTCAGTGTCCCCTAGACGATCACCAGAGCTGTACGGCCAGTGTAGGAGATCGCTCCCCACACCACGATGGCGTGTGTTGGCCCTGTGTGCCTCGGTCGTATGCAGTCCTGATTGTGGCGCTCACCTGCACGGCGCCAAACACACATACGACCATCATTGGCACCAAGGCAGAAGCGACTCTCATTGCTGAAGACGACGCGTCTCCATTCGTCCCTCCATTCACGCCTGTCGCGACACCACTGGAGGCGGGCTGCACGATGTTGGGGCGTGAGCGGAAGACGGCCTAACGGTGTGCGGGACCGTAGCCCAGCTTCATAGAGACAGTTGCGAATGGTCCTCGCCGATACCCCAGGAGCAACAGTGTCCCTAATTTGCTGGGAAGTGGCGGTGCGGTCCCCTACGGCACTACGTAGGATCCTACGGTCTTGGCGTGCATCCGTGCGTCGCTACGGTCCGGTCGCAGGTCGACGAGCACGTGCACCTTCCGCCGACCACTGGCGACAACATCGATGTACTGTGGAGACCTCACGCCCCACGTGTTGAGCAATTCGGCGGTACGTCCACCCGGCCTCCCGCATGCCCACTATACGCCCTCGCTCAAAGTCCGTCAACTGCACATACGGTTCACGTCCACGCTGTCGCGGCATGCTACCAGTGTTAAAGACTGCGATGGAGCTCCGTATGCCACGGCAAACTGGCTGACACTGACGGCGGCGGTGCACAAATGCTGCGCAGCTAGCGCCATTCGACGGCCAACACCGCGGTTCCTGGTGTGTCCGCTGTGCCGTGCGTGTGATCATTGCTTGTACAGCCCTCTCGCAGTGTCCGGAGCAAGTATGGTGGGTCTGACACACCGGTGTCAATGTGTTCTTTTTTCCATTTCCAGGAGTGTATATATATATTTTTTTTTTTTTACAGAGGGCAGCTAACCCCCTGACCGAACACGCTGAGTCACCGTGCCGGCGCCACTAAGCTACCAGGGAGACTCCATCAGAGCTACCGAGGGCACAGAGGATAGCGCGACTGCAGGGACTTATCTCTGGCACGCCTCCCGTGAGACACACATTCCCAACTTATTGTCCACAACCTACATTCGTAGTGTTCATTCTTCCGTGCGATTGCGCACGCTTTGCCCGAACTCTTATGGGACTCGTCAGCTTAGTGTGGCGCGAGTAATGAGTGGATGGGCAAATATCTATTAGGAACACTACGAGTGTAGGTTGTGGACAGTTGGGAATGTGAGTCTCACGGGAGATGTGCACACTCACACTAAGAGGGAAATATATCAATATATCAATAGTTAATGTACATGCACCAACAGAGGAAAAAGAGGATATAATTAAAGAACAGTTCTACAAAGACTTGGAAAAAGTATGGTGATTCTAGTAATAGGGAATTTTAATGCAAAAATAGCGAAGAATGAACATCTTTTTGGAGTTTCTGGAAAATATTCACTACATGAAGAAAACAACAACAGAGACTTACTATGCCAATTCGCAGCAAGAAATAATATGATTATTAAAAGTACCTGCTTTCCAAACAACCGAGCGAGGTGGCGCAGTGGTTAGCACACTGGATTCGCATTCGGGAGGACGACGGTTCAATCCCGCGTCCGGCCATCCTGATTTAGGTCTGCCGTGACTTCCCTAAATCGCTCCAGGCAAATGCCGGGATGGTTCCCTTCAAAGGGCACGGCCGACTTCCTTCCCCGTCCTTCCCTAATCCGATGAGACCGATGACCTCGCTGTCTGGTCTCCTTCGTCAAACAACCAAACCAAACCTTTCCACACAAAAGGATCCATGTGCGTGCTTGGAGGTCTGCAGTCAATGGAGTACTCAATCAGATTGACCATATTTTAGCGATTGCACGTCACTGCTCGTCAGTGACGGATGTACGGAGCTGCAGGTTAACAAACTGTGATTCAGACCACTTCGTGATAAAATCAGTCTTGAGAGAGAAACTGACACTAACAAATGGCAACAGAATGCGGGAGGTGATGAAATGGAATACAGAAAAACTGAAGATCCCTGATGGAGTAAAAAAAATACCAAGTAACACTAAGCAGAAAGTTGAGCAACGAAGAGACAGCAGTAGGAGTAGATGAAAGATGGAACAGGATTGAAAAAGCCATTAAGGATGCTGCAGAGGAAATAATAGGCATAAGAGGGAATAGAAGAACGCAGGAATGGTTTGATGAAAATTGCAGGTCAGCAGCAAAGGCAAAGAACAGAACCAGAAATAATATGGAACAATATAGAGAATTAAGGAGAAGAGCTAAAGAGAAAGAAAAGAGAGTGGAATGAGAAGAAATTTCGAGAACTGGAAGAATTAAAGGAACGGAGTGAAATAAGAAAGTTCTATCATGCCACATGCAAAACGAAGAATGGATTCCAACCAAAAACAATGGCCTGTTCCAGTAAAGACTGGAAGATGTTGAGGAAGAACAGATAGCGGGAAGACGGGTAGAGTATTTCAAAGATACACTAAGCACCAGCCTAGAAGAAGAAGAGACAGCCGCACAGGAGGGAAGAGTGGAGCTGGAAGTAGACAATGAAACGAATGAGGCAAGAAAGCCAACACTATAAGAGGTCTCCCAGACTGTGCACAAGTCAAAAAACAATCGAGCCCTGGGGAAGACAGCATAACTGCTGAATTAATATAAAACTGGTGGTGCGGCTGTAATAAAGGAACTGCACACGTTAATATCAGATATTAGGGAAACAGAAACTATGCCAGATAATTGGAAAATTGGAGTAATAATCCCCATTTATAAGAAAGGGGACAGAACAGCATGTGAAAACTATAGAGGTGTAACACTCCTAAGGAAGCTTACACACAAGTATATTAAACGAAAGGATACAGAAGTGTGCAGAAGGCATACTAGGGGAATACCAGTGTGGCTTTCGACCAGACAGAGGAACAACTGATCAAATATTTGTGATAAAACAAGTTCTATGAATATTATATAGATCTGCATTTCCTATTCATCGACTTCAAACAAGCCTTTCACAGCATAAATCAACAAGAATTATACAGAGTTTTGAGAGAAGTTGGTATATGTGCTAAACTAATAAGACTAATCAGAATGACAATGACAGAGGCAAGAGCAAAAGTAAAGGTCCTTAGCAGTACAAGTGAAAGCTTTGACTTTATTAAAGGTTTGAAGCAATGTGATAGTCTCACCACTGTCCTATTTAACATAGCCCTGCATAGTGTAGTGAAGAGGCATCATATTTATGAAAACTAGCCAGATATGTGCATACGCTGATAACATTGCTATAGTAGGAAGAAATACCAATACACTCCTAGAAATACAGGGTGATTAAAAAAGAATACCACAACTTTAGGAATTTAAAACTCTGCAACGACAAAAGGCATAGCTAAGCACTATCTGTCGGCGAATTAAGGGAGCTATAAATTTTCATTTAGTTCTACATTTGTTCGCTTGAGGCGCTGTTGACTAGGCGTTAGCGTCAGTTGGTGCTAAGATGGCGACCGCTCAACAGAAAGCTTTTTGTGTTATTGAGTACGGCAGAAGTGAACCGACGTCAGTTGTTCAGCGTGCATTTCGAACGAAGTATGGTGTTAAACCTCCTGATAGTTGGGGTATTAAACAATGGTATAAACAGTTTACAGAGAATGGGTGTTTGTGCAAAGGGAAAAGTTCTGGACGGCCGAGAACGAGTGATGAAAATGTAGCACGCATCCAGCAAGCATTTGTTCGCAGCCCAGGAAAATCGACTCGCAGAGCTAGCAGAGAGCTGCAAATTCCACAATCAACTGTATGGAGAGTCCTACGAAAAAGGTTAGTTATGAAACCTTATCGTCTTAAATTGGTTCAAGCACTGTCTGCAGCTGATAAGATTAAAAGAATCGATTTCTGTGATTTTATCCTTGCTCAAATGGAAACAGATGAATCTTTCGTTTCAAAGATTGTGTTTAGTGATGAAGCATCTTTCCACCCTAACGGGAAAGACAACCGTCACAATGTCTGTATATGGGACACTGAGAATCCGCGGGAAACAACTCAGTATGAACGTGACTCGCCTAAGGTGAACGTCTTCTGTGCCATTTCAGCCAATAAAGTTTTTGGTCCCTTTTTCTTCGAAGGTGCTACTGTAACTGGACTACAGTATCTGGAGATGTTAGAGAATTGACTGTTCCCTCAGCTCGAACAAGAAGCACAACAATTCATATTTCAGCAGGATGGAGCGCCACCACATTGGCACTTATCTGTCCGTAACTACCTGAACGTCAACTACCCGAGACGATGGATCGGTCGCCAGGCAGCCCGTGACAGAGCACTTCATCACTGGCCTCCAAGAAGCCCTGGTCTTACCCCCTGCGACTTTTTCTTATGGGGGTATGTTAAGAATATGGTGTTTTGGCCACCTCTCCCAGCCACCATTGATGATTTGAAACGAGAAATAACAGCAGCTATCCAAACTGTTACGCCTGATATGCTACAGAGAGTGTGGAACGAGTTGGAGTATCGGGTTGATATTGCTCGAGTGTCTGGAGGGAGCCATATTGAACATCTCTGAACTTGTTTTTGAGTGAAAAAAAATCTTTTTAAATACTCTTTGTAATGATGTGTAACAGAAGGTTATATTATGTTTCTTTCATTAAATACACATTTTTAAAGCTGTGGTATTCTTTTTGAATCACCCTGTATATCGGGCAGTGGAAACAGAAGCCTTAAAAATTGGCTTCATAGTAAATGAAAACGAAACAAAATGTATGCTAATGTCACAATCTGAGGCCAGAAGAACCCCTAAAAACTTAAACATCAATGGGAGATCCTTCACAGGAGAGTACTCTTTCAACTATTTGAGAGCCCTAATAACAAAGGATAACAGTATTGGAAAGGCTATAAGGGAAAGAATACAAGCAGGAAACAGAGTTTAATTTGCAAATATGCAGCTTTTCAAAAATAGCCTTGTTACATGAAAAACAAAAATGATAATATATAATTCCATAGTCCGTCCAGTTATCACATATGGGTCAGAGGTATGGACCTTGACAGAACGCGATAAAAATGCACTAAGAACCATTGAGCGGAAAATACTAAGAAAAATCTATGGGCCAATATGGGAGGAAGAAGGCTGGAGAATACTCTACAATGCCGAATTAGAAGAGTTAATACAATGCTGAGCCGTAGTAAAATTTGTGAAATGACACCGGATACGATGGCTAGGACCCTTGGAGAGAATGGCAGAGGATAGAACTCCAAAGAAAATGATGAAAGGTGTGATCCATTCAGTTAGGCGAAAAGGGAGACCTAGAAGAAGATGTATAGACGAGAAGTGTGGAGGGAGATTGTTGAAGAAGGCAAGGCTTACCAAGGGCTGTAGCGCTACTGAAGAAGAAGAAGAAGAAGAAGAAGAAGAGTGGCCCAATCCTCTGAGCTCTCGATGGCTGACATGGATAGAGCGTCTGCCACGTAAGCAGGAGATTCCGGGTTCGAGTCCCGGCCCGGGGCACACATTTTCAGCTGTCCCCATTGATGTATATCAACAACATCAGTCGGCAGCTAAGGGTTTCGATTTAATTATAATATCATTCTAGAGAATCTGCACAGTCATCAGTTCTTTCGCGAACAGATACGATCTTCATATTGGACAGTTGTAAGTAGGCTGTTTAGGTTTTTTTACTGGTAACGCCACGTAGCGCTCTGAAAATCTATGGTTGTGCTGTGTGCAGTCTGTGGCTGGTTTGCATTGTTGTCTGCCATTGTAGTGTCGGGCAGCGGCAGCTGGATGCTAACAGCGCGTAGCGTTGCGCAGTTGGAGGTGAGCCGCCAGCAGCGATGGACGTGGGGAGAGAGATGACGGAGTTTTGAAATTTGTAAGAATTGGTGTCATGAACTGATATATATATTATGACTATAAAGGTAAATACATTGTTTACTCTCTATTAACATCTTTCATTTGCTAACTATGCCTATCAGTAGTTTGTGCCTTCAGTAGTTTGAATCTTTTATTTAGCTGGCAGTAGTGGCGCTCGCTGTATTGCAGTAGTTCGAGTAACGAAGATTTTTGTGAGGTAAGTGATTTGTGACAGGTATAGGTTAATGTTAGTCAGGGCCATTCTTTTGTAGGGATTATTGAAAGTCAGATTGCGTTGCGCTAAAAACTATTGTGTGTCAGTTTAAGCACAGTCTTGTATAAATTTTTCAAAAGGGACATTTCACAGTCTGAGCGAATGATTGGCCATCTAGATCGCTCCACACGAATCCCGTCCAACTCTTTAAGGGACATAATCGAGAGGTCAACTCGTGCAAAAAACAGAGGCCGCAAAGCTCAGTAATCCTGCAGGGGATTTCAAACGACTTATTGAGTCCATGCTGCGTAGAACTAGTGCAGTACGCCGGACAAGAGAAGGTCCGACACGATATTAGGAGGTGTCCCATGACTTTTGGCACCTCAGTGTACGGCCGGAAGCAGAGAACAATGGTAGCCGCGAGGACAGGAATCGTGAGGTCGCCTTGTGGAATTCATTTCAATAAAAAGTACGTATTTCTGCCCCTTCATTAGGCAGCGTTACTGCCCAACCGACAATATCCGATTATTCACTGTTCTAGTTCTTATTATGGTTGCCGTGTACATGTTTTTTTTTTTTATCAGGGCTGCCTAGTCAGCGGAATTTCCGCGTAAATTTGACGGATTTTACGCACTGTCAGAAGGTGAAATTTTGCATTTACCGGTCAACGGATTTTTTTTAACGGATTTGTGGATTGATGTTTGCTATAATACTTTTCCGTCTAATTCAGTCTTTCCAATATACAATTTCAGATTATATTTAGCGTCAAAAATGCTAAACTGGCAACAATATGGCTCCAGCTAACTCTTAATAATCAGATTTAGACATAGTGTTTCCCCTGCCTCTCCTTGCTTTTGACATTGCAGTTACAAGTTACTGAGGACCGAAGTCGATACAGTGCATAGTACTGAACTGTTAATATTGATGGTGCAGGTAATCGCGTTGTGATCAGAGATTTTCTTTATATTTTTTTTATTATTGTCTCATCAAAATGTCGAAGGAAAAGGACAGAAAACACACCCAAAAGCTTGGGAAAGAGTGGCTTAGCAACAAACAATTGAAAGACAGGCTTCTTGAGATATCCGCCGATCCTTCTACACTACCGGCCATTAAAATTGCTACATCGCAAAGATGACGTGCTACAGACGCGAAATTTAACGTAGAGGAAGAAGATACTGTGATATGCAAATGATTAACTTTTCAGAGCATTCACACGAGGTTGGCGCCGGTGGCGACACCCACAACGTGCTGACACGAGGAAAGTTTCCGACCGATTTCTCGTACACAAACAGCAGTTGACGGGCGTTGCCTGGTGAAACGTTGTTGTGATGCCTCGTGTAAGGAGGAGAAATGTGTACCATCACGTTTCCGACTTTGATCAAGGTCGGATTGTAGCCTATCGCGATTGCGGTTTATCGTATCGCGACATTGCTGCTCGCGTTGGTCGAGATCCAGTGACTGTTAGGAGAATATGGAATCGGTGGGTTCAGGAGGGTAATACGGAACGCCGTGCTGGATCCCAACGGCCTCGTATCACTAGCAGTCGAGATGACAGGCATCTTATCCGCACGGCTGTAACGGATCGTGCAGCCACGTCTCGATCCCTGGGTCAACAGATGGGGACGTTTGCAGGGCAACAACCATCTGCACGAACAGTTCGACGACGTTTGCAGCAGCACGGACTATCAGCTCGGAGACCACGGCTGCGGTTACCCTTGACGCTGCATCACACCTGATAGTCCGTGCTGCTGCAAACGTCGTCGAACTGTTCGTGCAGATGGTTGTTGTCCTGCAAACGTCCCCATCTGTTGACTCGGGGATCGAGACGTGGAGCACGATCCGTTACAGCCGTGCGGATAAGATACCTGTCATCTCAGCTGCTAGTGATACGAGGCCGTTGGGATCCAGCACGGCGCACCTTATTACCCTCCTGAACTCACCGATTCCATGTTCTGCTAACAGTCATTGGATCTCGACTACCGCGAGCAGCAATGTCCCGATACGATAAACCGCAGCCACGATAGGTTACAGTCCGACCTTCATCGAAGTCGGAAACGTGATGGTACACATTTCTCCTCCTTACACGAGGCATCACAACAACGTTTCACCAGGCAACGCCGATCAACTGCTGTTTGTCTATGAGAAATCGGTCGGAAACTTTCCTCATGTCAGCACGTTGTAGGTGTCGCCACCGGCGCCAACCTTGTGAATGCTCTGAAAAGCTAATCATTTGTATATCACAGCATCTTCTTCCTGTCGGTTAAATTTCACGTCTGTAGCACGTCACCTTCGTGGTGTAGCAATTTTAATGGCCGGTAGTGTATATTACTCGTCTCTCGCTCTATCCATATTTGTCCGAACTTCGAATATCTTGCACCAGTTTATATTGTCGAACGCTTTTTCTAGGTCTACAAATCCTGTGAAGGGGTCTCGATTTTTCTTTAGTCTTGCTACCATTACCAACCTCACCGTCAGAATTACCGTTCTGGTAGCAAATGGTTGAAATGGCTCTGAGCACTATGGGAGTTAACTTCTGAGGTCATCAGTCCCCTAGAACTAACCTAAGGACATCACACACATCCATGCCCGTGGCAGGATTCGAACCTGCGACCGTAGCAGCAGCGCGGTTCTGGACTGAAGCGCCTAGAACCGCTCGGTCACAACTGCTGGCTCTCTGGTACCTTTGCCTTTCCTAAAGCCAAGCTCATCGTCATCTAACACATCCTCAATTTTGTTTTCCATTTTTCTTGTGCCACCTGCTGCTTAAATTGCTGCTCCTGGTGCAGTACGATGCGCCAGAGCCATACGCAGCACACAGTGTTCTTCCCTCTCGGTAATTCCACGTGGCCGGTCTTCTTGCGATGGTACCTTCACCTGAGCATCCCTGCCAGCAGTCATGTACAGTGTCTACTCTGCTGCCAAGTCTTTCTGCAATGTCGCACAAGGAACATCCAGCTTCTCGCAGCTCTGTTTGGGTGCATCCGCACTGCCCCAGTTTCTTGGCAGGCTTCGACACGTGATTCTCCACTGTTTACTCGCAGTCGTGACTGGCGTCAGCTTCCTAATTTAAAAATGGAGCGAGTGCTAGCTTCCTTGTCAGGCGCCTGTTAGCTCAGGAACGAGATAGAAGAAGACGCAACAAAGACCCGAGACAATGCAGGTTTAGGAGGACAACAGTTTTCAGGAGCAGAAAAAAAGTGTAGTGGGAGTCATTTGATGGATGACTAGCACGATCAAAACGTACATTTTGAGACATTTTGCCACATGCTCGCATCTCATTTAGGATATGTGGCAGATTTGGCTAGACTGAAGACAGCAAAGGCTGGTAGCAATATTCGAAAATTATTCGGGTGGCACCTGCGCTCAGATACCTAGCAGATGGCTGTTCCTAATGCAGCCTAATTTACACACGTCAAAAATGTTTTGTATCACCTCGGATCCGAGAGTTCCGGAACCTGTACAGAAAATTGGAATAGAGATCAACATAAACATCATTTCCGCCCTTTTTATTGGTCATGAAAACCACACATTGCATGTTTTACCGCCATACAGCGAGACTTTCAGAGGTGGTGGTCCAGATTTCTGCACACACCGGTACCTCTAATACCCAGTAGCACGTCCTCCTGGACTGATGCATGCCTGTATTCGTCGTGGCATACTATCCACAAGTTCATCAAGGCTCTGTACCTCAACAGCAATTCGGCGTAGATACCTCAGAGTGGTTTGTGGGTCACGTCGTCCATAAACAGCCCTTTTCAGTCTATCCCAGGGATGTTCGATAGCGATCGTGCCTGGAGAACATGTTGGCCACTCTAGTCGTGCGATGTCGTTATCCTGAAGGAAGTCATTCACAAGATGAGCAAGATGAGGGCGCGAATTGTCGTCCACGAAGATGAATGCCTCGCCAATATGATGCTGATACGGTTGCACTTTCGGCCAGAGGATGGCATTCACGTATGGTACAGCCATTGCGGCACCTACCGGTACCTCAGCCCCGCATAATACCAGCCCCAAAACATCAGGGAACCTCCATCATGCTCCACACACTGGACAGTGTGTCTAAGGCGTACAGCTTAACCTGGTTGCCTCCAAACACGTCTGCGACGATTCTCTGGTCGAAGGCATACGTTGCCTGGTGAAACCTTGTCGTGATGCCTCGTGTAAGGAGGAGAAATGAGTACCATCACGTTTCCGACTTCGATAAAGGTCAGATTGTAGCCTATCGCAATTGCGGTTTATCGTATCGCGACATTGCTGTTCGCGTTGGTCGAAATCCAATGACTGTTAGCAGAATGTGGAATCGGAGGGTTCGGGAGAGTAATACGGAACGCCGTGCTGGATCCCAACGGCCTCGTATCGCTAGCAGTCGAGATGACAGGCATCTTATCCGCACGGCTGTAACGGATCGTGCAGCCACGTCTCGATACCTGAGTCAACAGATGGGGACGTTTGCAAGACAACAACCATCTCCACGAACACTTCGACGACGTTTGCAGCAGCACGGACTATCAGCTCGGAGACCACGGCTGCGGTTACCCTTGACGCTGCATCACAGACAGGAGCGCCTGCGATGGTGTACTCGACGATGAAACTGGGTGAACGAATGGCAATACGTCATTTTTAGGATGAATCCAGGTTCTGTTTGCAGCATCACGATGGTCTTATCCGTGTTTGGCGAGAAAGCTGTGAACGCACATTGGAAGCGTGTATTCGTCGTTGCAGTACTGGCGTATCACCGGGCGTGATGGTTTTGGTGCCACTGGTTACACGTCTTGGTCACCTCTTGTTCGCATTGACGGCACTTTGAACAGTGGATGTTACATTTCAGATGTGTTACGACCCGTGGCTCTACCCTTCATTCGATCCATGCAAAACCCTACATTTCAGCAGGATAATGCACGACCGCGTATTGCAGGTCCTTTACGGGCCTTTCTGGATACAGAAAATGTTCGACTGCTGCCCTGGCCTGCACATTCTCCAGATCTCTCACCTACTGAAAACGTCTGGTCAATGGTGGCCGAGCAACTGGCTCGTCACAATACGCCAGTCACTACTCTTGATAACTGTGGTATCGTGTTGAAGCTACATGGGCAGCTGTACCTGTACACGTCATCCGAACTCTGTCTGAGTCAATGCCCAGGCGAATCACGGCTGTTATTAATCCCAGAGGTGATTTTTCCGGGTGCTGATTTCTCAGGATCTTTGCAGCCAAATTGCGTGAAAATGTAATCACATGTCAGCTGTAATATAATCAATATATTTCTCCAATGAATACCCGTTTATCATCTGCATTTCTTCTTGGTGTAGCAATTTTAATGGCCAGTAGTATAGTTCAGTATCGAGTGGTTGTTCGTTTCGTTCTCTTCGCACGCCCATTCCAGATCCGTTTCAAATCTTTTTTGTACTCTTATCTTCTGATTCTCTTCGTATTCTATTCAGAGTCCACCGCAGGTAATTATAATGTGTTTTATGATTACGTAAATTACATAAAAATTACGTGGTATGTAATACATACATCTTTTCAGGTAAAAAAACGGTGTATCACATTACTTCACTACTTCGATAAACAGCAGAAGAAATACTTGTAAAAGGTAAGATTTTTTTGTTATTACATATGAAAAGGACGTCAGCATGTTCATTGTTATGGACGGCATACCGACTCACCAACGAATGAAGCCGGCATTTCGTAATTGTGTGTATAGTGACACATTTTGTAAAGAGAATATGATTACAATATTATTTCATCATTTTGATTTGCAACTTCTTGTATTGGCCGTGTTTGCAGTTAAAATTGTTGGATGTGAGGTCCGCCAGTTATGAAAAACACCGTTTTTCTCAGAACCCAAACATGTTTCGGCACCAATGTGCCATCCTCAGTGGGTTTCCGTTTTTATTTATTCTGCGATGCGAGCAATTTTGTTAAATGATTATAAAATTATGTGCATTTTTAGTTCAAACAACACATCGTTTCCTTTTGTAAATACCTTTACATTTGGTGTGCATGAATTTTCTGTATCACTGGTGTGTTAATTACTGCAGGTAGATTGTCATCTGCAACAAAACGATGTTGATGAGAAAGTTATTTTCTGGAGGTTAACCTATCTTGTAGAATGTAATTTAGTTGTTCGCGCCTATATTCGTTTGTACTTACGTTTTCGTGTGGCAAGCGCTCTGTGAAAAGTGTTTTACTACGTAATTTGTGGAAAAGTTATAGTCACGTGTGCATCACAACACCTCGGCATGATGCGGAGAATGGAAGTGCGTGCCACACGAGAACGTAAGTAAAAAAGAAAATAGGCGCGAAAGCATTGCGAAAAACTAAATTATATTCTAGAAGATAGGTTAACTAGCAGCAAAAAGCTTTCTCATCAACATCGTTTGGTTGCAGAGGTCAAGCTACCTGCAGTAGTTAACACACAAGTGATCCAGAAAACTCATGCACTCTAAATGTAAAGGTATTTATAAAAAGAAACGATCTGTTGTTTGAACTAAAAATGCACATAATTTTATAATCATTAAAAAAATGTTCACATTGCAGAATAAATAAAAACGAAAACCCACTGATGATGGCAGAGTGGTGCCGAAACATGTTTGGGTTTTAAGAAAAAACGGTGTTTTGCGTAACTTGCAGACCTCACGTCCAACAATATTAATTCAGTGGTACAGGGTGGCGCACGAAATATCGGTCCCGAGTACTAGAATGCTCATTGTCGCTTACCAGTCGTCATCTATTGTTTCGAAGTTGTCTGCATTAGTTTATTTGTTGTTTGTTCACTGCCTAATTATTACATGTTGTATCTATTCTGCTCGTAGCGGTCAACAAATCGTGCGTAACTGGTGATCAGTCTGTACTCGGGACGGGTATATCGTGCGCCACCTTATATTATTTCACAGCGATCAGCCACATAACGCTGCAGTTGGCTAAACGAGATGTTTTGCAGAATCACGAAAATTACAAGTGTCTCAGAATTCTGTTATGAATAAAAACTCTGCACTGCAGGAGGGAGGCAAGTGCCCCCTCTTGGCGCCTTCCATCTCCAGTCACCTACGCCACTAATTTTCAAATGTTCATAAGAACCACATATCAAGCACAAATGAATGGTGAACGAGTAAAAATGAACGGTTCCCAAACAAGAGCTATCAAGAGTGAACTAGTTCCCAAGCATGAACGACTTTTCCCATCTCTAACACAAATGCAGTGAAATAACGTAGGCAAGATATAGCACTCCGTCTTCGGGCCACAAGTGGCCTACCGGGACCATCCGACCGCCGTGTCATCCTCAGTTGAGGATGCGGATAGGAGGGGCGTGTGGTATTCTTGACCGAAGCCGCTACTATTCGGCCAAGTAGCTCCTCAATTGGCATCACGAGGCTGAGTGCACCCCGGAAAAAGGCAACAGCGCGTGGAGGCCTGGATGGTCACCCATCCAAGTGCCGGCCACGCCCGACAGCGCTTAACTTCGGTGATCACACGGGAACCGGTGTAGCCACTGCGGCAAGGCCGTTGCCTTAGGCAAGATATAAGTACGCGAATTTCAGCTTTCAGATGGTAGGCAATAAAGTAAAGAAATCTTCCAGTCTTGGGGTGCGGTGCAGGTGCGGCAGGCTATAAATGCTGTTAGCAGGGATTAGGTGGGATGGTTGCGGACGTCAAAAGCATTCGGAGGCTACTCTCAGAAGACGAACTGAGAATCTTCAGTGGTGTTCAGAAAGGACTGGGTAGATTCCAACCAACTTTCAACACTGCATTGGAGCGTGAACTGAAACCATTGGAGTCGCGCATGTTTGGTATGACTATCAGGGATGAGAGACAACTTGCATTCCAAATAGCTGAGTAAAGCAAACAGGAAACTTAGAGTTACAAAAGAAATATTGTACGAAAAAGACCTTTTTGGTGACAACCATGATACTTCCGGAGATTGTCACTGCTCGTACTGTTCGGAACTTTACTCGCATTCAAAACCCGGAAAACACTGGTTACAGCGTCAGCAGTGTGATTTGTGGGCACACAGTTGAAGGAGTCTGATAGCTGGTCCAATGTTTCTTGTTAATGGGCTCTGAAAAGAACTGATTCTGCTATTTAGTTGATACGTCATTGCCAGGAGATCCTGTGGATAATCTGGCTGCCTGCAATCACTGTTGCTCAATTAGCACCAGCAAGGAGGCACGTGTAGGGTATTTTAAGGTTAAACCTGCGGACGCGGGCAGCGCAGATGTGCGCCTGCACAACATCTTGTCAGGTGCTAAACTTCCAAGTGGATTCGACCTACCACGCAAGACCTGGACAACTCTCAACAGAAAGCGTACCGGCCACGGCCGATGCAGGGATGCTCTCTCTAAGTGGAAGAAGCTGCCTGATCCAGCCTGTGACTGAGGGGCTCCATACCAGACTGTTCAGCACGTTGATGGTGTCGGAAGTTCCGTGCGGCTTCTCGCGGATGATGCTGTATACAGAGAAGTTGCAGCATTAGAAAATTGTAGCGAAATGCAGGAAGATCTGCAGCGGATAGGCACTTGGTGCAGTGAGTGGCAACTGACCCTTAACATAGACAATTGTAATGTATTGCGAATACATAGAAAGAAGGATCCTTTATTGTATGATTATATGATAGCGGAACAAACACTGGTAGCAGTTACTTCTGTAAAATATCTGGGAGTATGCGTGCGGAATGATTTGAAGTGGAATGATCATATACACTCCTGGAAATTGAAATAAGAACACCGTGAATTCATTGTCCCAGGAAGGGGAAACTTTATTGACACATTCCTGGGGTCAGATACATCACATGATCACACTGACAGAACCACAGGCACATAGACACAGGCAACAGAGCATGCACAATGTCGGCACTAGTACAGTGTATATCCACCTTTCGCAGCAATGTAGGCTGCTATTCTCCCATGGAGACGATCGTAGAGATGCTGGATGTAGTCCTGTGGAACGGCTTGCCATGCCATTTCCACCTGGCGCCTCAGTTGGACCAGCGTTCGTGCTGGACGTGCAGACCGCGTGAGACGACGCTTCATCCAGTCCCAAACATGCTCAATGGGGGACAGATCCGGAGATCTAGCTGGCCAGGGTAGTTGACTTACACCTTCTAGAGCACGTTAGGTGGCACGGGATACATGCGGACGTGCATTGTCCTGTTGGAACAACAAGTTCCCTGGCCGGTCTAGGAATGGTAGAACGATGGGTTCGATGACGGTTTGGATGTACCGTGCACTATTCAGTGTCCCCTCGACGATCACCAGAGGTGTACGGCCAGTGTTGGAGATCGCTCCCCACACCATGATGCCGGGTGTTGGCCCTGTGTGCCTCGGTCGTATGCAGTCCTGATTGTGGCGCTCACCTGCACGGCGCCAAACACGCATACGACCATCATTGGCAGCAAGGCAGAAGCGACTCTCATCGCTGAAGACGACACGTCTCCATTCGTCCCTCCATTCACGTCTGTCGCGACACCACTGGAGGCGGGCTGCACGATGTTGGGGCGTGAGCGGAAGACGGCCTAACGGTGTGCGGGACCGTAGCCCAGCTTCATGGAGACGGTTGCGAATGGTCCTCGCCGATACCCCAGGAGCAACAGTGTCCCTAATTTGCTGGGAAGTGGCGGTGCGGTCCCCTACGGCACTGCGTAGGATCCTACGGTCTTGGCGTGCATCCGTGCGTCGCTGCGGTCCGGTCCCAGGTCGACGGGCACGTTCACCTTCCGCCGACCACTGGCGAGAACATCGATGTACTGTGGAGACCTCACGCCCCACGTGTTGAGCAATTCGGCGGTACGTCCACCCGGCCTCCCACATGCCCACTATACGTCCTCGCTCAAAGTCCGTCAACTGCACATACGGTTCACGTCCACGCTGTCGCGGCATGCTACCAGTGTTAAAGACTGCAATGGAGCTCCGTGTACCACGACAAACTGGCTGACACTGACGGCGGCGGTGCACAAATGCTGCGCAGCTAGCGCCATTCGACGGTCAACACCGCAGTTCCTGGTGTGTCCGCTGTGCCGTGCGTGTGATCATTGCTTGTACAGCCCTCTCGCAGTGTCCGGACCAAGTATGGTGGGTCTGACACACCGGTGTCAATGTGTTCTTTTTTCCATTTCCAGGAGTGTATAATTAGTTGTTGGTAAGGCGGGTACCAGGTTGAGATTCATTGGGAGAGTCCTTAGAAAATGTAGTCCATCAACTAAGGAGTTGGCTTACAAAACGCGCGTTCGACCTATACTCGAGTATTGCTCGTCAGTGTGGAATCCGTACCAGGGCGGGTTGACGGAGGAGATAGAGAAGATCCAAAGAAGAGCGGCGCGTTTCGTCACAGGGTTATTTGGTAAGCGTGGTAGCGTTACGGAGATGTTTAGCTAACTCGAGTGGCAGACTCCGCAAGAGAGGCGCTCTGCATCGCGGTGTAGCTCGCTGTCCAGGTTTCGAGAGGGTGCGTTTCAGGATGAGGTATCGAATGTATTGCTTCCCCCTACTTATACCTCCCGAGGAGACCACAAATATAAAATTAGAGAGATTCGAGCGCGCACGGAGGCTTTCAGACAGTCGTTCTTCCCGCGAACCGTACGCGACTGGAACAGGAAAGGGAGGTAATGACAGTGGCACGTAAAGTGCCCTCCGCCACACACCGTTGGGTGGCTTGCGGAGTATAAATGTAGATGTAGATGTAGATTGTCAGTGAATTCAGGATCCGAGCCTATCACGGTGCCGAATAGGACTTCTTGCTAGCAACTGCAGATGCAGTGCGCTGGATTGAAGGACTGCATATTCAACTGTAAAGACAAACTTAAGTTTCTTGTGTGGCAATATGTACATATGTATACGTAATTTAATATTATGGTATGTCTGTATTAGCCATACGCTAAAGGCGCACACTGAATGTGCTGGAGTAAACCACAGAACGAAAAACTTTATTTGTGATATCTGCAAAGATATAGGATTGATGGATTATTATTGTTTGTAAAACGGAACGAATTTTGTTGGTTCATGGATTAACATTTGTAAACCTACTTTGTCTTCACTTTTTGTGTGACTGAACTGAGTTGATATTGTTGAACAACTTTTTCAGTAATACAATAGTGACCTAAAACCAAAATTGTGTGTAATTTAAGCCGGACTTCCCCTACGTGCACCTCCACTGGCTTCACGGTTGTTGGACTGTATTTTATAATTCGAGTCTGTGGTATCCCACAAGACAAGATACTGTTCATCAGTATTTATGAATGTAATAGTAAAATCGTCGGTCCTAACCATTTTAAAAGAAAAACAGATGTCTAATACACAGAAAAAGAAAAAAAAACAATGGACGAGTGCAGAGAGCCGACTGCTCAAGATCTCTCGTCGTTCACACCACTCAATATGGCGCCCATCAGTGCATTCTGCACAAAAATGGCTCGCAGC
This sequence comes from Schistocerca gregaria, assembly GCF_023897955.1. Lineage (NCBI taxonomy): Eukaryota > Metazoa > Arthropoda > Insecta > Orthoptera > Acrididae > Schistocerca > Schistocerca gregaria. The sequence continues at coordinate 69,897,232 of NC_064930.1, forward strand.
ACTATGGGACTTAACATCTGAGGACGGTGCGGCTTTCTTTGGGATCGGAATTGTTATATTCTCCTTGAAGTCAGAGGGTATTTCGCCTGTCTCATACATCTTGCTCACCAGATGGTAGAGTTTTGGCTATATGTAGTTCTAATGGAACGTTGTCTACTCCCGGGGCCTTGTTATCACTCAGGTCTTTCAGTGCTCTGTCAAACTCTTCACGCAGTATCGAATCTCCCATTTCGTCTTCATCTACATCCTCTTCCATTTCCATAATATTGCCCTGAAGTACATCGCCCTTGTATAGGCCACCTATATACTCCTTCCGTCTTTCTGCTTTCCCTTCTTTGCTTAGAACTGGTTTTCCATGTGAGCTGTTGATATTCACACAAGTGGCCCTCTTTCTCCAAACGTCTCTTTTAATTTTCCTACAGGCACTATCTATCTTACCGCTAGTGATATATGCCTCTACATCCTAAAATTTGTTCTCTAGCCATCCCTGCTTAGCCATTTTGCACTTCCTGCTACACTATCCTGTGCAAGCTTCTTCATCTCCCAGTACCTGCTGCAGCCTACATCCTTCTGAATCTGCTTACTGTATTCATCTCTTGTCCTCCCTCTACGCGTTTTACCCTCCACGCTGCCCTCCAGTACTAAGCTGGTGATCTCTTGATGCCTCAGAACATGTCCTACCAACCGATACCTTCTTCTAGTCAACTAGCGCCACAGATTTCTCTTCTCCCCAATTCTGTTCAATACCTCCTCATCAGTTATGTGATCTGCCCATCTAATTTTCAGCATTCTTCTGTAGCACCACATTTTGAAAGCTTCTATTCTCTTTCTGTCCAAACTATTTATCATCCATACAAATATTTTCAGAAACGACTTCCTGACACTTAAGTCTATACTCTATGTTAACAAATTTCTCTTCTTCAGAAACGCTTTCCTTGCCATTGCCAGTCTACATTTTATATCCTCTCTACTTCGACCATCATCAGTTATTTTGCTCCACAAATACCAAAACTCATTTACTACGTTAAGTGTCTCATTTCCTAATCTAATTCCCTCAGCATCACAAGACTTAATTCGACTACATTCCATTATCCTCGTTTTGCTTTTGTTGATGTTCATCTTATATCCTCCTTTCAAGACACTGTCCATTCCGTTCAACTGCTCTTCCAAGTCCTTTGCTGTCTCTGACAGAATTACAATGTCATCGGGGAACCTCAAAGTTTTTATTTCTTCTCCATGGATTTTAATACCTACTCCATATTACCTTTTGTTTCATTTACTGCTTGCTCAATATGCAGATTGAATAACGTCGACGATTGGCTACAACCATGTCTCACTCTCTTCCCAACCACTGCTTCTCTTTCATGCCCCTCGACTTTACAGCTGCCATCTGGTTTCTCAAAAATGGTTCAAATGGCTCTGAGCCCTATGGGACTTCTGAGGTCATCAGTCCCCTAGAACTTAGAACTACTTAAACGTAACTAACCTAAGGACAGCACACACATCCAGACCCGAGGCAGGATTCGAACCTGCGACCTTAGCGGTCGCGCGGTTCCAGATTCATCTGGTTTCTGTACAAATTATAAATAGCCTTTCGCTCCCTGTATTTTACCCCTGCCATCTTCAGAATTTGAAAGACAGTGTTCCAGTCAACATAGTCAAAAGCTTTCTCTAACTCTACAAAAGCTAGAAACGTAGGTTTGCCTTTCCTTAATCTATTTTCTAAGATAAGTCGTAGGGTCAGTATTGCCTCCCGTGTTCCAATATTTCTACGGAATCCAAACTGATCTTCCCCGAGGTCGGCTTCTACAAGTTTTTCCATTCGTCTGTAAGGAATTCGTGTTAGTACTTTGCAGCCGCGACTTATTAAACTGATAGTTCGGTAATTTTCACATCTGTCTACACCTGCTTTCTTTGGGATTGGAATTATTACATTCTTCTTGAAGTCTGAGGGTATTTCGCCTGTCTCATACATCTTGCTCACCAGGTGGTAGAGTTTTGTCAGGACTGGCTCTCCCAAGGCCGTCAGTAGTTCCAATGGAATGTTGTCTACCTCTGGGGCCTTGTTTCGACTTAGGTCTTTCAGTACTCTGTCAAACTCTTCACGCAGTATCGTATCTCCCATTTCATCTTCATGTATGTCCTCTTCCATTTCCATAATACTGTCCTCAAGTACATCACCCATGTATAGACCCTCTATATACTTCTTCCACCTTTCTGCTTCCCTTCTTTGCTTAGAACTGCGTTTCAATCTGAGCTCTTGAAATTTGTACAAGTGGTTCTCTTTTCTCCAAAGGTCTCTTTAATTTTCCTGTAGGCAGTATCTATGTTGACCCTAGTGAGATAAGCCTCTACATCCTTACATTTGTCCTCTAGCCATCGCTGCTTAGCCATTTTGCACTTCCTGTCGATCTCATTTTTGAGACGTTTGTATTCCTTTTTGCCTTTTTTTGTTTTTGTATTTTCTCCTATCACCAATTAAATTCAATATTTCTTATGCCCTCGTCTTTTTGCCTACTTGATAATCTCTTGCCTTCACTATTTCATCCCTCAGCTACCCATTCTTCTTCTACTGTATTTCTTCCTCTTGTTCTTCTCAATCGTCCCCTAATGCTCTCTCTGAAGCTCTCTACAACCTCTGGTTCTTTCAGTTTGTCCAGGTCCCACCTCCAGTAATAAGATATCTGATACATAACTAAGACCTACTTCCAAGAGCGTAACAACACCAGTGTACATGTGCTACGGCTTCTGACTAATCATCGCGTTTATGTTTGCTTACATCAGGTTTATTCTTATGATGAACGGATTATACGGCTTCTGGCCAACCACTGCGTCTGTGTTTAGTCACATCGTGTTTATTCTTATGATGAACAGAGTATAGTCCTGGTAGGGTATATAAAGGGGCGTGAGCAGCATCATCTGATCACTGGGAGTGTCAGGTGCTCGTGTGAGATAGCGCTATCAGCATCCGACAGTGCTTGAAAGGGGCTGATTTTGGGTCTCCATTTGGCCAGATGGTCGAATCGTGCAGTATCGAGATTTGTGGCGCATTCAGATGTGTCAGTCAGCTAAAGTCCGACTGCATGTCTGCAGTCGACCACATCTGACCACCACAACGAAAGATCGCAGTACTGAACACCATCACCAGACCCCTTCACATCTGCAACTGCCATACGAGAATATGTTCACTGGACTCGAATTCAGGAAGACGGTGGTCCAAACCGGCGCCTGGCCGACCACAAACGGGTTTTCCGTGATTTCCCCTAAATCGTCCCAGGCATATCTCGGGACGGTACTTCGACAGGGGACGGCCGATTTCCTTCCCCATCCTTGACACAACCCGAGCTTGTGCTTCGTATCTAATGGTTTCGAGATAAGTTCAGCCGAAATCTTTGCCAAGAACCTAACAGTCACCCGAAAAGATAGGCTATGCGCAGTGCGTGTTGGAGTGTTTGTTGCTATTAGAAGTAGTTTATCTTGCAGCGAAATTCATGTAGATAGTTTCTGTGAGTTAGTAATGGCAGAGGTCATTGTTGGCAACCGGAATAAAATAATGACTGGATCCTTTAAGCGGCTCTGAGCACTATGGGACTTAACATCTATGGTCATTAGTCCCCTAGAACATGGAACTACTTAAACCTAACTAACCTAAGGACATCACACAACACCCAGTCATCACGAGGCAGAGAAAATCCCTGACCCCGTCGGGAATCGAACCCGGGAACCCGGCAGCAGGAACGCTACCACACGATCACGAGCTGCGGACGATCCTTTAACCATCATCCTCCCAACTCAGCTGCGGACGATCCTTTAACCGTCCTCCCAACTCAGATGATACCATCGTTGAGACGTTCGAAGGAAATTTGAATTTAATTTGAAACCCGTGGCGGACTCATTCAATAATTGTTGGTAGGGACTTTAACTTACCCTCGTTATGTTGGTGAAACTACTTGTTTAATTTCGGAGGTACGCATGGTACATCATCCGAAATTGTACTTAACACATTCCCTGAAAATTATTTCGAGCCGTTAGTTCACGACCCCACGCGAATAGTAAACGGTTGTGAAAGCACAGTTGACCTCCTGTACTGTATCTTCTGGGATGACCATAAATTTGAAGTTTGTTAATGCTATGTAGTGATAATTATTGTATCAATAGCTGGCGATGTATGCCAAAGAATAAACAAATGCATTGTGCTGCAGTACATTGCATAGACATTCGAGATTATGTGTCGGAACTTTCTGCTCTTTTGTCTTCTTGGACTCGAAGAGGAAAGAACGATTGTCTGAGGTTCATCTTGATGTAATAGTCTATGTAAGTTGTAAACGAAACTAAAATATAATTATTCATGACTTCAGACTTGTGCACGGTACATAATTGGTTCAAATGGCTTTGAACACTACTGGACTCAATATCTGAGGTCATCAGTCCCCTAGAACTTAGAACTACTTAAACCTAACTAACCTAAGGACACCGTACACGTCCATACCCGAGGCAGGATTCGAACCTGCGACCGTAGCGGTCGCGCAGTTCCAGACTGTAGCGCCTAGAACCGCTCGGCCAGCCAGGCCGGCTTGGGAGACAATCTGAGCAGCTGCCATAGGTTGTTTGCAGGTGATGCTATCGTTTATCGTCTAGTAAAGTCGTCAGAATGTTTAGAAAAGATATATGTATGGTGCAAAAATTGGCAATTGACCCGAAACAACGAAAAGTGTGAGTGCTAAAAAGAAACCGTGAAATTTCGGTCGCGCGATAAATAAGTCAAATCTAAACGCCGTAAATTCAGCTAAATCCCTAGGAGTTACAATTAAGAACAACTTAAACTCGGAAAATGTTGTGGGGGAAGGCAAACCAAAAACTGCGTTTTATAGGCAGAACGCTTAGAAAATGTAACATATTTACTACAGAGACTGCCTACACTACGCTTATCCGTCTTCTTTTAGAATACTGGTGCGCAGTGTGGGATCTTTAACAGATAGTTCAAAGGAGAGCAGCACGTTTTGTATTATCGCGAAATCGGGGTTGCGGTGGACGTCATTAAAAGAAAGGTTTTTTTTCGTTGCGGCGGAATCTTCTCTCGAAATTTCAATCACCAACTTTCTCCTCCGAATGCGAAAATATTTTGTTGAAGCCGACCTACATTGGGAGAAACGATCATCATAATAAAATAAGCGATACCAGAGTTCGCACGGAAAGGTATAGGTGTTCGTTTTATCCGCGCGGTGTTCGAGATTGGAATAATACAGAAGTATTGTGAAGGTTGTAAAGTGACTTTTTTTTAATAATATGAATATTTATATATGTGTTTGGACAGAGAGAGAGAGAGAGAGAGAGAGAGAGAGAGAGAGAGAATTTTGGTTGCTGCATCTTTGAATGATGAGCTTCTGCATCAGTTGGTGACGTATTAGAATTTGGAGGAAGCTATTGTTCTTTAAGGTTTAAAGTACGACTCTGTTAGTTACTTGGCCGTATTGCGGATAGCTTTGAGGCCAAGTTTTCGTAGCTTTTCATACCTAAGGGACCATTGTCGTAAGTAAGTAAGATCAAACAGCAATCTGCTTTTCGTGAGAGGAGGAGATTGCTCTGCAAGCAAACTTCCTTCAAACTACACGTCCTCCTGCATCAAAATTGGTCAGTGGAGTTCAGCACCATACTATTGTACAACAACATAATCGAATTACTGTATTTGAGAAATTATGAGAGGTTGTTGCTTATTGAATGAAAACTATAGAGAATGTATTTCCTTTCCTGTATTTTAGTGAACTTTGTGCACTTACAATTCTGTCCATTGATAGACGGCAACGACAATGAAGTTTACCTCCTTTTCCAAAAACAACATATTTCTGTTCTTCACTTACATAAAATTTGTATACATAAATGTTTGTCAACTCTTACACAAACTTTACTCGGTTTTATCACTAAAAAATCAATTTTCATTAAATATAACAATGCGTTCTGAGCGACGGCCTAGCAACACGTCCTCTTTCCACAAGATACAGATTAACAGTTCTCTTTTTTTTTTTAATAAAATCATTTTTTTTTTAAGTCCATACTCAAAGATTCACAAGTACTATCGTTGCGGGGATTGCGCGCTAGTTTGTTGCTGTCTAGCTGCGTTACACTTCACTTCAAGTACGTTTTTAATTAAATTTACGGTATTTACATACATTACTAAGCTTCTCAGAATGAAATTGGGCACAAATTAGTCGGTGAGTGAACGCCGTATATTAAAAAGTTTGTTTATGGGGCCATCACCCACGCCAAGCAAGGCGGTTGTTTTGTGATTAAAACCGCCTTTTCTTACTGCAACTTAATTTATTTTTCCCAGGCGCTTTTCGCCTTTTTCTTACTCTAAGGCATCTTCAGAGGGATCTAGAACGATACAGTTTTGTTATTTATTTATATTGACGATAAAGGATGACAGCCAAAACAGTTATTTATATGGAAAAACGCAACGTAAGCCGTTTGACAGTCTAAAAATAACAAACGTGTATCGTTCAACATTCCACTGAAGATGCCTTAGAGCAAGAAAAATGCGAAACGCGTCTGGGAAAAATAAAGTTGCAGCAAGAAAAGGCGGTTTTAATTACAAAATTGAGCAATCAATATTTTCTTTCTAAGTGGTGAGTTGCCTCAGAAAATTATTGTATAAGACGTTACTGAGTGGAAGTATGAAAAACATATCAGGAGGTTAATTCGTTTGTTTTCAAGACTAGCAATTACACGAAGATCAAAATTAGCTGAACATTATTGTTTGTTGTTGTTCTGTAATATGCTTCTTCCACTTCAGGTTTTCATCACTAAGTGCATGCAAACATTTTTAGCGTTCTACCGTATTTACTGGCTCCTGTTAGTATGCTACATCTATTGGTATGACTCTATTCGTTAACTGAATACAGTGTGCTTTCTCAAAATTTAGGGAGAGTCCATTTTCAGAGAACTACTTAAAAGTCGGCTAGGGTGGCCGAGCGGTTCTAGGCGCTAAAGTCTGGAGCCGCGCGACCGCAACGGTCGCAGGTTCGAATCCTGCCTCGGGCATGGATTTGTGGACTTCATTAGGTTGGTTAGGTTCAAGTAGTTCTAAGTTCTAGGGGACTGATGACCTCAGCAGTAAAGTCCCATTTGAGCCATTTTTGAACTACTTAATAATGCGCTGAGAAAAACATAATTAACAGTGTCCTCTGATACTTTCTCTCCAATAGGATTTAATATAACTCTAGCATCATCTGCAGTAAGTACCATCTTTGCTTGTTGAATGTTAAGCCTTCTCAATTGCTACGGTTATCTCCCCTTCCAACATTGTCTGAATTATTCACCCCAACTTTCCGCATTCTGTTTGTCGAGCATGACTGAAACCAATTGATGTGGAAAGCCATTACTTCTGCCGCATGGCTCTCACGATGTCATGCGAGAAAAGTGCGAGTTGGCTTTCGCATTATGGATGTTTTCGTAATTAATAGCAACATAAGCAAAGAAATCTATCTATAAACATGACTGGTTGCTAATTTCCAAAGACGAATGCGTAATTAAAGTAGACTGTTTCCCGCCGATTTCATGCGACACGTTCGGAAGCTTCGGCAATGGTTATCGCATTCTACCACTAGATGGCAGGCGCGGCGCAAACCGGCACGACGCAGCGCGGACTTTCGAACGTCAAACACAGATGGCACTGCTTGCCGCGCCGAATTACCATCTCTGGCAGACGAAATTTGAATGGTGCAGCGGTTGTTCGAAGCAACGCAACGCGGCGTATACACAAAATTGGTTGATTAGCAGCTTGTCAGCCCGCCGTAACGGCTCAGAAGCAATACTCAAGCTGATATTTTTGCTGGCCGATGCCGTGCCTACGACGCTAACACGGCATTGGCGTGACGTAGCTAGACACGCCGCTCGCTTACCTGTTTTCACAGCAAATTGAGGCCGAACGCTCTCCCGTTAAAGGCTCGTTCAGCTTTCAAACATCGCAGAAGCGCGGCGTACGCTGACCAGCGCAGAACGTGCCGGCTAAACACGTTATCGCTCCCGTCGCGGAAAAACGTCAAACAGTTCCATCGCGTGTTTTTGAAATACGACGCTGTGTACTGTCCGGTGCAGTGCCATCAATAAGTGTGACAACCTGTGCGCGTGAATGAAGACAGCTGCAATTTGTCCCGTTTGAATGAGATAAAAGTGTGATTACCCGACGAAAGAATAAGTGCTGGCGGAATAAACGTGACATAGTGCTTGGATCAACAATGCTCGCGCAGGATAATATAGTGTGAACCGATGATTAAATCCGAAATCGGCAACCGATTCCAAAGGCGCTCTCGCCGTCGCAAGATGAGTTCGCTTTTTAAGGAGTCGTTATGGGTGAGTACGCTTCAGTTTTGGATTCCTTTCTTTTTCTTTTTTTTCTGTCTGCTGTATAGCTATCCCGTGTAGTGTTTTAGGAAAATCTGAGATCCTACAGTATGTTGTTATTGTTTTTGTGGTCTTGAGTCCTGAGACTGGTTTGATGCAGCTCTCCATGCTACTCTATCCTGTGCAAGCTTCGTCATCTCCCAGTACGTACTGCAGCCTACATCCTTCTGAATCTGCTTAGTGTATTCATCTCTTGGTCTCCCTCTACGATTTTTACCCTCCACGCTGCCCTCCAATACTAAACTGGTGATCCCTTGATGCCTCAGAACATGTCCTACCAACCGATCCCTTCTTCTGGTCAAGTTGTACCACAAACATCTCTTCTCCCCAATCCTATTCAATACTTCCTCATTAGTTATGTGATCTACCCATCTAATCTTCAGCATTCTTCTGTAGCACCACATTTCGAAAGCTTCTACTCATGTCTAAACTATTAATCGTCCATGTTTCACTTCCATACATGGCTACACTCCATTCAAATACTTTCACAAACGACTTCAAGACACTTAAATCTATACTCGATGTTGATAAATTTCTCTTCTTCAGAAACATTTTCCTTGCCATTGGCAGTCTACATTTTATATCTTCTCTACTTCGACCATCATCAGTTATTTTGCTCCCCTAAATAGCAAAACTCCTTTACTACATTAAGTGTCTCATTTCCTAATCTTATTCCATCAGCGTCACCCGATTTAATTCGATTACCCTCCATTATGCTTGTTTTGCTTTTGTTGATGTTCATCTTATATCCTCCTTTCAAGACACTGTCTATTCTGTTCAACTAGTCTTCCAAGTCCTTTGCTGTCTCTGAAAGAATACAATGTCATCGGCAAACCTCAAAGTTTTTATTTTTTCTCCGTGGATTTTAATACCTACTCCGAATTTTTCTTTTGTTTCCTTTAGTGCTTGCTCAATATACAGTTTGAATAACATCGGGGATAGGCTACAACCCTGTCTCAATCCCTTCCCAACCACTGCTTCCTTTTCATGCCCCTCGACTCTTATAACTGCCATCTGGTTTCTGTACAAATTGTAAATAGCCTTTCGCTCCCTGTATTTTACCCCTGCCACCTTCAGAATTTGAAAGAGAGTATTCCAGTCAAAAGCTTTCTCTAAGTGTACAAACGCTAGGAACGTAGGTTTGCCTTTCCTTAACCTATATTCTAAGATACGTTTTACGGTCAGTATTGCCTCATGTGTTCCAATATTACTACAGAATCCAAACTGATCTTCCTAGAGGTCGGCTTCCACCAATTTTTGCATTCGTCTGTAAAGAATTCGCGTTAGTATTTTGCAGCTGTGACTTATTAAACTGATAGTTCGGTAATTTTCACATTTGTCAACACCTGCTTTCTTTGGGATTGGAATTATTATATTTTTCTTATCCTACAGTATAAGGCTCATTATTATCGTTTATTTAAAATTGTTATGATTTTGATGAAAGGAAAATACCGTATTAGTAGGTGACACTTGATAATATATGATTAATTGTTGTAAGAATGCCGTTTTAGTGGTTCGCACGCGTAGATGATGTGATTTACCTACACCAATATACGAGTGTTGGACAAAATGTGGAAACTGCAAAAACACAACACATTACCATCGTGTACAATACCTGTCGGTGTTTAATATATGTTCCAGTCGTATCAGAATGGATAAATACAGGTTCTGTATGGTTTCGAAGGAAGCCTTGTACCATTCTTCCTTCAAAATAGTGGTAAGTTAAGGCAGCTAACGATGACAGAGATGCACAGTGATCATGCACCCTTCTCGCCAAAGTAGATCACAAAGGCTCAATAATGTTGCGTTTTGGTGGCTGGTGGCCAGTGCCGATGTGACAATTCATTCTCGTGCTCGTAAAACCAGCCCTGCACGAATCAAGGTCTGTGAATAGGGGAGCTCTCGCATCGGAACCCACCAACATTCGGGAACAAACACAGTACCACAGGACAGAACTGATTAGCCAAAATGGTCACGTAATCTTTGACTGTAATGCGACCTTGAAGAGCAACAATGGGGCCCATGGAATACCGCGATATGGCTGCCAAAATCAGCACGGAACACCTGCCGCGTTTCATTCTTGGGACGTAAAGTCGACCATAAGTTGGAAACCGTGTGAAACAAGACACGTCCGACCAGATGACTTTCGTCCATTGCTCCATAGCCCAGACTTTATGGCTTCGTCACCTCGTTTTATCATAGCGAGCGTTTGCATCATTGATCAATGGTTTTGGAATTCTCTGCTGCTGAAGCTCTCTTCATGTTGTTTTTGTGCTCATAGTGTTCGCGAGTGCGACATTCAGCAGTTTTGCAGCAGTTGTCACCGTGTTTTCCGCCACAATCCTTTCCTAAGGCTGTCTGTACCCATATTTTCGCGCATTCCCTGTATGTCGTATGAATCTTGTTGAAGAACGCACAGATGCCGTTCGTGGCCAAATACAACAGGGAAAACTGCAGGTTTAGGTAGCATTTACCTTAATCCATTTTTCGCGATATTTCCGTAATTTTTGTAAAGACCCTGTATTCATAAAAATTGTTATATGTACGTTCCAGACCTCCTCAACCACTGTAGCGATTTCAACCACACTTGGTAGACATGTCACTTGTCTGGAAAGAAGGGCTATGGGCGTAAGGACCGGATACCGCTCACATGGAAAGGGATGAAAAGGGGGTGAGAAAAAATAAGCATAACTCAGGAACTTATGGAGCAATTTTAACCCAATCTTGTGTGTACGAGATTCACTATTTGTTTAAAAATACTGTGTGGATCATACATTCCTACCACCCTTACGGGTGGAGGTAAGGGCGAAAAATCGTGACACCGAGCGAGGTGGCGCAGTGGCTAGCACACTGGATTCGCATTCGGGAGGACGATGCGACCATCCTGATATACACTCCTGGAAATTGAAATAAGAACACCGTGAATTCATTGTCCCAGGAAGGGGAAACTTTATTGACACATTCCTGGGGTCAGATACATCACATGATCACACTGACAGAACCACAGGCACATAGACACAGGCAACAGAGCATGCACAATGTCGGCAATAGTACAGTGTATATCCACCTTTCGCAGCAATGCAGGCTGCTATTCTCCCATGGAGACGATCGTAGAGATGCTGGATGTAGTCCTGTGGAACGGCTTACCATGCCATTTCCACCTGGCGCCTCAGTTGGACCAGCGTTCGTGCTGGACGTGCAGACCGCGTGAGACGACGCTTCATCCAGTCGCAAACATGCTCAATGGGGGACAGATCCGGAGATCTTGCTGGCCAGGGTAGTTGACTTACACCACCTAGAGCACGTTGGGTGGCACGGGATACATGCGGACGTGCATTGTCCTGTTGGAACAGCAAGTTCCCTTGCCGGTCTAGGAATGGTAGAACGATGGGTTCGATGACGGTTTGGATGTACCGTGCACTATTCAGTGTCCCCTCGACGATCACCAGAGGTGTACGGCCAGTGTAGGAGATCGCTCCCCACACCATGATGCCGGGTGTTGGCCCTGTGTGCCTCGGTCGTATGCAGTCCTGATTGTGGCGCTCACCTGCACGCCGCCAAACACGCATACGACCATCATTGGCACCGACGCAGAAGCGACTCTCATCGCTGAAGACGACACGTCTCCATTCGTCCCTTTATTCACGCCTGTCGCGACACCACTGGAGGCGGGCTGCACGATGTTGGGGCGTGAGCGGAAGACGGCCTAACGGTGTGCGGGACCGTAGCCCAGCTTCATGGAGACGGTTGCGAATGGTCCTCGCCGATACCCCAGGAGCAACAGTTTCCCTTATTTGCTGGGAAGTGGCGGTGCGGTCCCCTAGGGCACTGCGTAGGATCCTACGGTCTCGGCGTGCATCCGTGCGTCGCTGCGGTCTGGTCCCAGGTCGACCACTGGCGACAACATCGATGTACTGTGGAGACCTCACGCCCCACGTGTTGAGCACGTCCACCCGGCCTCCCGCATGCCCACTATACGCCCTCGCTCAAAGTCCGTTAACTGCACATACGGTTCACGTCCACGCTGTCGCGGCATGCTACCAGTGTTAAAGACTGCGATGGAGCTCCGTATGCCACGGCAAACTGGCTGACACTGACGGCGGCGGTGCACAAATGCTGCGCAGCTAGCGCCATTCGACGGCCAACACCGCGGTTCCTGGTGTGTCCGCTGTGCCGTGCGTGTGATCATTGCTTGTACAGCCCTCTCGCAGTGTCCGGAGCAAGTATGGTGGGTCTGACACACCGGTGTCAACGTGTTCTTTTTTCCATTTCCAGGAGTGTAGGTTTTCCGTGCTTTCTCTAAATCGCTCCAGGCAAATGCCGGGATGGTTCCTCTGATAGGGCACGGCCGACTTCCTTCCCTAATGAGATGAGACCGATGACCTCGATGTTCGCTCTCTTCCTCCAAAACAACCCAACCCACAAATCGTAAAAATATTGCATAACGACCAATATTAGAGTCCAATCCATACTTTTTGCAGTTTTTAGGTTCATTAGTGACAGGGGCCATGACGGTCCACTTCTCGGTATGCAGTTGAGCGGTGGTGCCAATGATATATCAGACTGGGCACATGTATGTCTTGCCACCTGGAAAACATTACTGTTTGTGACAGTGGAGCACCCCTAGGCGGTCAGTACTGTTGCGCAATATTTCCGAAAGTGCAAAAATATGCAACGTTTTGGGGCTAGGTTGAGAGATTGCGCAATAATTTTGAGCACATCAAAGATTTTGCAACTATATTGCGCTGCCATAATACCTTATCCCGCCTGTAGACAGTACTGACACAATCCTTACCGGAGTCTCGCGGGCTACAGTTCAAAATAAGGCGAAAGAGCACCAAAATCCAATCAGTTTTGCGGTAATAGCGGCATGTTACATCAGATGTGCACAAAAACGGATACATTATATATGAATCGTATGAGTTGTTGCTGACAGAATACTGTCAACTACAGTACACATGGAGATTAAGGAAATTAATTAATGCGAAGTTATGAATAAAAGTATATGTAGATATGTATGTGTGTGTACATTATTTATACGAATGTAATCCTGCACACTAAATAATGCATCACACGTTTTCATTAGTATATCACAAATACTTCGAGGTGAATGAAATTGCAGTTGTAAATTTCAAGTCTTCGAAGGAGTTGCCAGTAACGTGGTATGTTAGCGTAACAGGTAAGCACTGACTTCGTAGAAATGCTTCTTTCGCAATTTTATTTCGTACTTTCGATTTATCTTTATATCTCTCATAAATCTTCCAGGTTCTTTGCTGTCTCTGGCAGAATTACAATGTCATCGGCGAACCTCAAAGTTTTTATTTCTTCTCCATGGATTTTAATGCCTACTCCGAACTTTTCTTTTGTTTCCTTTACTTCTTGCTCAATATACAGATTGAATAACATCGAGGAGAGGCTACAACCCTGTCTCACTCGCTTTCCAACCACTGCTTCCCTTTCATGTCCCTCGACTCTTATAATTGCCATCTGGTTTCTGTACAAATTGTAAATAGCCTTTCGCTCTCTGTATTTTATCCCTGCCACCTTCAGAATTTGAAAGAGAGTATTCCAGTCAACATTATCAAAAGCTTTCTCTAAGTCTACGAATGCTAGAAACGTAGGTTTGCCTTTCCTTAATCTTTCTTCTAAGATAAGTCGTAAGGTCAGTATTGCCTCACGTGTTCCAATATTTCTACGGAATCCAAACTGATCTTTCCCGAGGTCGGCTTCTACCAGTTTTTCCATTCGTCTGTAAAGAATTTGTGTTAGTATTTCGCAGCCGTGGCGTCACTATTCTATGAAGTAAAATATCAGTATCTTGAGACCTAACATACTTAGTGTTAAGGTGGTACGAAATCATTTAAACAATATATCGCAGTCGCAGACACTACCTATCGTATGAGGAAAGGGGGGAGGCGATCATATTTATGATTGAAAATTGGGTCGCTAATACTGAAAGCCTAACACACGCTGGTGTATGAAGAGCTACGGTGCGATGAGTGATGGGGGTAGCTGTTTCAAAATCGTGACCGTAGGTGCTAACAGGTTTTTCAGCGCAGCCAACTCAGTCAGCGATAGTTAGCAGTCGACAGCGCATTTAGCGTCTCTACAGACTCGCAACAGAAGCCGGCGTAGCACACTGAGATCACAGAAATGCTATTCGTAACTGAATTTGAAATTGTTTAAATTTATGTTTTTCAGTGAAGATTATCGACACTTACGCTGTTTATGAGGTATGTGCGCTGATCACGAGAGAAGTACCTATTCGTGAAAGAAACGCATATTTCTGAAGATATAAGTATATATACGCACGGATTTCTAAAAAAATGTTTTATTTCAAAAATTGTGTGTTAGTCATATCTGATGCGATCGTAACCAAAAAAGGCCTTATTTTCATATGGATAAAAAAAGATTAATTAACTGTATCAAATTTTTTTAATAAAAAGTAACGTATTGCATATGTATGCACGGAATTCCAAAAACTTTTTTTGGCAAAAAAGATGTAATTTGTGGTGTCACCGACAGACCCCCCACTTGCTAGGTGGTAGCAAGGCGCCATATTCAGTTACCATTGATATTGTGAATCATATACTGTCGCGAGCGACGTTCTTCATTAATGGATTAAAGTTAAGTAATCCACCAGCTAGGTCCGTTTTTCTTAACTCTAACTCCCTTGTCATGTTCCAGACCTCACGCCAGCCTGCGTGAGCTGAGACGCGTGCATTTCGGCCTCCTTTAGTAACACGGTGTTGGCTCTCCTGCCAACCACAACGTAATTAATAAGAAAATTTTCTCAAAAAATCATATTTATTTTGCACACATATACATTAAAGCTCGAATCACAGATTAGATAAAAAGAGCTACCTCAAGTTAATTTGCAGCATTAGGATAGATTTTTCGAACATGCTCAATGAAATTGTGGGATGGATTTCCCCCAAAACGTTGACGCCGAGAAACTCCGCCAGATAGTTATTCAGCATAGCACGGTGAGTTCCGAAACGCCTTTTTTTTTTTCTTTAGCTTTTTGCCAGACTGACTCCACGTGATTTGTGGTTGCGTTTGTAAAGGGATCGACAAAATAAAGCGAATGATTAACTGTCAGGTGATTGTAGCCCAAGTTCCTAATGGTGTTGTAAGCTTGCCACAAATCAGAAACTACTGTGGTTTCAGGCAAAATATACTTTTGCAAAATTGGCAACAAATGGGTAGCAGCAGGTCGTGGCACAGCAACCATAATGCTCTGCTTTGTCTCAACGTCGTAAGCTGAAAAGACCAATTGCTTCTGCACCGTATCACCTCGATGGTACTTTCTCCTGACGAAGCAACTCTCGTCTGTTTCAACAGTATGGCCAGGTCCGCCCAAAACTATTGGCTCAATTAAGAAATATTAATGGCAGATATCCCTACAAAACTGGCACCAATCGACCACAGTGTGCTCACTGCCAGTTTTGAGCTCCCTCATTAAAAACTGAATGGAAAATCTGGTAGAAGCCGACCTCGGGGAAGATCGTTTGGATTCCGTAGAAATGTTGGAACACGTGAGGCAATACTGACCTTACGACTTATCTTAGAAGAAAGATTAAGGAAACGTAAACCTACGTTTCTAGCATTTGTAGATTTAGAGAAAGCCTTTGACAATGTTGACTGGAATGCTCTCTTTCAAATTCTTAAGGTGGCAGGGGTAAAATACAGGAAGCGAAAGGCTACTTACAATTTGTACAGAAAGCAGATGGCAATTATAAGAGTCCAGGGACATGAAAGGGAAGCAGCAGTTGGGAAGGCAGTGAGACAGGGTTGTAGCCTCTCCCCGATGTTATTCAATCTGTATATTGAGCAAGCTGTAAAGGAAACAAAAGAAAAGTTCGGAGTAGGTATTAAAATCCACGGAGAAGAAATAAAAACTTTAAGGTTCGCCGATGACATTGTAATTGTGTGAGAGACGGCAAAGGACTTGGAAGAGCAATTGAACGGAATGGACAGTGTCTTGAAAGGATGATATAAGATGAACATCAACAAAAGCAAAACGAGCATAATGGAAAGTAATCGAATTAAATCGGGTGACGCTGATGGAATCAGATTAGGAAATGAGACACTTAATGTAGTAAAGGAGTTTTGCTATTTGGGGAGCAAAATAACTGATGATGGTCGAAGTAGAGAGGATATAAAATGTAGACTGCCAATTGCAAGGAAAAAGTTTCAGAAGAAGAGAAATTTATCAACATCGAATATAGATTTAAGTGTCAAGAAGTCGTTTCTGAAAGTGTTTGTATGGAGTGTAGCCATGTATGGAAGTGAAACATGGACGATAAATAGTTTAGACAAGAGAAGAATAGAAGCTTTCAAAATGTGGTGCTACAGAAGAATGCTGAAGATTAGATGGGTAGATCACATAACTAATGAGGTATTGAACAGAATTGGGGAGGAGAGGAGTTTGTGGCACAACTTGACAAGAAGAAGGGATCGGTTGGTAGGACATATTATAAGGCGTCAAGGGATCACCAGTTCAGTATTGGATGTCATCGTGGAGGGTAAAAATCATAGAGGGAGACCAAGAGATGAATACACTAAGCAGATTCAGAAGGATGTAGGTTGCAGTAGGTACTGGGAGATGAAGAAGCTTGCACAGGATAGAGTAGCATGGAGAGCTGCATCAAACCAGTCTCAGGACTGAAGTCCACAACAACAAACATTAAGAGCTTTTGCTTATTGAGTTCGAAATCCCACATGTAAGACAGTCTAAATGACTGCCAGCAAAAAATGACATTTTCCTGATTAACCATTTCTTTCTACAGTCCCTGCCAATGGAGCAGCGCCAAATTTCGCCATCTTTCCCTGTAGTTTTCTCCAGCTTCATCTCGTTGTATCCAACACAATTCCCATCTTCACACACCATATCGTTCTTCAAAAGACCTTGTTGCATAGCCGATTGTATAGAGCTTTGGGTGTTCTCCGTAACATGGTATCAATCTTCCATTACAGAGTCACTCAAATCTGATAAATTTCTCGCCATTTTGGCACTCATAGTAATATACGATACTTCAAAACAGACAGCCCCAACAGAAAAATATAAGTTGTTTGGCGGACTGATCAAGATACATAACTGTGAGCAACAGGGACATACACCATATGCAACAATATGCAAATCCAACAATAGCTATCATGGTTAATACGGGTAATAGAACTCTGCGAAGAAATATACTAAATTGTCTGCAGCATATCGGCATAGCAACATGAATAAGTTGGTGAAAGCAGACAATTAATTGGCTCAAATGGCTCTGAGCACTATGGGACTTAACATATGAGGTCATCAGTCCCCTACAACTTAGATCTACTTAAACCTAACTAACCTAAGGACATCACACACATCCATGCCCGAGGCAGTATTCGAACCTGCGACCGTAGCAGTCGCGCGGTTCCGGACTGAAGTGCCTAGAAACGCTCGGCCACCGCGGGCGGCGACAGTTAATTGATCTTTTTTTTGCATCCATATGAAATTAAGTACTTTTTTGGTATTCCGTGCATATTCGTACACCTCATAAGAGAAATGTAGTAGCTACAGGAAAGAAATGTATATGATTTCGAAGCTTCACGCACCAGTCACTGCGCTGTAACTCTTCGTAAAGTGAACAGAACATCTGGGTATATGAAAAATAATTTTTGACAGGCTTCAGTGGAAACTATACAGTTTAATTCGATATAAATATTAGCTTCTTTTCAAAGAGTTTTGTTTTCGATGACGGTTTTGATACTGTCCATTATCAGTGGATTAGATTTCTTGATAAGCGTTGGTGTCTGCATATCTCAGTGCGTAGCAAAGCCTTGGCGGCTGCACATCTCGGCCCGTTGTAAACAAAATGTTTTTCTTTGCTGTCTGGTTTTGTATGCAGAACATACTTAGAAGCAATTCAACATTCACTAATTTGAATGCTTCACCTGCGATTAGTGTGACATAAACATGCGGGACTTTGAAAACGCGCCCTCGTGAAGAAGCGTTCTCTAAATCTTTCTCTGTAATCTGACTTAACTCGTTTGTTTTGTACACTACTGGCCCTTAAAATTGCTACGCCAAGAAGAAATGGAGGTGGGCAGATATACTATACTAGAACTGACATATGATTACATTTTCACGCAATTTGGATGCACAGATCCTGAGAAATCAGTACCCAGAACAACCACCTCTGGCCATAATAACGGCCTTGATACGCCTGTGCATAAAGTCAAACAGCGCTCGGATGGCGTGTACAGGTACAGCTGCCCATGCAGCTTCAACACTATACCACAGTTCATCAAGAGTAGTGACTGGCGTATTGTGACGAGCCAGTTGCTCGGCTTCCATTGACCAGACGTTTTCAATTGGTGAGAGATCTGGAGAATGTGCTGGCCTGGGCAGCAGTCGAACATTTTCTGTATCCAGAAAGGCCCGTACAGGACCTGCAGCATGCGGTCGTGCATTATCCTGCTGAAATGTAGGGTTTCGCAGGGATCGAATGAAGGGTGGAGCCACGGGTCGTAACACATCTGAAATGTAACGTCCACTGTTCAAAGAGCCGTCAATGCGAACAAGAGGTGACTGAGATGTGTAACCAATGGCACCCCATACCATCACGCAGGGTGATACGCCAGTATGGCGATGACGAGTACACGCTTCCAATGAGCGTTCACCGCGATGTCGCCAAACACGGATGCGACCATCGCGATGCTGTAAACAGAACCTGGATTCGTCCGAAAAAATGACGTTTTGCCATTCGTGCACCCAGGTTCGTCGTCGAGTACACCATCGCAGGCGCTCGAGTCTGTGATGCAGCGTCAAGGGTAACCGCAGCCACGGTCTCTGAGCTGATAGTCCGTGCTGCTGCAGATGTCTTCGAACTGTTCATGCAGATGGTTGTCGTCTTGCAAACATCCCCATCTGTTGACTCAGGGATCGAGACGTTACAGCAATACGGATAAGATGTATGCCGTCTCGACTGCTAGTGATACGAGGCCGTTGGGATCCAGCACGGCGTTCCGTATTACCCTTCTGAACCCACCGATTCCATATTCCGCTAGCAGTCACTGGATCTCGACCAAGGCGAGCAGCAATGTCGTGATACGATAAACCGCAATCGCGATAGGCTACAATCCGACCTTTATCAAAGTCGGAAACGTGATGGTACGAAATTCTCCTCCTTACACGAGGCATCAGAACAATGTTTCACCAGGCAACCCCCGTCAACTGCTGTTTCTGTATGAGAAATCGGTTGGAAACTTTCCTCACGGCAGTACGTTGTAGGTGTCGCCACCGGCGCCAACCTTGTGTGAATGCTCTGAAAAGCTAATCATTTGCATATCACAGCATCTTCTTCCTCTCGGTTAAATTTCGCGTTTGTAGCACGTCATTTTAGTGGCCAGTAGTGTAGTAAGAAAAAGGCGATATGCATCTGGGAAGATTAAGTTAAATTGCAGCAACAAAAAGATGGCCACGGAAACATTTTTTAACATTATATGTCGTAAAGAGTAGATTGGTCCGAGCGAGGTGGCGCAGTGGTTAGCACACAGGACTCGCATTCGGGAGGACGACGGTTCAAACCCGCGTCCAGCCATCCTGATTTCCTTTTTCCGTGACTTCCCTAAGTCGCTCCAGGCGAGGATGGTTTCTTCGAAAGAACACGGGCGACTTCCTTCCCCATCCTTACCTAATGCGATGGGACCCATTACCTCGCTGTTTTGTCCTCTCTCACCCCAAATCAACCAACCAATGAGTAGACTCTGATTGAAACCTTATTTTTGTTGCCCCTGGAAGCCGCGAGATAGGTTACATTCTTGCCTCACATCTTTCTTGCTCTAAATTTCATTTCCTTGACCTTCAACTTTCATTACTTGCACTTGGATGTTGGACTTGTTGCACATTAGTCGTCATTTTCCATACCTGTAATTATTGTGAACATCTTATTCCATCTTACAATGTGGATAGGTTTATCTGGGTTTACAAATGTTAGAGAGGTAACCTGATTCCTCCACAGTCTTTCATCCATTACTAATCTAATCATTGGAAATGTGTCTCTAATGGCCCAGCTGCGGATATGTAACCCAGAGCTGACGCGTGGGGAACAAAAGTCACAGCGATTGCTCTGTGTCATATTAAAATTAGTGCACTTTTTTCCATTAAGTCTTCGAGGAGGTGCTTAGATTTTTAAAATGTTCACGAAATGACGCAAGAAACAGCAGATGGGGCCCAAAAGAACAACTATTGAACTACATGGTTTGTGGAATTTCATTGTGGATACAACAGCAGCATTTGACTTTCTTTGAAATTAATTATTCAGTTGTTTATTCGGCAAGTTGTTGGGTCTACAACGTGATTCACGAAGATATGCAAATATTTTAATACGTTATTCTTCAAGTAAAAGTAAAGAAAAAGGTCAGGTAAACATAGGTCCGCAAATGTTTAGTTACGGAGTTACAGCTAATCAAAGATTTTGCCTGAAATTTAGCAACTTCGCTAGTATGAAGGCTTCGCAGAACCGTACGAGATGAAAGTAAAGCACGATTTCCATTTATTTTGTTGTTAGTGGTCTGGTGAATCTTGTAAAACATTTCCGAGACGTGTGTCTTCAAGAGTTTTCCAGAGCATATATGCAGGGAGGTCCGTTGATCGCGAACGGGTCAAATATCTCACGAAATAAGCGTCAAACGAAAAAACTACAAGGAACGAAACTTGTCTAGCTTGAAGGGGGAAACCAGATGGCGCTATGGTTGGCCAGCTAGATGGCGCTGCCATAGCTCAAGCGGATATCAACTGCGTTTCTCTAAATACGAACCCCCTATTACATATTCGTGTAGTACGTAAAGACATATGAATGTTTTAGTTGGACCACTTTTTTCACTTTGCGATAGATGACGCTGTAATAGTCACAAACATATGGCTCACAATTTTAGACCAACAGTTGGTAACAGGTAGGTTTTTTAAAATTAAAATACAGACCGTAGGTACGTTCGAACATTTTACTTCGGTTGATCCAATGTGCTACATGTACCTTTGTGAACATATCATTTCTGAGAACGCATGCTGTTACACTGTGATTACCTGTAAATACCACATTAATGGATAAATCCTCAAATTGATGTCCGTCAACCTCAATGCATTTGGCAGTACGTGTGACGACATTACTCTCAACAGCGAGTAGTTCGCCTTCCGTAATATTAGCACATGCATTGACAATGCATGCTGACGGTGGATCACGATAGCAAATATCCTTCAACTTTCCCCACAGAAAGAAATCCGGAGACGTCCGATCCGGTGAACGTGCAGGCCATGGTATGGTGTTTCGACGACCAATACACCTGTCATGAAATATGCTATTCAATGCCGGTTAGTTAGGTTTAAGTAGTTCTAAGTCTATGGGACTGATGACCTCAGCAGTTAAGTCCCATAGTGCTCAGAGCCGTTTTTGCTATCAATACTGCTTCAACCATACGCGGCTATGTGCCGGACATCCATCATGTTGGAAGTACGTCGCCATTCTGTCATGCAGTGAAAAATCTTGTAGTAACATCGATAGAACATTAACGTAGGAAATCAGCAAACATTGTACCATTTAGATTGCCGTCGATAAAATGGGGCCGAGTTATCCTTCCTTCCATAATGCCGCACCATACATTAACCCGCCAAGGTCGCAGATGTTCCACTTGTCGCAGCCATCGCGGATTTTCCGTTGTCCAATAGTGCATATTATGCCGGTTTACGTTACCGCTGTTGGTGAATGACGCTTCGTCGCTAAATAGAACGCGTCCTGTAATTTCTCTTGTGCCCAGTGGCAGAACTGTACACGACGTTCAAAGTCGTCGCCATGCAATTCCTGGTGCATAGAAATATGGTACGGGTGCAATCGATATTGATGTAGCATTCTCTACAACGACGTTTTTGAGATCCCCGATTTTCGCGCAGTTTGTCTGCTACTGATGTGCGGATTAGCCGTGACAGCAGCTAAAACACCTACTTGGGCATCACCATTTGTTGCAGGTCGTGGTTGACGTTTCACACGTGGCTGAACACTTCCTGTTTCCTTAAAGAACGTAACTATCCGGCAAACGTTCCGGACACTTGGATGATGTCATCCAAGATACCGAGCAGCATACATAGCACACGCCCGTTGGGCATTTTGATCACAATAGCCATACATCAACACGATATCGACCTTTTTCGCAGTTGGTAATCGGTCTATTTTACCACGGGTAATGTATCACGAAGCAAATACCGTCCGCACTGGCGGAATGCTACGTGACACCACGTACTTATACGTTTGTGACTATTACAGCGCCATCTGTCACAAAGCGAAAAAAGGGATCCAACTAAAACATTCATATTTCCTTACGTATTACACGAATATGTAATAAAAAATGGGGTTTCCTATTTAAAAAGACGCAGTTGTTTATCGTTTGACCTATGGCAGCGCCATCTAGCGGGCCAACGATAGCGCCAGCTGGTTTCCCCCTTCAAGCTAGACGAGTTTCGTTCTTTGTAGTTTTTTCGTCTGTTGCTTATTTCGTGAGATATTCGGCCCGGCCACCATCAATGGACCACCCTGTATAATAAATCTGTATTATTTTTTATCGTTAGTACCACATCCCTCTGTTTCACGTTACAAATCAACAACTTTCGATTAAAACCAGAATTAAACACTGATAGTTCAAATTTTTCTATAACTGTTATTTATTTTCAAAGTAACACACACGAGGACAAATATGTAGAAGAAAAATCTTCCTAGGGTTATGCAGCCATTTATATATCCTCATTTAGTTTCTAGACTGTTCACCGCTTCCCGTTTCTACGGAATTTAGTTAGACATTGATCACGTACACAAAAATGCGGTCAAAACGGCTATAGTCGACATAAGAGCCTTGAAATACTCAGCAGCTGTTTAGATAGTTAAGTTAATTCTTGTTTATTGTTCTGTCTTAGTCGCACAGTTTAAAGTACATTCCGTATTTCTGTGTCGTTGGATCATCTTCAGATTAAGTTATTGCGAAAGCAACCAGTCTTGTCTACTCACAACTACTTATCAGAGTGCTCTGATGTGTTCTTCTGAGAGGATAAGATGGGTTGCCGACGCAACTACTTAGGTAGTGTGATCGAAACATGTAATCTAATTTAATATGTGAGACTGAGACGGAACAATAATTGAGAATTATCTTAAGGATCGAAATGGGATTATACCCGATAGGTATGCAGCACACCGAATCTACATGTAACGTGGTTACTAACTTAATTGACCAAGGCTACTAGGTAAACTAACGTAGGCAACAGTTAATGTTGGCGGTCTGCGGTAATTTTATAACTCTAGTTCTGTGGCTGGCTACGAACAATTGGGAGCAGAAATTTAATGTCATCAGAGCCTTGTTGAAGAACCGTGACATGCGATCGTTAGACTTACTACAGAAAGTTCAGTTTATAAATACACACATACTTAGCAAAATGCACACATCAAAAAACGTTCTGCATCACTTCCGTTCCGAGGGTTCCGGAACCCGAACAGAAAATTGGAATAGAAATCAACATAAAAATCATTTCCGCCATTTCTATTGCTCATGAAAACCACACATTTGCATGTTGTACCAACATACAGCGAGACCTTCAGAGATAGTGGTCCAGATTGCTGTACACATCGGTACCTCTAATACCCAGTAGCATCTCCTCTTGCACTGATGCTTGCCTGGATTCGTCGTGCCATACTATCCACAGATTCATCAATACTATCCACAGATTGGTCCAGATTGTCCCACTAGTCAACAGGGATTCGGCGTACGTCCCTCAGAGTAGTTGGTGGGTCACGTCGTCCATAAACAGCTCTTTTCAATCCATCCCAGGCATGTTCGATAGGGTTCATGTCTGGCTGGAAAACTTGCTGGCCGCTCTAGACGAGCGCCGGCCGGAGTGGCCGTGCGGTTCTAGGCGCCACAGTCTGGAGCCGAGCGACCGCTACGGTCGCAGGTTCGAATCCTGCCTCGGGCATGGGTGTGTCTGTGATGTCCTTTGATTAGGTTAGGTTTAATTAGTTCTGAGTTCTAGGCGACTGATGACCTCAGAAGTTAAGTCACATAGTGCTCAGAGCCATTTGAACCATTTGAAGTTCCCTGCTGTCTCTCTGTATCTCCTCCATGTCCGAACAACATCGCGTTGGTTCACCCCGAGACGCCTGGACGCTTCCCTTGTTGAGAGCCCCTACTGGCACAAAGTAACAATGTGGACGTGGTCGAACTGCGGTACTGACCGTCTAGGCACGGCTAAACTACGCACAACACGAGCCGTGTACCTCCTTCCTGGTGGAATGACTACAACTGATCGGCTGTCGGACCCCCTCCGTCTAGTAGGCGCTACTCACGCCTGGTTGTTTACATCTTTGGGCGGGTGTAGAGTGTAGTGACATCTCTGAACAGTCATAGGGACTGCGTCTGTGATACAATGTCCACAGTCAACGTCTATCTTGAGGAGTTCTCAGAACCGGGGTGATGCAAAACTGTTTTTGATGCGCGTATATCATGTCGCAGAGTCTTACCGATACCGCACGGCACCGCTCAAAAAATACTAGCTTCAGTGTGTTGGTATGTGTGGAAAAAAATTTCTTAAAGTATCCTTCCATACAGCGACTTTGTAAAGGCACAACGGAGGATTTCGAATTAAAGATGTTAAATCTAGATATCATACTGTTTCTCACTCCACTCGTGCTCTTAAACTAATACATCCCACTAAGACGGGCATGACGAAACTTGTGTTTCTCTCGTTAGATCCTGGGGATCCTGTTAATGTAGCACATATAGACGCCAAGCTAGATTACGTCCGAAATTACTACGTCGAATGGAGCAATGTAAGACTTCCACCAGCATAAACCAACACTAGAACCGTCCATGATTGCATTACCAGAAACCGTCTTCACAAACCAATGCAGGTAAATTATCCTACTAAAAACTGGATGATCGTTTGGAAAAACGTCAACAATAAGATTCTACCAACTGGAGTCAGTGCCGTATGGTATGACGTCGTAAATGAAACTAAACCCTTAGCGGAGCGATTATAGAAAATCAAATTGAGACCATCTGCATACTGCGACAAATGTCAGCTTGTAGGAACTGTAGCGCACATGTTCTTATGTGAAAGTAGAATCAGAATTTGGATTTGGACTAGGAAGAAATTAGCACTTACCAACAGAACCGCAGAAAGTCATATACCGATAACTGAACCTTCACAACCCGACTGGAAATGTCGCCCATCCACAAAAAAATAACAGTTATTCGTGGCTTCTTGGACAGTTTGTGTTTTATGTTTAACAAACAAAACTTTCGAACGTAAAAATGGTTCAAATGTCTCTAAGCACTATGGGACTTAACATCGAAGGTCATCAGTCCCCTAGACTTAAAACTACGTAAACCTAACTAACCTAAGGACATCACACACATCCATGCCCGAGGCAGGATTCGAACCTGCGACCGTAGCAGCAGCGCGGATCCGTCTGAAACGCCTAGAAACGCTCGGTCACACCGGCCGGCTTCGAAATTAGAAGAGTACATGTTTTATATTGCAGAAGAACATTTTAAGCTGAAGAAAAATAACAAATATAATGAATGGTTCAAAATTTTTTTATCTATTTCTTCATGTGGGCTACAAATAGGTGGCCAATTTTATTGATTAGAACCAGAATAGTTATTCTTTCTTTTTTATTATTTCTGGAATCTTTTTTACATTGGTTCTAAAATGAGAGCTGTTCTAATTTGGCAAAACCCCTCCGGCTCCGAATTTTCTTTCTTTAGTTGACAACAGACATCATGTGCGTCCAGTGCATAATAAGTTAAAATTTGAAAACGTCTCTGAATGAATGTCAGGTATTTATCCGTCACTCTTTTGCCTGTTATGTGTTATATCCTACAAGGAACTCACGCCATTGGAAGCAGCAGTCTTAGTTATTTTACCTTAATTACTACTTCAGTTTTGTTCTACAATTTAAGGCAGATATGGAAACAAACATGGAATAACTGGGAAAAATGTAGCAAATCAGTGACAGGTATGGGGGAGGCATTGCAGCCAGGATCTTCGTCCCCTGCCCCCACTGCGTTCCTCAAGAATAAATAAATAAATAAAAATAAAATAAAATAATGTAGTCAACTGGTTCGCTTTCAAGCTTCGTAAGATGAACGTGTATAAAGCGACGATTCGACCCCCGCTCAAAATTAATTTTTTCGTCACTGATCATGTTATTTAATATTACTTAATTTATTTGGCATTTGAGAGGTAATATACTTTTTTAAAAAAAAACACGTGAATTTGCAGGAAGTTTTAGTGAATTTAATGTTATTTGACTACTTACTATTTTTAATTGTTTTTTAACGCATCTGGTGTGCTATTTCTTCACATTGGGTATCTTGTTATGAAATTCACCGCCACATATACACTGTGTGATTAAAAGTATCCGGACACCCCCAAAAAATACGATTTTCATGTTAGGTGCATTGTGCTGCCACCTACTGCGTTGTACTCCATATCAGCGACCTCAGTAGTCATTAGACATCGTGAGAGAGCAGGATGGAACTCACGGACTTCCAAAGTGGTCAGGTGATTGGGTGTCACTTGTGGCATACCTCTGTACGCGAGATTTCCACACTCCTAAACATCCCTAGGTCCAGCGTTTCCGATGTGGTAGTGAAGTGGAAACGTGAAGGGACACGTACAGCACAAAAGTGTAGAGGCCGACCTCGTCTGTTAACTTGACAAGGACTGCTGGCAGTTGAAGAGGGTTGTAATGTGTAATAGGCAGTCATCTGTCCAGACCATCACACAGGAATTCCAAACTGCATCAGGATCCATTGCAAGTACTATGACAGTTAGGGGGGAGGTGAGAAAACTTGGATTTCATGGTTGAGCGGCTGCTCATAAGCCACACATCTCGCTGGTAAATGCCAAACGACGCCTCTCTTGGTGTAAGGAGTGTAAACATTGGGCGATTGAACAGTGGAGAAACGTTGAGTGGAGTGACCAATCACGGTACACAATGTGGAGATCCGGTGGCAGGGTGTGGGTGTGGAGAATGCCCGGTTAACGTCATCTGCCAGCGTGTGTAGTGCCAACAGTAAAATTCGGAGGCGGTGGTGATATGGTGTGGTGGTGTTTTTCATGGAGGGGGCTTGCACCCCTTGTTGTTTTGCGAGGCACTATCACAGCACAGGCCTACACTGATGTTTTAAGCACCTTCTTCCTTCCCACTGTTGAAGAGCAATTCGGGGATGGCGATTGCATCTTTCAACACGATCAAGCACCTGTTCATAATGCACGGCCTGTGGCGGAGTGGTTACACCACAAAAACACCCCTGTAATGGACTCGCCTGCACAGAGTCCTGACCTGAACCCTGTAGAATACCTTCGGAATTAATTAACTTTTCATTACTGGGATTCACAGTAATTTGAAATTTTTTGAAAGACATC
Organism: Schistocerca gregaria; assembly: GCF_023897955.1. Taxonomy (NCBI): domain Eukaryota; kingdom Metazoa; phylum Arthropoda; class Insecta; order Orthoptera; family Acrididae; genus Schistocerca; species Schistocerca gregaria. Next base: position 69,925,082 of record NC_064930.1, read on the forward strand.
ATGTTTACGCCACTCACTGTTAAACTTCTTTTTTCCACTGTCGTAATTTCGGCCTTAGGCCATTAGCAAATGAAGATGTTCTGGCTTCAGCATGTATAAAGTAGACATGGCTTAAAGCCAAAACACCTGCACTTGATAATGGCCTAAGGCCGAAATTGCAATAGTGGAAATAAAAAGTTTTACTGTCACTGGAGTAAACATACTGCCTTTCATCGATTCATCGATACCTCTCCTGAGTGCAGCACTCCGTGAAGAATGGGTTGCCATTCCCAAAGAAACCTTCCAGCACCCGATTGAAAGTATGCTTGCGAGAGTGGAAGCTGTCTCCAAGGCTAAGGGTGAGCCAACATTATATTGAATTCCAGCATTATCGATGGAGAACGCCACGAAGTTTTGAATCATTTTCAGCGAGGTGTCCGGATACATAGTGTACAGGGTGTTACAAAAAGGTACGGCCAAACGTTCAGGAAACATTCCTCACACACAAAGAAAGAAAATACACTCCTGGAAATGGTAAAAAGAACACATTGACACCGGTGTGTCAGACCCACCATACTTGCTCCGGACACTGCGAGAGGGCTGTACAAGCAATGATCACACGCACGGCACAGCGGACACACCAGGAACCGCGGTGTTGGCCGTCGAATGGCGCTAGCTGCGCAGCATTTGTGCACCGCCGCCGTCAGTGCCAGCCAGTTTGCCGTGGCATACGGAGCTCCAGCGCAGTCTTTAACGCTGGTAGCATGCCGCGACAGCGTGGACGTGAACCGTATGTGCAGTTGACGGACTTTGAGCGAGGGCGTATAGTGGGCATGCAGGAGGCCGGGTGGACGTACCGCCGAAATGCTCAACACGTGGGGCGTGAGGTCTCCACAGTACATCGATGTTGTCGCCAGTGGTCGGCGGAAGGTGCACGTGCCCGTCGACCTGGGACCGGACCGCAGCGACGCACGGATGCACGCCGAGACCGTAAGATCCTACGCAGTGCCGTAGGCGACCGCACCGCCACTTCCCAGCAAATTAGGGACACTGTTGCTCCTGGGGTATCGGCGAGGACCATTCGCAACCGTCTCCATGAAGCTGGGCTACGGTCCCGCACACCGTTAGGCCGTCTTCCTCTCACGCCCCAACATCGTGCAGCGCGCCTCCAGTGGTGTCGCGACAGGCGTGAATGGAGGGACGAATGGAGACGTGTCGTCTTCAGCGATGAGAGTCGCTTCTGCCTTGGTGCCAATGATGGTTGTATGCGTGTTTGGCGCCGTGCAGGTGAGCGCCACAATCAGGACTGCATACGACCGAGGCATACAGGTCCAACACCCGGCATCGTGGTGTGGGGAGCGATCTCCTACACTGGCCGTACACCTCTGGTGATCGTCGAGGGGACACTGAATAGTCAACGGTACATACAAACCGTCATCGAACCCATCGTTCTACCATTCCTAGACCAGCAAGGGAACTTGCTGTTCCAACAGGACAATGCACGTCCGCATGTATCCCGTGCCACCCAACGTGCTGTAGAAGGTGTAAGTCAACTACCCTGGCCAGCAAGATCTCCGGATCTGTCCCCCATTGAGGATGTTTGGGACTGGATGAAGCGTCGTCTCACGCGGTCTGCACGTCGAGCTGGTCCAACTGAGGCGCCAGGTGGAAATGGCATGGCAAGCCGTTCCACAGGACTACATCCAGCATCTCTACGATCGTCTCCATGGGAGAATAGCAGCCTGCATTGCTGCGAAAGGTGGATATACACTGTACTAGTGACGACATTGTGCATGCTCTGTTGCCTGTGTCTATGTGCCTGTGGTTCTGTCAGTGTGATCATGTGCTGTATCTGACCCCAGGAGTGTGTCAATAAAGTTTCCCCTTCCTGGGACAGTGAATTCACGGTGTTCTTATTTCAATTTCCAGGAGTGTATGTTATGTGGACATGTGTCCGGAAACGCTTACTTTCCATGTTAGAGATCATTTTATTACTTCTCTTCAAATCACATTAATCATGGAATGGAAACACACAGCAACAGAACGTACCAGCGTGACTTCACTTTGTAACAGGAAATGTTCAAAATGTCCTCCGGTAGCGAGGATACACGCATCAACTCTCCGTCGCACGGAATCCCTGATGCGCTGATGCAGTCCTGGAGAATGGCGTATTGTATCACAGCCGTCCACAATACGAGCACGAAGAGTCTCCACATTTGGTACCGGGGTTGCGTAGACGAGAGCTTTCAAATGGCCCCATAAATGCAAGTCGAGAGGGTTGCGGTCAGGAGAGCGTGGAGGCCACGGAATAAGTCCGCCTCTACCAACCCGTCGGTCACCCAATCTGTCTTTGATAAGCGTACGAACACTTGGACTGAAATGTGCAGGAGCTCCTTCGTGCACGAACCACATGCTGTGTCGTACTTGTAAAGGCACATGTTCTAGCAGCACAGGTAGAGTATGAAATCATGGCGGTGACTTGAGGAAGTACAGTACATGCTGACGAAACTAAAATGAGCTCTAACATGGAAGTTAAGCGTTTCCGGACACATGTCCACATAACATCCTTTCTTTATTTGTGTGGGAGGAGTGTTTGCTGAAAGTTTGGCCGTACCTTTTTGTAACACCCTGTATACTCGTATCACAAAAGACGTGGCAGGTATGGTAGCGGCATCGTGGCTGAGCCTCACATTTCTTGACCCTGCCCTGTTTGCCGACACCTGTCTCCCACTCACTCCAACAAAAAAAGAAAAAAAAATAGTCGAATGGTCTGCCTACTAAGCAAGAGGTCGAATTTTGAACCCCGTTTGGGCACAAATTTTCGTCTGCCGCAAATATAAAATAGAAATAAAAAAGGGGCCGCAGTGGGAAAATACAGTGCAACGGTAAAGAAAACTTGCTGCCGCTAGACAGCTCTCAGTTTGCAGATCACATTGGCGAGCATGTGGCGTGTGAAGGTTTCGGAAAATCGCCAGCGACGGCGGAAAACACGTCCGCCTCAGCTTGCGCGCTCCGCCAGAGGCCCGCTGTCGAACTTGGCTCCCTCCGCTCTCCCTTCGCGTAAGTTCCTCTACTTCCGCATTTCGTTTCGGCCGCCAGTTCGTGCCCGCGTCCCGTTAGTGGAGGAGGTTGCTGCGGCTCCATGTTGCCGAGGATATGGCGTGATGAGTCCGTCACAGCCGGCGACTATCTAAGCGGGAATCTGTACAACGGCACCGCCGGCAACACGCAGAGGGCGCTTCCTTTTCTGCGAGGGTCACTCCAAAAGAAATGCACACTATTCTTTTTTTTTAAATCCATCTTTTATTCTACATGTTTGAAAGTTTTACAGTGTGTACATACATCCTTTCATTTCTCCGCATAATTTCCATCCCTCTAAACTGCCTTACGCCATCTCGGAACCAGCGCCTGTATACCCTCACAGTAAAATTCTGGACCAGCCTGTTGGAGCCACTGTTTGGCAGCGTGCACGAGGGATTCATCATCTTCAAACCTTGTTCCACAAAGAGAGTCTTTCAGTTTCCCAAAGAGATGACAGTCACATGGAGCCAGGTCAGGACTGTATTGACTGACATGTGGCCGTGCTTTGTCGTTCAACAGCAAAACCTCCTGCTTTTGCCGGTGTGGTCGAACACGACTCAGTCGAGCTGGAAGTTTCTTCAGTGTCCTCACATACGCACCAGAATTTAAGGTGGTTCCACTTGGCACGATGTCCACAAGCGACAGTCCTTCGGAATCGAAAAACACCGTAGCCATAACTTTACAAGCACGACGTGTGGCTTTGAATTCTTTTTTCTTGGTTGAATTTGCACGATGCCACTCCATTGATTGCCTCTTCGTCTCTGGTGAAAAATGATGGAGCCATGTTTTATCACCTGTCACAACTCTTCCAAGAAATTCATGTCCACCATTCTCGTACTGTTCCAAAAGTTCGTTGCATACTGTTTTTCTGGTTCCTTTGTGAGCCACTGTCAACATCCTGGGAACCCACCTGGCACAAACCTTTTTTAACGCCAACACTTCCAGTATTCTGCAAACACTTCCTTCCCCTATCCCAACGTAGCGTGACAATTCGTTCACTGTGACGCGTCTGTCAGCAGTCACCAATTCGTTACCTCCCTGCACGTTGTCTGGAGTGTGTGCAGTACGAGGCCTGCCGCTGCGAGGACAATCCTCAATACTGCCGTGCCCGCTTTCGTCACGTAACCTGCTCCCCCACCGACCAACTGTACTGCGATCACCTGCAGCATCTCCGTACACCTTTTTCAACCTCCCACTCTCTCGTTTTCAGAACACAGGAATTCTATGACAGCACGTCGCTTCTGACGAACGTAAAGTGTACCGGCCATCTTGAAGACATGCTGTGAAGGCGCCACTCACGGGAACAGGTTGAACTAAATTTGAAAACAAACGGGAAGGATGTATCTACACACTGTAAATCACACATGCAGAATGAAAACTGTATTTTTACAAAAATAGTGTGCACTTCTTTTGGAGTGACCCTCGTACTTACGAGTGTGGTTTGAAGAGCTCTCGGAACGGAATAGGAAAAAAGTGGTTACACGGAAACTTTTTTATGTTTCAATGTACATCTACATCTACATCCATACTCCGCAAGCCACCTGACGGTGTGTGGTGGAGGGTACCCTGATTACCTCTATCGGTTCTCCCTGCTATTCCAGTCTCGTATTGTACGTGGAAACAAGGATTGTCGGTATGCTTCTGTGTGGGCTCTAATATCTCTGATTTTATCCTCACGGTCTCTTCGCGAGATATACGTAGGAGGGAGCAATATACTGCTCGACTCCTTCGTGAAGGTATGTTCTCGAAACTTTAACAAAAGCCCTTACCGGGCTGCTGAGCGTCTCTCCTGCAGAGTCTTCCACTGGAGTTTATCTATCATCTCCGTAACGCCTTCGCGATTACTAAATGATCCTGTAACGAAGCGCGCTGCTCTCCGTTGGATCTTCTCTATCTCTTCTATCAACCCTACCTGGTGCGGATCCCACACTGCTGAGCAGTATTCAAGCATTGGGCGAACAAGCGTACTGTATCCTACTTCCTTTGTTGTCGGATTGCATTTCCTTAGGATTCTTCCAATGAATCTCAGTCTGGCATCTGCTTTACCGACGATCAACTTTATATGATCATTCCATTTTAAATCACTCCTAATGCGTACTCCCAGATAATTTATGGAATTAACTACTTCCAGTTGCTGACCTGCTATTTTGTAGCTAAATGATAAGGGACCTATCTTTCTATGTATTCGCATCACATTACACTTGTCTACATTGAGATTCAATTGCCATTCCGTGCACCATGCGTCAGTTCGCTGCAGATCCTCCTGTAGTCTCGTTGTAGATTGATGCACTTGGTCCAATGATATTCCAGTGCCTTGATCCCATCTCGAAAGCGAGTGTCCTCCAGGTCTCCGGTCAACACCGATTATCAATCCTTTGTTTGAAGTGAATCTTCGTCCACCAAGAAAAAATTTCAGTTTTAGGAAAATTGGACATTTGTGGTAAGGTCTTACGGGACCAGACTGCTGAGGTCATCGGTCCCTAAGCTTACACACTATTTAATCTAACTTACGCTACGGTCGACACACATATCCGTGCCCAAGGGAGTACTCGAACCTCCGACGAAGGGAGCTGTGCGGACCGTGTCAATACGCCTCGGACCGCTCGGCTACCCCGCGCGGCCTCCGTTTTGGGAAGAGGTGGAAGTGTGACGGAGCCATATCAGGCGGGTGTCGCAATAGTTCATACCTTAGTTCGTGTAATTTTGCCACGGCGACGGCACTTGTATGGGGGCGCGCATTGTCTTGATGGAAGATGACTTTCTTCCTTGCTAAACAGCCGGCCGCTGTGGGCGAGCGCTTCTAGGCGTTTCAGTCCAGAACCGCGCTGCTGCTACGGTCGCAGGTTGAATCCTGCCTCGGACATGGATGTGTGTGATGTCCTTAGGTTAGTTAGGTTTAAGTAGTTGATGACCTCAGATGTTCCATACTGCTTAGAGCCATTTGAACCTTGCGAAACCTGGCCTTTTTTCGCGTATCTCAAATGGTTCAAATGGCTCTGAGCACTATGCGACTTAACTTCTGATATCATCAGTCGCCTAGAACTTAAGAGTACTTAAACCTAACTAACCTAAGGACATCACACACATCCATGCCCGAGGCAGGATTCGAACCTGCGACCGTAGCGGTCGCGCGGTTCCAAACTGTAGCACGTAGAACCGCTCGGCCACCCCGGCCGGCTTTTCGCGTATCTTTTGTTGCAAATTGTCTAGGAGCTTACAATAGTATTCTCCAGTAATTGTTTGCCCAGGGGGGAGATAATCTACAAACAGAATCCCGTTCGCATTCCAGAACACTAATGCCACGACCTTTCCCGCCGAAGGAACTGTCTTTGCTTTCTCTGGTGGCGGAGAATCAGCTTGTTTCCACTGCTTTGACTGTTGTTTTGTATGTAGGATGTGGTAGTCCACCCAAATTTCATCTATGGTCACAAACCGGCGCAAAAAAATCTTGTTCGTTTTTGCTAAAACGGGCCAAATATTGTTCTGATATGACCAGTCTCGTGCGTTTCCGGTCCGTTTTATATGCTCAGCTATAGTAGTTAAAACAGACTGTGGGAAATGAAACGAAAGTGCACATCTTCACAGCACTGTTCTTCTTTGTTGCAGCCGGTTTTAACAGGAAATCTGTAAATTGTTGTTTAAAGTACAGATTTTGAAGATAAATGTTTATTGTCATTAATGATATACCAGATTCCATAACTGCTTAACATTTTTACGCAAATATATATATATATATATATATATATATATATATATATATATATATATATATATATATATAATGATTTCTTATATCAGATTCCGTAAAATTTAACCCAAATAGTAGTGTATGGGACTTTCCACAACAAATGTCATATTCATATTTTGAAATTTGGGACTCTTCCTACGCATATCTATAACTTTAAAAGTTATGTTGTGAATGAAAAACGACAGCTAACGAATTTTGTACTTTAAAAATTTTATGTGGTTGTCGTAAAGTGGCACTCCACTCGATGCAAACATTTGGGAAAATGCGTTGGTGTTGCTAAGATTGTGCTGAAAGATATTTTCAGATTCTGCACCCTACTTATATAGGGTATACATAAAGCCTGGGAACACTTTCAATTATTTATTGCTCAAGAACCGAATATTGTACAGGCATCATACATATGTCATTTTGAAGAGAAACCCTGAAAGTTTTTTGTGTGTACCGCCACAGCGTAGTTTGCTAATTTGACGATAGTCAGCGCTAGTCGCAAACATGGCGGACGTGCTACAGAAGGTAATGGCCTCCTCGATCACCAGATCTCACTCCGTGTGACATTTTTCTGTGGGGACACATTAAAGACCTGGTGTATGCACCGCCTCTACCACGTGATGTAGCAGAGCTTCGGTATAGAATACGGGAAGCTACTGCCACAGTCGACGATGCCGTGCTGGGACGGGTGTGGCGAGAATTCGATTACCGTACTGACGTCTGCCGTTTTACTCATGGTTCACATATCGAATGTTTGAAAAAAAAAAAAAAAGAAAAGAAAGAAAAACCTTTTGGAGAGACTCTTCAAAATGCAATCTGTTTGACATCTGTACAATGTTTCGTTCTTGTGCAAAAAATAATTGAAAGTCTTCCCGGACACCCCGTGCATTAGTATCTATTTAAAAAGTGTTTTGTTAATAAAAGTTAGACACATTTAACGAATTTTGTTAGGTTGTTTTTTGGTGGTGGGCGCAAAGTACCCCTCCATTTGGTATTACGATTTATTGGAAATGCGTTAGTATTACTAGGGTTTAAAAAAATTATAGCTCACGCCCATTGGAATGTTTTAAAAATTAAAAGTGAATCAGTCAAGCACTTTTCGTGATTTTTATTAACAAGTTTATATATTATAAATTACATAAATATATGTTATATACATTAAAGTACATAGCCTATGTCTGTCCGAATTTTTATTAGAGCCGTGTTTAAACATTCGAAACTTTTCGACATTTTTGGTAACAACGTTAAACAACACGTTGTATAGTTGTACAGATTAGCGTCTGGAACTGCGGGACCGCTACGGTCGCAGGTTCGAATCCTGCCTCGGGCATGGATGTGTGTGATGTTCTTAGGTTAGTTAGATTTAAGTAGTTCTACGTCTAGGGGATTGATGATGTCATAAGTTAAGTCCCATAGTGCTCAGAGCCATTTGAACCATTTTTGAACACATTAGCGCCATGTGGTGCGGAGGTGAGTAATTTTTCGTGGAGGGTCACATTTGCCCTTGGTAGCAGTCCTGTACCATAAGCAACACTCCAAATACACTCCTGGAAATGGAAAAAAGAACAAATTGTCATACCCACCATACTTGCTCCCGACACTGCGAGAGGGCTGTACAAGCAATGATCACACGCACGGCACAGCAGACACACCAGGAACCGCGGTGTTGGCCGTCGAATGGCGCTAGCTGCGCAGCATTTGTGCACCGCCGCCGTCAGTGTCAGCCAGTTTGCCGTGGCATACGGAGCTCCATCGCAGTCTTTAACACTGGTAGCATGCCGCGACAGCGTGGACGTGAACCGTATGTACAGTTGACGGACTTTGAGCGAGGGCGTATAGTGGGCATGCGGGAGGCCGGGTGGACGTACCGCCGAATTGCTCAACACGTGGGGCGTGAGGTCTCCACAGTACATCGATGTTGTCGCCAGTGGTCGGCGGAAGGTGCACGTGCCCGTCGACCTGGGACCGGACCGCAGCGACGCACGGATGCACGCCAAGGCCGTAGGATCCTACGCAATGCCGTAGGGGACCGCACCGCCACTTCCCAGCAAATTAGGGACACTGTTGCTCCTGGGGTATCGGCGAGGACCATTCGCAACCGTCTCCATGAAGCTGGGCTGCGGTCCCGCACACCGTTAGGCCGTCTTCCGCTCACGCCCCAACATCGTGCAGCCCGCCTCCAGTGGTGTCGCGACAGGCGTGAATGGATGGACGAATGGAGACGTGTCGTCTTCAGCGATGAGAGTCGCTTCTGCCTTGGTGTTTGGCGCCGTGCAGGTGAGCGCCACAATCAGGACTGCATACGACCGAGGCACACAGGGCCAACACCCGGCATCATGGTGTGGGGATCGATCTCCTACACTGGCCGTACACCTCTGGTGATCGTCGAGGGGACACTGAATAGTGCACGGTACATCCAAACCGTCATCGAACCCATCGTTCTACCATTCCTAGACCGGCAAGGGAACTTGCTGTTCCAGCAGGACAATGCACGTCCGCATGTATCCCGTGCCACCCAACGTGCTCTAGAAGGTGTAAGTCAACTACCCTGGCCAGCAAGATCTCCGTATCTGTCCCCCATTGAGCATGTTTGGGACTGGATGAAGCGTCGTCTCACGCGGTCTGCACGTCCAGCACGAACGCTGGTCCAACTGAGGCGCCAAGTGGAAATGGCAGAGCAAGCCGTTCCACAGGACTACATCCAACCTCTCTACGATCGTCTCCATGGGAGAATAGCAGCCTGCATTGGTGCGAAAGGTGGATATACACTGTACTAGTGCCGACATTGTGCATGCTCTGTTGTCTGTGTCTATGTGCCTGTGGTTCTGTCAGTGTGATCATGTGATGTATCTGACCCCAGGAATGTGTCAATAAAGTTTCCCCTTCGTGGGACAATGAATTCACGGTGTTCTTATTTCAATTTCCAGGAGTGTATATTTAGTGATCTGAGTTAATTCAGTCGTTCAGGATTTTTGGATCGAGAGAGGTGGCGTAGTGGTTAGCACACTGGACTCGCATTCGGGAGGACGACGGTTCAAACCCGCGTCTGGCCATACCGATTTACGAGTGTGAGTCAAATGAAAACCTTAAATATTTTTTTAATATATTGTTTATTGTGCAGAAGTGGTACAAAGCTGTGTCATTTTTCAACGTAATCTCCCCCACGCTCAATGCAAGTCCTCCAGCTCTTACAGAGTGCATAAATTGCTTTAGAAAAAAATTATGGTAGTCTGCACAACCTCTCCCATTGCGTCTCTGAGTGGTCCAAACATATGGAAACCACTTGGGAGCGAGGTCTGGTGAGTATGGTGGATGAGGAAGATACTGAAAATTCAGGTCTGTGATTGTTGCAGCTGTTGTACGGGCAGTGTGGGGCCTCGCATTGTCATGCTGGAAAAGGACACCTGCTGACAGCAATCCACGTCGCTTTGATTTGACTGCAGGCCGCAGATGATTTCTTAGGACATCTGTGTATGATGCACTGGTGACAGCGGTCCTTCTAGGCATTTAATGCTCCAAAATGACGCCTTTTTCGTCCCAAAAGAGAGTCAGCATGACCTTCCCTGCTGATGGTTCTGTTCGAAACTTCTTTGGTTTTGGTGATGAGGAATGGCGCCATTCCTTGCTCGCTCTCTTCGTTTCCGGTTGGTGGAAGTGAACCCAGGTTGTCCCCTGTAACGATTCTTGCAAGGAAGGCGTCACCTTCTCGTTCAAAGCGCCGAAGAGGTCCTTCACAAGCATCAACACGTCTTTCTCTCATTTCAGGAGTCAGCTGCCATCTTGCAGACACTTTGTGAAACTGGAGCACACCGTGCACAATGTGGTGTGCTGACCCATGACTAATCTGTAAACGTGCTGCAGTGTCATTCAGTGTCACTCGGCGGTTTTCCTCCACTACGGCTTCAACTGCTGCAGTGTCCTGTGGAGTCACAACTCGCTGTGCCTGACCTGGACGAGGAGCATCTTCCACTGAAGTCACACCATTTGCGATATTCCTACTCCATTCGTAGACTTGCTGCTCTGACAAACGTGCATCACCGTACTGAACCATTCGTCGATGAATTTCTATAGGTTTCACACCTTCGCTACGCAAAAACCGAACACTGTTCTTCCCTGGTGCAAGTCGCAAGTGGGGCGGCCATCTTTATACTGATACTGCGACGGTATGCGTGCGTCTGCACTATGCTGCCACCTACAGGCCATTCTGCAAGCTGTTTGGAGCACGCTTACCAACTTACAGGATAATGCCGCGAAATTTCCATTTGTTATTACAAATTTAAGGTTTTCATTTGACTACCCTCGTAGATTTTCTGTGACTTCCCTAAATCACTTGAGCCAAATTCCGGGATGGTCCCTCTGATAGGGCACGGCCGACTGTCTTCCGGTATCCTTTCCTATTGCAATGGGACGGATGACCTCCATGAATCAACCAACCAATCGGATTTTTGGGCTCGGCCTGTCTTAATTGCGTCATCTTGTATGATACGAATCCCACTAGAGGCTACGGAAAAAAAAGCGTATTAAATGGATTGGTTATTAGCGGTATACTGACGCCGCTACGGTAGATACGAGCAACGCGTCTCGCTAAATTGGGAAAAGCCGGGGTTAAACACGTCGATGTGGCTAGATTAGCGATGGAAACAACACATCCGCGTTTGCGCCAGCACCCCTCGCTTAAGACGGCGCCAGAGTGTTGGGTAACGGCGAGCAGTGCTTGCCAGAGCTCTGACGAATCGCTACGATCTGCAAAGCGGGCACCGTTCCACGGCGTTTATGCTTATTGTGCGTAATTTGCAGCCGCAGCGGGAGCCAAGAAGTCAGCACTGTTTGAAGTGATTAAGAGCGATAGCTTACCGCTGTTAACGGTGCTGGCAACGGGGCGTAAGCATTCTGACACTAATGTCTCTCTTTTTTTAATAAGTTTCCTTTAATTTACGTCTATGGTACATAGACATACATAATACACTACTGGTCATTAAAATTGCTACACCACGAAGCTGACGTGCAACAGACGCGAAATTTAAACTACAGGAAGAAGGTGCTGTGACGTGCAAATGATTAGCTTTTCAGGGCATTCACACAAGGTTGGCGCCGGTGGCGACACCTACGACGTGCTGCCGTGAGGAAAATTTCCAACCGATTTCTCATACACAAACAGCAGTTGACCGGCGTTGCCTGGTGCAACGTTGTTGTGATGCCTCGTGTAAGGAGGAGAAATGCGTACCATCACGTTTCCGACGATAAAGGTCGAATTGCAGCCTATAGCGATTGCGGTTTATCGTATCGCAACACTGCTGCTCGCGTTGGTCGAGATCCTGTGACTGTTAGCAGAATATGGAATCGGTGGGTTCAGGAGGGTAATACGGAACACCGTGCTGGATCCCAATGGCCTCGTATCACTAGCAGTCGAGATGACAGGCAACTTAACCGCGTGGCTGTAACGGATCGTGCAGCCACGTCTCGATCCCTGCCAACAGATGGGGACGTTTGCAAGACGAGAACCATCTGCATGAACATTTGGACGACGTTTGCAGCAGCACGGACTATCAGCTCGGAGACCGTGGCTGCGGTTACCCTTGACATTGCATCGCAAACAGGAGCGCATGCGATGGTGTACTCGACGACGAACCTGGGTGCACGAATGGCAAAACGTCATTTCTTCGAATTAATCCAGGTTCTGCTTACGGCATCATGGTCGCATCCGTGTTTGCCGACATCGCGGTGAACGCACATTGGAAGCGTGTATTCGTCATCGCCACACTGGCGTATCACCCGGCGTGATGGTATGAGGTGCCATTGGTTACACGTCTCGGCCACGTCTTGCTTGCATTGACGGCACTTTGAACAGTGGATGTTACATTTCAGATGAGTTACGACCCGTGGCTCTACCCTCCATTCGATCCCTGCGAAACTCTACATTTCAGCAGGATAATGCACGACCGCATGTCGCAGGTCCTGTACGGGCCTTTCTGCATACAGAAAATGTTCGACTGCTGCCCTGGCCTGCACATTCTCCAGATCTCTCACCTACTGGAAACGTCTGGTCAATGGTGGCCGAGCAACTGGCTCGTCACAATACACGAGACACTAGTCTTGATGAACTGTGGTATCGTGTTGAAGCTGCACGGGCAGCTGTACGTGTACACGCCATCCCAGTTCTGTGTGACTCAATGCCCAGGTGTATCAAGGCCGTTATTACGGTCAGAGGTGGATACTGATTTCTTACGACCTATGCACCCCAATTACGCGAAAATGTAATCACATGTCAGTTCTACTATAATACACTCCTGGAAATTGAAATAAGAACACCGTGAATTCATTGTCCCAGGAAGGGGAAACTTTATTGACACATTCCTGGGGTCAGATACAGCACATGATCACACTGACAGAACCACAGGCACATAGACACAGGCAACAGAGCATGCACAATGTCGGCGCTAGTGCAGTGTATATCCACCTTTCGCAGCAAGGCAGGCTGCTATTCTCCCATGGAGACGATCGTAGAGAAGCTGGATGTAGTCCTGTGGAACGGCTTGCCATGCCATTTCCACCTGGCGCCTCAGTTGGACCAGCGTTCGTGCTGGACGTGCAAACCGCGTGAGACGACGCTTCATCCAGTCCCAAACACGCTCAATGGGGGACAGATCCGGAGACCTTGCTGGCCAGGGTAGTTGACTTACACCATCTAGAGCACGTTGGGTGGCACGGGATACATGCGGACATGCATTGTCCTGTTGGAACAGCAAGTTCCCTTGCCGGTCTAGGAATGGTAGAACGATGGGTTCGATGACGGTTTGGATGTACCGTGCACTATTCAGTGTCCCCTCGACGATCACCAGAGGTGTACGGCCAGTGTAGGAGATCGCTCCCCACACCATGATGCCGGGTGTTGGCCCTGTGTGCCTCGGTCGTATGCAGTCCTGATTGTGGCGCTCACCTGCACGGCGCCAAACACGCATACGACCATCATTGGCACCGAGGCAGAAGCGACTCTCATCGCTGAAGACGACACGTCTCCATTCGTCCCTCCATTCACGCCTGTCGCGACACCACTGGAGGCGGGCTGCACGATGTTGGGGCGTGAGCGGAAGACGGCCTAACGGTGTGCGGGACCGTAGCCCAGCTTCATGGAGACGGTTGCGAATGGTCCTCGCCGATACCCCAGGAGCAACAGTGTCCCTAATTTGCTGGGAAGTGGCGGTGCGGTTCCCTACGGCACTGCGTAGGCTCCTACGGTCTTGGCGTGCATCCGTGCGTCGCTGCGGTCCGGTCCCAGGTCGACGGGCACGTGCACCTTCCGCCGACCACTGGCGACAACATCGATGTACTGTGGAGACCTCACGCCCCACGTGTTGAGCAATTCGGCGGTACGTCCACCCGGCCTCCCGCATGCCCACTATACGCCCTCGCTCAAAGTCCGTCAACTGCACATACGGTTCACGTCCACGCTGTCGCGGCATGCTACCAGTGTTAAAGACTGCGATGGAGCTCCGTATGCCACGGCAAACTGGCTGACACTGACGGCGGCGGTGCACAAATGCTGCGCAGCTAGCGCCATTCGACGGCCAACACCGCGGTTCCTGGTGTGTCCGCTGTGCCGTGCGTGTGATCATTGCTTGTACAGCCCTCTGGCAGTGTCCGGAGCAAGTATGGTGGGTCTGACACACCGGTGTCAATGTGTTCTTTTTTCCATTTCCAGGAGTGTATATTTGTCCATCAAATACCCGTTTATCATCTGCATTTCTTCTTGGTGTAGCAATTTTAATGGCCAGTAGTGTGTATATATTTGACGATGCTGGTTCTGATTCCGCATTTAACATTTGACGATGCCACTATGGCTGCATTAGGACTTTGTTTTTATGAAACAGATCTGATAATGGTCATTAAAGACCCAAAGCGGTAATCCGTTAACAAAAAGTTTGTGACCATAGACGTAAATTAAAGGAAACTTATTACATCTACCGGTCACTGTTTTTTTCGCGGCAATGTCGCAGCTTGTGAGTCTCTTTTTTGTTTCTGTAAGGACTTTGAATGTCCTTTGCAGATGATGTCAGTCACAGTATCCCCTGACCCTTTAAAGCGACGTTCTCATTCAAATCAGAATTTGGTTTCTGGGACAATGGAACGATATACGAAGGATCTGCTTGGGGATTATCATTGATCATAATTTGAATTTTTCAATTAAAAAAAAATGGCGGCCGTTATTATGGTTTGGTCAACGGCCTGCAAGTCTGAAGTACACAGTCTGCGTGCAGTGTAGCCCCTCCGGAGTTATCTGAAATAAAAAATGGATAACATCAGTTTTTTATTTAATTTATGGGAGCTTATACCTGACCACAATTAAGTAACCTTAAATATAACGACGTGGTGCTAACTCAAACTCTGAGTTCGATTTTGGGGGTTTGTTTAACTTTTTATGGCTTTACAAATAATAATATTTACAAATTTTTTATATTATTGGTACAACCTCCCAAGAAAAGTATTTACTTTTCGGGATCGCAGGTAGAAGTTGACATGTTGAATCGTTTTCTTTTGTGCTGCACGCAGTATTGAAAAACCGTGTCTCGAAAAAAATCTGTTTAAGGTTCAAAATGGTTCAAATGGCTCTGAGCACTATGGGACTTAACATCTGAGGTCGTCAGCCTCCTAGAGTTAGAACTACTTAACCATAACAAACCTAGGGACATCACACACATCCATGCCAGAGGCAGAATTCGAACCTGCGACCGCAGCAGCAGCGCGGTTCCGGACTGAAGCTCCTAAACCACTCGGCCACAGCAGCCGACTTTGTTTAAGGTTTAGGGAAAACTTTTATAAATTAGTTCAGTTTGCATAAGAACTACATGTTATTATACACAGCAGAGCCAAAGAAACTGGTACACCTGCCGAATACCGTGTAGGGCTCCCGCGAGCACGCAGAAGTGCCACAACACGACGTGGCGTGGACTCGATTAATGTCTGAAGTAGTGCTGGAAGGAACTGACACCATGGATCTTGTACGGCTGTCCATAAATCCGTAAGAGTGAAGCGGCATGGAGATCTCTCCTGAACAGCACGTTGCAAGGCATGCTAAATACGCTGAATAATGTTCACGACTGGGGAGTCTGGTGGCCGGCGGAAGTGTTTTAAGTCAGAAGAGTGTTCCTGGAGCCACTGTATAGCAGTTCTGGGCGTGTGGCGTATCGCATTGTCCTGCTGGAATTGCCCAAATCTGTTGGAAACTTTCCTCATGTCAGCACGTTGTAGGTATCGCCATCGGCGCCAAACTCGTGTGAACGCTCTGAAAAGCCGATCATTTGCATATGACAGCGTCTTCTTCCTGTGGGTTAAATTTCGCGTCTGTAGCACGTCATCTTCGTGGTGTAGCAATTATAATGGCCGGCAGTGAGGTATATTGTCCAATTGTGTTAAGCCCTTAACAAAAGATTCTACCTCTTAATAAGTACATTACGACAGAATTTTAAATTTGTTCGATAGTTGTGTGAAATTTTGAAAATAAAGCTTTTGTTGAAGTTGGAAGCTTTTAAAGAGAACCTGCAACTGGGAGTGTGTACCATGAGCCGTGAACAGGCCGTCTTGTAATACATTTTTTTATGAGCTCCTCGATTAAACGCTGAAGGACCAAGGGATGACGACCGACCGCCGTGTCGTCCTCTGCGGGTGCCCAAGTCTGGGCCCGTGCGACGACGAGGAATTCAGCCTAGCAATATTCGCCCTTCTGACAGCGTCCACACAGTGATACGTCCATCACGATGCTGTACCGAGAAACTACACGCTGCACATTCCAGTGTCCAGTGTTGTCGCTGGACGTTCCAGTCAGCGCGCCTCTCCCTGCTGCCGTTTCGAGGTAAGCGACAAGAAAGGTCGCCGTGCTGACAGCCGGTGGTGCTCCAGATTACGTCATACTGTCTCAGTAATTGACGGATTTTCGTTGGAGGACTCAAGATCGATTTGATCGTGTGTCTTTTCAACAGGCGCCTTATCTTGCCCGACACAGAGCCACAGAATGGCATGATTCTTTTCCTGCTCTTCGTCGGTGGTCTTGTTCTGATATTTCCCAGGAATCACTTCTTTCACTTAATGGGCGCTGTAGCCGTTATCCCTGTAAACCTTGCGTAGGTGGCTCAGTTCATTGATTTCTGCGTGGGATCCAGCGATCGCGCGGTTGAATAGGGCACATCGAACGCCGACTCAAAGCATGCACATAATATGGCAATGTCACGGCCACCAGTGACGACACAGCCGGCAGCTAGCGTATAAAAGGGTGCACCAACAGCCCACTGGCAGTCATAACACTTGACAATGGCCAACGAGTGCTTGGCCGAAAGCTCGTGTAGTTTTAGGCAACTGACGCGGTTGGAAACCCGAGACCATTTTATTCACCCTGTAAAATAATCACACGATTGAATCTCTTTCATACAGTCGATTTCGATTCTTCGAAGAATCGGCAGTTTACTGGTGATTGCATATTTCAGAACTACTCTTTTGTTTGCTGTTGTCTCTTTTTCCGTCTGTCGTCTGTTTGCAGCAGGGCCGATGTGTTCTCATATCGGGGGTGACGGTCCATGCCGGCCCCTGTGGCAAGATGTTCTAGGCGCTTCAGTCGGGAACCACGCGGCCGCTACGGTCGCAGGTTCGAATCCTGCCTCGGGCATGGATGTGTGTGATGTCCTTAGGTTAGTTAGCTTTAAGTAGTTCTACGTTCTAGGGGACCGATGACCTCAGATGTTAAGTCACATAGTACTCAGAGCCATTTGAACCATTTGACGATCCATGGAGCGCGCACAAACGCCGCTGCAGTTAGTGACGCCTGTGTAGGTAATGCGATCGTCGTACCACTTCCAAAAATGCACACCGTCCCGCCAGGTTACTTACCCCCTGCAAACACACTGAAGACCGAAAGAAACTGGTACTCCTGCCTAATGTGGTGTCGGGCAGCCGCGACCACGCAGAAGTGCCGCAAGAAGACATGGAATGGACTCGACTAATGTCTGAAGTAGTGCTGGAGAGAATTGACACCATGAACCCTGCAGAGATATCCATAAAATCGTAAGAGTACGAGGGGGTGGAGATATCTTCTGAACAGCACATTGCAAGGCAACGCAGATATGCCCAATAATATCCCTGTCTGGGGAGTTTGGTGGGCAGCTGAAGTTTTTAAACTCAGAAGAGTGTTCCTGGAGCCACTCTGTAGGAGTTCTGGAAATATGGGGTGTTGCATTGTCGTACTGGAACTGCACAATGGACACGAATGGTTGCAGATGTTCAGACAGGATGCTTACGTACGTGTCACCTGTCAGAGTCGTATCTAGACGTATCAGGGGTCCCATATCACTCCAACTCCACCATTACAGACCCTCCTACAGCTTGAACAGTCCCCTGCTGACATGCAAGATCCATGGATTCGTGAGGTTGTCTCAATACCTGTACACGTCCATCCGCTCGCTACAATTTGGAACGAGACGCGTCCGACCAGGCAACATGTTTCCAGTCATCAACAGTCCAATGTCGGTGTTGACGGACCCAGGCGAGGCGTAAAGCTTTGTGTCGTGCAGTCATCAAGGATACAAGAGTGGGCCTTAGGCCCCGAAAGTCCATATCGATGATGTTTCGTCTAATGTTACGCACAGTGATATTTGTTGATGGTCCAGCATTGAAATCTACAGCAGTTTGCGGAAAGGTTGCACTTCTATCACGTTAAACGATTCTCTTCAGCCGTCGTTGTTCTCGTGCTAGCAGGACCTTTTTCGGACGCAGAGATGTCGGGGATTTGATGTGTAAGTAGGCTGTTTAGGTTTTCGTATTGGTAACGCCACGTGGCGCTCTGTATGAAAGGTTTTTTTTTTTAAATTGGTAACGCCACATAGCGCTCTGTATGAAAAATCACTGGCTGTGCTGTGTGCAGTCTGTGGCTAGTTTGCATTGTTGTCTGCCATTGTAGTGTTGGGCAGTTGGATGTGAACCGCGCGTAGCGTTGCGCAGTTGGAGGTGAGCCGCCAGCAGTGGTGGATGTGGGGAGAGAGGTGGCAGAGTTTTGAGAGCGGACGATCTGGACAGAGACAGTAAATTTGTAAGACTGCATGTCATGAACTGATATATATATATATATATATATATATATATATATATATATATATATATATATATATATATATATATGACTTTTAAACAATATTAAGCTAAATACATTGTTTGTTATCTATCAAAATCTTTCATTTGCTAACTATGCCTATCAGTAGTTTGAATCTTTTATTTAGCTGGCAGTATTGCAGTAGTTCGAGTAATGAAGATTTTGTTGAGGTAAGTGATTTGTGTAAGGTATAGGTTATTGTTAGTCAGGGCCAATCTTTTGTAGGGATTATTGAAAGTCAGATTGCGTTGCGCTAAAAATATTGTGTGTCATTTTAGTGTTGATCAGAATAAGTAAAGAGGGAACTGTCTCAGTACAGTTTTACTCAGCTGTTTGAAAATCAAATAATGTAGGGGCCTACCAGCACAGTAATTCATTAATTTTTCTAAGGGGACGTTTCAGATGTTTCACCGGATTCTTGATATTCATGGTACTCTGGTGAAGTGGCCGTATGGAAAATCCCCACTTGATCGCTACCTTGGTAATGCTGTGTGGCATCGCTCGTGGGCCTACTACACCACCACGTTCAAGCTCACTCAAATCCTGATAACCTGCTGTTGTAGCAGCACTACTACGTGATCAGCCCCAGTGGACCGCACGCATCTACAAGTCTCCTCCTCCACTGTATTCTGTCCATTGCTGCTATCCGCCATTCGTCCACATCTGTTGACATTTGCTTTAAATCTTCATGGAGTCCGTCCCTCCAACGCTTCTTGGGTCTCCCTGGCGGTCTCTTTCCTATAGGTGTGAAATCCAGGAGCGTCCGAGGCCATCTGTGATCCTCCATCCGGGCTACATGGCCGGCGCACTGCATTCGTTTGGCTTTCACAGCTCCTGCTATGTTGGGCTGCTGGTTTAGTTCCACAAGCTCTTGGTTGTATCTGATCCTCCGTTCCCCTGTATCTGCATCCAGAACCGGACCGAAGATCTTCCGAAGCACTTTTCTCTCAAAGACAAGGAGCTTACGGAAGTCCTGTTTCCGGATACTCCACGTCTCACAGCCGTATAGAACAACAGGCTGGATCAGGGTTTTGTACAGTCGAATCTTCAACTGTCTGGAGAGTGATTCGGACCAGAGCAGTTGTGCTAGGCTGTGTTAAGATCGGTTTCCTGCTTGTATTCTGGCATTGATCTCTGCTTCACATGACGAGTTCTCAGTGAAAAGTGCCCCTAGATATTTGAATTCTTGCACTCTCTTGTAGCAATGGTCCCCAACCTGCAGTGATTGTAGTTGATCATCAGTCTGACAAATATCCACGCATCATAACGAGGTACTCTGTCTTGGCTCCGTTTATGTTTAGCCCAAATTTGCTGGCAGCCTCCTTTAGTGCTTTGGTCATTTGCTCCAACTCCTCTTCCGACCTAGAGAGTAAACAGATGTCGTCTGCATAAGCCAAGTATGCCAGTCTCTCCCCTTCGATTTCAATCCCTTCGTTCTCTTGGAAGGTCTCGCGTACGATCTTCTCGAGGGCAAAGTTGAACAGGGTAGGGGACGACCCATCTCCTTGCCTGAGTCCTGTCACAATTTCAAATTCCTCAGTTACGCGATTTCCCATCTTCACCTTTGCGTGTGTTTCGTTCAGACAGATCTTTATCAGACTGATGAGTTTCTTTGCTATGCCAAACTCCCTTAAACAGTTGAGCAGGCTCTTGCGATGTATGCAATCATATTGTAGCAGCAATAACCGATCTAAAAACTGCGCCAGCCAATTGTTGTCTTACACTCATGGAAATTTAAATAAGAACACCGTGAATTCATTGTCCCAGGAAGGGGAAACTTTATTGACACATTCGTGGGGTCAGATACATCACATGATCACACTGACAGAACCACAGGCACATAAGACACAGACAACAGAGCATGCACAATGTCGGCACTAGTACAGTGTATATCCACCTTTCCCAGCAATGCAGGCTGCTATTCTCCCATAGAGACGATCGTAGAGATGCTCGATTTAGACCTGTGGAACGGCTTGCCATGCCATTTCCACCTGGCGTCTCAGTTGGACCAGCGTTCGTGCTGGACGTGCAGACCGCGTGAGACGACGCTTCATCCAGTCCCAAACATGCTCAATGGGGGACAGATCCGGAGATCTTGCTGGCCAGGGTAGTTGACTTACACCTTCTAGAGCACGTTGGGTGGCACGGGATACATGCGGACGTGCATTGTCCTGTTGGAACAGCAAGTTCCCTTCCCGGTCTAGGAATGGTAGAACGATGGGTTCGATGACGGTTTGTATGTACCGTGCACTATTCAGTGTCCCCTCGACGATCACCAGAGGTGTACGGCCAGTGTAGGAGATCGCTCCCCACACCACGATGCCGGGTGTTGGCCCTGTGTGCCTCGGTCGTATGCAGTCCTGATTGTGGCGCTCACCTGCACGGCGCCAAACACGCATACGACCATCATTGGCACCAAGGCAGAAGCGACTCTCATCGCTGAAGACGACACGTCTCCATTCGTCCCTCCATTCACGCCTGTCGCGACACCACTGGAGGCGGGCTGCACGATGTTGGGGCGTGAGCGGAAGACGGCCTAACGGTGTGCGGGACCGTAGCCCAGCTTCATGGGCCAACCTGCTCCGGTCTCCGATTGCGGATTTCCCCACAACCTGCCTGCCATGGATCAGTTGCTTGCGAGTTTTCATACGTCCATACATGCTGCTTGAGGAAGTTTGTAATGTAATACCGTGTGAACTGTGCTTCATATGTGAGTGATTCTAACGAGGAGAGGTCCCTAACTGTGAGATGGACTTCTTGAAACTATGTGATGTAGGTTAAGGTTCCAGGTATCACACACTGCTGCAGTTTACCCTAGTAGGCTCTCGTTTGCGAGTAATTGACGAAAAAATTCGCTATTTTGTGTGATATTTAATAGCGTTAAGAAAGTTGCTTAATACAGTATCGTTGTGTGTTGTAACAGATAGGATAACAGCTACATATGCTGCAGATTATGGATTCGAATGTCATCAAGTGTGAAAAGTTTTTTATTTTTAAATCTTTATTGCACTGACTTTGATTATCATTTTTATTCAGTTAATTAATTTAGATGTAATTTTTTAATTACATTCCTTTGTCGCATTATTTTAATCTCCACATGAACTTTTTCATTCGTTTCATTTTTCCTTTATATCATTCTTTTTCCACTTGAAATCGTTGTTCATGTGTTTTTAATTAATTTTATGTATTAATTTCGATTTAATTTGTTTTATCACCCTTTTTTGTCTACATTATTGCGTTCATTACAGCAATTTCTCATTTTGCTTGAATTTCGTTTTACATATAAACCCAACTTTCATTTAAATTTTCATATACATTTTTTTTTCATAGTGTGATAGATATTTAGGTCATATTGACTTGTAAATAATAGATTTTAGCTATCAGTCGTCCTTTTCAAATTTAATTGGAGATCTAGATTAAAACTAGAAACTAGTCATTCTCAAATGAACTATCATTTTTGATCAATGCATGTAATGCCTGTTGGTCGGGCTTCATCCACAGTTCATTGAATACTAGGTTATCTTTTAAAGGTTTGTATGACGATTACCGTGAAAAAAATTGCACATCTGGTAACAAAAATACATTTTTATTTTGTATCTGAGAGATCGGAATTTTCAAATTATTGAATATTATAATAGATTAATGTAATAAAATTCACGTTCACAAAAATTCCGATTGGAAGAAGAATGACATAAAGAAAAATGAAGTTCATATGTTGACTAAAGTGGTGTGAAAAAGGAATAGAAATAAAAAAAATTACCAATTAATTGAATTAAAAAAATGACCAAAGTCTCGTCGATAAAGATTCAAAAACAAAACAAAAAATCTTTTCATCTCCCAAGGTTTCAACCTGTAGCTTCCTGCATATGACGCTGTGACCCTATCCATTACACCCCACAACCATACCATTTATCACAACTATTTTAACGCTGTTGACACAAGAGTCTGAATTTTTTTTTTTTTCGTCAGTTATTCGCAAATGAAGGTCCACCAGGGTGAATGGCTCCAGTGTGTGATACCTTGGATCTCAAGCTACATCACCGTATAGACAGTTTCAAAAAACCGATCACGTCTCTGGCATTGTAAGGCCGAAAAGTTGGAATAAGTAGCGCGCTGCTGCAAGAGCTGGCAGAACACAATCCATGCAGGGTAATCTACTGGTGGCAGGGCCTGACACGTTGCAAACGATAAAAATGCCGTTGTTGTTCTGCCCCCAGTCGTGAGAGGAGCATTCACTTGCATGGCTAACCATCGTGTGACGATAGAAGTCGTGTGCACAGAATCAGAAATCTTTTGCTCTAGTCTTGCAGTTGTAGGTCCTCGACGTCTCCTCTCCAAAGTAGGAGATGTAAACTTAACTTCCTACGGACGCAGAGACGACTATGGAGAGATTCAAATGTCTAACGATCTGGACGTCTTTGTTCTGGGTACTTCCTCCACGAACAGTGTGTCAGAACAGCATTGCCGTCCACCTTATCGTGGATGACGTGTACTTGTGCCAACTCCTGGTCTGACAAGGAGAGGTCTCCAATTGTGAAATTCAGATTCGATTCATACAGCGCGTAATAAGAGCTCATGGCCAGAGGTGTAATGTGGCAGAGCACCAAGATGCACTTCTCAGCCGTTGTCGAGAAAATCGACAGTTAAAATAAACCGTTGCTGTGAAATACTCTCTACCTTTAATAATTGTCTACAGCGTCGTGGCGCAGCGGTAAGCGCTTCGGTTCGTAATCGAATCTCGCGCCATGCAACTTTTTTTTCTTTTACTATTTGTTTTTTGTAATTCAAATGTGTGTACACACACACACACACTCTGTGTATGTGCGGATGGATATGTGTGTGTGTGTGTGTGTGTGTGTGTGTGTGTGTGTGTGTGTGTGCGTGCGCGCGCGCGCGAGTGTACACCTGTTCTTTTTTCCCCCTTAGGGTTAATCTTTCCGCTCCCGGGATTGGAATGACACCTTACCCTCTTCCTTAAAACCCACATCCTTTCGTCTTTCCCTCTCCTTCCCTCTTTCCTAAAGAAGCAACCGTCGGTTGCGAAAGCTAGAAATTTTGTGTGTGTGTGTTTGTGTGTTATTTGATTGTGCCTGTCTACCGGCGCTTTCCCGCTTGGTAAGTCTTGGAATCTTTCTTTTTAGTATATTTTTCCCATGTGGAAGTTTCTTTCTTTATATATATATATATTCCTGGAAATTGAAAAAAGAACACATTGACACCGGTGTGTCAGACCCACCATACTTGCTCCGGACACTGCGAGAGGGCTGTACAAGCAATGATCACACGCACGGCACAGCGGACACACCAGGAACCGCGGTGTTGGCCGTCGAATGGCGCTAGCTGCGCAGCATTTGTGCACCGCCGCCGTCAGTGTCAGCCAGTTTGCCGTGGCATACGGAGCTCCATCGCGGTCTTTAACACTGGTAGCATGCCGCGACAGCGTGGACGTGAACCGTATGTGCAGTTGACGGACTTTAAGTGAGGACGTATAGTGGGCATGCGGGAGGCCGGGTGGACGTACCGCCGAATTGCTCAACACGTGGGGCGTGAGGTCTCCACAGTACATGGATGTTGTCGCCAGTGGTCGGCGGAAGGTGCACGTGCCCGTCGACCTGGGACCGGACCGCAGCGACGCACGGATGCACGCCGAGACCGTAGGATCCTACGCAGTGCCGTAGGGGACCGCACCGCCACTTCCCAGCAAATTAGGGACACTGTTGCTCCTGGGGTATCGGCGAGGACCATTCGCAACCGTCTCCATGAAGCTGGGCTACGGTCCCGCACACCGTTAGGCCGTCTTCCGCTCACGCCCCAACATCGTGCAGCCCGCCTCCAGTGGTGTCGCGACAGGCGTGAATGGAGGGACGAATGGAGACGTGTCGTCTTCAGCGATGAGAGTCGCTTCTGCCTCGGTGCCAATGATGGTCGTATGCGTGTTTGGCGCCGTGCAGGTGAGCGCCACAATCAGGACTGCATACGACCGAGGCACACAGGGCCAACACCCGGCATCATGGTGTGGGGAGCGATCTCCTACACTGGCCGTACACCTCTGGTGATCGTCGAGGGGACACTGAATAGTGCGCGGTACATCCAAACCGTCATCGAACCCATCGTTCTACCATTCCTAGACCGGCAAGGGAACTTGCTGTTCCAACAGGAGAATGCACGTCCGCATGTATCCCGTGCCACCCAACGTGCTCTAGAAGGTGTAAGTCAACTACCCTGGCCAGC
The DNA here is from genome assembly GCF_023897955.1 of Schistocerca gregaria. NCBI lineage: Eukaryota > Metazoa > Arthropoda > Insecta > Orthoptera > Acrididae > Schistocerca > Schistocerca gregaria. The sequence continues at coordinate 69,950,239 of NC_064930.1, forward strand.
AAGATCTCCGGATGTGTCCCCCATTGAGCATGTTTAGGACTGGATGAAGCGTCGTCTCATGCGGTCTGCACGTCCAGCACGAACGCTGGTCCAACTGAGGCGCCAGATGGAAATGGCATGGCAAGCCGTTCCACAGGACTACATCCAGCATCTCTACGATCGTCTCCATGGGAGAATAGCAGCCTGCATTGCTGCGAAAGGTGGATATACACTGTACTAGTGCCGACATTGTGCATGCTCTGTTGCCTGTGTCTATGTGCCTGTGGTTCTGTCAGTGTGATCATGTGATGTATCTGACCCCAGGAATGTGTCAATAAAGTTTCCCCTTCCTGGGACAATGAATTCACGGTGTTCTTATTTCAATTTCCAGGAGTGTATATATTCCCGGCAATCAGTTGCAACAATTATGCATATAATAAGTTCTTGAAAGTCGTTTGTCGTGGAAAAACTGGCGACTTCAAACACCATTATGTTTTCCGCAAACAAAGTTGTATTTCACAAATGTTATTAATTGTCTTCATAAAGTTTACCGCGCATAGTTAACGGAAGACGTAGAAACGATATTCCGAAAAGAATACGTATAGCGTAAGTCATACGTTCGAATTAGAATAGAAACTCCACGAACACAAATTTGCTGTGGCAGGTATGAAATATAAACTCCGTCACTCGCTCGCTACACTTGAAGGACAGATGTTGAATGGGCCGAAACGAGCCGCCGCATAGCAGCGTAGTTGCCTGCTAACTTTGCAAGAAGGTAGATGCTGTCCCTAGCGCAACTTGTAACATCGTCGAAAATCAGTGCGGACGTGAGAGCTTTGGTACACCCTGTTAAACAAACGGAAAAATGGAGGCGGTACAATTGGAGAGATATATACAATAAACTAATAATAAATAATGTTGCATGGCGCGGGATTCGATCCGGCGACCTTCAGATTACGAACCCGAGATCTTACCGCTGCGCCACGACGCTGTAGAAAATTATGACTCGTAGAGAGTATTTCACGGCAACGGTTTCTTTTAACTGTCGATTTTCTCGACAACGGCTGAGAAGTGCATCTTGGTGCTTTGACACGTTACACCTCTGGCCATGAGCTTTTATTACGCGCAGTATGAATCGAATCTGAATTTCACAATTGGAGGCCTCCCCTTGTGAGTACATGTGGAGAATTATCTGTCTCGTTAATATCTTCTCTCACGGCAAGTACCTGCGGGTAGACAGGGGTTTCAGTCAACATCTACATCTACATCTACATGGATACTCTGCAATTCACATTTAAGTGTCTGGCAGAGGTTTCATCAACCCACCTTCACAATTCTCTATTATTCCAAACTGGTATAGCGCTCGGAAAGAACCAACACCTATATCTTTCCGTACTACTTCTGATTTCCCTTATTTTATCATGGTGATTCTCCCTATGTAAGTCGGCTTAAAAAAATTATTTTCGCATTTTTAGGAGAAAGTTTGCGATTGGAATTTCGTGATAAGATTGCTTCGCAACGAAAAACGCCTTTATTTTGATGATGTCCATACCAAACCCTGTATCATTTCTGTGACACTCTCTCCCGTATTTCGCGATAGTACAAAACGTGCTGCCCTTCTTTGAACGTTTTCGATGTACTCCGTCAATCCTGTCTGGTAAGGATCCCACACCGCGCAGCGGTATTCTAAAAGAGGACGGACAAGCGTAGTGTAGGCCGCCTCATTAGTAGATCTGTTACATTTCCGAAGTGTCCTGTCAATAAAACGCAGTCTTTGGTTAGTAAGTTGTTCGTAATTGTAATTCCTAGGTATTTAGTTGCATTGACGGGCTTTAGATTAGACTGATTTATCGTGAAACCGAAGTTTACGAATTCCTTTTGGCACTCATGTGGATGACCTCACACTTTTCGTTATTTAGGGTCAACTGCCACTTTTCGCACCACACAGACATATTTTCTAAGACATTTTGCTGTTTGTTTCGATCTTCTGACGACTTTACAAGCCGATAAACGAGAGAGTCTTCTGCAAATGCCGCCCGGGGTAGCCGTGCGGTCTTTAAGGCATCTTGTCACGGTCCATGCGGCTCTCCCCGTCGGAAGTTTCGCGTCCTCCCTCGGGCATGGGTGTGTCTTGTCCTTAGCGTAAGTTAGTTTAAGTAGTGTGTAAGCTGAGGGAACGATGACATAAGCAGTTTGGTCCCATGAGATCTTACAACAAATTTCCAAAAAAGTTCATCTGCAAACAACCTAAGACGGCTGCTCAGATTGTCTCCCAAATCGTTTATATAGATAAGGAACGGCAAGGGGCCTATAACGCTACCTTGGGAAACTGGTTCGAACGACATACATTCGAAACAGTTTTTCGGATACAAGCTGTAATGAACGTTTTTACTGTCTACATATGGGGAATATACAGGGTGTTTGAAAAAGAACTCCCTAGTTTTAAATATTAATTTAATGGGGAAATTAGTGAAAAATTACTCCAGTGAGTAGATATCATAAAAGAGAATTCCTACGAGTTTAGTCTTAGTAGACATCAACCTGGGATCCATTTGTTGCCGTGTACATGTCAAGACGATATTTCACTTCTCGCTACGTATTCACCGACATTTGAGGTGTAGATGTCCCAACCGCCACGACGATTCTTTCCCGTAAATGACTGCTGTGTCTGATCTTTTCGCTGTACACAACATTTTTTATGTGAGACCGAAAGAAAAAGTGCAGTGGGGTTAAGTCTAGGCTTCGCGGTAGCCAAGGTATTGGGCCGAAGCCCTTTCTATCCACCTTCCTGGAAAGAGAGTGCCAAGAGCCGCACCCACGCGGTTACTGTAATGAGGTGGGGCGCCATCTTATTGGAACAACAAGAGCCCCTTTTCAGCCTCAATACCGTCTATCTGGGGAAAGACGAACTCTGTCAACATGTCACAGTAAACGTCCCCGTTTATTGTCTTTTCTACAAAAATGAAAGGCCCAATCACACGAACCGCAGTGGTTAGACACTGGACTCGCATTCGGGAGGACGACGGCTCAATGCCGCGTCTCGCCATCCTTATTTATGTTTTCCCTGATTCGCCTAAACCGCTCCAGGCAAACTTGGTTCCTTTCGAAAGGGCACGGCCGATTTCCTTCCCCGTTCTTCCCCAATCCGAAGAGACCGCTGACCTTGCTGCCTGGTGTCCTTCACCAAAACAACCAACCAATCACACGATCTTCCGTCAAACTGCACCAGACATTAACTTTGGGAGAGTCACGCTGATGTTGAAAAGCTTCATGTGGATGCTCTGCCCCCGTATTCTGCTGTTATGACGATTAACAGATGCCAGACTGAGATTCACTGGAAGAATCCTAAGGAAATGCAATCGGACAACAAAGGAAGTAGGTTACAGTACGATTGTTCGCCCGCTGCTTGAATACTGCTCAGCAGTGTGGGATTCGTACCAGATAGGGTTGATAGAAGAGAGGGAGAAGATCGAACGGAGAGCAGCGCGCTTCGTTACAGGATCATTTAGCAATCGCGAAGGCGTTACGGAGATGATAAACTCCAGTGGAAGACTCTGCAGGAGAGACGCTCAGTAGCTCGGTACGGGCTTTTGTTAAAGTTTCGAGAACATATCTTCACCTAAGAGTCAAGCAGTATATTGCTCCCTCCTACGTATATCTCGCGAAGAGACCATGAGGATAAAATCAGAGAGATTAGAGCCCACACAGAAGCATACCGGCATTCCTTCTTTCTACGTACAATACGAGACTGGAATAGAAGGGAGAACCGATAAAGGTACTCAGGGTACCCTCCGCCACACACCGTCAGGTGGCTTGCGGAGTATGGATGTAGATATAGAACTGTTCCACTGACATGAAATGTAGCCTCATCAGAAAAGAGGATCTTATTTTTTAAAAAAATTGACTGGACTGCACGCACGCCTGGTGTGAACTCAGGGAACAGAGGAAAAAAATAGCACTGGTCCCGTCTCAAGGTCAAGCAGACCTGCCAACTGCAGGGGAGCCAAACTTGAGGAGTTGATGAATCAAACACCATAAATTAGAATAGTGTATGTCACTTTGTACAGATTCTAGGACACATTAAATCTAGTGAGTTCTTTTTCAAACACACTATATATCTGAAATTATGCGCTTTTAAAATGTTGTCGTTGTGGTCTTCAGTCCAGAGACTGGTTTGATGCAGCTCTCCATGCTACTCTACCCTGAGAAAGCTTCATCTCCCAGTACCTACTGCAACCTACATCCTTCTAAATCTGCTTAGTGTATTCATCTCTTTGTCTCCCTCTACGATTTTTACCCTCCACGCTGCCCTCCAATACTAAATTGGTGATCCCTTGATGCCTCAGAACATGTCCTACCAATCGATCCCTTCTTCCAGTCAAGTTGTGCTATCAACTTTTCTTCTCCCCAATCCTATTCAATACCTCCTCATGAGTTATGTGATCTACCCATCTAATCTTCAGCATTCTTCTGTAGCACCACATTTCGAAAGCTTCTATTCTCCTCTTGTCCAAACTATTTATCGTCCATGTTTCACTTCCATATATGGCTACACTCCATACAAATACTTTCAGAAACGACTTCCTGACACTTAAATCTATACTTGATGTTAACAAATTTCTCTTCTTCAGAAACGCTTTCCCTGTCATTGCCAGTCTACATTTTATATCCTCTCTACTTCGACCATCATCAGTTATTTTGCTCCCCCAAATAGCATAACTCCTTTACTACTTTAAGCCTCTCATTTCCTCGTCTAATTCCCTCAGCATCACCCGATTTAATTCTTCTACATTCTATTATCCTCGTCTAGCTTTTGTTGATCTTCATCTTATACCCTTCTTTCGAGAGACTGTACATTCCGTTCAACTGCTCTTCCGGGTCATTCATTAGTTATGTGATCTACCCCCAACTAATCTTCAGCATTCTTCTGTAGCAGCGCTTTTAAAAAAGAAAGAAAATTAGTACATGTAGACGAGGACTAGCACAAAGTTTCGTGGTGGCAACCTGATTTTTTTTCGAGGTGATGAGTGAAACCTCATGGCTACCTCTTATTTGGATAGATGTAATGGAAGGTGTAGGCTTCTATAACCTCCAGCTGGATCGTACCTCAAGGCGCTGTGGTGTTGGCGTCAGCCTTCATATTGGTAGCTACTGCACTTAGAAACAGTTGAGGCGGCACAGATGTTAATTACCGACTGCCGTGTGAGTTTCCCAAGGACGGCGAACCCACACTTTCGGACAGCACCTCTGGCCGGTTCTCCCACGTGGTCACGTGTGTGGGTGAGTCTCGTACAGTCCGGAGCGAGTTGATGGCGATTTATTGCGTCAACCTAGCCCTCCCACACGAGCTGCGTATCGTGGCGGTGCAGTCTGCCCACGAGTTGCTCTGACAGCTGGGACCCAAGAAAACGGACCAGCTACCTGCAGCTGAGCCCGGTGGCTAGAGCCGTCACCACACGGCAGGTGAAAGCGAAGCTGGACTAGGGGCCGGTCCAGTTGTGTGACATCACAGCGTGCAGTTTCACAATCTGGAGCATTCTAAATCGAGATTTGTAGAATCGGGCCTGTCAGATATTTTTTTTTCTTCGTCGAGAGGAACATGGCCAGTCAGATGGAAGACAGCGTTCAACGTCACAAGTAGAACTTGGCAGGCGCCATGCTGGATTACCTCATCTGCGGTTTAAACTAATATTTCGAACTTCTAAGGAGTCCGTACCACAACTGGTAAAAACTGAACCCTAACAGAATTACTCTGTTGTCTATCTGTCCGTTTGTCCGACTGTTCAAAAATCTTTTGCACCGGAGCGGTCGACGTATCAAGTTGAAATTTATATCACATACTGAGGTCGGCAGTCCATTGGCGTTGTAAAAAATTAAAGCTTCTAAGCCACTGCAATCAAGAGGTACGGCCATTTACGTCACATATTTTGAAATTCGCAACCTCGCTCATTAAAACTTTCAGAATTCTTTCCGTTGATATTGGCTATTGGAATTGAGCGAGAAGCAAGGTTTCGCAGTATAAGTAAAGAAAACAATCCGAAAGCTTTAATTTCTAATTGTTGTTGTTGTGGTCTTCAGTCCTGAGACTGGTTTGATGCAGCTCTCCATGCTACTCTATCCTGTGCAAGCTCCTTCATCTCTCAGTACCTACTGCAACCTACATCCTTCTGAATCTGCTTAGTGTATTCATCTCTTGGTCTCCCTCTACGATTTTTACCCTCCACGCTGCCCTCCAATACTAAATTGGTGATCCCTTGGTACCTCAGAACGTGTCCTGCCAACCGAACCCTTCTTCTACTCAAGCTGTGCCACAAATTCCTCTTTTCTGTAGTTCTATGCAGTACCTCCTCATTAGATACATGAGGCACCCACCTAATCTTCAGCATTCTAATGTAGCACCACATTTTAAAATCTTCTGCTCTCTCCTTGTCTACACTGTTTATCGTCCATGTTTGACTTCCATAAATGGGTAAGCTCCTTACAAATACTTTCAGAAAAGACTTTCTGACATTTAAATCTATACTCGATGTTGCCACATTTCTCTTCTTCAATAACGCTTTCCTTGCCATCACCAGTCTGCATTTTATATCCCCTCAACCTCGACCATCATCAGTTATTTTTCTTCCCAAATAGCAAAACTGATCTTCTACTTTAAGTGTCTCAGTTCTTAAGCTAATTCCCTCAGCATCACCTGATTTAATTCGACTACATTCCGTTATCCTCGTTTTGTTCTTGTTGATGTTCATCATACATCCTCCTTTCACGAAACTGTCCATTTTGTTCAAAAAATGGCTCTGAGCACTATGGGACTTAATATCTGAGATCATCAGTCCCCTAGAACTTAGAACTACTTAGACCTAACTAACCTAAGGACATCACATACATCCATGCCCGAGGCAGGATTCGAACCTGCGACCGTAGCAGTCGCGCGGTTCCGGACTGCGCGCCTAGAATGTCCATTTTGTTCAACGGCTCTTCCAAGTCCTTTCCTATCTCTAACAGAATTACAATGTCATCGTCAAAGCTATTTATTTCTTCTCCCTGGATTTTAATTCCTACTCCAATTGTTTTCTTTTGTTTCTTTTATTGCTTGCTCAATATACAGATAGAATAACATTGGGGATAGGCTCCTACCCTCTCTCACTCCCTTCTCAACCAGTGCTGCTCTTTCGTTGCCCTCGACTCTTACAACTACGCCGGGTGTTCTGGCCGAGTGGTTCTAGGCGCTTCATTCCGGAACCACGCGGCTGCTACGGCGCAGGTTCGAATCCTGTCTCGGGCATGGATGTATGTGATGTCCTTAGGCTAGTTAGTTTTAAGTAGTTCTAAGTCTAGAGGACTGATGACCTCAGATGTTAACTCCCATAGTGCTAAGAGGCATTTGCACCATTTGGTCTTCTAACTGCCATCTTGTTTCTGTACAAATTCTAAATTGCCTTTTGCTTCTTGTATTTTATTCGTGCCACCCTCAGAACTTGCAAGAGACTGTTCCTGCCAACATTTGCCTTCCTTGCCCTACCTTCTAAGATAAGTCGTAGGGTCAGTATTGCCTCACGCATTCCTACATTTCTACGGAGTCCAAACTGATCTTCCCCGACGTCCTCTTCTACCAGTTTTTCCATTCGTCTGTAAGGAATTCGTGTTAGTGTTTTGCAACCGTGACTTATTAAACTGATAGTTGAACCTTCCTGGCAGATTAAATCTGTGTGCCCGACCGAGACTCGATCTCGGGACCTTTGCCTTTCGCGGGCAAGCGCTCTAACAACTGAGCTACCGAAGCACGACTCCTGCAGAGGGAAAATCTCATTCTGGAAACACCCCCCAGGCTGTGGCTAAGCCATGTCTCCGCAATATCCTTTCTTTCAGGAGTGCTAGTTCTGCAAGGTTCGCAGGAGAGCTTCTGTAAATTTTGGAAGGTAGGAGACGAGGTACTGGCAGAAGTAAAGCTGTGAGGACGGGGCGTGAGTCGTGCTTCGGTAGCTCAGATGGTAGAGCACTTGCCCGCGAAAGGCAAAGGTCCCGAGTTCGAGTCTCGGTCGGGCACACAGATTTAATCTGCCAGGAAGTTTCATATCAGCGCACACTCCGCTGCAAAGTGAAAATCTCATTCTGGAGTTTTAGGGAATTTCGGTTGTCTCATACAGATTGCTCACCAGAGTTTGGTCATGGCTGGCTCTGTGCAACGCTATCAGTAGTTCTAACGGAATGTTTACTCCCAGGGCCTTGTTTCGACTTAGGTCTTTCAGTGCTCTGTCGAATTCTTGACGCAGTATCATATCTCCCATCTCATCTTCATCTACGTCTTCTTCCATCTCCGTAACATTGCCCTCAAGTACATCTCCCTTGTACAGACCCTCTCCATAGTCCTTCCTGATTTCCCTTCTTTGCTTAGGACTGGTTTTCCATCTTAGCTCGTGATATTCTTACAGGTGGTTCTCTTTTCTCCAAAGGTCTCCTTAATTTTCCTATAGGGAGCATCTATCTTACCCCTAGTGATACATGCTTCTACATTCATACATTTGTCCTCCAGCCATTCCCGCTTAGCCATTTTGCACTTTCTGTCGATCTCATTTTTTGAGATGTTTGTACTTCTTTTGGCCTGCTTCATTTACTGCATTTTCATATTTTCTCCTTTCATCAATTAAATTCAGTATTTCTTCTGTTAACCAAGGATTTCTACTAGACCACCTCTTCTTAGCCTTGAGCCTCCGCTGCCTTCATTATTTCATCTCTCAGATCCATTCTTCTTCTATTGTATTCCTCTCCCCTGTTTCTCAATTGTTCCGTAATGTTCCCTCCGAAACTCTCTATAACCTCTGGTTCTTTTAGTTTATCCTGGATCCATCTCCTTAAATTCCTGCATTTTTGCAGAGTCTCTGCTTTTAATCTACAGTTCATAACCAATAAATTGTGGTCGGAATCTACATCTGCCCCTGAAAATGTCTTACAATTTAAAACCTTGCTCTTAAATCTCTGTATTACCATTACATAGTCAGAAACTTCCCGGTGTCTCCAGATCTCTTCCACGTTTACAATCTTCTTTCATGATTCTTGAACCAAGTGTTAGCTATGATTAAGTTATGCTCTGGGCAAAATTCTACCAGGCGGCTTCCTCTTTCATTCCTTATCTCCAGTGCATATTCAACCACTACTCTTCCTTCTCTTCCTTTTGCTACTACCGACATCCAGTCACCCATGACTATTAATTTTTCGCCGGCAGTGGTGGCCGAGCGGTTCTAGGCGCTCAGTCCGGAACAGCGCTACTGCTACGGTCGCAGGTTCGAATCCTGCCTTGGCCATGGATGTGTGTGATGTCCTTAGGTTAGTTAGGTTTAAGTAGGTCTAAGTTCTAGGGGACTGATGACCACAGCAGTTGAGTCCCATAGTGCTCAGAGCCATTTGAACCATTTTTTTTGTTAACTCCCATAGAGCTTAGAGCCGATTGAACCATTTTGAAGTGAGGATTTTCCCGTACGACTATTTCACGGGTGCACCGTGAACATCATTAATCCGGTAAAACATCAAATCTCCGACACCGCTGCGGTCTGGAAAAGGTCCTTCAAAAACGGGACCAACGGCGGCAAAAGAGAATAGTTCAACGTGACAGAAGTGCAACCCTTCCCAAAATTGCTGCAGATTTCAGTGCTGGGACATAAACAAGTGTCAGTGTGCCAACCATTCAACCAAACATCTTCGATATGGGCTTTCGTAGCCGAAGGCCGACTCGTGTACCCTTGATGACTGCACGAAACAAAGCTTTACGCGTCACCTGATCCCGTCAACAGCGGCATTGGACTGTTGATGACTGGAAACATGTTGCCCTGTTGGACAGGTCTCGTTTCAAATTGTATCGAGCGGATGGACGTTTACGAGTAAGGAGACAACCTCATGACTCCATGGAACCTGCGTGTCAGCAGGGGACTGTTGAAGCTGAAAGAGGTAGTGGTGGGAGTTGGAGCGATATGGCAATTCTGATAAGTCTTGATACGACAGATGACATGTAGGTAAGCATCATCTCTGATCACCTGCATCCTTTCGTATCCACTGTGCATTCCGACGGACCTGGGCAATTCCAGCAGGACAATGCAATACCCTGCATGTCCAGAATTGCCACAGAGTGGCTCCAGGAACACTCTTCTGAGTTTACAACACTTCCGCCGGCCACCAGACGCACATGAACATTCTTCAGCATATCTGGGGTGCCTTGCAAAGTGCTGTTCAGAAGAGATCTCCACCCCCTCGTGCTCTTACTGATTTATGGACAGCCCTGCAGGATTCATGGTGTCAGCTCCCTCCAGCACTACTTCAGACATCATTCGAGTCCATGCCACGTCGTGTTGTGGCATTCTGCATTCTCGCTAGGGCTCTATACGATATTAGGTAGGTATACGAGTATCTTTGGGGCTTCAGTGTATAAAAACATGTAGTTTTTATGCAAATTGAACTAATAACACTCATAAAAGTTTTCCATAAGTTTTAAAAAGATTTTTTTCGAGAAACGGTTTTTCAATACTGAGTGCAGCATGAAATAAGAAGTATTCAACCTCTCAACTTCTACCTTCGATCTCGAAAAGTAAATACTTTTCTCTGGAGGATATACCAATATATAATATGTTGATATTAACTATTATTTGTAAAGCCATAGAAAGCGAAACAAACCCCCGAAGTCGAATTCAAAGTTCGAGTTAGCACCACGTCGTGAAATTGTTACTTGTTGTGGTTAGGTAGAAGCTGGAGGAGATAGTGGTGGAGTTGGGACGATATGGCAATCCTGGTACGTCTAGATGCTACGATGACACGTGCGTAAACATCCTCTTTGATCACCTGCATCCATTCATATCCACTGTGCATTCCGACGGACTAGGGAAATTCCAGCAGGACAATGCAACACCCTACATGTCCAGAATTGCTACGGAGTGACTACAGGAACAGTCTTCTGAATTTAAATACTTCCGCCTGCCACCAAACTCCCCGGACATGGACATTATTGACCATATCTGGAATCCTTGCAATGTGCTGTCCAGAAGAGATCGCCACCCCCTTCGTACTCTTGCGGATTTATGGAGAGCCTTGCAGGATCCATGGTGTCGGTTCCCTCCAGCACTACTTCAGACATTAGGCAGGTGTACCAGTTGGCTCTCCAGTGTATCATTTTCTTTACAAAAATAACCACATCATGAAAAAATAGCCAGCCTACAACATTTTAAGGTGGCTTGCAGAGTAGGGGTGTAGATCACGATAGAACTTGACTGAGTCTCTCATCCGACTCAAGTGGCAGACACTGCATGAGAGGCGTTGTGCACGTATTTGGTAATGCGCGACTCATTCCCTCTGGTAATGTAAAGCGTCGGTACGACTCGAGCGTAATACAGTACTGCGTTTTAGTGTTACCGCAATACGCGCTTTCACCTGGCGGGATTTCTCGTCCATTGGCGCTTTCCGCATTCAGCGCGCAGACGCTAATAACTGTTTAGCGGGAGTTACCGCGACAATTTCTCTCTCCCTCTCGATTAATTAATTCCGCCCGCATCTGCCGGGTGTGACTAAACACTTCAGAGGCGGGGAGACCGCCAGTGGTCCGATACGCTGCCACGCTATAATTAAATACAAGTGCAGTTGCTTCCCCGCCTGGCCGTTGAGTAATTTAGTCACCGCAATGAATACGTAATAGACTCCGAAGCGAAGCAAATCGTTATTCAGACGTTATTGCGCTCTCTAACGGGGGTGACAGTGTCGGCATCATCATTAAATCATCAGCACCAATTACACGTCCATTGCCAAATGTACGCCTACTCCACAAAATGGTTCAGATGGCTCTGAGCACTATGGGACTTAACTTCTGAGGTCATCAGTCCCCTAGCACTTAGAACTACTTAAACCTAACTAGCCTAAGGACATCAGACACATCCATGCCCGAGGCAGGAGTCGAACCTGCGACCGTAGCGGTCGCGTGGTTCCAGACTGTAGCGCCTAGAACCGCTCGGCCACCTGCTCCACAACCTTTCATGCAATACTGTCATCTGAGAATGGACTGAGACACGGTTGTAGTCTAACCCCGATATTATTCAGTCCGTAGGGGAAAACTGCCTACATTTTACCATCTCCTAAGTAGTACCAGTACCATAAAATTCATACCTCTTGTGATATCCGTTATTTACCGACAACTGTGTGAACTAAGTGCTTATTGCAACCATACTGGCAGCTCTGTATGTTGAGGAAAGTGTTGATTTTGTTGTAGCCTTCATCCATCTTTTGTGCACGTGGCGAAGAGAGTTACTGTTGTAGATAAACAGCAACGTGATGTTTCAAAAAATGGTTCAAATGGCTCTGAGCACTATGAGACGTAACTTCTGAGGTCATCAGTCCCCTAGCACTTAGAACTACTTAAACCTAACTAGCCTAAGGACATCAGACACATCCATGCCCGAGGCAGGAGTCGAACCTGCGACCGTAGCGGTCGCGCGGTTCCAGACTGTAACGCCTAGAACCGCTCGGCCACCTACTCCACAACCTTTCATGCAATACTGTCATCTGAGAATGGACTGAGACACGGTTGTAGTCTAACCCCGATATTATTCAGTCCGTAGGGGAAAACTGCCTACATTTTACCATCTCCTAATTAGTACCAGTACCATAAAATTCATACCTCTTGTGATATCCGTTATTTACCGACAACTGTGTGAACTAAGTGCTTATTGCAACCATACTGGCAGCTCTGTATGTTGAGGAAAGTGTTGATTTTGTTGTAGCCTTCATCCATCTTTTGTGCACGTGGCGAAGAGAGTTACTGTTGTAGATAAACAGCAACGTGATGTTTCAAAAAATGGTTCAAATGGCTCTGAGCACTATGAGACGTAACTTCTGAGGTCATCAGTCCCCTAGCACTTAGAACTACTTAAACCTAACTAGCCTAAGGACATCAGACACATCCATGCCCGAGGCAGGATTCGAACCTGCGATCGTAGCGGCAACGCGGTTCCAGACTGAAGCGCCTAGAACCTCTCAGTCACAGCTGCCGGCGCGATGTTTCATTTAGGGATGAATATACATGAAGCAATCCCAGCTTTTAGACAGCCATGCATCTGGATTCGTCGTGGTTCGTTTGTAGGAAATTAAGAAAGAAAAAATGGCGATGTTTCCTACAGTGCACCGCTCCAAGTTTCTGATTTTGTACTCCTTCAATCTAAGAAACTTGCTCGTATGGTGGATCTACGAAAATTGCGTTTAGCATTATCAGTGCAACGTAATGTTTAAAAATGATATGGTGAGTTATCTATTGCATTGTTTGTCCTGAATAATATCTTAAATAATTAATTAAATAAATATTTTGTTTTGCGGTGTGGCACCAGAAAGGCATTATGGAAAGAGGAGTAGATATTAATTGCATTTAGCTACAACAGTATATGACCAGTAACTTGTGATGGTAAGCGACGATACACCGTACCCAAACCTCTGACGAGAAAAAGCGTTAAAATAACTTTTAAGACGTCTAAATTGCATTTTTTTTAACAAATCGAGTGTTGGCGATCATGGGTTAGATGCGTGTGCGCCCATATAAAATGTGCCTAAGCTAACAGTAAAGAGGTACGCTGAAAATAGACACGAAGATGAATACAAGGATGTAAAAATGTTTAGTCCCAGTAACGTGTTTTCCAACCAAATTGAAAACGAATTGGAAGCGCACATTCTCACATTTCAACAGATGATGTTAGTAATTTTTAACCTTTTTATGCAGCGACAGCAACTGATATTGTTTATATAAGAATATACAGCCTACAGTTGCAGGTTAACTTTGTCTTTTACCTAGGTTTCAGCGTTAGTAATAGCGGTTTCTGCAGAACATAAAATATTATTTAAATGTTTGCCTAAAACAGGCCGTGTCCTAAGTCAACTCTCTAGTCACACGACCACGCTCAATCAAGGGGCTTAAAGTGAATTTGCTACAGCTTGTTTAATAGAAGTGACAAAACCTTATGGTTATCCTTCAAGTTTTTTAAAGTTGACTTAGGACATGGCTTGTTTTAGGCAAACATTTAAATAATGTTTCACGTTCTGAAGAAGACGTTATTACTAACGTTGAAGCCTGGGAAAACGACGGAGTTAACCTGCAACTGTAGGCTGTATATTCTTATATAGATTGTGTTAGGTTTAAAAATGTCGGACGTAAGAAGACGTGCGCTCGCCATTTCAGAAGGAAACGATTACCCCATCATTTGAATGCAGAAGCAGCCTTGGCAGGTAAGAACTGAGCTGAAGGTGTCCATCCAAGAAATCTCGGTGAATCAGAGGGAAATAATGAAACTTACAAACAAAACATCAAGGCTTATCCAAGGAGCTTGTGAAGGTAACGAACAGTCTGTACAAATAAAAGAAAACCGAAGCCACGGCGAAGAAATCTAGAATTATAACTCCACCGGTGAGAAGGAAGTGTTTTGGAGATTCTGTGGGGAAGCCAGCACAAGAACACATTGGTAACGCAGAGGAATCCTACAGCGGCTTGAGCGAGGAAGATCGAATGTAAGAAATGACCAGATGCATGAAACGCGAAATGTGGTTTAATGCAAAATGTGCAGGGGGAGGGATGGAAGGAATGAAAAAGTTGTATTGAAGTGCCTGCAAATAGTAATATAAGAACTGAAATAGAGAACATTTCCTTCAGCTTAAACTAATACATATGTTTAAGGTCAGGGACATGGTTTGTAAGGTGGTACAAGTTATGCACCGACTGAGACAACTGAGAGCTCCAGATTCCTAATTTGACCACTTACAGACGTTTAGAAAGTTATGTGAAGGTGTATTTTTCTCAGTCTTTCCAGTCTTTTAATCAGATAATAACAACAACAAAGTGTTCTCGAGGATGGCAGTATTTAAATAATTTTGCTCCTTACTCTATAGGCTATAATAAATAAAATCTCGAAAGTGGTACAGTCAACGCATGTTTCTTCTACGTAGAGCAAGCTGTGAAGCAAACCAACGACAAATTTTGGAAGGGAATTTGAAGTTCTCTGACAATGAGAAGATATTAAAACTGCAAGGTTTATCGACATACTGTGATTTTTCAAGAGATGGAAAAGAACTTGGAACATCTGTTGTACGGAATTCGTAGTGTTTCGACAAGAGGTTACAAGATGAACATCATCAAAAGTAAAACGAGGGAATGAAACGTAATCGTATTAAATCAGGCGATACAGAGGGAATTGGGAAACGAGGCACTAAAATAAGTAGATGAATTTTGCTCTAGTTTACTTACAGTAAGGGCACATTTAGAAACGAAGCTCAGCATTACTGCTCATGATTTCCTGCCCTTAATTTTAGTTCCTGTCTTGTTCGTTAGTGTCCAGGCGGTAACTTTGGTGCAATTGACAGTCTTCACCTTTTTTTCGTAGTAACAGTCTCATGACTTGTTTGATGCGACCCGTCAATGATTTCTAACCTGTGCCAACCGTTTCATCTCAGAGAACACTTGCAGCCTACTCCTCAATTATTTGCTGTATGTATTTCAATCTGTGTCTTCCTTTATAGTATTTGCCTCTACAGCTCCCTCTAGTACCATGGGGTGGGGAGGTGTTATTATTCCCTTGGTTGTCTTTCCCTCTAGCTCACTGCTGTCTTTCTCACACACGCCCGGGTTCGATTCCCGGCGGAGTCAGGGATTATCTCTGCCTCGTGATGGCTGGCTGTTGTGTGATGTCCTTAGGTCAGTTAGGTTTAAGTAGTTCTAAGTTCTAGGGGACTGATGACCATAGATGTTAAGTCCCATAGTGCTCAGAGCCATTTGAACAATTTTTTTTTTGGTCTGTCTCATAATTTTCGACATTTTACACCTCTTTACACAGCCGCTTTTTCTGGATCGAAAGATCGAAATAACGCGTTCCTTTTTTTGTTTTAGGGTCTCGCGCCTGTTGCCAAGTGCATCGCCAGAACTGCCCGTCTGGTGCCCTTATCTTGATGAATATTCAGTTACAGTAGTCGTAGAAGACTTGACACATTGCTTTACTTCCTTTGTTGTAGATGTTGCTTCTGTTCTTACTGATCGTACGCCGTCTGATGTAGTGGGCGACATTTTCCTTGACCGGTATTATTACACTACTAGCCATTAAAATTGCTACATCAAGAAGAAATGCAGATGATAAACAGGTATTCATTGGACAAATATAGTGTACTAGAACTGACATGTGATTACATTTTCACGCAATTTGGGTGCATAGATCCTGAGAAATCAGTACCCAGAACAACCACCTCTGGCCGTAATAAACGGTCTTGATACGCCTGGGCATTGAGTCAAACAGAGCTCGGATGGCGTGTATAGGTACAGTTGCCCATGAAGCTTCAACACGATACCACAGTTCATCAAGAGTAGTGACTGGCGTATTGTGACGAGCCAGTTGCTCGGCCACCATTGACCAGACGTTTCCAATTGGTGACAGATCTGGAGAATGTGCTGGCCAGGGCAGCAGCCAAACATTTGCTGTGTCCAGAAAGGCCCGTACAGGACCTGCAACATGCGGTCGTGCATTATCCTGCCGAAATGTAGGGTTTCGCAGGGATCGAACGAAGGGTACAGCCACGGGTCGTAACACATCTGACATGTAACGTCCACTGTTCAAAGTGCCGTCAATGCGAACAAGAGATGGCCGAGACGTGTAACCAATTGCACCCAATACCATCACGCCGGGTGATACGCCAGTATGGCGATGACGAATACACGCTTCCAATGTGCGTTCACCGCGATGTCGCCAAACACGGATGGCACCATCGTGATGCTGTAAACAGAACCTGGATTTATCCGAGCTGACAGTCTGCGCTGCTGCAAGGGTCGTCGAACTGTTCGTGGAGATGGTTGTTGTCTTGCAAACGTCCCCATCTGTTGACTCACGGATCCGTTACAGCCGTGCGGATAAGATGCCTGTCATCTCGACTGCTAGTGATACGAGGCCGTTGGGATCCAGCACGGCGTTCCGTATTACCCTCCTGAACCCACCGATTTCATATTCTGCCAACAGTCATTGGATCTCGACCAATGAGATGCGATAACCCGCAATCGCGATAGGCTACAGTCCGATCTTTATCAAAGTCGGAAACGTGATGGTACGCATTTCTCCTCCATACACGAGGCATCAAAACAACTTTTCACCAGGCAACGCCGGTCAACTGCTGTATGTGTATGAGAAACCGGTTGGAAACTTTCCTCATGTCAGGACGTTGTAGGTGTCGCCACCTGCGCCAACCTTGTGTGAATGCTCTGAATAGCTAATGATTTGCATATCACAGCATCTTCTTGCTGTCGGTAAAATTTTGCGTCTGTAGCACGTCATCTTCGTGGTGTAGCAATTTCAATGGGCAGTTGTGTACAATGCCATCGACAATCTTCAAATTTTTTATTTTATTCGCCTTGACTTTAATTCCTTGTTCAGATTTTGCTTTAATTTTCTTTACTGCTTGTCGAATGTACAGATTGAGTAACATCGGGGACAGGCTACAACCCTGTCTCACTCTCCTATTAACCACTGCTTCCCTTTCATGCCCCTCGACTGCCGTCTGGTTTCTGTACTAGTTGTCAGATTCCACTGCTATTGCTGCGAGCAACGGTTGATCACGTCATATTACGGCTGCACCATCTCGCCGACGTCTCCGATGTTCGTACTAATCAAACTGTGTAGGCGGCTGTTTAATAAAATGAACATTGTGCCATTCTCACTTGTTTCACGTTTTCTGCCCACATTACATACGGAAACATTTCTATACATCTATCTTGGATTCTCAGCGCCAGATTTGCACCCGGTGGTCTTGCAACTAATTTTTTCCAGCTTAAAACGGTTCCTCATTACTGCATTAGAACATCTACCAAATTTCGCACAGAGCGGATTGGCGCGGTGGTTGGCCCCCTGGACTCGCATTTGGGAGGACGATGGTTCAAACCCGCGTTCGCCCATTTCCCTAAATCGCTTCATGCAAATGCCGGGATGGTTCCTTTGAAATGGAACGAGCCGGCCGGAGTGGCCGAGCGGTTCTAGGCGATACATCTGGAGCCGGGTGACCGCTACGGTCGCAGGTTCGAACCCTGCCTCGGGCATGGATGTGTGTGATGTCGTTAGGTTGGTTAGGTTTAAGTAGTTGTAAGTTCTAGGGGACTGAAGACCTCCCATAGTGCTCAGAGCCATTTGAACCATTTTTTGAAAGGCCACGGCCTTCCCCAATCGGATGGGACCAATGACCCTGCAGCCTGGTCTCGCCTCTCCAAACCAATCATCCACCAACGAACCAAATATCGCCGCAGTACGATAATTACAGACCACGCTGGACCTCAGTGGGTAGCTGCACTTCAATCATAAGGACCGAGTATTCGTGGAGATGGGTACTGGGGGAGGAGTGAGAGTTAGTAGCAATCTGTAATCCTCCCCTCTCTCCCATAACCGTACCGTCGGTCGACAATTTTATTTTTATTTTTTTAATTTTTTTATTGTTCTGTGGGACCACATTAAGCAGAAGTCTCCATGGTCATGGAACGAGTCAATACATGAAATTATAACACGATTGTAGAAACAGACAAAATGAAATATAAGAAACATATTCAGTTGTAGATTGTACAAACAGATAAAATGGAATATATGAAACATATTCAGGCGACAGGTCGTTAGTTTAAATAAAGAAAATCGAGAATGTAACACAGGAATTTTGCTTAATTTTTCAGCTCTTCCAGGAGCTCCTCGACAGAATAGATGGAGTGAGCCACGAGGAAACTCTTCAGTTTAGACATAAAAGCCTTTGGCCTACTGCTAAGATTTTTGAGTACTTGTGGTAGCTTATCGAAAATGGATGCAGCAGAATACTGCACTCCTTTCTGCACAAGAGTCAAGGAAGTGCATTCCACGTGCAGATTTGACTTCTGCCTAGTATTAACTGAGTGAAAGCTGCTAACTCTTGGGAATAGGCTAACGTTGCTAACAACAAACGACATTAAAGAAAATACATACTGTGAGGGCAATGTCAGAATTCCCAAACTATTGAATACGGGTCTACAAGAGGTTCTCGAACTTACACCACACTCAGCTCGAACAGCCCGTTTTTGAGCCAAAAATTCCCTTTTTGAATCAGAAGAATTACCCCAAAAAAATAATACCATATGACATAAGCGTATGAAAATATGCGAAGTATACTACTATTCGTGTTGAAATGTCACTTATTTCAGATACTGTTCTAAAAGTAAATAAAGCGGCATTTAGTTTCTAAACAATGTCCTGGACATGGGCTTTCCACAACAGCTTACTATCTATCCGAACGCCTAGGAACTTGAACTGTTCCAGCTCGCTTCTTATATGCCCATTGTGTCTGATCAAAATATCACTTCTTGTTGAATTGTGAGTTAGAAACTGTAAAAACTGAGTCTTACTGTGATTCAGCATCAAATTATTTTCCACAAGCCACGAACGTATTTCATGAACTACATTATTTGATAATGTTTCAATATTACACACAAGATCCTTCACTACCAAGCTGGTGTCATCAGCAAACAGAAATATTTTTGAATACTAGAAGGCACATCATTTATATAAATAAGAAACAGCAGTGGCTCCAGCACCGACCCTTGGGGAACACCCTACTTAACAGTGTCCCATTGGGACTGAACATCACTACCACTCTCAATATTGCGGAGAATGACCTTCTGCTTTCTGTTCTTAAAATAAGAGGCAAACCAATTGTAAGCTACTCCCCTTACTCTATAATGGTCCAACTTCTGCAGTAATATTTTGTGGTCGACACAGTCAAAAGCCTTCGTTAAATCAAAGAAAACACCTAACGTTCGCAACCGTTTATTGCTCCCGATATCAACACCAGAGCTCAAGGCTCGCCCTCCACTACGTTCTTTGATGCACCGACGTTCCGTGTGAAGCGCACGTTTCGTCAGCCCCTTTTTTATTCCCGTACTAACTGATGAGATGGCCGGAGAGATCCTGAGGTATTTAGCGCCAGACCGCAAGCGCCGCGCTCCAAACTGAAACATGCGCCCCCGTCAGACGGGTTTTCGGATCGCTCTTATTTCGGCAGACTCCCTAATTGGGCTGGCCCAGAAACTTGGCGGAGGGGAAAAGCACTCTCCACCGAACACCTCAGAGGCAGCCAGTACTTGCGGTTGGCTCCTGCTACGGGCTGCGCCTGACCTTGCCAACAGACAAAAACAATCGCAAGCGTCGTTCACATTGGCGGTCTACCGCCGTCGTCGGAACGGCCAGTGGAAAACTTAACGGCGATTCAGCACCGCGTACAAATGACAGGGGGGAAAAAAGTGGACAAGATTTAATACCTGCCGTCGAGGAAAACCTCACTATACTAGACTGCGTACCGTCAGTCGGGACAGTAGTAATATCTGGAAGAAAGGAAGTAAAGCAATGCGTCAAGTCTTCAACGACTATTGTAACTGAATATTCTTGACGGATCTCTCACGAAATTGCTCACACGTAAAAATGATGATTCGTTTGGCTCTCGGAAAGATAAGGGCGCCAGGCGGGCAGTTCTGGCGATGCATGTGATAATATGCACAAGACCCTTAAAAAAGATGCGTTCTTTGGATCTTTCAACCTAGAAAAAGCGACAATGTTAAAGTTGGAAGGTGTTGAAAATTATGAGAAAGACACGAGTGAGCTAGAGGCAAAGTCGGGAGATGTATAACATTTACAAGAAGCAAGGGAACAATAACAAGGAAACCTCCCCATCCCACCGCCCTCAGATTCACCGAGAGCTGGGACGAAACATGAACAGTGTCACGTGAGCGTCTACGCTCGTTTCCAAAGCATTCGGAGTTCACGTGCTGCGTACGGGTGTGGAAAATCCTTGGCGCACGCTTTGCAGCTGGTGGCGTTCGGATGGCCGCCGAGCTGTCACAGCGGACCGTGAGAAACCTGGGCAACAATGTACGAAATAAATTTAACAATAATGTTAAACTGAGTCCATTCTGTCGAAGCAGAGGTATTTTCATTCAGGCTGCTAACAAAACGCTCCATTCAAACACAATTAATTGTTAATTTTAATAATAATACCAGTAATAATAATGAGAAAGGACGAAACAAGGTTCACTCTGTCGAACTTTACTGTTCATTGAGGTTTATAACAGACTGCTCTTCTCTCTCCTCTATAACGCAGTCTAATTCCCACATTTGAGTTTCCACTTTTTATACGATATGGAGGACGCACAAGGTTCACTCTGTCGAACTTAACTGTTCATTGAGGTTTATAACAGACCGCTCTTCTCTCTCCTCTATAATGCAGTCTAATTTCCACATTTGAGTTTCCACTTTTTATACGACATGGAGGACGCACAAGGTTCACTCTGTCGAACTTAACTGTTCATTGAGGTTTATAACAGACCGCTCTTCTCTCTCCTCTATAATGCAGTCTAATTTCCACATTTGAGTTTCCACTTTTTATACGACATGGAGGACGCGCAAGGTTCACTCTGTCGAACTTAACTGTTCATTGAGGTTTATAACAAACCGCTCTTCTCTCTCCTCTATAATGCAGTCTAATTTCCACATTTGAATTTCCACTTTTTATAAGACATGGAGGACGCACAAGGTTCACTCTGTCGAACTTAACTGTTCATTCAGGTTTATAACAGACCGCTGTTCTCTCTCCTCTATAATGCAGTCTAATTTCCACATTTGAGTTTCCACTTTTCATACGACATGGAGGACGCATTTGTTCCAATCCTCTGCAGTCACTGTTCTGACTGCTTCTTCTAGCAGTACTTCAACTTCCGGCATTTTGTATGTTTTGTTTTTCGCTGCAACATAGCCTTGGATTCAGGCCCGCACTAACTCGATAGCGTTTCATTCACAGTGGTACGGAGGAAAAAATGGTTCAAATGGCTCTGAGCACTATGGGACTTAACATCTGAGGTCATCAGTCGCCTAGAGCTTACAACTACTTAGACCTTACTGACCTAAGGACATCACACACATCCATGCCCGAGATAGGATTCGAACCTTCGACCGTAGCGGTCGCGCGGTTCCGGACTGAAGCGCCTAGAACCGCTCGGCCACTCCGGCCGGCGGTACGAAGGAATTCTGAGAACAGTTTTCCCCGCATTCTTCGCCATTTCATCTATTGCGTATTCGTTGTGCGCTGTTCTGTGATTTGTAATTATATCTAAAAGTTATTTCTTCAACATACCGTCTTCGAAATCGACGTTTTTAGATTTTAGCCACTCTGGCATTTCGTGCTTATTGGAATTCGCATTGGGAACTTTTTCTTTTCTCCGTGAATGGTACGGCGCACTTCTCGAAGGTTTCGGCGCACATCTCCTCATGATAGTCTCCACTTTTCTTGGATTCGAAAGTCCACAAACATCCTTCAACGAACCCTGCTTTGCTGCCAATGTGTGCAATAATCGGACGTTTCCCTTTACCTGATGAGCCCTTGCTTCCGGTAGATAATCCGGACAGAAACGCTTGTTTTGAGGAATTTATAGTGTCATCTACCCAGACGTAACCTTTGGGTATGTCCTGCGTTCACTCACGTCTTGTAGCTGCTTTGGAAACGTCACTCATCGACTGCTCTGGATGTGACAGTTTCGTTTTATACACGTTAAGCACCGTGTGCTTCTCAGAACAACTTAATGATTTCTTCTTTGCTCGCTTCTTTGGTGGACTCAGAACTGACACGTGGACCTCGCTCGCTGAATCCGTGGATGATATAATGAGGAGAGCCGTGTGTGATGCTAATGAAATAAGCGAATATATAAAATAAGAAACCATGCGATGCTACTGGTTGCTCACATAAACAGTGAATGCTCAGCGTGACTACAAACACATACACTTACTCTAATAATCAACAACTAGTCTTTCAAGCGTCTTTACAGATGAACTCATGATATCCTGAAATCGCCGCTGTACAACACCCACTAACGAGTTCACACCTGCAACTGAGACGGCCGCGCCTGCGAACCGCACAATGCATCGCTCATAAAGGACAAACGGTTGCACCCACCGCTTTCGAACAAACTACAAAATTAAATTCAAACCTTTCTGAAACTTTTCTCTCTTACACCCGCACAAAAAAATTTAAAGGGAAAAAGTTTGTCGCTTACTATATTTCGGATGGTGATTTGGTAAAAGTTTTGCATCAGAGGGGAGATTTTAATTTATTGCTCCACTATTACCGACTCTATTGGGCAGAAAATTTGCAGACGTCAGCGACATATAGTACTGAAGGCAATTACAAAATTATTTTGCTGTGCGACACACAGTTTAGGAGATATGGCGTGATAAATATAGAGCAACGCGAAAAAATAACTTTTCCTGAAAGCTTAAATATTTCTCCTTTTCAGTGACAATAAATTTTAATGTAATGTAAAAAAAGGTGTCGGAAGG
This sequence comes from Schistocerca gregaria, assembly GCF_023897955.1. Lineage (NCBI taxonomy): Eukaryota > Metazoa > Arthropoda > Insecta > Orthoptera > Acrididae > Schistocerca > Schistocerca gregaria. The sequence continues at coordinate 69,973,584 of NC_064930.1, forward strand.
TAGTTCTCGGAACACTTTATCATGTTTAGGTGTCAAAGTATAAAAAACACGACTTTCTTTTTTATTATTATTATTTATTTTAATTTTTTATTTTTTATTTTTATTTTATTTTATTTTATTTTATTTTATTTTGCACCCCTGCCTTGTACACCCCTCGACGGCAGCCTTGCCATGTTTACAGTACGTCTCTTGTTTCGGTGAATGGAGTTTTAAGATGGTTCAGTGGCGAGCCCGTCAAAAACTGAACACCGATCAAGCGTGAAAACAGGAAGAAGGAGGTGTACTGAACTGTCAGAAAAGAAGTAAAATAGAAAAGGGGAATGGTTCACGCTTAAAATGTGCAACACTGAGAGACCTGGACGAGTGACGGTGTGGTTATGTAGTCATGATGTTGGACTGCGAAGGGTGAGATCTGTGTTCGAAGCTGACTCGCGCCCCAATATTTGTTTTTTCCTCACACTCCAAAATCATGAACTGCCCGTCTGCTCATTGACGCGTATGTTCAAATTTGTGTCTGTGTCGTGGTGTAGGGCTCGTTTGCAACAGTGAGATGTGAGGAAGGACCTGCAGACGTTCTTACCTGCTATTTGTTCTACGCAAATACAGGGTGACACAGAAAAACGGGAACATTTCCACAACCCAATAAAACTAGCAGTGATGAAGGAAATAATTGAAACCTGACAACTTCACCACTTACGAAACATTGTTGGCATTTATCATTTTTTTACAAAATTACGCCCTTTGCATGGAGTCCTGTACGAATACATTCGTGAAATCTGCTGTTGAGATTCCATATTGACCGCTGCATCATCTAAGCTCGGATACTGTGAATTGCATCCAGAATTCTCTGTTTTAACTCATCCAGGTTTCTTGGTCGAGTGGTGTGGACTTGGCTCTTGAGGTGCTCTTGAGCCGCGCGGGATTGGCCGAGCGGTCTGAGGCGCTGAAGTCATGGGACTGTGCGGCTGGTCCCGGCGGAGGTTCGAGTCCTCCCTCGGGCATGGGTGTGTGTTTGTTTGTCCTTAGAATAATTTTGGTTAAGTAGTGTGTAAGCTTAGGGACTGATGACCTTAGCAGTTAAGTCCCATAAGATTTCTCACACATTTGAAAATTTGTAGCCCTACAATAAGAAATCACAAACGGATAAATCTGGCGATCTAGGGGGGGGGGCGGGAGTCAGGAAATATTACGGAAACGTGAGTTCACACGGTTGCCGAACAATTCTCGCACATATGCCATTGATTGCATGCAGTGTGTGATGTCGCTCCGTCCTGTTGAAACCAGGCTTCTTGAACGTTTGGAAAGTTGTTCAATGCAGGTGTAACGAAAGTTCGTAACATCTCCACGTAACGTCGGCATTGACAGTTTCCCCGTTCATTTGCGAAAAAAAAATACCCCATGTCATGAAACATAACGCCATACTGCCACTTCACAAGCGTGTAAAGGGCGCTGAAGGCTGTTAATGATTGACGGAGCTCTGAAGGCACAGCAAAGCGAACTCTGAGGGTACAACAGTAAATTACAGACCTACTGCATCCTCACGTTATCTCTCGTGGAACAGTATTGTGGTGACATTTTTCAGTAGTACACTGCTCATGCACAAACGGCATGTCTCTCCATGAACTGTCTGTCTAACGTTGAGATACTGCCACAGCCATCAAGATGTCCAGATCGTTCTCAATAGATCTCTTATGACCTTAGATTTTTTGCGCCCTAGACCTCTCCCCTCCCCCCTCCCCCCCAAAAAAGCAATAGAACGTTTGCGGAAACAGGTTCGGCATCAACTCGGTCCCAGTGCCGATTTTTTTCCTCCGATTTTTTTCCTCCGGACTGGAAAGAGATAGAAACATGAGCATTGTTTTAAAATGAGGCCTCGTTCATTGTCAATACGTCTCAGAGATGGCAGCACCGTACGGCAGATGGAATTTTACCGCCAACGGCGAGAGTGAGAACTATTTTAAATACTCAAAATGGCGACGTTTTCCTTACTCGAACAGCGTGCAATCATTCGTTTTCTGAATTTGCGTGGTGTGAAACCAACTGCAATTCATCGACAGTTGAAGGAGACATGTGGTGATGGAGTTACGGATGTGTCGAAAGTGCGTTCGTGGGTGCGACAGTTTAATGAAGGCAGAACGTCGTGTGACAACAAACCGAAACAACCTCGGGGTCGCACAAGCCGGTCTGATGACATGATCGAGAAAGTGGGGAGAATTGTTTTGGAGGATCGCCGAATGACTGTCGAACAGATCGCCTCCAGAGTTGGCATTTCTGTGGGTTCTGTGCACACAATCCTGCACGGCGACCTGAAAATGCGAAAAGTGTCATCCAGGTGGGTGCCACGAATGCTGACGGACGACCACATGGCTGCCCGTGTGGCATGTTGCCGAGCAATGTTGACGCGCAACGACAGCACGATGGGACTTTCTTTTCGTCGGTTGTGACAATGGATGAGACGTGGATGCCATTTTTCAGTCCAGAAACAAGGCGCCAGTCAGCTCAATGGAAGCACACTGATTCACCGCCACCAAAAAAATTTCGGGTAACCGCCAGTGCTGAAAAAATGATGGTGTCCATGTTCTGGGACAGCGAGGGCGTAACCCTTACCCATTGCGTTCCAAAGGGCACTACGATAACAGGTGCATCCTACGAAAATGTTTTGAGGAACAAATTCCTTCGTGCACTGCAACAAAAACGTCCGGGAAGGGCTGCGCGTGTGCACATCGAGCTAATGCTATGCAACAGTTTCTTCGTGATAACAACTCTGAAGTGATTCCTCGTGCTCCCTACTCACCTGACCTGGCTCCTAGTGACTTTTAGCTTTTTCCAACAACGAAAGACACTCTCCGTGGCCGCACATTCACCAGCCGTGCAGCTATTGCCTCAGCGATTTTCCAGTGGTCAAAACAGACTCCTAAAGAAGCCTTCGCCGCTGCCATGGACCGTGGCGTCAGCGTTGTGAAAAATGTGTACGTCTGAAGGGCGATTACGTCGAGAAGTAACGCCAGTTTCATCGATTTCGGGTGAGTAGTTAATTAGAAAAAAAAAATCGGAGGCCTTAGAACTTGAGTGCACCTCGAATATCAAGGACCAGTTACAGCTGTAAGGCAGTTGCCTCAGGAAAGGATACGACAGTCTTATGACACCCTTCCCAACAGAATGAGTGTATGAATTCAGCTCAGTGCGAGTGCTATGTCGTAGTGGTTAGTGAACTCATTTTTTTTCTCACTGAAATAAGATCACACTCCCTCCCAACATATGAAGTGCCATTTCCTTTCCTGCTCCCCCTCTGGTGCTTCGCTTCTTATGTCAGGCACTGTGTTTTGTCGTATGGGCTTACACTTAGTCTACTAGCTGAAGATCGCTGAAGAAGCTTCTCTGGTGGAGTCAGTAAGTGTTCAGGGTAAACCACCGGTGTGAAAACTCAGCTCCGCTGCTCCTGATGCTGGTATCTCATCATACAGGGATGACGCAACGGCGACGCCTTTTGTCTGTTTTGTCCCGTGTTCTGAGGTGACGCCTCAGCTATCGGTGGATAACACAGGCGCGGCGCGCTCGCCCGCGGAAACCTTTTGTTGTTTTTATCAGCGCACGCCGTGGTGAGACAGCGCTCCGGCGTACGGAGCCAATAAACTGCCACAAGGGCAAACACAAAGGCTGACGTCACGCGCTGTAACAAGAGATATCGGCTTTGCCGCTAGCCGGTTCGCCAATTCGCCGGCGCCTCGTGCAGTGCACAGTAGAACCAGAGTCCGAGGGAAAGACTCACGAACCTAACAAGGGGGAAAAAAAAATGGTTCAAATGGCTCTGAGCACTAAGGGACTTAACTTCTGAGGTCATCAGTCCCCTAGAACTTAGAACTACTTAAACGTAACTAACAGAAGGACATCACACACACCCATGCCCGAGGCAGGATTCGAACCTGCGACCGTAGCGGTCACGCGGTTCCAGACTGTAGCGCCTAGAACCACTCGGCCACCCCTGCCGGCTTTACAAGGGGAGGCCACGACGCTGGTATCACATATTTACTTGAAACTCTGTATGTTGGGTTGGCGGAAGATGAGGCCGAAATGCACGCGTTTCAGCTCACGCAGGCTGGCTTGAGGAAGGAAGAACTATACTGACGTGAGCTCTGGAACACGACAAGGAATTAGAATTTAGAAAGCGGACGTAATTAGTTTGATAACTTTAATCCATTAATGAGGAGCGTCGCTCTTGACGGTACACGATTCACAATATTATCTGTTCAGAATACAAAGTAACTGAATATGGCGCCTTGCTAGGTCGTAGCAAATGACGTAGCTGAAGGCTATGCTAAACTGTCGTCTCGGCAAATAAGACCGTATGTAGACGGTGAAACATCGCTAGCGAAGTCCACTGTACAACTGGGGCGAGTACTAGGAAGTCTCTCTAGACTAGAGCTGCCGTGTGGCGGCGCTCGGTCTGCAATCACTGATAGTGGAGACACGCGGGACCGTCATATACTAACGGACCGCGGCCGATTTAAAGGCTACCACCTAGGAAGTGTGGTGTCTGGCGGTGACAGCACACTGTACACCTTTAGTGCACCATTAAAGCAACATAATGTGCAAGTTAGGCTGTACTCACCCTACGACTTATCTTAGAAGCTAGATTAAGGAAAGGCAAACCTACGTTTCTAGCATTTGTAGACTTAGAGAAAGCTTTTGACAATGTTGACTCGAATACTCTCTTTCAAATTCTCAAGGTGCCAGGGGTAAAATACAGGGAGCGAAAAGCTATTTACAATTTGTAAAGAAACCAGATGGCAGTTATAAGAGTCGAGGGGCATGGAAGGGAAGCAGTGGTTGGGAAGGGAGTAAGACAGGGTTGTAGCCTCTCCCCGATGTTATTCAATCTGTATATTGAGCAAGCAGTGAAGGAAACAAAAGAAAAATTGGGAGTAGGTATTATAATCCATGGAGAAGAAATAAATACTTTAAGGTTCGCCGATGACATTGTAATTCTGTCAGAGACAGCATAGCACTTGGAAGAGCAGTTGAACGGAATGGATAGTGTCTTGAAAGGAGGATGTAAGGTGAACATCAACAAAAGCAAAACAAAGATAATGGAATGTAGTCAAATTAAGTCGGGTGATGCTGAGGGAATTAGATTAGGAAATGAGACCCTTAAAGTAGTAAAAGAGTTTTGCTATTTGGGGAGCAAAATAACTGATGATGGTCGAAATAGAGAGGATATAAAATGTAGACTGCCAATGGCAAGGAAACCGTTTCTGAAGAAGAGAAATTTGTTAACATCGAGCATAGATTTAAGTGTCAGGAAGTCGTTTCTGAAAGTATTTGTATGGAGTGTAGCCATGTATGGAAGTGAAACATGGACGATAAATAGTTTGGACAAGTAGAGAATAGAAGCTTTCGAAATGTGGTGCTACGGAAGAATGCTGAAGATTAGATGGGTATATCACATGACTTATCAGGAAGTATTGAATAGGATTGGGGAGAAGAGAAGTTTGTGGCACAACTTGACCAGAAGAAGGGATCGGTTGGTAGGACATGCTCTGTGGCATCAAGGGATCACCAATTGAGTATTGGAGGGCAGCGTGGAGGGTAAAAATCGTAGAGGGAGACCGAGAGATGAGTACACTAAGCAGATTCAGAAGGATGTAGGTTGCAGTAGGTACTGGGGGATGAAGAAGCTTGCACAGGACAGAGTAGCATGGAGAGCTACACTTCAGTCCCGAACCGCGCTGCTGCTACGGAAGCAAGTTCGAATCCTGCCTCGGGCATGTATGTGTGCCATGTCCTTACTTAGGTTTAAGTAGTCTAAGGGACTGATGACTTCAGATGTTAACTCCCAAGTGCTTAGAGCCATATGAACCATGGTGCACATGTGTTTAGCGTTGAAGCTTTGTAATATGAACACGTGTTCAAATGTTTCAAATGGCTCTAAGTACTGTGGGACTTAACATTTAAGTACCCCAGACTTAGAACTACCGGTTCCTGACTGAAACGCCTAGAACCGCTCGTCCACAGCGGCCTGCACGAACGTGTGTGAGGCGACGGTTTGACTTCTGCTCAAAACTTCATTTTATAAAACATCCTGGCAGATTAAAACTGTGTACCGGACCGAGACTCGAACTCGGGACCTTTGCCTTTCGCGGGCAAGTGCTCTACCGAATCAGCTACCCGAGCACGACCCACGCCTCTTCTCCACAGCTTGACTTCTGTCAGTACCTTGTCTCCTACCTTCCAAACTTCACATAAGCTCTCCTCCGAAACTTGCAAAACTAGTACTCCTAGAAAAAATAATATTGCGGGGACATGCCTTTGCCGCAGCCTGAGGGATGTTTCCAGAATGAAATTTTCACTCTGCAGCGGAGACAAACGTCCCGAGTTCGAGTCTCGGTCGGGCACATAGTTTTTAATATGCCAGGAAGTTTCATATCAGCACACACTCCGCTGCAGAATGAAATTTTCGTTCATATTTGTAGTACAAGTCTAAATTCAATGATATTTAAAAATTGCACATTCACGATTTGTTCTTGCTCCATTACGAACGTCTCACCCCTAAGCAGGTTAACTGTCAAATGGGACCTGCCTCTGTGTCTGCAGCTCGAAGCGTCGAGGTGCAAAGTAGTTCAGAGGACGTTGCCAGATTGTGTGTATGAGCGACTTTGGAAATGAGAACAGGCGTACGTTTTCAGGAAAACTCTATGCGTTTCTTCATTTACTTGTCGACAGTTATAAACACGTTTGTTCTAATGATTAAATTTAATTCAAATAGTAAGTAGTGAAATAACATGAAATTCATTAAAACTTCATGCAAATACACGTGGTTTTTTAACTATATTACCTCTCAAATGTCATATGAATTAAATAATATTATCATTGATGAAAAATGTATGGAAAAAAAATTAGTTTGAGCGGGAATCGAACAGTCGCTTCATGGGTGTCCGTCTTACAACACTCGAACGCTAAACACTTTTTTTTTTAAATCTTGATTTTGTTCCTTATTGTTCCTCTCTTTCGCTTGGGACGTACGTCCCTTGACACCCGTTGAGGTCCATTGCTGACCCGTTCACTCAGTTCTTCTACTACGGAGCGCCGGCCCTGGTAGCCGAGCGGCTCTAGGCACTTCAGTCCGGAACCACGCGGCTGCTACGGTCACAGGTTCGAATCCTGCCTCGGGCATGGGTGTGTGTGATGTCGTTAGGTTTAACTAGTTCTAAATCTGGGGGACTGATGACCTCCAAGGTTAAGTCCCATAGTGATTAGAGCCATTTGAACCATTATTTTTTCTACAACAGAGGGTAGCTAACCCGTTGGCCGAACACGCTGAGCTACCGTGCCGGCGTTTATTTCACCACCATGAACTCTAGCGTCCGAAAGCTACATACGGAGACATCAGTTACATATTAGGCACGTAAAACTTCTCTTCCAGTTTTCTCGTAATTGTCAGAGTAGTGAACTTTACTACTAGCACATTCTGTTGTTATAATGGCCGACTAAAGGTGTGGAAGTCTGCTCGGTTAGTCGTTCGGTCTAACGCACGGCTTTCTGGGCGAGAAGGCGTGCCGGTGCCCGGCACGAATCCGCCCGGCGGATTTGTGCCGAGGCCCGGTGAGCCGGCGAGCCTGTGGATGGTTTTTAGGCGGTTTTCCATCTGCCACGGCGAATGCGGGCTGGTCCCTCTTATTCTGCCTCAGTTACACTATTTCGGCGATTGCTCCGCAAAGACGTTCTCCACGTACGCATACACCATAATTACTCTACCACGCAAACATTGGGGTTAGACTCGTCTGGTATGAGACGTTCCAAGGAGGGGGGGGGGGGGGGGGGGAGGGGTTTCCACTGGGGGCCGAACCGCACAGTGTGGGGCGGCGGTGGGGTTAGTGGACTGCTGTGGCCTGTTGTGGGGTTGTGTACCACTGAGGCAAATCTATCGGCCAGCATTGCACTGAGCTGTGCTAGAAAAATTTCTTATAGGAGCAAATATATACGCCTTATCCGGCGACCTTACTGAGGTAAGATTTTCTATTTATTCAGAATGATCTTTCAGGGCCATGACGCAGCACTGCTGACGTCAAAAATTCACCAGGTTAAATTGACAGTTAATTATTGAAAGGTTATAAGTGAGCGACAATTTTATTGAGAGGTTAATCACATTTTTTATTATTGCTAGGTTACGCAATTTACTGTTGGGAGGTTACACTAAATGTCAATGTTATATTTTTTTTACTGTTGGGAGGTTATTATACATATTAATTTTTTGTGGGGAGGTTACAACGGGGGTTGGACAAAAATATGAAAACGTAACGAGAAATTAATGCTTGAACATAAATGCAGATGCAAGCCAAGCCTGCAGTTTGCGCTGTTGTATTTGACCACAAACCGCACCTACGCAGTGTCCTCAATACGTTACAAATGTCAGTCGTGGACATGGCAGAGCTGTGTGTAGATGTGTGTTATGTCGGAGCTAAGTCAACTAGAACGTGGGAAAATTGTCGATGGTCGTGCGGTGGTGCTTCTGTGACGTAGGGAGCCGAACCGTTCGGTGTTTCAAGAGGTACGGATTTATACTTCGTACGCGTAAAGCGGAAAACCACCTACTGTCAGAATAGGGACGAAACTGTGTGTTGAGTGACGGGTGATAGACGGTCATTCAACAGGATTCTGGTGAAAAATAAGAGGGCGACAGCTGCAAAAGTCACTGCAGAACTGCAAAGTGCCACCCTGTCAGCTGCAAAACAACTCGCAGGGAACTTCACAGAACCACTCATCAGTGATAAAAACGTCCACAATGGGGACACGTGATGCCGAAACCATAAAAGCTGGACGAGTGTTTTAGCACACTGTTTCCAACTTCTGGCCGCCTTTATGTGTCAAGAGTGAAACGGGGTGGCAGTTCGTGGATGATACGGGCACTCATATAGTGGTACATCATGGACCCCATTGTTACTGCGCAAGGTTGCATTATTGCCAAGTATTATGTGACCATTTTGGCCCAGTAATGGTGTTGATGTGTTCCAAGATGACAGGATGCCTCGTCTGTTCTAAGGACATCGTGGGGCTGGTCCGATCCCTATGGAGAGCAGTGCAACAGCAATTTTCGTTCTGATATACAGGGCAGAACCACCAGGGACAGTTTACACCCGTTCGACGAAATCTGAACGTGATCCGAAGCAGCAGAGGGTGTTTCTGCTTTCCCAACCCTCCTGTTTTCGAGCCGCGATCACGGATGGGTGTGACATCGGCATGTGCGTGAATAAAACGACAAAGGTTTCCTGTAAGACCCGCCACCCCCACAATTCGGCAACACCCTCGCTGCCGTCCAAGCACGTCTGATGAGCACGTTACAAATGTACTTGTCAGAGACTCCGACACCCATTCAGGTGTGTGGTGCCTAGCGAATGCTCTGTACAGTGGTTCTTATACCATTACCCGTGAGTGCAGTGAGATGTTAGCTGGTACCCCCGTGCTTTCCCCCCCCCCCCCCCCCACCACCACATTATCATCAAGTTTAGCACCTAACTAAACTCTAGACTGAAAGAGATTTCTTGGGACAGCTATATTTTTAAAATGATGCAAAATGACTGATATTTAGAGTGTGTGTGTGTAATGAAGCAATTCGCTGTTGTGGTTGTTGTTGTGGTCTTCAGTCCTGAGACTGGTTTGATGCAGCTCTCCATGCTACTCTGCCCTGTGCAAGCTTCTTCATCTCCCAGTAGCTACTGCAACCTACATCCTTCTGAATCTGCTTACTGTATTCATCTCTTGGTCTCCCTCTACAATTTTTACCCTCCACGCTGCCCTCCAATGCTAAATATGTGATCCATTGGTGCCTCAGAACATGTCCTACCAACCGGTACCTTCTTCTTATGCTGCATACTCTGGGATTTCCGAAAGCGCCCAGGATTCAGTGCACGTTGATCTATCGCTTATTCATATGACTTTGAAACGCATCCCAGTTGGTTTTTAATTATTTTTGAACACATTCTAAGTTCGTGGAGGTATGTGCCGTCTATGCAACTAAATGAAAGCAGTTTGTTTGTTGCCATATGCGTTTCGCTTCATTTATTTGGGAAGCATCATCAGTGGCCTGAAATACATGTTTCTTTTTATATATATAATAAGCGTATTATCTGCTAGATATAATAAGTTGATATTTTACATTTTGTCGGGTTTTTTTAGGTTAGAAGCAACTTTTGTAGCACGGAACTTGTAGTTTTTGTGATGAGTCTCGACTCATGACTCATGACACAACTTTCCTAATACTACAAAAATTGTTAAGGCTTTCGTAGCCACTTGTTGACACACTGCCAATAGGCAGTTTGTTTACTAATACTACTAAATCTCCAAACTTCTTGATGTACACCCCTCCCTTCCCCCCCCCCCCCCCCCCCCCCCCGCCAAATATTCCACCTCACACCCAATAAAAAAGACCACAATGCACATGAAGGACGATGCGACATAATACGCGACGATAGAGATGTATGATGCTCGTAACGTGCCAGTCAGCGCCACGTATGAGTGTGTAACACCTCTCTGGCAGTTGGATAACAGTCCACTCGCGTGTCTAGCACTTTCTCTTCCCGAAACCGAACAACTTTGCGGTTGCACTCAGAACCGAACACCGCCCGCCACCGGCTCAGATACAGTTTTCGCTCCCCGACTTCCGCCAGCAGTCTGTGGTATAATAGGAACTGAAAACCGCGCAGCGTGTACCGGAATTGGAACACCGCTTTCGCTCATCTCGCGATGAAACTCCGCCGGCCACATCATCAGAGCGTGGTTCACAAAGAGGTTTTACTCTAACGACTGCAGATTTACTAAACACAGTTTCCCGAAATTCTGAAGGCCTCCGGTCCAGATTATATACCAGTGACGCTCCTTCCAGAGTGTGTTGATATAATTGCTCTACACTTAGCAATTTTGCACGGCGAAAGATCCGCACCTAACCACTGGAAACTTACACTAGGCTCACCAATACTCACTACAGAGAACAAGAAGTAATCCGCTGAATTACAGACCTGTATCACTAACGTCGATATCTGGAGTATACACTCTCTTCAAACATAGCGAATTTCCTGGAAGATAACGTTTTATTGATAAAAAGTCAATGCGGATTTAGAAAATATTGTTCTTGTGAAACACAAATAGCTCTTCATTCTCATGTAGCAATGAGTGCTGAGGACAGGTGACGTTAAATTAATTTCATATTTTTGGACGTCCCGAAGCCTTTAGACACCGTTCCTCACAAGCGACTTCTAATCAAGTTGCGTGCCTATGAAGTATCATCTCAGTTGTACGACTGGATTCGTGATATCCTATCAGAATGCTCTCAATTCGTATAAACTGACGAAAAGGCGTCAAATAAAATAGAAGTGATATCTGGCATTCCCCAGCTGTTCCTAATCTGAAGGAACGATTTGCAAGCCGGCCGCTGTGGACGAGCGAGTCTACGCGCTTCAGTCTGGAACCGACCGACCGTACGGTCGCAGGTTCGAATCCTGCCTCGGGCATGGATGTGTGTGATGTCCTTAGGTTACACTACTGGCCATTGAAATTGCTAAACCAAGAAGAAATGCAGATGATAAACGGGTATTCATTTGACAAATATATTATATTAGAACTGACATGTTATTACATTTTCACGCAATTTGGGGGCATAGATCCTGAGAAATCAGTACCCAGAACAACCACCTCTGTCCGTAATAACGGCCTCGATACGCCTGGGCATTGAGTGAAACAGATCTGGGATGGCGTGTACAGGTACAGTTGCCCATGCAGCTTCAACACGATACCACAGTTCATCAAGAATAGTGACTGGCGTATTGTGACGAGCCAGTTGCTCGGCCACCATTGATCAGATGTTTTCAATTGGTGAGAGATATGAAGGATGTGCTGGCCAGGGCAGCAGTCGAGTATTTTCTGTATCCAGAAAGGCCCGTACAGGGTCTGCAACATGTGGTCGTGCATTATCCTGCTGAAAAATAGTTTCGCAGGGATCGAATGAAGGGTAGAGCCACGGGTTGTAACACATCAGAACTGTAACGTCCATTGTTAAAAGTGCCGTCAATTCGAACAAGAGGTGACAGAGACGTGTAACCAACGGCACCCCATACCATCACGCCGGGTGATACGTGAATACGGCGATAACGAATACACGCTTCCAATGTGTGTTCACCACGATGTCGCCAAACACGGATGCGACCATCGTGATGCTGTAAATAGAACCTGGATTCATCCGAGCTGATAGTCCATGCTGCTACAAAGGTCGTCCAACTGTTCGGGCAGATGGTTGTTGTCTTGCAAACATCCCCATGTGTTGACTCAGGGATCGAGACGTGGCTGCACGATCCGTTACAGCCGTGCGGATAAGATGCCTGCCATCTCTACTGCTAGTGATACGAGGCCGTTGGGACCCAGCACGGCGTTCCGTATTGCCCTCCTGAACCCACCGATTCCATATTATGCCGACAGTCATTGGATCTCGACCACCGCGAGCAGCAATGTCGCGATACGATAAACCGCAATCGCGATAGGCTACAATCCGACCTTCATCAAAGTCGAAAATGTAATGGTTCGCATTTCTCCTCCTTACACGAGAGATGACAACAATGTTTCACCAGGCAACGCCGGTCAACTGCTGTTTGTGTATGAGAAATCGGTTGTAAACTTTCCTCATGTCTGCACGTTGTAGGTGTCGCCACCGGCGCCAACCTTGTGAATGCTCTGAAAAGCTAATCATTTGCATATCACAGCATCTTCTTCCTGTCGGTTAAATTTCGCGTCTGTAGCACGTCATCTTCGTGGTGTAGCAATTGTAATGGCCAGTAGTGTAGTTAAGTTTAAGTATTTCTAATTTCTAGGGGACTTATGACCTCAGATGTTAAGTCCCATAGTGCTCAGAGCCACTTCTTCAGTTCGTAGTAAGTGACGGAAAGTCATCGAGAAAAAAAGAGGTGATATCTGACCTTCCCGAACGAAGTTTTACTGCCCCTCTGCTGTTCCTGATCTACATAAAAGTTAAAAGTGACAATCTGAGCAGCCCTCTTACATTGTTTGTCATTTTCCGTCATGTCATTTCATGTCAAGTAAAGTTGTCAGTTATTCAGAATGAATTGTGTGAAGTTATCCGCATGAGTACTAAAAAGAATACTGTTGTACGATAAATCATACAAATATAAAGACTGTCAATTTCATTAAATACTTACTGATTACAATTAGGAATAGCCTAAATTGGAACGCGCACATAATGTTGTGGTTAGAGCAATACCAAAGACTTCTAACACTGGTAAAACACTTAGAAAGCGCAACAGGTCAACTAAAGAGGGTGGTTATACTGAGCTTCGCTCTACATCTACATCTACATCTAGATCCATACTCCGCAAGCCACCTGACGGTGTGTGGCAGAGGGTATCCTGAGTACCTCTATCGGTTCTCCCTTCTATTCCAGTCTCGTGTTGTACGTGGAAAGAAGGATTGTCGGTATGCCTCTGTGTGGGCTCTAATCTCTCTGATTTTATCCTCATGGTCTCTTCGCGAGATATACGTAGGAGGGAGCAATATACTGCTTGACTCTTCGGTGAAGGTATGTTCTCGAAACTTTAACAAAAGCCTGTACCGAGCTACTGAGCGTCTCTCCTGCAAAGTCTTCCACTGGAGTTTATCTGTCATCTCCGTAACGCTTTCGCGATTAGTAAATGATCCTGTAACGAAGCGCGCTGCTCGCCGTTGGATCTTCTCTATCTCTTCTATCAACCCTATCTGGTACGGACCCCACACTGCTGAGCAGTATTCAAGCAGTGGGCGAACAAGCGTACTGTAACCTACTTCCTTTGTTGCCGGATTGCATTTCCTTAGGATTCTTCCAATGAATCTCAGTCTGGCATCTGCTTTACCGACGATCAACTTTATATGATCATTCCATTTTATTTCATTTCATTTTAAATCACTCCTAATGCTCTCTTCACGAGTATTGTTGTGCGGTGTGGGATACGCATCAAATGGGACTGACGGAGGACGTCGAAAAAGTTCCAAGAAGGGCAGCTCGTTTCGTATTATCGCGATATAGCGGAGATATTGCCACGGATGTGGTACATGAATTGGGGCGGCAGTCATTAAAACAAAGACTTTTTCGTTACTGCAGGTCCTTCTCATGAAATTTCAATCACCAATCTTCTCCTCAGAGTGCGAACATGTTTTGCTGGCAAAAATGATTGTTATAATAAGAGAAATCAGAGCTCACATGCAAAGATAGACGTGTCCGTTTTTCTCGCGCGCGATTCGAGAGTGGAACAGCAGGGAAATGGTCCGAAGGTGAAACTTGATGGCAGATTATATCTGTGAGCCCGACCGAGACTCGAACTCGGGACCTTTGCCTATCGCGGGCAAGTGCTCTACCATCTGAGCTACCCAAGCACGACTCACGCCGCGTCTTCACAGCTTTACTTCTGCCAGTACCTCGTCTCCTACCTTCCAAACTTTACAGAAGCTCTCCTGCGAACCTTGCAGAAGTAGCACTCCTGAATGAAAGGATATTGCGGAGACATGGCGTAGCCACAACCTGGGGGATGTTTCCAGAATGAGATTTTCACTCTGCAGCGGAGTGTGCGCTGATATGAAACTTCCTGTCAGATTAAAACTGTGTGCACCGACCGAGAGTCGAACTCGGGACCTTTGCCTTTCGGGGGCAAGTAATCTACCATCTTAGCTACCCAAACAAGACTCACGATTCGCCCTCACAGCTATACTTCCGCCAGCAAAGGTCCCGAATACGAGTCTCTGTCCGGCTCACAGTTTTAATCTGCCAGGGAGTTTCATATCAGCGCACACTCCGCTGAAGAGTGAAAATCTCGTTCTGGTTCGATATACCCTCTGCCAGGCAGTTAAATGTGAATTGAAAATTAATTATGTAGACGTAGACTGTGACTGTTGGAGGAAGATTATGGTTCAATGTCCCATTGTCATTTACCGGGTCATCAAAAAGTCAGTATATATTTGAAAACTGAATAAATCACGGAATAATGTAGGTAGATAGATAGGTACAAATTGAGGCACACACTTGGAATGACATGGGGTTTTATTAGAGCCAAAAAATAGAAACGTTCAAAAAATGTTCGACAGATGGCGCTTCATCTGATCAGAATAGCCTATAGTTAGCATAACAAAGTAAGACAAAGCAAAGATGATGTTCTTTAGAGGAACTGCTCAATATCTCCACCATCATTCCTCAACAATAGCTGTAGTCGAGGAGTAATGTTGTGAACAGCACTGTAAAGCATGTCCGGAGTTATGGTGAGGCATTGGCGTCCGATGTTGTCTTTCAACATCCCTAGAGATGTCGGTCGATCACGATACACTTGCGACTTCAGGTAACCCACGGACTGAGGTCTGGGGACCTGGGAGGCCAAGCATGACGAAAGTGGAGGCTGAGCACACGATCACCACCAAACGACGAGCGCAAGAGACCTTTCACGCGTCCAGCAATACTTTTTTTGGTTAGAACAAAACCTCATGTCATTCCAATCATATGTGTCAATTTTTACCTCTCTATCTACACTATTCTGTGGTTTATTAAGTTTTCAAATTTATACTGACTTTTTGATCGCCTGGTATATCTACACTTACACTGTGCAAGCGACCCTACGGTGTGTGGCGGAGGGTATTTCGCGTACCAGTGTCAGCTTCCGCTTCTCCTGTTCCATTCGCTAATGGTGCATCGCCTCCCTTTCTTAAAATGATACGAATTTATTTAAACTACTTTGAAAATTATCTCCAATCCCGAGCGCAACTGTTCCTCCTACGCCCATAGTCGTTTGTAATTTTTCCCGCGTGACCACTGCTACAAGGGGCCTAAAGCAAAAATAAAGAAAAGGGGAAACCGCACGATGAGACCCTGAAGACCACGCAACAGTCGACCGACCGCCGTGTCATCCTCAGTCAGGCGTCATCGCGCTCCCGTACTCTGTCGACGTTCTGGCCTTGAACCCGCAGCCACTCGGTCGAGAGTCTCCTCATGTGGCATCCATCAGGAGGCTGAGTGCACGCTGTACCTGCCCTCTGTGATAAGCATTTTGCATTTCATTTACGTTTTCGTCTTCTTTAAAGACGCGAAAGAACTTGCCCCACTTCTAACAGCCGTCTACCGCAAGTCTCTCGAGGAACGGAAGGTTCCAAATGATTGCAAAAAGAGCACAGGTAGTCCAAGAAGGGTTGTCGAGCAGATGCGCAAAACTATAGACCTATATCTCTGACGTCGATCTGTTGTAGAATTTTAGATCATGGTTTTTTGCTCGCGTATCACGTTTCTGGAAACCCAGAATCTACTCTGTAGGAATCAACATGGATTCGGGAAACATCGATCGTCTGAGACCCAACTCGCTTTATTTGTTCATGAGACCCAGAAAATATTAGATACAGGCTCCCAGGTAGATGCCATTTTCCTTGACTTCCGGAAGGCGTTCGATACAGTTCCGCACTGTCGCCTGATAAACAAAGTAAGAGCGTACGAAATATCAGACCAGCTGTGTGGATGGATTGAAGAGTTTTTAGCAAACAGAACACAGCATGTTGTTATCAATTGAGAGACGTCTACAGACGTTAAAGTAACCTCTGCGTGCCACGGGGCAGTGTTATGGGACCATTGCTTTTCACAATATATATATAAATGACCTAGTAGGTAGCGTCGGAAGTTCCGTGCGGCTTTTCGCGGATGATGCTGTAGTATACAGAGAAGTTGCAGCATTAGAAAATTGCAGCCAAATGCAGAAAGATCTGCAGCGGATAGGCACTTGGTGCAGGGAGTGGCAACTGACCTTTAACTTTGACAAATGTAATGTATTGCGAATACATAGAAAGAAGGATCCTTTATTGTATGATTATATGATAGCGGAAAAAACACTGGTAGCAGTTACTTCAGTAAAATATCTGGGAGTATGCGTGCGGAATGATTTGAAGTGGAATGATCATATAAAATTAATTGTTGGTAAGGCGGGTACCAGGTTGAGATTCATTGGGAGAGTCCTTAGAAAATGTAGTCCGTCAACAAAGGAGGTGGCTTACAAAACACTCGTTCGACCTATACTTGAGTATTGCTCGTCAGTGTGGGATCCGTACCACATCGGGTTGACGGAGGAGATAGAGAAGATTCAAAGAAGAGCGGCGCGTTTTGTCACAGGGTTATTTGGTAACCGTGATGGCGTTACGGAGATGTTTAGCTAACTCGAGTGGCAGACTCTGCAAGAGAGGCGCTCTGCATCGCGGTGTAGCTTGCTCGCCAGCTTTCGAGAGGGTGCGTTTCAGGATGAGGTATCGAATATATTGCTTCCCCCTACTTATACCTCCCGAGGAGATCACAAATGAAAAATTAGAGAGATTGGAGCGCGCACGGAGGCTTTCAGACAGTCGTTCTTCCCGCGAACCATACGCGACTGGAACAGGAAAGGGAGGTAATGACAGTGGCACGTAAAGTGCCCTCCGCCACACACCGTTGGGTGGCTTGCGGAGTATAAATGTAGATGTAGATGTAGAAAGGCAAAGAGAGAAGATGAAGCTGTAGCCCATGATAGAGCCTGTGCCTACCGTCATGTATTTTTTGACTTTCAGTTGTTAAAAAACAGAGGGTTCTTTATCTGGTAGCAGTAGGAGGAAGGAAGGGTTCGCGCTCAGCTAGTGAACGAGTGAGAAGCACGCCATTTTTAGCGAGTAATTGTAGACCGCCATTTTGGGGTCGCTGTGAATAAGTGAGGAGTATGTATTTCTTATGTGCACCGTTTAGAAAAACACAGTATTGTTTTATTAACAGAAAGGTCGTGTGGGTTGTTATTTCAAATAATACGATAATTACAAGAACTGAAGCCCTCCTGTGTTCTTTGGAAAATTACGAAAATCTGATAAGCTTAATGGGAACACGGTCAAGACTTCAAAGGTGAACACGCTGACCAAACATAGCATTACAAGGAATGGTAAGCTCAAATCTACAGCGGAGAAAGAAACTACCTCCCCCTGTAAAATAATATGAACCAATACGAACTTATTTCCAGGCATAGCTCAGCTTATTTTGCTTGTCATTCATGCCGAAAAAATCTCATTAATTCAATACATTTACAAAAAGCCACGCATTTCAGCAGTTCATTATCATCTATTCCATTATTTTATTATATTATACTTCCCACTAAGGAAAAATTTCTGGCGGTACCTGGAACAGAACCCGGGTCCCCCGCATGGCGCCAACCAAACAATTAAACACAAAATGTTCAGCCAAAGAATAAGTTTGTTCCCTTATGCTCTCCCTGAAACTCTGTACAACCTCTGGTTTTTTTTTTTCAGTTTATCCAGGTCCCATCTCCTTAAATTCCCACCTTTTTGCACTTTATTCTGTTTTAATCTACAGGTCATAACCAATAGATTGTGGTCAGAGTCTTACAATTTAAAACCTGGTTCCTAAATCTTTGTCTTACCATTGGCGTGATAGGCTGGTTGTAATCTAAGTGTCTTGTTAGACACACATTAAACCAGAGAAGCACTTTATCACTGCCGGGCTGGATATGTGCTTCCCACAGACGAGGTTAGGGAGTTAATCGTTGGCAGTATGTTTCCTTGGCGGGAAGACAGTTTGTCTGAACTGCGTCGTTCGCCTCCAACGAGGGCCTTGGTGGACATTTTGAGTGCTGCGCGGCGGTAATTTGATGTGTGGGCATCCAACATGGCGAGACGGGTTCGCTGCTCGTCTGGCTGTTCCTACCCAGCGAGTTTTGGTCTGGTCTCGCTGCCCACGTTGCACTTCGGTAAATACACACATTTTTTTTTAGTCCTTGTTCTCTTCTGCGAAGGTCTCTCGCCGCCAGCCCTATTCAGTTGATAATCGTCATTGCAAAGCGAAGAGTTTCTCACTCCACTTTACTTGCTGCTCGATATCAAAGACGTATTTCCAAATCTGCAGTTTTAGTACCAGTGACGCTCTGGTAGTACCTGGCGAAGAGTAGACGGAGCATCGTGTGTGTACAAAGGAAGCGTAATGGGCCCTCTGATGTTCTCAGTACACAAAAGTGATTTAACATACAAAATAGGCAGCAGTGTCAGATTTTTCGCTGACGGTGCTTTTTTTGGTGGTGTAGCTCCTCCACGCCCACACCGATGATGGCCAACTGCCATCTCTGCATAAGGGTTAGTTTTCACTGGGGTGAGGTGTTGCAGGATGTGTGGGTACTGCGGTGTTTGCGTGCGTCTAGTTAAGGTTAACCATTAATATGCGCTCATCTGGAGATAGATTGGGTCGAAATCGAACGAAGGGTAGCGGTTTTAAGGGCAGAGGAAAAATAGTGCCAAGGCAAGAGGCAAGGGAAAAAAAAACCTCTGCGGTAGTTAGGTCGGGTGGTAAGAGCAGTAGCGGTTGTCTTCTGCCTGCGATAGGTCGTGCAAGGGTAGGCTTTGTTAGTAGTGGGTATCATGCATGGTGTACACGAAAGAACTGCCGTAGAACAACTAGAAGAAAACAGAGAATTGGCACACTTTTCAGTTGATGTAATGGGTGATAGTTTCTTTTTACAAATAAGTGAAAGCTAATGCTCATAAAAAGAGGAAGAACCTAATAGTAACCTCTTACAAAATTAATGATAAATTTCTGGAGCACATCAGATCGATCAAAACGCTAAACAAAACGAGGTTAGTACCTAACAACCTGTAATAGAAGGCGAATGAAAGACTTGTATGTGTGGGAAGGGTTTTGGAAATCTGCTGTGCACCTTGTAAAGGGACATCCTCCTCTAGCATTACTTTTTCTCAACCGTAGTTATCCATACCAGTATTATTTTTTTAATTTTGGGCTGGTCAATGTTACCTCAATAGTTTTTCTGAAAACTTTCATATAATTTTATACACAGTATGTTATATTTGAGGTTCGCCGATGACATTGTAATTCTGTCAGAGACGGCAAAGGACTTGGAAGAGCAGTTGAACGGAATGGACAGTGTCTTGAAAGGAGGATATAAGATGAACATTAACAAAAGCAAAACGAAGATAATGGAATGTTGTCAAATTAAATTGGGTGATGCTGAGGGAATTAGATTAGGAAATGAGACACTTAAAGTAGTAAAGGAGTTTTG
The DNA here is from genome assembly GCF_023897955.1 of Schistocerca gregaria. Taxonomy (NCBI): domain Eukaryota; kingdom Metazoa; phylum Arthropoda; class Insecta; order Orthoptera; family Acrididae; genus Schistocerca; species Schistocerca gregaria. The sequence goes on from NC_064930.1 coordinate 69,993,671, forward strand.
CTATTTAGGAAGTAAAATAACTGATGATGGTCGAAGTAGAGAGGATATAAAATGTAGACTGGCAATGGCAAGGAAAGCGTTTCTGAAGAAGAGAAATTTGTTAACATCGAATATAGATTTATGTATCAGGAAGTCGTTTCTGAAAGTATTTGTTTGGAGTGTAGCCATGTATGGAAGTGAAACATGGACGATAACTAGTTTGGACAAGAAGAGAATAGAAGCTTTCGAAATGTGGTGCTACAGAAGAATACTGAAGATAAGGTGGATAGATCACGTAACTAATGAGGAGGTATTGAATAGGATTGGGGAGAAGAGAAGTTTGTGGCACAACTTGACTAGAAGAAGGGATCGGTTGGTAGGACATGTTTTGAGGCATCAAGGGATCACAAATTTAGCATTGGAGGGCAGCGTGGAGGGTAAAAATGGTAGAGGGAGACCGAGAGATGAGTACACTAAGCAGATTCAGAAGGATGTAGGTTGCAGTAGGTACTGGGAGATGAAGAGGCTTGCACAGGATAGAGTAGCATGGAGAGCTGCATCAAACCAGTCTCAGGACTGAAGACAACAACAACAACAACATGTTATATTTCAAGCTCAAATTTATGAAAAGGAATTACTTTATAAAATATTTTAGTTTCGATGTTATAATCGTTATATACTAGTTCTGAATGTACAATTAACATTATTTTTTTGAAACATTTGAAATTACGACTTATTAGCACACTTAAATTTTTCTATTAATGATTACGCAATCCTATACTGTTCAAGAAATGGTTCAAAAGGCTCTGAGCACTATGGGATTTAACATCTGAGGTCATCAGTCCCCTAGAACTTACAACTACTTACATCTAACTAACCTAAGGACATCACACACATCCATGCCCGAGGCAGGATTCGAACCGGCGATCGTAGCGGTTGCGCGATTCCACGGCCACCCCGGCGGGCCTCCTGCACTGTTTCCTATGTTTATTTCTGGATTTATTTATGAAATAATGATCGAAATTAATAACGAAACGAAACTAGTAGAAATTCATTGATTAAGAAAAATTATAAAGCCTCTGGAATATGGTTATTTCGGCAGAGGGTGGAAGTCTTAAGCTTACCTTTGATGTGTTTGGTCGTATTTTTGTATTTTTTGTGCGAACAATGTAATTTCGGCTTTGTTAACGTGAAAAACCAAAATATTGTTTGATGTATTAAAATGTGATAAAATATATTTACTTTAAAAAAAATGCTGCAGCAACAATCTTCAGGTTTATTCAGTTCAAACCAACCGTGAGGATATGATGTGAGATTTTCAGCTTCAAGGATCAGCCCCCCAGACAAGAAGAACTGGAGCCATCTTAACATGACAAGCTAAGTAAACTAGAAAGTGTTTTGTAATCTTGACTCCTCTCAAAACTTCACAAAAGACTTTGCTTATTCATTACTCGGACTGGACATTGTTTAATGTGGACAATACATGGAAGTAGCAAGGATTGGGGACATTACAACCTTAAGGAAATCTCATACAGGGTGCTGTTGCGACCAAAGTTCTGTTTGAGGTTTGGTGTCATCATTAGGCTTGTCAACAGATACCGAACGAATTCAGGGCCACTGTAAAATCAGGCCAGTGTAAGCTATCCCAATGTTACGGAGATGCTCATTGGCTTAAAGTGAGGTTATTTGGGAGGAAGGCAACTAAATTTTCGAGAAACCTGTTTTGCGAGATAACCTACATTCGAAGAAGTGTATCCGACTACTATGCTGCCGCCAGCATATGAGGCCAAGCTGAGCAGTAACACCTCCGACTTGTTTATGCGAAAACTAAACAAAAAAAAAAAAAAAATGGTTCAAACGGCTCTCAGCGCTATGGGACTTAACATCTGAGGTCATCAGTCCCCTAGAACTTAGAACTACTTAAACCTAAGGACATCACACATATCCATGCCCGAGGCAGTATTCGAACCTGCCACCGTAGCGGTCGAGCCGTTCCGGAGTGTAGCGCCTAGAACCGCTCGGTCACTCCGACCGACACGTGATAACTATTGAAGGTTTTTTAATTAAAGAACTTCATTAACATTGTACACCTTTTTTCCTTCATGGCTTCATATATGTTTGTCAATACATTTACATTGCCAACAAACACATTTCTTCCAATGAGAGGCCATTTAATTGATATCGTCGCTGTAGACTGTTTGACTCTGTTGACGGAGCCACAATCTCATCTCTGTACTTGTCCCGTTTCGCCATTATCTAAGTTAAGTCGTCGAAGATGTTGTTTATTTTTTATTTATTTATTTATTTATTTAACCTGGCAAGATTAGGGCCATCAGGCCCTCTCTTACATCTAACCAGGCATTCTACTTATTTTACAGTCATATGTTTCAGTAGGCATGTTAAACTACATCTAATACAAAAAGTGAGATAAACAATTAGAAAGGTACACCTCGAAAAATACATTATTGAAGAGAAAGATTTAAGATAGGAGTGCTGGCAGCAGGGAGTATGAGGGAGACTCATGGTGAAGCGAGGAGAAGAATAGAGAGACATGATGAAACATAATTAAGGAAAATATAAAGGAAAAGGAGACTGCGTGTCTAATAGAGATAGATGAAGAGGAAGGCATCTCAGGAGCAAGATAGGAGACACTAGCTTTGCTATTTGACAGATGAGAGGATTTGCCTTGCACATTAATTTTGTGGAGAATTTTATGCGGATGATAGTAGGAAATGCTTCAACTTCTTCTTAAAAGCAACAGGAGATTGAATTTTCCTCAAGGTAAGGGGCAGTTTGTTCCAGAGGCGGACAGCGGCAACTGAGAAGGAGTTTGCAAAAGTTTTTGTTTTGTGAGTGGGCACAGTTAGGATACCAGATAAGAGTGACCTCGTGTTTCGATTATGATGGTATGACAGGATTTTAATCTCTGAAGCTAGGTACTGGGGTGCTTGCGCGACGAGGAGTCGGTGAAGTAGACATAGAGTGTGGTAGTCACGCAGTTTGTCCGGCCGCAGCCACCCTAGCTCGGAGTATGAAGCACTAACATGATCATATCGGCGAATATTGCAGGTGTAACGCACACAGGCATTCATGGTTAGCTCTAGCCGTCTTTTTTTTTCACTACTCATGCCTTGTTGAATCACATCACAATAGTGGAGGTTCGGTAGAACGAGTGCTTGCACGAGCTGGCGTTTCAACTCCTGTGGGAATATGTTCCGAAACTTTTTGAGAGCATAGAGACAAGCAGACGTTTTTCGGCACACTGCGACTGTATTCTCCGCCCAGTTGAGATGCTCGTCCAAAGTTACACCCAAGTTCTTCACTGTTTTCTGATATGGTATTGGAGTACCTTCGAGCAGAATAGGAGGTAGCCGTTCGCGGAAATCTGAACTTATTAATTTCTGATGGGCTATTAAGATTACTTGCGTCTTTTTTGCATTTAATTTAAGCCCCAGGTTTTTCGCCCATGTCACTACTGAAGACAGATCATCATTCATCAGAGCGATTGCAGTGTTTACGTCTTCAGGTCTGACGCTGAGATAGAGCTGGAGGTCGTCGGCATAGAAATGATGTTTACAGGAGGACAAAACCGACGAAATATCGTTGACATATAAAGAAAACAAAAGTGGTCCTAAGACTGATCCTTGTGGCACTCCCGAAGAAACATGTTTCCAGGAAGATTTTTCATTTGCGCAGACAACACATTGCTGTCTGTCTTTTAAGTAGCTTTCAAACCATCTCATTGCACTATCAGAGAAATTAAGCTGTTGCATTTTTCTGAGTAATATGTCAAAGTTGACAGTGTCAAAAGCTTTGCTGAAGTCCAGTAGCGTCAATATTGTTGCCTTTCGATTGTCGATGGCATATTTCAGGTCATCAGTTACTTTAATTAGAGCAGTGTTTGTGCTGTGATGTTTACGGAAACCGGATTGAAATTTGTCATATAGACTGAATTCATGCAAGTGTTCAGTGATTTGGTCATGAACAATATATTCCAGTGCTTTGGAAACAGCAGGCAGTATGCTAATTGGTCGGTAATCTTTTGGAAAAAGATAAAATCGCATGGGGCCATGTCAGGACTGTATGGTGAATGATTGACGACAGCGAACCCAAAGCGCCGAACTTCTGCAGAGGTTGAAAGTAGGCTGTTTAGGTTTTCTTATTGGTAACGCCTTGTAGCGCTCTGTATGAAAATCACTGGCTGTGCTGTGCGCAGTCTGTGGCTAGTTTGCATTGTTGTCTGCCATTGTAGTGTTGGCCAGTTGGCCGTTAACAGCGCGTAGCGTTGCGCAGTTTGAGGTGAGCCGCCAGCAGTGGTGGATGTGGGGAGAGAGATGGAGTTTTGAGAGCGGACGATCTGGATGTGTGTCCATCAGAGACAGTAAATTTGTAAGACTGGATGCCATGAACTGCTATATATATTATGACTTTTGAACACTATTAAGGTAAAATCATTGTTTGTTCTCTATCAAAAACTTTCATTCGCTAAGTACGCCCATCAGTAGTTAGTGCCTTCAGTAGTTTGAATCTTTTATTTTAGCTGGCAGTATTGGCGCTCGCTGTATTGCGGTAGTTCGAGTAACGAAGATTTTTGTGAGGTAAGTGATTTGTGAAAGGTATAGGTTAATGTTAGTCAGGGCCAATCTTTTGTAGGGATCATTGAAAGTCAGATTGCGTTGCGCTAAAAATATTGTGTGTCAGTTTAAGCACAATCTTGTATAATTGTTCAAAGGGGACGTTTCAACGTCACTGCGGTCGTGTGCGTTCTGGAAGTTATGTATTACGTGATCAAAAGTGTCTGGACACCTCCAAAAACATACATTTTTCATGCTAGATGCATTGTGCTGCCACCTACTGCCAGGTACTCTATATCAGCGACCTCAGTAGTCATTAGGCATCGTGAGAGAGCAGAATGGGGCGCTCCACAGAACTCACGGACTTGGAACGTGGTCAGGTGACTGGGTGTCACTTATGTCATACGTCTGTGCGCGAGATTTGCACACTCCTAAACATCCCTAGGTCCAGTGTTTCCGATGTGATACTAAAGTGGAAACGTAGCACAAAAGCGTACAGGCCGACATCGTCTGTTGACTGACAGAGACCGCCGACAGTTGAAGAGGCTCGTTATGTGTGATAGGCAGACATCTATCCAGATCATCACACAGGAATTCCAGACTGCATTCAGGATCCACTGCAAGTACTATGACAGTTAGGTGGGCAGGTGAGAAAACTTGGATTTTGTGGTCGAGCAGCTGTTCATAAACATCACGCCGGTACATGCCAAACGACGCCTCGCTCGGTCAATGAGCGTAAACATTGGACGATTGAACAGTGGAAAAACGTTGTGTGGAGTGGCGAATCACGGTACACAACCGGCGACCCGATGGCAGGTTGTAGGTATGGCGAATGCCCGGTGAACGTCATCTGCCGGCGTGTGTAGTGCCGACAGTAAAATTCGGAGGGGACTGTGTCATCGTTTTCATAGAGGGGGCTTGCATCTGTCACAGCGCGGGCCTACATTGATGTTTTAAGCACCTTCTTGCTTCCCAGTGTAGAAGAGCAATCCAGAGATGGCGATTGCATCTTTCAACACGATCGAGCACCATAATGCACAGCCTGTGGTGGAGTGGTTACACGACAATAACATCCCTGTAATGGATTGGCCTGCAGAGAGTCCTGACCTGAATCGTATAGAATATCTTTTGGATGTTTTGAAACGCCGCGCCAGGCCTCACCGACCGACATCGATACCTCTCCTCAGTGCAGCACTCCGTGAACAATGGGCTGCCATTCGCCACCAAACGTTCCAGCACCTGATTGAATGTATGCCTGCGAGAGTGGAAGCTAAAGCTAAGGGTGGACCAACACCATACTGAATTCCAGTGTTACCGATGGAGGGCACTACGAACTTTTAAGTCGTTTTCAGCCAGGTGGCCGGATCCCTTTGATCATATCGTGCAGATATAGTGGGAATTTTTGCTGTTTGGTGGCAAGATGGTTGGTTGGTTGATTTCTGGGAGGGGACCAACAGCGAGGTCACTGATCCCATCGGATTAGGTAAGGATGGGGTAGGAAAGATGGCTTGCCCTTTCACAGGAACCATCCCGGCTTTCGCCCCAAGTGATTTAGGGAAATCACGCCAAACCTAAATCAGGATGGCCGCACGCAATCTTGAACCGCCAACTTCCCGAATGAAAGGCCAGTGTGCTAACCACTGCGCCACCTCGCCCAGTGTGATGTGGCCCTGCCATACTAAAGCAAAGAGTGCTGCGTGTGTGGGCGAACTGTTTTTACTGGTGCTTTCAGTTTTCTTGCAGAGTTTATGGTGCCGCTTTTCGGGACGAATTTCGCCAAAGCGCCACAACTTGAACATCACTCTGCCGGCCAATGGCACAGTGTTGAACACTTTTGGCTCTGATGATCCTCTCTGGCGGAGCTCCACTGATGCTCTCTTCGTAGGTTCGAGTCCTCCCTCGGGCATGGGTGTGTGTGTGTGTGTTTGTCCTTAGGATAATTTAGGTTAACTAGTGTGGAAGGTTACGAACTGCTGACCTTAGCAGTCAAGTCCCATAAGACTTCACACACATTTGAGCATTTTGATGCTGTGTCGTTTTCGGGGTCAGAATGGTGAACTCGGCTTTCCACTATGCTTTTAGGGGACCCATGAGCCTAACGCTCAAAAAGTGAAAGACGTTGTGGATGTCCAAAGTGACCATTCGAGCACCCACTGTGCGCACACTTCTCTGCCTCGGCGCTCCAGTGCTGGCCGGTACATGCTCTCGTGATACGACGCTCGTACCTGAGAGCTGTATCTGTGTCAACCGATAATTCTCTCTGATGAGTTCATCAACCCGATCGCGACGAGCCACGCGGTCACCGTACTGCAGTTCTCCATTCCCAGCCGTGTCACACACGTAGAGCTCAGTCTTCCCTTAACTACGGTCACGAACAATCCAATGTCGCAATACGGTCGTCACCGTACACAGCTTTTATCCTTCTATGGATTTAAACTGGAGTCACGTTTCCTGCAGTTGCAATCACGATGTTTGTCATGCACACCCATACGTACGGTACGTAACTCAACCTTTCCACGACAGTTTAAGGGAAAATAACCACAAACCTACTGCAAGACAAAAGATTTGAAAATAATTAGAACGAATAATTAAAGACATCTCCTAACAGTACAGGAAAATTATCATATATACAAAACAAAGGCTGAAAAGAAACAACTACTAAATGACAGAGTAAATATGACAAACAGCTCACTGTTTACACTGAATGATCATATAATAGACACAAATCCCAACAAATGATTACACATCTGATTCCCCTCATAAGTAAATACAGGAAAATATAATAATAATAAATATTATTATTTTTATCAATATAAAAAAAATAATTTTTATTTTATTATCACACACGCACGCATACACACACACACACACACAAACACACACACACACACACACACACACACACACACACACACACACACATTAATAAAACAGTTGAATGCAGAAAACTGAGAATCTTGGTAACTTGGTAACACTTAGAAAAGAGAAAATACAAAAATTCAGTTAACGAAGCAGGCAAAAAGGAATACTAACGTCTCAAAAATGAGATCGACAGGAAGTGCAAATTGGTTAAGCAGGGATGGTTAGAGGACAAATGTAAAGATGTAGAGGCTTGTCTCACTAGGGGTAAGATAGATACTGCGTACAGGAAAATTAGAGAGACCTTTGGAGAAAAGAGAACCACTTGCATGAATATCAAGAGCTTTGATGGAAACCCAGTTCTAAGCAAAGAAGGGAAAGCAGGAAGGTGGAGGGAGTATATAGAGGGTCTATACAAGGGCGATGTACTTGAGGACAATATTATGGAAATGGAAGAGGATGTAGATGAAAATGAAATGGTAGATACGATACTGCGTGAAGAGTTTGACAGAGCATTGAAAGACCTGAGTCGAAACAAGGCCCCCGGAGTAGACAACATTCCATTAGAACTACTAACGGCCTTGGGAGAGCCAGTCATGACAAAACTCTACCAGCTGGTGAGCAAGGTGTACGAGACAGGCGAAATACCCTCAGACTTCAAGAAGAATATAATAATTCCAATCCCAAAGAAAGCAAGTGTTGACAGATGTGAAAATTACCAAACTATCAGTTTAGTAAGTCACAGCTACGAAATACTAACGCGAATTCTTTACAAATGAATGGAAAAACTGGTAGAAGGCGACTTCGGGGAAGATCAGTTTGGATTCCGTAGAAATGTTGGAACACGTGAGGCAATACTGACCCTACGACTTATCTTAGAAAATAGATTAAGGAAAGGCAAACCTACGTTTCTAGCATTTGTAGACTTAGAGAAAGCTTTTGACAATGTTGAGTGGAATACTCTCTTTCAAATTCTGAAGGTGGCAGGGGTAAAATACAGGGAGCGAAAGGCTATTTACAATTTGTACAGAAAGCAGATGGCAGTTATAAGAGTCGAGGGACATGAAAGGAAAGCAGTGGTTGGGAAGGGAGTGAGACAGGGTTGTAGTCTCTCCCCGATGTTATTCAATCTGTATATTGATCAAGCAGTGAAGGAAAGAAAAGAAAAAATCGGAGTAGTTATTAAAATCTATGGAGAAGAAATAAAAACTGTGAGGTTCGCCGATGACATTGTAATACTGTCAGAGACAGTAAAGGATTTGCAAGAGCAGTTGAACGGAATGGACAGTGTCTTGACAGGAGGATATAAGATGAACATCAAGCAAAACGAGGATAATGGAATGTAGTCGAATTAAGTCGGGTGATGCTGAGGGAACTAGATTAGGAAATGAGACACTTGAAGTAGTAAAGGAGTTTTGCTATTTGGGGAGCAAAATAACTGATGATGGTCGAAGTAGAGAGGATATAAAATGTAGACTGGCAATGGCAAGGAAAGCTTTACTGTAGAAGAGAAATTTGTTAACATCGAGTATAGATTTAAGTGTAAGGAAGTCGTTTCTTAAAGTATTTGTATGGAGTGTAGCCATGTATGGAAGTGAAACATGGACGATAAATAGTTTGGACAAGAATAGAATAGAAGCTTTCGAAATGTGGTGCTACAGAATAATGCTGAAGATTAGATGGGTGGATCACATTACTAATGAGGACGTACTGAATGGAGCTATACAAGGTGAGTCACTAACTATTGCCACCACGAATAACTCCGAAAGTATGATGGTATCTGAAAAGAGTGTGGGATAAATGTTGCATGGGACAACGAGGGCCATAATTTGACGTTGGTTTTTTGTTCCTAGGTGAGGGCGTTTCATCTACATCTACGTGGTTACTGTGCAATTCACACTTAAGTGCGTGGCAGACGGTTCATCGAACCATTTTCATACCACTTCTCTACCATTCCACTCTCGAATGGCGCGTGGAAAAAGGAACACCTATATCCTTCCGCTAGATCTCTGATTTCTCTTATTTCTCACTACGTAGGTGGGTCTCAAGAAAATATTTTCGCATTCGGAAGAGAAAGTTGGCGATTGAAATTTCGTAAACAGATCTCGCCGCAAAGAAAACCGCCTTTGTTTCAGTGATTGCCACCGCAACTCGCGTATCATATCACTGACACTCTCACCCCTATTGCGCGATAACACGAAACGCGCTGCCCTTCTTTGGTCTTTTTCGATGTCCTCAGTCAATCCTACCTGGTAAGGATCCCACACCGCGTAGCAGTATCCCAGCAGAGGACGGACAACTGTAATGTAGGCTGTGCCTTTGCCGCATCTTCTAAGTGTTCTGCCAACAAAGTGCAGTCTTCCTTTCGCCTTCCCCACAATGTTATCTATGTGGTCTTTCCAGTTTAAGTTTCTCGTAATTGTAATTCCTAGGTATTTAGTCGAATTGGCAGCCCCTAAATTTGTCTGATTTATCGTATACCCAAAATTTATCGGATTTCTTTTAGCTCCCATGTGGATGACCTCGCACTTTTCTTTGTTTAGTGCTAATTGCCACTTTTCGCACCATACAGAAAGTCTCTCCAGATCATTTTGTAATTGGAATTGATCGTCTGATGACTTTACTAGACGATAAATTACAGTGTCATCTGCAAACAATCTAAGGGGGCTGCCCAGATAATCACCCAGATCATTTATGTAAACCAGGAAAAGCAGAGGGCCTATTACACTACCCTGCGTAACCAATGGCAGCCCATACCATCACCCCGGGTGATACACCAGTATGGCGATGATGAATACAAGCTTCCAATGTGTGTTCACTGCGATGTCGCCAAACACGGATGCGACCATCGTGATGCTGTAAACAGAACCTGGATTCATCCGATAAAATGACATTTTGCCATTCGTGCACCCAGGTTCGTCGTCGAGTACACCATCGCAGACGCTCGTGTCTGTGATGCAGCGTCAGGGGTAACCGCAGCCATGGTCTCTGAGCTGATAGTCCGTGCTGCTGCAAACGTCGTCCAACTGTTCGTGCAGATGGTTGTCGTCTTGCAAACGTCCCCATCTGTTGACTCAGGGATCGAGACGTGGCTGCACGATCCGTTACAGCCGTGCGGATAAGATGCCTGTCATCTCGACTGCTAGTGATACGAGGCCGTTGGGATCCAGCACGGCGTTCCGTATTACCCTCCTGAACCCGCCGATTGGATCTCGACCAACGCGAGCAGCAATGTCGCGATACGATAAACCGCAATCGCGATAGGCTACAATCCAATCTTTTTCCTGATGGAACACATTTCTCCTTCTTACATGAGGCATCACAACAACGTTTCCCCACGCAACGCCGGTAAACTGCTGTTTGTGTCTGAGAAATCGGTTGGAAGCTTTCCTCATGTCAGCACGTTGTAGGTGTCGCCACCGGCGATAACCTTGTGTTAGTGCTCTGAAAAGCTAATCACTTGCATATCACAGCATCTTCTTCCTGTCTGTTAAATTTCGCGTCTGTAGCACGTCATCTTCGTGGTGTAGCAATTTTAATGGCCAGTAGTGCATTGCCTTCTTCTGATTTTTTGTTAAAAAATTTGTCATTGCGTCTGATAGACATAGTCTTCCTCTGCTCTCGGTTGCCCGCTTTCCTTTTAACAATATTACAAATTGTTTTAATTTTATTATCGGAGGTGCTAATGTCAGACATAATGCCAATATTTCTGCACTCATGCCACTCTAACTGTTGCAAGCTTTCCCTAAATTTTGCTGTTGCTAAATCGCTAATGGAATGCACTATTTTGGAGGACTGTTTTGGATTACTGTGCGGAACTACGTCATATACTGCAGCTAGCTATTCATCATGATCTGACAGACCGTCCTCAACAGGAAAAGTACTTATATCAGAACCATACCGTTAGGTGGTTTGGTTCAAATGGTTCTGAGCACTATGGGACTTAACATATGAGATCATCAGTCCCCTAGAACGTAGAACTACTTAAACCTAACTAACCTAAGGACGTCACACACATCCATGCCCGAGGCACAGGTCGAACCTGCGACCGTAGCGGTCGCCCGGTTCCCGACTGAAGCGCCTAGAACCGCTCCGCCACCACGGCCGGGTAGGTGGCTTGCAGAGTGTGACGTGGATGTAGATGAAACCAAAAAAAATAAAAGTAACATGGGAACTGCCCTCTGGGATGCATCTCGTAGCCATCGCGGTTTTCACAGTGTGTATTTATTTGTATTGGTGGCATTACAAGTTGTTGTGCAGTGTACTGATGTAGATTAAGTTGTGTAAAAGGCCTTGATCGTCTAGATGTGCGCAGTGTGCAAGTCTACGATCGAGGCGGTGCGAGATCCGAGTTGGAAAGCAGGTGAAGACGAGACACGGTAGGGCAGGTAACAGACTGCTGGCTGGTCCCAGCTATGGTTTTCCCTTCCCCAGGCTGTGCTCGCCACAGATATGCAGCCCTCAATGTGCCGCAGCTCGCTGGAACACGCTTCTGTAATCCGCTTCAGGCAAACTGACGGGCCTGTTAATCGAAGAACACTGGTCTAATGCGGCCGTAGGTGAGTAACGTCTGACCACACTGTTGGCATACGCGCCAGAGAGCCGCTCTGCGATTTTGAGTAAGGCAACTCACTGCGCATGCGCGGGACCCGAACCTGCGCATTCCACGCACGCGTTGCGGCTCTGCGATTTTGAGTAAGGCAACTCACTGCGCATGCGCGGGGCCCTAGTCTGCGCATTCCACGCACGCGTTGCGGCTCTGCGATTTTGTTAAGGCAACTCACTGCGCATGCGCGGGGCCCGAGTCTGCGCATTCCCCGCGCGCCAGTTCAAAAAACGGGGCGCCTGTGCGCAGATACCGTCAGTCATACCTAGCCACGAGCAAGGTTGAACCATCTGAAGATGTCGGACAGTTGCTCTGAGGAAAGGTTGTGGAATATGCACAACGTGATCCGGCGGCAAACCCGTGAAAACAGTTGTTGTTGTGGTCTTCAGTCCTGAGACTGGTTTGATGCAGCTCTCCATGCTACTCTATCCTGTGCAACCTTCTTCATCTCCCAGTACCCACTGCAGCCTACATCCTTCTGAATCTGCTTAGTATTGTCATCTCTTGGTCTCCCTCTACGATTCTTACCCTCCATGCTGCCGTCCAGTACTATATTGGTGAACCCTTGATGCCTCAGAACATGCCCTACCAACCGATCCCTTCTTCTGGTCAAGTTGTGCCACAAACTTCTCTTCTCCCCAATCCTTTTAAATACCTCCTCATTAGTTATGTGATCTACCCATCTAATCTTCAGCATTCTTCTGTAGCACCACATTTCGAAAGTTTCTGTTCTCTTCTTGTCCAAACTGTTTATCATCCATGTTTCACTTCCATACATGCCTACACTCAGAAACGTCTTCCCTACACTTAAATCTTTACTCGATGTTAAATTTCTCTTCTACAGTAAAGCTTTCCTTGCCATTGCCAGTCTACATTTTATATCCTCTCTACTTCGACCATCATCAGTTATTATGGTCCCCAAATAGCAAAACTCCTTTACTACTTTAAGTGTCTCATTTCCTAATCTAATTCCCTCGGCATCACTCGACTTAATTCGACTACATTCCATTTTCCTCGTTTTGCTTTTGTTGATGTTCATCTTCTATCCTACTTTCAATACACTGTCCATTCCTTTCAGCTGCTCTTCCAGGCCCTTTGCTGTGTTTGACAGAATCACAATGACATCGGCGAACCTCCAAGTTTTTATTTCTTCTCCATCGATTTTAATACCTACTCTGAATTTTTCTTTTGTTTCCTTTACCGCTTGCTCAACATACAGATTGAATAACATCGGGGACAGGCTATAACCCTGTCTCACTCCCTTCCCAACCACTGCTTCCCTTCCATGCCCCTCGACTCTTATAACTGCCATCTGATTTCTGTACAAATTGTAAATAGCCTTTTGCTCCCTGTATTTTACCCCTGCCACCTTCAGAATTTGAAAGAGAGTATTCCAGTCAACATTATCAAAGGCTTTCTCTAAGTCTACAAATGCTAGAAACGTACGTTTGCCTTTCTTTACTCTTTCTTCTAAGATAAGTCGAAGGGTCAGTACTGCCTCACGTGTTCCAACATTACTACGGAATCCAAACTGATCTTTCCCGAGGTCGGCTTCTACAAGTTTTTCCATTCATCTGTAAAGAATTCGCGTTAGTATTTTGCAGCTGTGACTTATTACACTGATAGTCCGGTAATTTTCACATCTCCAACACCTGCTTTCTTTGGGATTGGAATTATTATCTTCTTCATGAAGTCTGAGGGTATTTCTCGTGTCTCATACATTTTGCTCACCAGATGGTAGAGTTGTCAGGACTGGCTCTCCCAAGGCCATCGGTAGTTCTAATGGAATGTTGTCTACTCCCATGGCCTTGTTTCGACTTAGGTCTTTCAGTGCTCTGTCAAACTCTTCGACCAGTATCCTATTTCCCATTTCGTCTTCATCTACATTCTCTTCCATTTCCAGAATATTGTCCTCAAGTACATCGCCCTTGTATAGACCCTCTATATACTCCTTCCACCTTTATGCTTTCCCTTCTTTGCTTAGGACTGGGTCTCCATCTGAGCTCTTGATATTCATACAAGTGGTTCTCTTTTCTCCAAAGGTCTTTTTAATTTTCCTGTAGGCAGTATCTATCTTACCCCTAGTGAGATAAGCTTCTACATCTTTACATTTCTCTTCTAGCCATCCCTGCTTAGCAATTTTGCACTTCCTGTCGATATTATTTCGAGACGTTTGTATTCCTTTTTTCTGTGAAGACTATTTACAGTTTTTCTGCCGGGAAAGCTTGAATAGTCGCAACATATACTCTGCTCGAACATTATGAATTACCTCGGAGAAAACGATTTATTGACACATAGTCAGCCAGGATTCAGAAAATATCGTTCTTGCGAAACACAACTAGCTCTTTATACTCTTGAAGCAATGAGTGCTATCGACAAGGGAGGCCAAATTCATATGATATTTGTAGATTTCCGGAATGCTTTCGACACCGTTCCTCTCAAGCGTCTTCTAACCAACTGCGTGCCTATGGAACATCGCCTCAGTTGTGCGACTGGATTCGTGATTTCCTGTCAGAAACGTCACAATTCGTAGTAATAGACGGAAAGTCATCGAGTAAATCAGAAATAATATACGGCGTTCCCCAACGAAGTGTTATAGGCCGTCTATTGTTCCTGATCTATATTAACAACATAGGACCCAATCTGAGTAGCCGTCTTAGATTGTTTGCAGATGATGCTGTCATTTACCGTCTTGTAAAGGCATCAGATGGCCAAAACGACTTGGAAAATGATGTATATAAGATATATGTATGGTGCGAAAAGTGGCATTTGACCCTGAATAAGGAAAATTGTGAGGTTATTCACATGAGTACTAAAAGAAATCAGCTAAATTTCGATTACGCGTTAAGTGACACAAATATGAAGGCTGCAAATTCGACTAAATACTTAGGGATTACAATTACAAATAACCTAAATTGGAACGATCATATAGACAATGTTGTGGTTAGAGCAAACCAAAGACGGCTATTCACTGGCAGAACACTTAGAAGGTGCTACAGGTCTACCAAACAGACTGCTTACACCACGCTTGTCTGCCCTATTCTGGAGTACTGCTGTGCGGTGTGGGACCCGCATCAGGTGGGACTGACAGACGACACCGAAAAAGTACAAAGAAGGGCAGCACGTTTTCTATTATCGTGAAACAGGGGAGATAGTGCCACAGACATGATACGTGGATTGGAGTGGCAATCATTAAAACAAAGGCGTTTTTCGTTGCGACGGGATCTTGTCATGAAATTTCAATCACCAGTTTTCTCCTCCGATTGCGAAAACACTCTATTGGAACCCACCTACCGAGGGAGAAATCTACATCACGATAAAATAGAAAAATCAGGCCACGCACAAAAAAATTTAAGCGCTTGTTTTTCCCGCGCGCCGTTCGAGACTGGAACGGTAAAGAGACAGCTTGAAGGTGGTTTATTGAACCGTCTGCCAGGCACTTCATTGTGAATAGGAGAGTAATCACGTAGATGTACAGAAACCAGGCTGTAGTTGTAAGAGTGGAAGGACGTGAAAGGGGAGAAATAGGTAGGAAGGGAGTGAGACAGGATTGTAGCCTGTCCTCGATATTATTCAGTCTGTAAATGCAGAAAGGAAATCTAGGTGAAATTTGGTGAGGTAACTAAAGTTCATGGAGCAGGAATTAAAATTCTTCCGTTTGTCTGTAATTCTGTCAGAGACAGGAGAGGATTTGGGGAGTCAATTGAGCTGAATAAATAGTGTCTAGAAAAGATTCTAGCAGATGAACAGTAACAAAAGTAAATTAAAAGGAGTGGAATATATTCGAATTAAATGTGTTGATGCTGAGAGAATTAGGTTAGAAAACGAAGCACGAAAAGTAGTATGTTCGTTTTGCAATTTTGGGGCCGGCCTGGTGGCCGATCGGTTCTAGGCGCTCAGTCCGGAACTGCGGGACTGCTACGGTCGCAGGTTCGAATAGAGTAGCACTTGCAACCTACATCCTCAATTATTTGCTTGACTTATTCCAATCTCTGTCTTCCTCTACAGTTGTTGCCCTCTACAGCTCCCTCTAGTACCACGGAAGTCATTCCCTCATGTCTTAGCAGATGTCCTATCATCCTGTCCCTTCTCCTTATCAGTGTTTTCCACATATTCCTTTCCTCTCCGATTCTGCGTAGAACCTCCTCATTCCTTATCAGTCCACCTAATTTTCAACATTCGTCTATAGCACCACATCTCAAATGCTTCGATTCTCTTCTGTTCCAGTTTTCCCACAGTCCATGTTTCACTACCATACAATGCTGTACTCCAGACGTACATCCTCAGAAATTTCTTCCTCAAATTAAGGCCGGTATTTGATATTGGTAGACTTCTCTTGGCCAGAAATGCCTTTTTTTTGCCATAGCGAGTCTGCTTTTGATGTCCTCCTTGCTTCGTCCGTCATTGGTTATTTTACTACCTAGGTAGCTGAATTCCTTAACTTCATTGACTTCGTGACCATCAATCCTGATGTTAAGTTTCTCGCTGTTCTCATTTCTACTACTTCTCATTACCTTCGTCTTTCTCCGATTTACTCTCAAACCATACTGTGTACTCATTAGACTGTTCATTCCGTTCAGCAGATCATTTAATTCTTCTTCACTTTCACTCAGGATAGCAATGTCATCAGCGAATCGTATCATTGATATCCTTTCACCTTGTATTTTAATTCCACTCCTGAACCTTTCTTTTATTTCCATCATTGCTTCCTCGATGTACAAATTGAAGAGTAGGAGCGAAAGGCTACAGCCTTGTCTTACACCCTTCTTAAGACGGGCACTTCGTTCTTGATCGTCCACTCTTGTTATTCCCTCTTGGTTGTTGTACATATTGTGTATGACCCGTCTCTCCCTATAGCTTACCATAACTTTTTTCAGAATCTTGAACAGCTTGCACCATTTTATATTGTCGAATGCTTTTTCCAGGTCGACAAATCCTATGAACATTTCTTGATTTTTCTTTAGCCTCGCTTCCATTATTAGCCGTAACGTCAGAATTGTCTCTCTCGTACCTTTACTTTTCCTAAATCCAAACTGATCGTCACCTAGCGCATTCTCAATTTTCTTTTCCATTCTTCTGTATAGTTTCTTGTAAGCAGCTCCGATGCATGAGCTGTTAAGCTGATTGTGCGATAATTCTCGCACTTGTCAGCTCTTGCCGTCTTCGGAATTGTGTGGATGATGCTTTTCCGAAAGTCAGATGGTATGTCGCCAGACTCATATATTCTACACACCAACGTGAACAGTCGTTTTGTTGCCACTTCCCCTAATGATTTTAGAAATTCTGATGGAATGTTATCTATCCCTTCTGCCTTATTTGACCGTAAGTCCTCCAAAGCACTTTTAAATTCCGATTCTAATACTGGATCCCCTATCTCTTCTAAATCGACTCCTGTTTCTTCTTCTATCACATCAGACAAATCTTCACCCTCATAGAGGCTTTCAATGTATTCTTTCCACCTATCTGCTCTCTCCTCTGCATTTAACAGTGGAATTCCCGTTGCACTCTTAATGTTACCACCGTTACTCTTAATGTCACCAAAGATTGTTTTGACTTTCCTGTGTGCTGAGTCTGTCCTTCCGACAATCATATCTTTTTCGATGTCTTCACATTTTTCCTGCGGCCATTTCGTCTTAGCTTCCCTGCACTTCCTATGTATTTCATTCCTCAGCGACTTGTATTTCTTTATTCCTGATTTTCCCGGAACATGTTTGTACTTCCTCCTTTCATCAATTAACTGAAGTATTTCTTCTGTTACCCATGGTTTCTTCGCAGCTACCTTCTTTGTACCTATGTTTTCCTTCCCAACTTCTGTGATGGCCCTTTTTAGAGACGTCCATTCCTCTTCAACTGTACTGCCTACAGCGCTATTCCTTATTGCTGTATCTATAGCGTTAGAGAACTTCAAACGTATCTCGTCATTCCTTAGAACTTCCATATCCCACTTCTTAGGGTATTGATTCTTTCTGACTAATGTCTTGAACTTCAGCCTACTCTTCATCACCACTATATTGTGATCTGAGTCTACATCTGCTCCTGGGTACGCCTTACAATCCAGTATCTGATTTCGGAATCTCTGTCTGACCATGATGTAATCTAATTGAAATCTTCCCGTATCTCCCAGCCTTTTCCAAGTATACCTCCTCCTCTTGTGACTCTTGAACAGGGTATTCGCTATTACTAGCTGAAACTTGTTACAGAACTCAATTAGCCTTTCTCCTCTTTCATTCCTTAGGTTTAAGTAGTTCTAAGTTCTTGGGGACTGATGACCACAGGTGTTAAGTCCCATAGCGCTCACAGCCATTTGAACCATTTTTTTTTTTAGTTTTTGGCAGCAAAATAAATGGTCAGGGCCAATGTAGACAGGATGTAAAATACAGACAGCCTATAGCAATTGAAATATTTGTGAAGAAGAGGACCTTATTATCGGGGAATATAAGTTAGTGAGGAACTCTTTTCAGAAACTATTTGTCTCCTCAGGGTACAGATTGACTAAAACCTCGTCTAACTTCCTTCTCAACAACTGCATTCCTTTCATGTCCGTCTACTCTTATAACTGCAATTGGTTTCTGTATAAGGTGTAAATAACTTTCAGCTCCCTGTATTTTATCCGTGCTACCCTCATAATTCCAGTGAATTGATTGTAAAATTTTTCTTTAACAAATTCTATAAACTTGGGCTTGCCTTTCTTTAACCTACCTTCTAAGATAAGTTGTAGTTTCAGAATCGCCTCCCGTGTTCCTGTATTCCCCGAAGATCAATCTGATCTTCCCCAAACCCTACTTCCTTCATGTGCAGCGTACACGAAGTAAACGGGTGCTTGTTTTTGCTAATCACAATGTACATAGAGAACAGTGGTGGTTTTGTAACAGTCGCATGGAGTACACAGGAAGTTAATTTTACGTCTAAAGATCTCTCTCCGTTGACACAGATACTTTGTTCTCTTTGTTACGAGCTGTTCAGTCCAGTCACTGAAATTATTTAGTTTGATTATTTATTCGAGTTATGCTGATCCATTATGGATATTGTTAAATGCTGTGACTGCGTATTTATTGTATATAATTCCAGATAGCAGTGACGAGTCACATAGGAAATATTCGTTTATTTCCACAAACAAGTTTATGAGTATTTTCAGTATCTTCTACGAATGAGCCAAATAGAGAAGTTGCATAAAATGTACATCCATTTAGAGATGAGCCTGAAATAGGCTGTAAATAAACGAATATTTTATTTATACCAATAGGCGTTTCGTGCTTTCGCTCATCTTCAGTTGGCTTTACACCTGTTTAAATCTGTAGTTGGCACAACGTTGAAAACGTCGACTGCAGTCTGGATGTTGCAGCTGCCCTGTGCAAAATAACAATTTTATTTAAGGACTACACTTCGCGAATGTGTATTTAAGCTTCATTACTCTTTAGGTGCACTTATTTTCTATTCAGCTTGTTACGCCAGTATTCTTCTTCTTTTTATGTTGCGCAAAAGCAGCGATGTGCCAGCCATTTTTCCGTATGACACGTTTGTTTTCATCGAAAAATTGTGCCAATGGTCCAAGTTACGTTTTCCTTAAGGTTCTGACACTACTACTGAAGTCAGTTGAGTGTAGTCTACGCATTGTTAATTTATGTTTCTGAACGCCTGAACAAAATGCTTAGCGCGCAATGTCCTGAATGTTCTTCATGATTCTTTACTAACTACGGTAGTGACTGGTTAACTACATATATGGCATGTTACAAAAATATTATATGTACATTATGTATATAGTATAAAAGAATTATATTACACATTTTACCCACAGTTAAAGAACTTGTCATATTGGGGTGGCACTTAAACTAAATAACGACGGAACAATTGACGTAGATGGCTCACGTTATATACGGCGACAAAAATATACGGTCTTTCATTTATTAATACTGTTATGTTTTTTCACGGCTATTCCTGGTGTATGATTATGTGCGTAAATTATGGAAGTATTTTTAGAAACGTTTGGTTGGGTAACATTCTTTGTTCATTTAGATTGCATTCAGGTGTTGCACGTTTGTGGGAATAAATTTTTGTTTCTTCGAACAGTTTCGTTCTTTTACGTTAGTTGGCCAGATGAAGTTCGATTAATGTAAATACAGGGTGGCGCTCGAAATGTGTTACCATTTTGTTTTTGAATGTAAACTTTAGCTAGCTCTTTATTCGCACGAAGTAATGGCCGCTATCGACAGGGGATCTCAAGTTGATTCCGTATTTCTAGATTTCCGGAAAGCTTTTGACACCGTTCCTCACAAGCGACTTCTAATCAAGCTGCGGAGCTATGGGGTATCGTCTCAGTTGTGCGACTGGATTCGTGATTTCCTGTCAGGAAGGTCGCAGTTCGTAGTAATAGACGGCAAATCATCGAGTAAAACTGAAGTGATATCAGGTGTTCCCCAGGGAAGCGTACTGGGACCTCTGCTGTTCCTGATCTATATAAATGACCTAGGTGACAATCTGAGCAGTTCTCTTAGGCTGTTCGCAGATGGTGCTGTAATTTACCGTCTAGTAAGGTCATCCGAAGACCAGTATCAGCTGCAAAGCGATTTAGAAAAGATTGCTGTATGGTGTGTCAGGTGGCAGTTGACGCTAAATAACGAAAAGTGTGAGATGATCCACATGAGTTCCAAAAGAAATCCGTTGGAATTCGATTACTCGATAAATAGTACAATTCTCGAGGCTGTCAATGCAACTAAGTACCTGGGTGTTAAAATTACGAACAACTTCAGTTGCAAGGACCACATAGATAATATTGTGGGGAAGGCGAGCCAAAGGTTGCGTTTCATTGGCAGGACACTTAGAAGATGCAACAAGTCCACTAAAGAGAGAGCTTACAGTGCACTCGTTCGTCCTCTGTTAGAATATTGCTGCGCGGTGTGGGATCCTTACCAGGTGGGATTGACGGAGGACATCGAGAGGGTGCAAAGAAGGGCAGCTCGTTTTGTATTATCGCGTTATAGGGGAGAGAGTGTGGCAGATATGATACACGAGTTGGGATGGAAGTCATTACAGCATAGACGTTTTTCGTCGCGGCGAGAGCTTTTTACGAAATTTCAGTCACCAACTTTCTCTTCCGAATGCGAAAATATTTTGTTGAGCCCAACCTACATAGGTAGGAATGATCATCAAAATAAAATAAGAGAAATCAGAGCTCGAACAGAAAGGTTTAGGTGTTCGTTTTTCCCGCTCGCTGTTCGGGAGTGGAATAGTAGTGAGATAGTATGATTGTGGTTCGATGAACCCTCTGCCAAGCACTTAAATGTGAATTGCAGAGTAGTCATGTAGATGTAGATGTAGAATACAATCTGAAAGGAACATATACTACAATTAAGAGCCGTCCATGGAGATTTGTTCTAACTCAGCACATGCTCAATATGTCCACCATTTCGTTTCCTAACTTCCTTCAAACGAACACTGAAGTTAGTGATAACCCTACGGCACATGTTTTCCGTAATTTCACTGCAAGCTTGAAGAATAAGTCTTCTGAGCTCCATTAAATCAGGTGGACGTTTCGGGAAACGTCCAAAGAAAAAGTCACATGGATTGAGGTCTGGACTATTCGGGGGCCAATTTTGTCCGTCATTGTAGCGGCGTGGAAACCTGAGTGAAATGATCCGCATGTCGAAATGCTCGGGTAAAAACTCCAGTACAGTGTTTGCAATAGTGGCCTTGCTCCATCTTGCATGAACCACTGCGTGTTGAAGGGCAAGGCAGTAGCAAGAAGCTGTGGAATGAAGCTATTGCGAAGCATGCTCAAATAACACTGGCTGTTCACAGTTTCTTCAAAGAAAAAGGGTCCAATAAGTCCGTGACTGGAAATTGCTGCCCACGCTGTAATGCTCGGAGCATAATGTTGTCGTTCGTGAAGCACTTGTGGGTTTTCAGTGGCCCAAAAGCGTACATTTTGTTTGTTAACCACACCGTCTAAATGAAAATGCGCCTCGCCTGAAAACCAAATGTTGTTGAGAGTTTCTTCCCTATCCTCCGCCCACTGAGCAAACAGTAGCCTCTGCTGCTTGTGTTCTTCAGTGAGCTTCTGTGCACAGGTCATCTTGTGTGGGTACACACGGAGGTTACTTTTAAGAGTGCGTTGAACGGAGCGTCTGGATATTCCCAGTTGCACTGCTGCCTTTCTACACAATTTCCCGGGACTTCTCTGTACAGCAACTCGTAGCGCTTCAATATTCTCCGGTGAACGAACAGGCTTAGGCCGAGGTCGCTTCGCTTCCAATACTGTTCCTTCCTGTACAAATTTATCGTACAACCTGTGGATGGTCTTCTTTCAAGGGATCCATCGCGTGTTAAACTGTTGTCGAAAACGCCTCTGAGTCACAACAAGGTTTCTCGTTTCAGGAAAAAGTAACTCAATTGCCGATCGTTGCTGTGTCGTCAGTCTGCCATTGTCAGCCATTGCTGCTTACTAGTCTCCTAGCGGCAGTGTCGTGAATTACACGTCATTTCGTAACTCATTTGTTTTTCCAAGCTCTGCTGGTACTGCTGTGAAGATCCCAGCGGGATATCTAATGAGCGTCGTAAATTGTGAAAGAAACAATTGGTAACACATTTCGTGCGCCACCCTGTATTTCGTAACTGATTTGTCGTAGTTGTCTATTTTTATTCCCGTGGTGGTTGACTTGAGCAGATTTCGGTCGCGCCCGAACATCATGAATTCTCCGCGTTCGTCGGCGCACGTCCATTCCTCTCTGGGCGCGGCCCATTTGACTGCCATTACGTAACTGCACCGCTGCCGGCAGACCCGTGCCCTCTTAAGGCGCGCAACAGGTGGGAGGCGACCTTCAGCTGTCCGCGCATGCGCACGAGCCTAGAGTGCTGCCCCACTGCGAGGCGCGCACCTGCGCCCGTGTAAACAAGAGGCGATCGCTAATAACCACCTACCGTACAACCAGCACTCACCTTCCTGCTTCAGAAATAAGACTGGGAGGCTGCATAAAAACTGCGATAACCTAGCTTTGCTTCTCTCGCATCTGTTCGCAGCTGCGGAGAGCGCTTTTTATTGCTCCACAAATTATGCTTCTGCGTGGTCAGTTTGCGTATGAAAGAGGCGGGGAGGGGGGGGGGGGGGTTTACTGCTTGTGTACCTCAACGCGATCGTTTGTTGGTGCTACTTTACGTTCGCCATCTCTGGAGGTCGATATGTAGAAGAGCAGTAGTATATTTGCAGATTCTACGGCCGAGGTTCCAGCAATTAGAGAGGAACGAAGATACGCCGTGCGTTATGCTAGAATTGGATGTCTAGGAAAGAGTCAATTTATTGCGTTGTGCGATTATGTAAATGTATCCATAAGTCGTATGGAATAATTGAATCCATATAATCGATAGTTCAGTTAACTGTTGTAGTATGTCTTTATTGTTTTTTTTTTCTATACATAATTTCCGTATAATTATTTTCATCACTTTCTTATTGGGTGGATTTCTGTCTGTCTGTCTGGTACAATTATTGCAACTGATTTTAAACTAACTTCTCGATGAGCTATATACCTGAAATTTTAAACATTGCTCAGAGTTGTATGGCAATGCAATAATAATTCGGTTTTTTGTCTTGTATGTGTACCACTGCAATTTCCCTCTTTTACTGTTCCAATCGCGGAAGTTTCGCGGCTAGAACGATTGCAGGTAAGTTAGCTCGATTCTTCCAAGGAATATATTGGTTGGGTCAGCAGAAGACAAAATTAAATAAACCTGAAAATTACTTGTCTCTTTTGTAATGTCATAAAAGTGTTTGAAATCGACTGAAAAATTTCGCACACACGAGACTAAAAAGCGGGATATAATAATTAAAATAAAAGTAAATTTGTGATATACCACGCTTTTAAATCGGACTAAAAAGCATAAAATAATTTCTCCTGCTAGCATACAGATTCCTAAACAGATACAAACAGTACTGAAAATTTGTGACCGAATTTTTAATAGCTGCCGGCCGCTGTGGCCGAGCGGTTCTAGCCGCTACAGTTTGGAACCGTGCGACGTCTACGGTCGCAGGTTCGAATCCTGCCTCGGGAATGGATGTGTGTGATGTCCTTTGGTTAGCTAGGCTTAAGTAGTTCCAAGTTCTAGGGTACTGATGATCTCAGAAGTTAAGTCCCATAGTGCTGAGAGCCATTTGAACATTTTTTTTTAATTGGTATGAAAATACTGTATTGTAAGATTTAAAACGAAAAACGTGAAGTGCATGCAATACATAACTGAAGGCTGCTTAGTTAACCTTCTTAGTATTATTTATTGCATACGTCTCACTTTTTCTTTTGAAAACTTAGAAGCGTTTTCATAGCTGTTACAAATTCATTATCGCACGTTTTTAAGGCTCTCTGTACAGCGTTAGGAATCTGTACATAGCTAGGAGAAATTGCTTTACTCTTTTTAGTCCAATTTAGAGATGTGGCATATTTATTTAAATAAAAATGAATTTTTAATATACGATCTCTTACTAAAGTTCATCTGCGCTGTACCCGTCGTTTAACCACATACCACACATTTATTTAAATGAAAATGAAGTTTTCATATTTGCGATAAAAGGTGTGATCTAAAAAAAAAAAAAGCAGAAGTGATGGCATTACTCTAAATTCTCTCTTTTGTAACTAACAATAGGTGCTCAGTTTTACAAAATATTTTAGTACCATTTTTTATTTTTAGCAGAAATATATACTAATTTTACATGGTTTTTAATCCTGATACGGCAGCTCACAATATATATTGGGAAATGAGCTGAGAAACACTAATTTATATAATCATTCCAGTGTGTGGTGCGTGGACGAAAAAAGAGGAATTTTTACTTACTTTCGTGCAGTGCGGGAAATTCATGGGGCCGTGCGGTTCTAGGCGCTACAGTCTGGAGCCGAGCGATCGCTACGGTCGCAGGTTCGAATCCTGCCTCGGGCATGGATGTGTGTGATGTCATTAGGTTAGTTAGGTTTAATTAGTTCTAAGTTCTATGCGACTGATGACCTCAGAAGTTAAGTCGAATAGTGCTCTGAGCCATTTGAACCAAGCCAATTCATGGGTTCGTGCACCTCATACCGAACAACATGTATGTTATCATTTACGGCAGAAGTAACAATGTTTGGTAGAAGCACGTCACAGAGAGGTTCTTGTTCACTCTTGTTACATCATTCATTTGTGAATTGAGACACACAGCACAAGACTTCGCCACGCGTAAGAGTCACTATTGTTAGATCACTAATGTTGGCAGCAGTTGTAAACAGAACACAATCGATATGTTTTGTAGGGTAGAGCCGTGACAACTCTGCGAAACAGTCGCTGCCGTGACAAATGTAATTGTGTAATTGTACATGTTGACGGTGGCTCGATTATGAAACTAAACCCCGGAAGAGGACATGAAAACCCGAAAAATGGTTCAAATGGCTCTGAGCACTATGGGACTTAACATCTATGGTCATCAGCCCCCTAGAAATTAGGACTACTTGAACCTAACTAACCTAAGGACAAGACACAACACCCACCCATCACGAGGCAGAGAAATTCCCTGACCCCGCCGGGAATCGAACCCGGGAACCCGGGCGCGGGTAGCGAGAACGCTACCGCACGACCACGAGATGAAGGCATGAAAACCCGACGTGCGAGTCAGTCAACTGGGGGGGGGGGGGCAAAGTGTCAGAACACCACGTAGAGATGAGCATAGAGGAAAACACAATCAGCGCGATTGACGTAACAACTTAGCACACGGAACAGGGCGTGGAGCAAGGCGAAGGAAAGAAAGGTTCGAGGTATTTAATATCAGGGTAAAAACTGAGGTGCCTGGCATATCCCCGCCGATAAGTAAACACCTTGGTGAGTGGTTTTGCCTATGCGCTATTTTGTATCCCACCTGGCAGGCGGCGCTTCGGCAGGAGCAGGAGCAGGAAAATGGCTCTGAGCACTATGGGAACATCTATGGTCATCAGTCCCCTAGAACGTAGAACTACTTAAACCTAACTAACCTAAGGACATCACACAACACCCAGCCATCACGAGGCAGAGAAAACCCCTGACGCCGCCGGGAATCGAACCCGGGCGTGGGAAGCGAGAACGCTACCGCGCGGCCACGAGATGCAGGAGCAGGAAAAATACGACGTCACTACACGTGAGTAAAAGTAGTTTACTGGAGCAAGAAACAAGTTAATACATGGTTACGTAACTTGCAATGAGGTGCGACACTGTGAGACGTCGTATGTAGAGCTGAAGCGAAGTGTCCCGGCCGTCTGCTGTTGGTCAAATGGACAGAATGTGGAGCGGCGCTCGTAGATCTGCACAGCGGCGACCAGAGTGCGCTGTCGTCGGTGTCTGTCGTAGTGCCAACATAACAACTTTAAATACGCCGTGGCATCGTTGCTATCTATACCCGACTCTACTCGGTCACGGGACGAATGCCGGCTGATCTCTATCCGTATCAATGAGTACTGGTGGGAAAACTACATCCCTCTCTCCTGAAGAGGCCATGTCCGGCCAAAAAAAGGCCAGCTTTGTGCCGCACCGTCCTTCACAAAACCGCGGGACTCCCGACAACGCATCTAACAGGAAAGTAGGCAAAGCTGATGCAGCTGGCACCTCCGGAAGGAGTCGAAGATTGCAGAGGGTGGCATGCCTGCATCTATAGGGGGAAGGACTCAGCTACTGGCGAGTGGAAAGGCGCCGGTTGCAGCTCCATAGATTCGCTGGGGCGATACCTACTGGCGCACTGTTCATAGTTGGACAGCTTTTCATGTTTCGAGAGGTAGCGTGGAAGAAAACAAGACAAAAATCTCCAGTACACATGTGCGCTAAAGTGCATAATTTAAGAGCAATGACGTTCGCCGGCCGGAGTGGCCGTGCGGTTCTAGGCGCTACAGCCTGGAACCGAGCGTCCGCTACGGTCGCAGGTTCGAATCCTGCCTCGGGCATGGATGTGTGTGATGTTCTTAGTTCTAAGTTCTAGGGGACTGATGAACTCAGAAGTTGAGTCTCACAGTGGTCAGAGCCATTTTTGGAAGTTGGGCAGCTTGTCACCTGTCGGCAGCTGGGCAGGAGGTACGCCGTTGGGCCCCGATAATTTGTTGCACGAGTGATGGCATCGACGCGTATAAGGTGGAATGGCATCCTATGGCATAGGTATCCATTCACCTGTTTCTGAAGTTCATCTGTTGTGATTGGCATTGGGTCACAGCGCAGAACCCGTCGTTCGACCACATCCCACACAGTTTCGAATGCCGAGTACTCTGATGATCACGCGGGCTAGGGAAAAAGGCTGACATCCTGTGACACCACGAAGCCACGTGAGTATGCAGGAACATGTGATCGTGCATTGTCTTGCTGAAAAATGGCATCTGGGATGTTACAGAGAAGGGGTATGGCTACGGGTCACACGCTGTCATTCACGTAGGTCACGCTGGTCAGCCGAGCGGGATTAGCCGAGCGGTCTCGGGCGCTGCAGTCATGGACTGTGCGGCTGGTCCCGGCGGAGGTTCGAGTCCTCCCTCGGGCATGACTGTGTGTCTCTGTCCTTAGGGTAATTTACGTTAAGCAGTGAGTAAGCTTAGGGACTGATGACCCTAAGATTTCACACAGACATTTGAACATTTTTTGACACAGTCATCACCGGTTTCGGCCATACAACGACCATCTTCAGATTCTACAACAACAGAAAAGAAAATTTATATTAAAACCAAATATAAGTCCAATATTTAACGAGGTTTATTAGTGATCTACTGAATTTATGCGAAATACGCTACTGGCCATTAAAATTGCTACACCACGAAGATGACGTGCTACAGACGCAAAATTTAACCGACACGAAGAAGTCGCTGTGAGACGCAAATGATTAGCTGCATTCACACAAGGTTGGCGCCGGTGGCGACATCAACAACGTGCTGACATAAGGAAAGTTTCCAACCGATTTCTCATACACAAACAGCGGTTGACCGGCGTTGCCTGGTGAAACGTTGTTGTGATGCCTCGTGTAAGGAGGAGAAATGCGTACCATCACGTTTCCGACTTTGATAAAGGTCGGATTGCAGCCGACCGTGACTGCGCTTTATCGTATCGCTACATTGCTGCTCGCGTTGGTCGAGATCAAATGACTGTTAGCAGAATATGGAATCGGTGGGTTCAGGAGGGTAATACGGAACCCGTGCGGGATCCCAACGGCCTCGTATCACTAGCAGTCGAGATGACAGGCATCTTATCCGCACGGCTGTAACGGATCGTGCAGCCACGTCTCGATCCCTGAGTCAACAGATGGGGACGTTTGCAAGACACCAACCATCTGCACGAACAGTTCGACGACGTTTGCAGCAGCACGGACTATCAGCTCGGAGACCATAGCTGCGGTTACCCTTGACGCTGCATCACAGACAGGAGCGCCTGCGATGGTGTACTCGACGACGAACCTGGGTGCACGAATTGCAAAACGCCATTTTTTCGGACGAATCCAGGTTCTGTTTACAGCATCACGATGGTCGTATCCGTGTTTTGCGACATCGCGGTGAACGCACATTGGAAGTGTGTATTAGTCATCGCCATACTGGCATATCACCTGGCGTGATGGTATGGGGTGCCATCGGTTACAGGTCTCGGTCACCTCTTGTTCGCATTGACGGCACTTTGAACAGTGGACGTTACATTTCAGATGTGTTACGACCCGTGGCTCTACCCTTCATTCGATCCCTGCGAAACCATACATTTCAGCAGGATAACGCACGACCGCATGTTGCAGGTCCTGTACGGACCTTTCTGGATACAGAAAATGTTCGACTGCTGCCCTGGCCAGCAAATTCTCCAGATCTCTCAGCAATTGAAAACGTCCGGTCAATGGTGGCCGAGCAACTGGCTCGTCACAATACGCCAGTCACTACTCTTGATGACCTGTGGTATCGTGTTGAAGCTGCACGGGCAGCTGTACCTGTACACGCCATCCGAGGTCTGTTTGACTGAATGCCCAGGCGTATCAAGGCCGTTATTACGGCCAGAGGTGGTTGTTCTGGGTAATGATTTCTCAGGATCTATGCACCCAGATTGCGTGAAAATGTAATCAATCACCTATCACTTGTAGTATAATATATTTGTCTAATGAATACCCATTTTATCATCTGCATTTTTTCTTGGTGTAGCAATTTTATTGGGCAGTAGTGTACCTCTGTGGTGCTCTTATCCTTCCCAACGCCAACGTAATCGCCATCTAACACATCTTCTTCTCTGAAAGCTACTTATTAAATTGAACCGTGGACTGGAGTTCGATGCATAGAGATAGTGGCCACGAATGACCGCGTTCAGAGGTAACAGGTGTGTGCAGAAGTTGACAAGGTTGGCTCGCTACGGACTCGGTATTCCAGTTGAGGGGGCAGATTTCTTCTCGGGCCGTCGCAGACAAATATGGAGCGGGCGCCCGGGGAGAAAGCGGCGCTGCACCTGTAAACACGTCCCCACTGTTGCGACATCAGGGGCTGCGGGTGTCTTATGTCCGGCCGGACCTGTCTGCGCTGGTCGCGGGGCGGTTGGCGCTGCAGAAAGGGAAGCCTCTCACTCATTCGCAGCTAAAAGCGAAAGTGTCTGGTGCGAGGGCTCCTCTTGTCCGCCACCTCTCCCAAAAGTGCGTTTCCCGTGCCGCCCAGACAGTGCAGCCACTGTGCTCCGTGTGTTTACATGGCGGGTCCACTGCCAGAGCTATGCGAATCACGATAATGGTATGGTCTGTAGTACAGCTACTAATGAAATACCGATGTATCGATGATTGTCCAAAAGACATTGGCATCGGTCGGCCGTGCGCTACGCCCGATATATCGATATCAATTACTTCGCAGCCATCGATACGAACAGGGCGGCGCTGCAGTCGCTGACTGGGGCTGTTGATAGAAATGCAAATTATCGATGTATCGATATATAAAAGAAAATTTGCCTGATATAGTAGGCTACATCTATCAAGGGACGGCCAAACTTTAAGGAAACATTCCTCACACACAAATATAGAAAAGATGTTACGTGGACATGTCTCCGGAAACGCTTATTTCCATCTTAGAGCTCATTTTAGTTTCGTCAGTATGTACTGTACTTCCTCGATTCTGATGATCAAATTGTAAATTTTCACAATCGACCTGTGTGGGCTGGCGAGAATCCGCACGCAATTGCGCAATCACGTCATCGACACAGATTTTCTGTGAACGTTTGGGCAGGCATTGTTGGTGATGTCTTCATTGGGCCCCCATGTTGTTCCACCTACGCTCAATGGAGCACGTTATCACGATGTCATACGGGATACTCTACCTGTGCTGCTAGAACATGTGCCTTTACAAGTACGATACAACATGTGGTTCATGCACGATGGAGCTCCTGCACATTTCAGTCCAAGTGTTCGTACGCTTCTCAACAACAGATCCGGTGAACGATGGATTGGTAGAGGCGGACTAATTCCGTGGCCTCCACGCTCTCCTGACCTCAACCCTCTTGACTTTCATTTATGGGGGCATTTGAAAGCTCTCGTCTACGCAACCCCGGTACCAAAGGTAGAGACTCTTCGTGCTCGTATTGTGGACGGCTGTGATACAATACGCCATTCTCCAGGGCTGCATCAGCGCATCAGGGATTCCGTGCGACGGAGGGTGGATGCATGTATCCTCGCTAACGGAGGACATTTTGAACATTTCCTGTACCACAGTGTTTGAAGTGACGCTGGTACGTTCTGTTGCTGTGTGTTTCCATTCCATGATTAATGTGATTTGAAGAGAAGTAATAAAATGAGCTCTAACATGGGAAGTAAGCGTTTCCAGACACATGTCCACATAACGTATTTTCTTTCTTTGTGTGTGAGTAATGTTTCCTGAAAGTTTGGCCGTACCTTTTTGTAACACCTTGTATATACAGGGCGAGTCAAAAGTCCTTGGACACCGTCATAAGTTGGAAGATAGAAGAAAAAAAATTAAAATGTGATGATGTTAACATAGGTTTGATGTGGGGCCGCAACTTTTGGAGTGAATGTCATTCATGGCCAGCATCTTGAAATTCTTGTATTCAAGTCATTTTTTTTTAAATGGGAAGGGGGTATGTGTTACATCAGATAACACTCGTTTGAGCTCTGTAATTTGTTTTTTTCTATCTTGTGCAGTTTAGAGGCTATTCATGGTTCAAATGGCTCTGAGCACTATGCGACTTAACTACTGAGGTCATCAGTCCCCTAGAACGTAGAACTACTTAAACCTAACTAACCTAAGGACATCACACACATCCATGGCCGAGGCAGGATTCGAACCTGCGACTGCAGCGATCGCTCGGTTCCAGACTGTAGCGCCTAGAACCGCACGGCCACCCAGGCTGGCAGCCTATTCATGTGTCCATTCGTGTTGTCCATTCCGTGCAGTGCACAACTTTAGTCGCCGCAACCACATTAATAACTTCTAAACTGTAGAAGACAGAGAAAAACAGATTACACCACTCAGTTCCAGAGCTCAAGCGACTCCTATTTGATGTGTCATAGACACCCCTTCCCAGTTAAAAACAAATGACTTGAATCCAAAATGGCGGATTTCAAGATGGCGGCCATGAATGACATTCACTCCAAAAGTTGCGGCCCCACGTCAAACCTATGTTCCCATCATCACGTTTCAGTTTTCCCTTTAATCTTCCAACTTATGAAGGTGTCCAAGGACTTTTGACTCGCCGTGTATTTTTCGATAAATATTTGCTCATTTAAAATTGTAGTAGAACATAATTTTACTTTCACTGCGTGAAGAAGTCGTTCTACTTTTTGAGCTTTCATCACGTCCGATCTTTCTTTTTGACTGAGAGAAGCAAGTGTGTGTGGCATACAACAAGAGGTCCTAATGCACTGGGGGGGGGGGGGGGGGGGGGGGGTTGCGGTGTGAATGGAATAACAAGATTTCCGATATGAAGAAATAGCACTCTGCTGTTTTTTCACATCGGCATTCTTCGAAAACAGTAGCTGAAAATAGTGAACGAAAATGTAAATGACAAGATTGGTCTTTACGGTGGACGGAGACGCGTGAGGGAGATTCTGACGTAATCGGCGCTCAGAAACTGCAACGTTCTACGTCATTGCTCAATTTTGACCCTACAACTGCTAGGTCGCTGGCTTTGGCAGAAGTGCATAAACAGACAGACAAATCTGATACTTGACGAAACCAAAGCACAGACCCATCGGACACCTTTTATTGTGCCACTTACGTGCAGTTACCATGGTTACGAACGTGGTTATCACCAGGCATGGAAGTGCATCGTATTTCTTTCAGTTCTTGCCCTCATAGAGATAGGCAAGCTGCTACCTTGTTTCCAGAATGAGATTTTCACTCTGCAGCGGAGTGTGCGCTGATATGAAACTTCCTGGCAGCTTGTTGATGGACAGAATATCTAATAATAAATCAATACTTAAATAACCAGCTCTGAAACTGGTAGTATATTTACGATGTACAACCTATTGTTTTTGTAGGCAGGTACGTCGATATATATTCCTTCCGCGTCTTGATAATTTTTCGATATATCGAGATTCAATAATGATGCATTATGAACTATCGATATATCGAATACCCGACATTTTTAAAAATGTCAACAGTCCTAGACCGTATATCAAATTGCTTGCACGCTCTTGGTTGGTCTTGAAAGTGCACACAAAATGTAGTTTTTTGTGTGTATTTCACTTTCCTAGTTTATTTTCCTCTTTTCCAGGGATGAGCTATCTAGTTCCCCCCCCCCCCCCCCCCCCCCCCCCCCAAGGCATTACAGTGTCGCAGCACTGTTCGGATAAAACGTTTCTCCAGCAAAGCTGTAGTCCTTGCTATCTGCTGTTAGAAAATTTTAGTCTAAATTCCGTAACATTTTTGCTGTTGTTGATTGCACTGACACGAGAGTCAGAGGCATTCATTAATTGCTGCACGTACGCGGTTGTAATAAGGGTAGACGGCGTGCAGACTTACGCTGTACGTTGCCGTCGCCGCCATGTTAGTTACTCCAGAATACTGAACAGAAGGGCGCTCGTACACTATTTGATCAAAAGTATCCGGACACCTGGCTGAAAATGGACTTACAAGTTCGTGGCGTCCTCCATTGGTAATGCTGGAATTCAGTATGGTGTTGGCCCACCCTTAGCCTCGGTGACAGCTTCGACTCTCGCAGGCATACGTTTAACCAGGTGCTGGAATGTTTCTGAGGGAATGGCAGCCCATTGTTCACGGAGTGCTGCACTGAGGAGAGGTATCGATGTCGGTCGGTGAGGCCTGGCACGAAGTCGGCGTTCCAAAACATCCCAAAGGTGTTCTGTAAGAGTAACAGGTGCTCGATCGTGTTGGAAGATGCAATCGCCATCGCCTAATTGCTCTTCAACAATGAGAAGCAAGAAGGTGCTTAAAACATCAATGTAGGCCCGTGCTGTGATATATGCAAGCCCCCTCCATGAAAACGATGACACCACCGCCTCCAAATTTTACTGTTGGCACTACACACGCTGGCAGATGACGTTCACCGGGCATTCACCATACCCACACACTGCCATCGGATCGCCACATTGTGTACCGTGATTTGTCACTGCACACAACGTTTTTCCACTGTTCAATCGTCCAATGTTTATGCTCCTTACACCGAGCGAGGCGTCGTTTGGTATTTACCGGCGTGATGTGTGGCTTATGAGCAGCTGCTCGACCGTGAAATCCAAGTTTCCTCACCTCCCGCCTAACTGTCACAGTACTTGCAGTGGATACTGATGCAGTTTGGAATTCCTGTGTGACGGTCTGGATAGATGTCTGCCTATTACACATCACGACCGTCTTCAACTGTCGGCGGTCTCTGTCAGTCTACAGACGAGGTCGGCCTGTACGCTTTTGTGCTGTACGTGTCCCTTCACGGAAACAGTGGAGCTAGGGACGTTTACAGTGTGGAAATCTCGCGTACACAATGGTTCAAATGGCTCTGAGCACTATGGGACTCAACAGCTGTGGTCATAAGTCCCGTAGAACTTAGAACTACTTAAACCTACGTAACCTAAGGACATCACACACATCCATGCCCGAGGCAGGATTCGAACCTGCGACCGTAGCAGTCACGCGGTTCCGGACTGAGCGCCTTAACCGCGAGACCACCGCGGCCTGCATCTGGCGTACAGGCGCGCGACACAAGTGACACCCAATCACCTGACCACGTTCCAAGTCCGTGAGTTCCTCGTAGCACTCCATTCTGCTCTGCCTAACCTAAGTGGTTTAATGCCGCCAGTAGCTGGAGTTGGGATATAATTGAGTAAGTAAGGAGGGAGCTAGATAACAAGGCCAATTTTGACTGTTGTGACTTCAAATTGACTTTGCTGAAATATAACTAAGGCACGAACAACATGGTGATTTGTTCTACAATGTCAAACTCTAGGGACTGATCAGTGAGAGGATACGGAACAAAAAATGTCTAATGAACTTATGTCCGAAAATGCATGGTTTCGATGCATTCCCATTTATTTTATTATACAGTGTTACAGAGAGACCGAGCGAGGTGGCGCAGTGTTTAGACACTGGACTCGCATTCGGGAGGACGACGGTTCAATCCCGCGTCCGGCCATCCTGATTTAGGTTTGCCGTGACTTCCCTAAGTCGCTCCAGGCAAATGCCGGGATGGTTCCCCTGAAAGGGCACGGCCGACTTCCTTCCCTTCCTTCTCCTGCCATAGTTGCTGGTAATGTTGTGTCCCAAGATTCACTTGTCTTGCTGGATGTGATACAGCGTTGTTCGCAAACGTTCCGTATTCGAATCGAGAGCTAGCGGACACGGTGTTTACTTACAGAAAGGCAAATGACAACGGGCAGCAAGGTTGTATCAGGAGACCTATCCCAGCTGACAACAGCCACAGCATTCAATGTTTGTAGCAGTGTTTCGCCGTTTGTCTGGGACAGGGTCGTTTCAGGAGGCGGGAAATAACAAGCGACATACCAGAAATGTTCGGACACCAGACTTGGAGGAAAATGTGATTAACGGTGTGTCAGTACCAGGCAGTACAGGGTAAGCCACGCGACTGTGTGTAACATTCTCCACGACAGTTGTTACAGCCCTTGCCACTTACAGCGTGTGGAGGGCTTACTAGCGACAGACTTTCCACATCTATCTACATCTACATGACTACTCTGCAATTCACATTTAAGTGCTTGGCAGAGGGTTCATCGAACCGCAATCATACTATCTCTCTACTATTCCACTCCCGAACAGCGAGCGGGAATAACGAACACCTAAACCTTTCTGTTCGAGCTCTGATTTCTCTTATTTTATTTTGATGATCATTCCTACCTATGTAGGTTGGGCTCAACAAAATATTTTCGCATTCGGAAGAGAAAGTTGGTGACTGAAATTTCGTAAATAGATCTCGCCGCGACGAAAAACGTCTTTGCTGTAATGACTTCCATCCCAACTCCTGCATCATATCTGCCACACTCTCTCCCCTATAACGTGATAATACAAAACGAGCTGCCCTTTTTTGCACCCTTTCGATGTCCTCCGTCAATCCCACCTGGTAAGGATCCCACACCGCGCAGCAATATTCTAACAGAGGACGAACGAGTGTAGTGTAAGCTGTCTCTTTAGTGGACTTGTTGCATCTTCTAAGTGTCCTGCCAATGAAACGCAACCTTTGGCTCGCCTTCCCGACAATATTATGTATGTGGTCTTTCCAACTGAAGATGTTCGTAATTTTAACACCCAGGTACTTAGTTGAATTGACAGCGTTGAGAATTGTACTATTTATCGAGTAATCGAATTCCAACGGATTTCTTTTGGAACTCATGTGGATCATCTCACACTTTTCGTTATTTAGCGTCAACTGCCACCTGACACACCATACAGCAATCTTTTCTAAATCGCTTTGCAACTGATACTAGTCTTCAGATGACCTTACTAGACGGTAAATTACAGCATCGTCTGCCAACAACCTAAGAGAACTGCTCAGATCGTCACCCAGGTCATTTATATAGATCAGGAACAGCAGAGGTCCCAGGACGCTTCCCTGGGGAACACTTGATATCACTTCAGTTTTACTCGATGATTTGCCGTCTATTACTACGAACTGCGACCTTCCTGACAGGTAACCACGAATCCAGTCGCACAACTGAGACGATACCCCATAACTCCGCAGCTTCATTAGAAGTCGCTTGTGAGGAACGGTGTCAAAAGCTTTCCGGAAATCTAGAAATACGGAATCAACTTGAGATCCCCTGTCGATAGCGGCCATTACTTCGTGCGAATAAAGAGCTAGCTGCATTGCACAAGAGCGATGTTTTCTGAAGCCATGCTGATTACGTGTCAATAGATCGTTCCCTTCGAGGTGATTCATAATGTTTGAATACAGTATATGCTCCAAAACCCTACTGCAAACCGACGTCAATGATATAGGTCTGTAGTTAAATGGATTACTCCTACTACCCTTCTTGAACACTGGTGCGACCTGCGCAATTTCCCAATCTGTAGGTACAGATCTGTCGGTGAGCGAGCGGTTGTATATGACTGCTAAGTAGGGAGCTATAGTATCAGCGTAATCTGAAACATCGGGAGCAGTTTTGTCACTGGTTTCTTCAGCCGGTTACCACGATTCCGGGATTTGTGTCATCCTTCCTCTTCACAGATGAGGCTACCTTTACCCAGTATGGTATCTTCAGCTTTCATAACAGGCATTTGTGAGATGGCATGCAGAACCCCCACAGTATGGTGACAGCGAAGCGTGAGCATCGGTGCAGTCGGAATGTGTGGCGACCGTATTTTGGGTCCAGTCTTCCTTCCACGTCACCTAACAGGCCCGAACTATCGGCTTATCTTGTGGCTGACTTTGGTCTCCTGCTCGGAAGAAGTGCCTTTGAAAAACAGCACTGCGTCTTCAGGCCACGAGTGGCCTACCGGGACCATCCGACCGCCGTGTCATCCTCAGCGGAGGATGCAGATAGCAGGGGCATGTGGTCAACACACCGCTCTCCCAATCGTTATGAAGGTTTTTTTTGACCGGAGCCGCTACTATTCGGTCGAGTAGCTCCTCAATTGGCGTCACGAGGCTGAGTGCACCCAAAAAAATGGCAACAGCGCATGGCGGCCCGGATGGTCACCCATCCAGGTGCCGGCCACGCCCAACAGCGCTTAACTTCGGTTGTCTGACGGGAACCGGTGTGTCCACTGCGGCAAGGCCGTTGCCAAGAAGTGCCTTTGAGGTTTCGACGAATGAGATTTTCACTCTGCAGCGGAGTGTGCGCTGATATACAACTTCCTGGCAGATTAAAACTGTGTGCCCGACCGAGACTCGAACTCGGGACCTTTCCCTTTCGCGGGCAAGTGCTCTACAATCTGAGCTACCCAAGCACGACTCACGTCCGGCCCTCACAGCTTTACTTCTGCCAGTATCTCGTCTCCTACCTTCCAAACTTTACAGAAGC
This sequence comes from Schistocerca gregaria, assembly GCF_023897955.1. Lineage (NCBI taxonomy): Eukaryota > Metazoa > Arthropoda > Insecta > Orthoptera > Acrididae > Schistocerca > Schistocerca gregaria. The sequence continues at coordinate 70,031,079 of NC_064930.1, forward strand.
CCTCCTGCGAACGTTGCAGAACTAGCACTCCTGGCGGAAGTAAAGCTGTGAGGACGGGGCGTGAGTCGTGCTTGGGTAGCTCAGTTGGTAGAGCACTTGCCCGCGAAAGGCAAAGGTCTCGAGTTCGAGTCTCGGTCGGGCACACAGTTTTAATCTGCCAGGTAGTTTCAATTATTATGAGGTTGCTACATGATGGTGCTCCAGCCCACTTCACCGCTAACGTCCGGGCGCATCTCAGTCCTATCTCCACTGGCCTACGGATCTGACGAGGGGGGTCTAGTTTCACGGCCTGCTCTTTCACTGGATCTCAACCCATGCTATTTCTCGTTATGGGGCCATCTCTAAAGCGTGGTGTATGCAGAGCCCATTCGAGATGTGGAAACACCGGAGCAACGTATTCGTGCTGCCTCCAACACAATTCGGATGTAGCCTGGCCGATGTGAACGTGTGTGACAGAATGCCGTACAGTCCATACACGCATGCGTTGAGGCAAGTGGAAACCATTTTCAACACATACTGTAACTGTGGCTGCATACTAGAGCGTGTATTAGAACGCAGTCTCTGTAAATGGTTCAGATGCCTCTAAACACTATGGGACTTAACATCTGAGGTCATCCGTCCCCTAGAACTTTGTTCGTAGTAATAGACGGCAAATCATCGAGTAAAACTGAAGTGATATCAGGTGTTCCCCAGGGAAGCGTCCTGGGACCTCTGCTGTTCCTGATCTATATAAATGACCTGGGTGACAATCTGAGCAGTTCTCTTAGATTGTTCGCTGTAATTTACCATCTAGTGAGGTCATCCGAAGACCAGTATCAGTTGCAAAGCGATTCAGAAAAGATTGCTGTACGGTGTGGCAGGTGGCAGTTGACGCTAAATAACGAAAAGTGTGAAGTGATCCACACGAGTTCCAAAAGAAATCCGTTAGAATTCGATTACTCGGTAAATAGTACAATTCTCGAGGCAATTCAACTAAGTAACTGGGTGTTACAATTACGAACAACTTCAGCTGGAAAGACCACATAGATAATATTGTGGGGGAGGCGAGCCAAAGGTTGCGTTTCATTGGCAGGACACTTAGAAGATACAACAAATCCACTAAAGAGACAGCTTACACTACACTCGTTCGTCTTCTGTTAGAATATTGCTGAGCGGTGTGGGATCCTTACCAGGTGGGATTGACGGAGGACATCGAAAGGGTGCAAAAATGGGCAGCTCGTTCTGTATTATCACGTTATAGGGGAGAGAGTGTGGCTGATATGATACACGAGTTGGGATGGAAGTCATTACAGCATAGACGTTTTTCGTCGCGGCGAGACCTTTTTACGAAATTTCAGTCACCAACTTTCTCTTCCGAATGCGAAAATATTTTGTTGAGCCAATCCTACATAGGTAGGAATGATCATCAAAATAAAATAAGAGAAATCAGAGCTCGAACAGAAAGGTTTAGGTGTTCGTTTTTCCCGCGCGCTGTTCGGGAGTGGAATGGTAGGGAGATTGTGGTTCGATGAACCCTCTGCCAAGCACTTACATGTGAATTGCAGAGTAGTCATGTAGATGTAGATGTAGTAGATGTAGATGAACCTAACTAACCTAAGGACATCACACACATCCATGCCCGAGGCAGCATTCGAACGCATTCGAACCTGGGACCGTAGCTGAAGCGCCTAGAACGGTTCGGCCACCCCGGCTGGTAGGTAGCTGTGGTTTTATCCCATTGTTTCCGCCCAGTTTTACCCCAACTGTGCCGCACCAGTAATATTTTTTTTTTTTTTTACATAAGAAAGAAGTTGAAGAATCTTTTTAATTACATTTGTTCATAAAGCCTGCTAAAGGCATTATTCATTGTATTACTGGTATCGGATTGTAATACTACTGTGTAATTGTCTTATTGTCCGTCCCCAGTAGCTGAGTGGTCTATAGCTCAGCGTGTTCGGTCAGAGGGTTAGCTGCCCTCTGTAATAAAAAAACTGAGTTAATGGATCAACGATGAACAAGTTTCATAGGACGTCCGCCCCTAACAAATACAACGATCAATTACGAACAAAATGAGATTAAAAAAATAGCGTAATGAGTAGAGTCACTGACCTGTAGTGATTTTTAAAATGCCGGACGGTAGCTCAGCGTGTTCGGTTAGACGGTTTAATAAAAAAAACTGAGTTAAATGATTAACAACGAACTTAAATGGATGTCTTACGACGTCAGCCCCGAGCAGATGCAACGAACAGCAGCGAAGAAAATGAGATTTAAAAAAAAAGTGGTCAGCGGGACAGAATGTCAATCCTAAGGGCCCGGGTTCGATTCCCGGCTGGGTCGGAGATTTTCTCCGCTCAGGGACTGGGTGTTGTGTTGTCCTAATCATCATCATTTCATCCCCATCGACGCGCAAGTCGCCGAAGTGGCGTCAATTCGAAAGACTTACACCTGGCGAGCGGTCTACCCAACGGGAGGCCCTACTCACACGACACTTTTTATAGTTCCTTATTGAACACAAAATATCACAATAAATAAAAAACACTACCACAAAAACCTAACAAATTATTTTGCTGGAAAGACAGTACCAAGCTTCCAAAATAAGATTTTCACTCTGCAGCGGAGTGTGCGCTGATATGAAACTTCCTGGCAGATTAAAACTGTGTGCCGGACCGAGACTCGAACTCGGGACCTTTGCCTTTCGCGGGCAAGTGCTCTACCAACTGAGCTACCCAATCACGACTCACGCCCGGTACTCACAGCTTTACTTCTGCCAGTATCTCGTCTCCTACCCTCCAAACTTCACAGAAGCTCTCCTGCGAACCATGCAGAACTAGCACTTTCCCGCGAAAGGGAAACGTCCTGAGTTCGAGTCTCGACCCGACACACAGTTTAATCTGCCAGGAAGTTTCACACCAGCGCACACTCCGCTGCAGAGTGAAAAATCTCATTCTGGAAACACCTCCCACGCTGTGGCTAAGCCACGTCTCCGCAATATCCTTTCTTTCATGAGTGCTAGTTCTGAAAGGTTCGCAGGAGAGCTTCTGTAAAGTTTGGAAGGCAGGAGACGAGGTACTGGCAGAAGTAAAGCTGTGAGGACGGGGCGTGAGTCGTGCTTGGGTAGCTCAGATGGTAGAGCACTTGCCCGCGAAAGACAAAGGTCCCGAGTTCGACTCTCGGTCCGCCACAAAGTTTTAATCTGCCAGGAAGTTTCAGTACCAAGCTTCATGGTCATAACTAACGTTGCGGGCTGTCTTCGTGGTTTAACAGCGTAGAAAAAAAGTGTTGCCAACTAGTAAAGAGAAATATGAGGGTTCCCCGTTTCACCACCACACTCGATAAAACCGCAGCCTCCCTTACCTCATCTCCTACCTTCCAAACCTGACGTAAGTAATACCTCTCGAGAGCAGTACTGATAGAACAAAGGTTATTTCGGAGGAATTTTTCTAAGGGGACGTTTCAATGCGAATTGGTCAACCCTCTCTTGTAGCAATGAAGAGAGTTAATCCGCGTCCAAGATTAAATCCGCAAAATAGGGCTGCGAATGAAAAATCGAAATATCAATACTTTATCGAGAGAGAATATTTGCAAGTCGGCTGTATTTTTTTAACATGTGTATCGATATACCGATAGAGAAATCGCAATATCGAACACCGATATTTTTATTTTATATTATGTTTTTTCGCAATTTTCGGTAAATATTTGAAACCGTTCTTTTGAAATTGTAGTAGAGTGTAATTTTACTGTCACTGTGTGAAGGACTGTTATTTCTTTTTGAGCTTTCATCTTGTCCAGTCTTTCTCTTAGACTGTGTGAACCAGCGTGGCAGAAAGAAGAAAGAAACAAACTAGTGAGCTATTTCTTCACATAAGCATTCTTCGAAAGCAGCTGCTGAAAATGGTAAACAAAAACCTAAATTACAAGATTGGTCTTTGCGATGGGCGGAGACGTATGAGGGTAAATGCTGACGTAATCGGCCCTCGACGCAACCAACAGAAACTGCAACGTTTGGCTTCACCACGGAACTACACGCTGCAGCCGGCCGGAGTGGCCGTGCGGTTCTAGGCGCTACAGTCTGGAACCGCGAGACCGCTACGGTCGCAGGTTCGAATCCTGGCTCGGGCATACGTGTGTGTTCAGTCCTTAGGTTAGTTAGGTTTGAGTCGTTCTACGTTCTAGGGGACTGATGACCTCAGAAGTTAAGTCCCATAGTGCTCAGAGCCATTTGAACCATTTTACACACTGCAACAGCGAGGCCGCTGGCGTTGTCAGAAGTGAAGAAACGTGGAAGCGACATGAAGTGGACAAATCCGATGTGTGACGAAACCTAACGACGGACCCATCGGACACCCTTTACTGTGCCATTTACATGCAGTTACCATCGTTAGCAAAGTGGTTATCGCCAAGCCTGAACGTGCGTCATTTTTCTTCCAGTTCATGCTCTAAGGCGTATAAGCAGGACGCTAGTTTGTTGATGCAAAGAATATCCAATAATAAATCACTACTTAAATATACTGCACTAAACATGGCATATTTACAGTCGATCTTTCTGCAGACATGTGTATCGATACATTTTGCGTCACTATTTCTATGTCTCGATATTTTTTTTTTCGATACTTGCAGTACATGTAGTGATGTTGTTACAAGTCGATACATCGCATGCTCGATATTTTTAAAAATATCAAATGTCGTACAGAGAAGTACGGCGCGTAATATGCCTCGCGCACCACACATGGCTGAGAATATGCGGATTCTACCGCGGTCGTTGCGTGTGTGATTTCGTGCGATGCCAGGCAACCTCCGACGTACGGACGCAGGAAACGTTTCAATACCGGCGTAAGTGAAGCTGTGAGGGCTGGTCGTAAGTCGTGCTTGGATACTTCAGTAAGCGAGGCCGTAGCCCGCGAAATGTTAATCTCTTAGCTCCTGCGACAAAAAATTTCGCAGGAAATTTTTCTTTTTATGTTTTTCAGCAAACTAATAAATGAGCATGACACAACTGGACATGAAATATTTGCCTGATGATTCACCAGGACATAAATAGACGTCCACGTATGTGGACGTCACGTCTCACTTTCCGTGAAAACGTATCGGTCTTCACTTTGTGTCTCGTATCTCTTTTCTTCCATAAGAACATATATATATATTCCTGGAAATTGAAATAAGAACACCGCGAATTCATTGTCGCAGGAAGGGGAAACTTTATTGACACATTCCTGGGGTCAGATACATCACATGATCACACTGACAGAACCACAGGCACATACACACAGGCAACAGAGCATGCACAATGTCGGCACTAGTACAGTGTATATCCACCTTTCGCAGCAATGCAGGCTGCTATTCTACCATGGAGACGGTCGTAGAGATGCTGGATGTAGTCCTGTGGAACGGCTTGCCATGCCATTTCCACCTGGCGCCTCAGTTGGACCAGCGTTCGTGCTGGACGTGCAGACCGCGTGAGACGATGCTTCATCCAGTCCCAAACATGCTCAATGGGGGATAGATACGGAGATCTTGCTGGCCAGGGTAGTTGACTTACACCTTCTAGAGCACGTCGGGTGGCACGGGATACATGCGGACGTGCATTGTCCTGTTGGAACAGCAAGTTCCCTTGCCGGTCTAGGAATGGTAGAACGATGGGTTCGATGACGGTTTGGATGTACCGTGCACTATTCAGTGTCCCCTCGACGATCACCAGAGGTGTACGACCAGTGTAGGAGATCGCTCCCCACACCATGATGCCGGGTGTTGGCCCTGTGTGCCTCGGTCGTATGCAGTCCTGATTGTGGCGCTCACCTGCACGGCGCCAAACACGCATACGACCATCATTGGCACCAAGGCAGAAGCGACTCTCATCGCTGAAGACGACACGTCTCCATTCGTCCCTCCATTCACGCCTGTCGCGACACCACTGGAGGCGGGCTGCACGATGTTGGGGCGTGAGCGGAAGACGGCCTAACGGTGTGCGGGACCGTAGCCCAGCTTCATGGAGACGGTTGCGAATGGTCCTCGCCGATACCCCAGGAGCAACAGTGTCCCTAATTTGCTGGGAAGTGGCGGTGCGGTCCCCTACGGCACTGCGTAGGATCCTAGGGTCTTGGCGTGCATCCGTGCGTCGCTGCGGTCCGGTCCCAGGTCGACGGGCACGTGCACCTTCCGCCGACCACTGGCGACAACATCGATGTACTGTGGAGACCTCACGCCCCACGTGTTGAGCAATTCGGCGGTACGTCCACCTGGCCTCCCGCATGCCCACTATACGCCCTCGCTCAAAGTCCGTCAACTGCACATACGGTTCACGTCCACGCTGTCGCGGCATGCTACCAGTGTTAAAGACTGCGATGGAGCTCCGTATGCCACGGCAGACTGGCTGACACTGACGGCGGCGATGCACAAATGCTGCGCAGCTAGCGCCATTCGACGGCCAACACCGCGGTTCCTGGTGTGTCCGCTGTGCCGTGCGTGTGATCATTGCTTGTACAGCCCTCTCGCAGTGTCCGGAGCAAGTATGGTGGGTCTGACACACCGGTGTCAATGTGTTCTTTTTTCCATTTCCAGGAGTGTAGATAAATAACGGTGTATATTTAACATCATTTGTACTTGTTTGTACCATAAAAATTGTTAATGTTAAGGTAAATTGCATCTTAGTGAAAATGAACGAAATGTAACTACTTTTAATGAATATATCCTATGTATAATATCTTTATAATATATTTATTTTGTGTACTACCTCACAGACTACTACCTTCTCGCATTGTTTTGTTTTATGTATGGTGGTGTTATATAGGGCCTGAAGATGGCGTTGGCGCAACGTAGAAACTAGTAGCCAAATAAGTATAAAATCTTAAGTACAGCTGGAGGAGTTTCACTTTTAATAAAAATTATACCAGCTGTGTCTCACCTTGGTCCAATTTAAATATGGATGTACGAAGATTGCACATGAGTCGTTCCTTGCAAGCTGCTGCGGCCTGTTGCCGGACAGAGTGGCCGAGCGGTTCTAGGCGCTACAGTCTGGAACTGCGGGACCGCTACGGCCGCAGGTTCGAATCCTGCCTCGGGCATGGATGTGTGTGATGTCCTTAGGTTAGTTAGGTTTAAGTAGTTCTGTATTATAGGGGGCTGATGACCTTAGATGTTCGGAGCCATTCGAACCATTTTGCGCCCTGTTTTTACAGCTAAGAACTGAAAGGTACACGCTCGCAGACCGTCGGTCTATAGGCCAAATATTACACGTATTGACGGAGGAAAAAAAAAATGGACTCAGGAAACGAGGAGATTATGGTTACCGGTTCGAGTCCCTATCCGGTACACACTTTTAGTCTTCCAGCGCACGCTACCCTGCAGTGGGTACTATTCATTCTGGAGACAGAGTTGGGGAGAGAGAGAGAGAGAGAGAGAGAGAGAAAGAGAAAGAGAAAGAGAAAGAGAGAGAGAGAGAGAGAAAGAGAAAGAGAAAGAGAGAAAGAGAGAGAAAGAGAGAGAGAAAGAGAGAAAGAGAGGAAGATAGAGAAACGGCCCGGTTCTACATCTACATTTATACTCCGCAAGCCAGCCAACGGTGTGTGGCGGAGGGCACTTTACGTGCCACTGTCGTTACCTCCCTATCCTGTTCCAGTCTCGTACGGTTCGCGGGTAGAACGACTGTCTGAAAGCCTCCGTGCGTGCTCGAATCTCTCTAATTTTACATTCGTGATCTCCACGGGAGGTATAAGTAGGGGGAAGCAGTATATTCGATACCTCATCCAGAAACGCACCCTCTCGAAAGCTGGTCAGAAAGCTACACCGCGATGCAAAGCCCCTCTCTTGCAGAGTCTGCCACTTGAGTTTGCTAAACATCTCCGTAACGCTACCACGCTTACCAAATTGTCACGAAACGCGCTGCGTCCGCATCTCGTGGTCGTGCGGTAGCGTTCTCGCTTCCCGCGCCCGGGTTCCTAGGTTCGATTCCCGGCGTGATGACTGTGTGTTGTGTGATGTCCTTAGGTTAGTTAGGTTTAAGTAGTTCTAAGTTCTAGGGGACTGATGACCACAGATGTTAAGTCCCATAGTGCTCAGAGCCATTTTTTTTTAAACGTGCCGCTCTTCTTTGGAACCGAGCGAGGTGGCGCAGTGGTCAGCACACTGGACTCGCATTCGGGAGGACGACGGTTCAATCCCGCGTCCGGCCATCCTGATTTAGGTTTTCCGTGATTTCCCTAAATCGCTCCAGGCAAATGCCGGGGTGGTTCCTCTGACAGAGCACGGCGGACTACCTTCCCGTTCCTTCCCCAATCCGATGAGACCGGTGACCTCGCTGTCTGGCCTCCTTCCCCAAACAACCCAACCCAATTGTAGAATGAAGGCTTTCACGACCGGGTGACATGGCTGTTGATATACTTTCCGGGATGTGAGGCCGTGGTCCAAGAACTTTTTCTGCTCCTTACGTGTCGTGCAGGACTGCGCTGGACTTCCTCAGAGGCGCTGAGTCTTGCCGACAGTCGGCAAGACTCAGCGGAGCAGCGCCTCTGAGGAAGTGCAGCGCAGTCCTGGACGAAACGCAAGGAGCAGAAAAAGTTCTTGGACCACGACCTCACAGCCCGGAAAGTACATCATCAGCCAACCCAACCCAACCCATCATCTTTGGAACTCCTCTGGCCCGCTCGCCGTGCGGTAGCGTCGTCGGCGCGCTCAGAGCGCCGGGACCGCTGCTCCTCCCTCGGGCCGCCGTCCCGGATGCTGCAGCGCCGCAGCAGGTGTCTGGCTGGCCCGGAGGAGCTCCCGTCTCGTCTGCCGTCTGGGTCAGTGGGCCGCAGCCTCCCGGAACCTGCGGCGGGGGGCGCAGGTATGCCCGCTTCCTCAAAGGCGGCGCCGGCGGCGGTGTGGCCGGATGCGTATACATCATCGCGCGCCGACCCCCGGGCCGTGCCACTGGCATTCATTCCAGTCGCCGACTTCGCAAAGTCCGCTAGCGGGTCTCCCTGCGGCTGGCCTTGTAGCGGCCACAGCGCGATCCACCGCGCGATCATTGGAAATTCGATATAGCGATATTTTAAGAAACGTCAATTTCAGAATGAGATTTTCACTCTGCAGCGGAGTGTGCGCTGATATGAAACTTCCTGGCAGATTAAAACTGTGTGCCCGACCGAGACTCGAACTCGAGACCTTAGAAAGGATACTGTGGAGACATGGCTTAGCCACAGCCTGGGGGATGTTTCCGGAATGCGATTTTCACTCTGCAGCGGAGTGTGCGCTGATATGAAACTTGATGGCAGATTAAAACTGTGTGCCCGACCGAGACTCGAACTCGGGACCTTTGCCTTTCGCGGGCAAGTGCTCTACCACCTGAGCTACCCAAGCACGACTCACGTCCCGCCCTCACAGCTGTACTTCTGCCAGTACCTCGTCTCCTACTTTACAAACATCACAGAAGCTCTCCTACGAACCTTGCAGAACTATCACTCCTGAGAGAAAGGATATTGCGGAGACATGGCTTAGCCACAGCCTGGTGGATGTTTCCAGGATGAGATTTTCACTCTGCAGCGGAGTGTGCGCTGATACGAAACTTCCTGGCAGATTAAAACTGTGTGCCAGACCGAGTCTCGAACGCGGGACCTTTTCCTTTCGCGGACGAGTGCTCTACCATCTGAGCTACCGAAGCACTACTCACGCCCGGTACTCACAGCTTTACTTCTGCCAGTACCTCGTCTCCTACCTTCCAAACTTTACAGAAGCTCTCCTGCGAACCTTGCAGTCCCTAGGCTGCGACTAAGCCAAGTCTCCACAATATCCTTTCTTTCAGGTGTGCTACTTCCGCAAGGTTCGCACGAATGCTTCTGTAAAGTGTGGAAGGTAGGAGACGAGGTACTGGCAGAAGTAAAGCTGTGAGGACGGGGCGTGAGTCGTGCTTGGGTAGCTCAGATGGTAGAGCAGTTGCCCGCGAAAGGAAAAGGTCCCGAGTTCGAATCTCGGTCCGGCACACAGTTTTAATCTGCCAGGAAGTTTCGTATCACCGCACACTCCGCTGCAGAGTGAAAATCTCATTCTGGAAACATCCCCCAGGCTGTGGCTAAGCTATGTCTCCGCAGTATCCTTTCTTTCAGGAGTGCTAGATATGCAAGGTTCGCAGGAGAGCTTCTGTAAAGTTTGGAAGGTAGGAGACGAGGTACTGGCAGAAGTAAAGCTGTCAGGACGGGGCGTGAGTCGTGCTTGGGTAGCTCAGGTGGTAGAGCACTTGCCGGCGAAAGGCAAAGGTCCCGAGTTCGAGTCTCGGTCCGGCACACAGTTTTAATCTCCCAGGAAGTATCAATGTCAATATCGTCTCTCAACACTACGAAGAGACATTTCGGTATCTGGACGGAAAGCGGGTCAGCGTACCGGCCAATAAAAAAGAATCTGCTGCACATTGCAAAAATATACTGCGTATTTAAGTACTCATTTACGCTCATTAAAAGAAAGCCTTGCATCACCGTGTGTGTGTGTGTGTGTGTGTGTGTGTGTGTGTGTGTGTGTGTGTGTGTGTGTGTGTGTGTGTGTGTGTTTGTTTGACTGGCGGTCAACGGCTCGAAGACACCATTCCGTGGTATTCACCGTCAGTCACATTCGGTGATTGTACTAACAAATCTCTCATCTATCCCATCTTCATTTAATATTCTTCTTAAAAAACAACAAAATTTTATTCATATTTCAACCTTAAATTATTGTTATTTTGAAGAGCATCATTCTTTGTAAATGTTGTAGATAAAACAGAACGAAAGAAAACTGTAAAAAGATGAAAAACGAAAATTGTAAGATGCACGACCTGTTTTAAACATCAGGTAATAGGTCTATAATTTCGCATTAAATAAATAAATTAAATAAATAAATAAATAAACGCTGGTTCCGAGAACTCCTGAAGATAAACGTTGACTGTGGATATTGTATCACAGACACAGTCCCTATGACTGTTCAGAGATGTCACTAAGCCCGCTCAAGGATGTAAACAACCTTGCATGACCAGTGCCTATTAGCTATTAGACGGGAGGCGGGGGGGGGGGGGGGGGAGGGGGGGGGGGGTGACCGACAGCCCATCAGTTCGAGGCATTCCACCAGGAAGGACCTAAACTGCTTCAAATGGCTCTGAGCACTACGGGCCTTAACATCTGAGGTCATCACTCTCCTAGGACTTACAGGTACTTAAACCTACCTAACCTATCACACACATCCATGCCCGAGGCAGGATTCGAACCCGCGACGTAGCGGTCGCGCGGTTCGACTAAAGCGCCTAGATCCGCCCGGCCAGACCGACCGCCGATAGGAGGTACACGGCTCGTGTTGTCTGTATTTCAACCGTGCCTTGAGGGTCAATACCGCTGTTTGATTGCGTCCGCATTGTTCCTTTGTGCCAGGAATGGCTCTCAACAAGGGAAGTGTCCAGGCGTCTCGGAGTGAACCAAAGCGATGTTGTTCGGACATGGAGGAGATGCAGAGAGACAGGAACTGTCGATGACATGCCTCGCCCAGGCCGTCCGAGGGCTACTGCTGCAGTGGATAACCGCTACCTACGGATTACGGCTTGGAGGAACCCTGACAGCAACGCCACCATGTTGAATAGTGCTTTTCGTGCAGCCGCAAGACGTCGTGTTACGACTCAAACTGAGCGCAATAGGCTGCACGATGCGCAACTTCACTCCCGAGGTCCCTGGCGAAGTCCGTCTTTGCAATCACGTCACCACGCAGCGCGGTACAGATGGGCCCGACAACATGCCGAATGGACCGCTCAGATTTGGCATCACGTTCTCTGCACCGATGAATGTTGCATAAGCCTTTAACCAGAGAATCGTCGGAGACGTATTTGGAGGGAACCCGGTCAAGCTGAACGCCTTAGACACACTGTCCAGCGAGTGCAGCAAGGTGGAGAAGTTCCCTGATGTTTTGGGTTGGCATTATGTGAGGCCGATGTACGCCGCTGGTGGTCACGGAAGGCGCCGTAACGGCTGTACGATACGTGAATGACGTCCTCCGACAGATAGTGCAACCTTATCGACAGCATATTGGCGAGGCATTCCTATTCATGGACGACAAAACGCGCCCCCATCGTGCACATCTTGTGAATGACTTCCTTCACGTCAGCGAGAGCTCTCGACAAGAGTGGCCAACATGTTCTCCACACATCAAACCTATCGAACATGCTTGCGATAGTTTGGAAAGGGCTGTTTATGGGGAACGTGATCCACCAACGACTCTGAGGGATGTTCGCTGAATCGCAGTTGAGGAGTGGGGCAATCTGAACAAACAGTGCCTCGATGAACTTGCATTGATGCAGTCCTATATTCGTCGTGGCATACTATCCACAACAGGGTGTTAGAGGTGTCGGTGCGTACAACAATCTGGACCGTAAACGATGTTTATGTTGATTCCTACTCCAATTTTCAGTACAGTTTCCAGAACTCTCGGAGCAGAGGTTATGCAAAACTTTTTGTGTGTGTGTATCATTAGATTTTCTGTACATCTACAAGCTAGCAGTCTGCCTATCCCACTTACAGCAAGAATTGAAGGGGAAATGATGCACGTTTACGCTTGTCGATAAAGACTCTGCTAACAATCGCTAGCGCATAGTAAGCGCCACAATAAAAATGTGTTGTGTGTTGTATTCGAATTAAGAATATGTTCAAGGGTATTGCAGTAAACGGAAGTTAGGGATAGTGGTCTGTAATTTTGCAGCTCCGTTCTTTTACCCTTCTTGCATACTGGAGTCACCTGCGTTTTTTTTCAGTCGTTTGGGACTGTCCATACGATTTGTATACTGGAGAAAGACAGAACTACGTTTATCGCAGTTCTTATGCAGAGAAGACATTTGACAATGTTAACTGTGTAACAGTATCAGGGCAGGAACTGTAACGCTTGTTCCATAAAAAGTGCATAATAATGTGACAGGTGGGCAGGTTTGGATGCTAAGTATAATAAGAATCGTAAAATGTTAGGATGCCAACTAATATTGTTTTATTTGTCCAGTCGCAGAATTAGTAAGATTTCTAGCGCGTCTGTCGTTAATATTCGTAACAAGATTCCTGGTCAATAATAATTGGTTCCCGAGCACCACAGAAGCCACAAAATACTTCACACGATATTAGAATGCGCTTGAGATCGCACAAATATACTCGTATTTTCCGAGGTGACTTAATGCCATTTTTACTCGGAGGTGCACTGCACACGCTAGGTCGCGAGTTGCTACCTCGATAACCGATCGTAGACTTATTCGTTATACAACACTCATGTGATCCATCCTAGGATACTGCTCAAGTGTGTGGAACCATTACCAGAGATGACCAACAGGGGGTACTGAATATGTACCAAGTATAATTCGAATGGTCACACGTTTCTTTCATCCTTGAGAGAGCGTTATAAAGATGTTGAAAAACCTGACATGACTCTTGAAGTCAACTATTCCGCGAAAGCATGCTTCAAAAAGTTTCAAGAACCAAAATAAGATAACAGTCTAGGACCGTACTACGACAGCAAACGTATCGGTCTGGTAGGGCCGGCAAAGACAAGATTAGAGCGATGGTAGCGAGCTCAGTGGTGTTTAAACAGTCATTATGTATTCATGCTATACGTGAATAGAATGGGAATTAGCTCCATCAAGTTGTACAATGGGAAAAACCCTTTGCCGTTTACTTCACACTGGTTTGCGGAGTACTCTTGTGAAAGGCCTTACTGAACACAGGTGGAGACTTCAATGCACGCACAGAACACGAACTTTCACTGGAAAGCGACCTGGCTTAACGATCGCCGCTAATAATCTCTCCGTACTACCCTATTGTTTCGATATGGCAGGCACCGTTTTTTTTGGAAAACAAATTGAAGGTGAAAAATTTGCCCCGGAGACTTGAGGTAACTTGCTCTTTGGCTTATACTAGCGGCGGTGCATAGCGAGACCGCCGCTAATGCGCCATAGCTTTCCGGTTCGCCGACAGCCTCTGCGCGCACTCGCACGCTGTCTGCGCAGTGTGTTAGCAGGCGACCCCATCTGACCTCTGCTCCGCTGGTCACCAGGAAGTGCTGTAGCCGCTCTCCTTCGCACTCCACGTAACTCAAGCCGCTCCAGCATTGCGCAACTTACGCCCACTCGCATACCGATGCGTCTTTCGCACAGTACCTCGCTCTAAGACGCACCCAGCATTCGAACGAGCCCTAGCCGATCACTGATGTAATGGGTTCAGAAGGCGGTGACGCATGCGGAAAGCGCTGAAGGCTCTTGCGGGACCGTCGGTTAGCGTCAGCAGAAGGCTCGAATTTTTTTTTTTCTCCTAATGCGATGGGATGTTCCTTCAGAATTTTTGAAATCGTTGGTGGATGTGGCAGTGAAGCTACTATATAAGTTGGTGTGTAGTATCTATGAATATGGAGAAATACCATCGGATTTTAGGAAAAATATCGCCAGACAATCCCGAAGCTAGTAACGACAAACAAATGAGAGAATTATTGTACAATCAGTTTAACGGCTCACGCATCCAAACTAATGGCAGTAATAGTAAACAGAAGAATCTGTTAGGTTCAAATGGTTCAAATGACTCTGAGCACTATGCGACTTTTCTGAGGTCACCAGTCGCCTAGAACTTAGAACTAATTAAACCTAACTAACCTAAGGACATCACACACAGCCATGCCCGAGGCAGAAATCGAATCTGCGACCGTAGCTGCAGCGCGGTTCCGGACTGAAGCGCCTTGAATTGCTCGGCCACAGCGGCCGGCAATCAGTTAGATGAAGAGCAGTTCTATTTTCGGTAAGGTAAATTCATCACTGAAGCAGTCTTGACGCTGCGCTTGATAATAGAAGAAAGGCTTCAGAAAAACACAATGTAAAATACTGCTAGATTTTTTAAATTGTCAGGAAAATATGTGTCACCTACAGAAGAAGACAGGTTATGTAAATATGTACAAGAACCAACAGGGAATAATAAAAATTGAAGACCAGGAAGTGCTCGGATTAAAAAGGGAGTAACGCAGGGATGCAGTGCTGCTTGATCTGTACCTCGAAGAGCAATGAGGAATATAAAGGAACAGTCAGGAGTGGGATTAAAATTGAGGGTGACAGAACATGAATAATGAAATTTGCTGATGACATTGCTAACCTCAGCGAGTGTGAAGAATTACAGAACAGAATAGAATGGGAACAGAATCGGGACTGAGAGTATAAAACGAAGAAAGGTGAAAGTAATGAGCGATAGTAGAAATGATGAAATTTGAAACTTCCTGGCAGATTAAAAATGTGTGCCCGACCGAGACCCGAACTCGGGACCTTTGCCTTTCGCGGGCAAGTGCTCTACCATCTGAGCTACCGAAGCACGACTCATGCACGGTACTCACAGCTTCACTTCTGCCAGTATCTCGTCTCCTACCTTCCAAACTTTACAGAAGCTCTCCAGCGAACCTTCGCAGGAGAGCTTCTGTAAAGTTTGGAAGGTAGAAGACGAGATACTGGCAGAATTTTAAATCCTCTCCTGAACCCTGTCTTTTGTTTCCATCATTGCTTCTTCGATGTACAGATTGAACTATAGGAGTGAAAGACTACATCCGTGTCTTACATCCTTCTTAATACGAGCACTTCGTTCTTGATCGTCCATTCTTATCATTCCCTCTTGGTTGTTGTACATATTGTATATGACCCGTCTCTCCCTATAGCTTACCCCTGCTTTTTTCAGAATCTCGAACAGCTTGCACCATTTTATATTGTCGAACGCTTTTTCCAGGTCGACAAATCCTATGAACGTGTCTTGGTTTTTCTTTAACCTTGCTTCCATTATCAATCACAACGTCAGAACTGCCTCTCTGGTGCCTTTACCTTTCCCACAAGCAAACTGATCCGTCGTTTCACACAAACTCAATTTTCTTTTCCATTCTTCTGCGTATTACTCTTGTCAGCAACTTGGATGTTAAGCTGATTGTGCTATTATTCTCGCACTTGTCGACTCTTGCTATCTTCGGAATTGTGTGGATGATATTTTTTTCGAAAGTCGGATGATATGTGCCAGACTCATACATTCTACACAACAACGTGAATAGTCATTTTGTTTCCACTTCCTCCAATGATTTTAGAAATCCCGATGGAATGTTAGCCGGCCGCGGTGGTCTAGCGGTTGTAGGCGCTCAGTCCAGAACTGGGTGACTGCTACGGTCGCAGGTTCGAATCCTGCCTCGGGCATGGATGTGTGTGATGTCCTTAGGTTAGTTAGGTTTAAGTAATTGTAAGTTCTAGGGGATTGATGACCACAGATGTTAAGTCCCATAGTGCTCAGAGCCATTTGAACCATGGAATGTTAACTATCCCTTCTGCCTTATTTGAACGTAAGTCCTCCGTAGCTCTCTTAAATTCTGATTCTAATACTGGATCCCCTGTCTCTTCTAAATCATCTCCTGTTTCTTCTTTTATCACACCAGACAAATGTTTTCCGCCATAGAGGCCTTTAGGGTACTCCTTCCACGTATCGGCTCTCTTCTCTGCATATAATAGTGGAATTCCCATTGCATCCTTAATGTTACCACTCCTGCTTTTAATTTCACCAAAGGTTGTTTTGACTTTCCTATAGGCTGAGTGTGTCCTTCCGACATACATTTCTTTTTTTTTTTCAAGCAGCCATTTCGTCTTAGTTTCCCCGCACTTCCTATCTATTCCTCAGCGACTTGTATTTCTGTATTCCTGAATTTCCCAGATCAATTTTGTACTTTCTTCTTCCATCGATCAACTGGAGTGTTTCTTCTGTTACCCATGGTTTCTTCGGAAATACTTTGTTTGTGCCCATCTTTTTCTTTCCAACTTCTGTGACTGGCCTTTTTGGAGATGACAATTCCTCTTCAACTTTACAGCGTGTTGAGGTATTCCTTATTGCTGTATCTAAGAGAACTTCAAGAGTGTTTCATCATTCCTTAGTACTTCCGTATCCCACTTCTTTCCATATTGATTCTTCCAGACTAATCTCTTAAACTTCAGTATGAGAGCCGGGCGCTGTGGCCGAGCGGTTCTAGGTGCTTCAGTCCGGAACCGCGCGACTGCTACGGTCGCAGGTTCGAATCCTGTCTGGGGCATGGATGTGTGTGATATCCTTAGGTTGGTTAGGTTTAAGTAGTTCTAAGTTTTAGGGGACTGATGACCTCAGAAGTTAACTCCCACACTGCTCAGAGCCATTTGAACGAAACAAACGGCTTTGGGCACTATGCGACTTAACTTCTGAGGTCATCGGTTGCCTAGAACTTAGAACTAAGTAAACCTCAGAAGTTAACTCCCACTCTGCTCAGAGCTATTTGAACGAAACAAACGGCTTTGAGCACTTTGCGACTTAACTTCTGAGGTCATCGGTTGCCTAGAACTTAGAACTAAGTAAACTTAACTAACCTAAGGACATCACACACATCCAAGGCCGAGGCAGGATTCGAACCTGCGAGCGTAGCGGTCGCTCGGTTCCGGACTGCAGCGCCTAGAACCGCACGGCCACTCCGGCCGGCCCATTTGAACCATTTGATGCTGAAAACTAGGCGGTCTGGTAATGTAAGAAATGAGGAAGATCTTCCGCAGAATTGGTGGAGAAAGTAACATAAGGAAAACACGGACAAGGGGAAGGAAGAGCATGACCGAACGTGTGTTAAGACATCAGGCTATAACTTGTATGGTAGTAGATGGAGCCGTAGCGGGTGAAAGCTGTAAGGGAAGACAAAGACTGGAATACATCCAACAAATGATTGAGGACGAGCTACTCTGCAGCCCCTTTACTCCGAAGCGAACGTGGAACAGTGAACGGCAATTCTCCCTGGTATAAACAACAAGCGCGCGTGAGCAAACGGAATTCGTCGCGTTCGCTTCGCTTTCGCCAGTGATGGCTACTGTCCCACTGGGTGTCGGTCTTTAAGAGAAGTATCGAACGAAGATTGTGTCCTCTACGCTTCTGCGCTTCAGTACCGAAAGCCGTTGTCTGCTAGAATGAGATTTTCACTCTGCAGCGGAGTGTGCGCTGATGTGAAACTTCCTGGCAGATTAAAACTGTGTGCCCGACCGAGACTCCAACTCGGGACCTTAGAAAGGATACTGTGGAGACATGGCTTAACCACAGCCTGGGGGGATGTTTCCAGAATGAGATTTTCACTCTGCAGCGGAGTGTGCGCTGATATGAAACTTCCTGGCAGATTAAAACTGTGTGCCCGACCGAGACTCGAACTCGGGACCTTTGAAAGGATACTGTGGAGACATGGCTTAACCACAGCCTGGGGGGATGTTTCCAGAATGAGATTTTCACTCCGCTGCAGAGTGAAAATCTCATTCTGGAAACATCCCCCCAGGCTGTGGTTAAGCCATGTCTCCACAGTATCCTTTCTTTCAGGAGTGCTAGTTCTGCATGTCTAGCAGAAGAGCTTCTGTAAAGTTTGGAAGGTAGGAGACGAGATACTGGCAGAAGTAAAGCTGTGAGTACCGGGCGTGAGTCGTGCTTCGGTAGCTCAGTTGGTAGAGCAGTTGCCCACGAAAGGCAAAGGTCCCGAGTTCGAGTCTCGGTCGGGCACACAGTTTTAATCTGCCAGGAAGTTTCGTTGTCTGCTATCTTGCCTACTTTTGTTGTTGTGGGCTGCGTGTGCGATGGAGTTGTCCGAACAGAGTATAATGTTGCTGATGGAATACAGATATCATATGGGCTTTCGAGATCCAAGTGGACGGCAGTACAAATGCCGAAGAAAAACAAATATGATTGGTAGTTCAAATGGCTCTGAGCGCTATGAGAGTTAACATCTGAGGTCATCAGTCCCCTAGAGGTTAGAACTACTTAAACCTAACTAACCTAAGGACATCACACACATCCATGCCCGAGACAGGATTCGAACCCGCGACCTTAGCATCAGCGCCGTTCCGGACTGAAGCGCCTAGAACCGTTCGGCCACACCGGCCGGCCCCGAGGCACAGGCTTCGAACCTGCGACCGGTACCGGTCGCGTGGTTCCAGACTTAAGCGCCTAGAACCGCTCGCCCACATCGGCCGGCCTATGATTGGTAGAGAATTGTAGTAGCACTCCAGGATCCAACTGAGAACGTGACAAAGATAATAAATCCATTAGATGCTTGCATCGGGTGGGAACTTATGAATAATCACAAACTCTGTAGTTATTTTTATTAAAAACGAAAAGCTCAGTAAATTTCCTTGAAAGTAAACAAGAGCAGGATTATTCAGCTGCCCCTACCGATATCGTTCTATGCAACCCGCGATGTTATATGTAGCCTTCAAAAAGCACGCGCGAGATTTTCAAATTCTTTCGCTCGCTGACAGCAATCCACGTCGCTTTGATTTGACTGCAGGCCGCAGATGATTTTTTAGGACATCTGTGTATGATGCAGTGGTCTCTCTAGGCACGTAATGCTCCATAATGACGCCTTTTTCGTCCCAAAAGAGTCAGCATGACCTTCCCTGCTGATGGTTCTGTTCGAAACTTCTTCGGGTGATGAGGAATGGCGCCATTCCTTGCTCGCTCTCTTCGTTTCCGGTTGGTGGAAGTGAACCCAGGTTGTCCCCTGTAACGATTCTTGCAAGGAAGCCATCACCTTCTCGTTCAGAGCGTCGAAGAAGTCCTTCACGAGCATCAACACGTCGTTCTCTCATTTCAGGAGTCAGCAGCCGTGGCACCCATCTTGCAGACACTTCGTGAAACTGCAGCACATCGTACACAGTGTGGAGTGCTGACCCGTGACTAACCTGTAAACGTGCTGCAGTGTCATTCAGTGTCACTCAGCGGTTTTCCTTCACTACGGCTTCAACTGCTGCAGTGTTCTGTGGACTCACAACTCGTTGCGCCTGACCTGGCCGAGGAGCATCTTCCACTGAAGTCACACCATTTGCGAACTTCCTACTCCATTCGTAGACTTGCTGCTGTGACAAACATGCATCACCGCACTAAACCTACATTCGTCGATGAATTTCAATAGGTTTTATACCTTCACTACGCAAAAACCGAATAACAGAACGCTGTTCTTTTCTGGTGCAAGTCGCAAGTGGGGCGGCCATCTTTATACTGATACTGCGACGGTATGTGTGCGTCTGCACTATGCTGCCACCTACAGGCCATTCTGCATGCTGTTTGTAGTTCCGATGGCTCTGAGCACTATGGGACTTAACATCTGCGGCCATCCGTCCCCTAGAACTTAGAGCTACTTAAACTAACCCAAGGACATCACACACATCCATGCCCGAGGCAGGATTCGAACCTGCGACCGTAGCGGTCACGCTGTTCCAGAACCGCACGGCCACACCGGCCGTCTGCTGTTTGTAGCACGCTTACCAACTTACAGAATAACGGCGCGAAATTTCGATTTGTTATTACAAATTTAAGGTTTTCATTTGAGTCGCCCTCATACCACTGCGCAATGTGGAGTCCTTACTAGATAGGATTAACAGAGTACATCGAGAAGTCCAAAGAAGAGCAGCACGTTTTGTATTATGGAGAAATAGGGCAGGGAGTGTCTCTGACGTGCTATAGGATGCGGCCTGGACATCGTCAAAGCAAAGGCGTTTATCGCTGCGGCGGGATCTTCGCTTTCTCCTCTCGACGCAAAAAAATTTTGTTGACGCCAATCTACATTGGGAGAAACGATCATCACAATAAAATAAGGGACGTCAGGGCTCGCACGTAAAGATATAGGTGTTCATAGCGTGTAGGCTTTCACGGCCGGCATCGTCAGTAGTTAAAACTTCCGGGCTGAGAGGCCGTGGTCGAACAGTAGAACTTCTTCTCCCTGACGTTTCGTTGCCAGCTGCGGACAACATCTTCCGAGGCGAGTCTACGACTGGCTACCAAGCCGCGGAGGTCCTGTATATATAGAGCGGGTAGAGGGCACCACCACTCGTCACGTGCCCTCTACCCGCTCTATATATACAGGACCTCCGCGGCTTGGTAGCCAGTCGTAGACTCGCCTCGGAAGATGTTGTCCGCAGCTGGCAACGAAACGTCAGGGAGAAGAAGTTCTACTGTTCGACCACGGCCTCTCAGCCCGGAAGTTTTAACTACTGATACAGGTGTTCGTTTTTTTCTTCTTCGCGCACTGTACGAGATTGGAATAATGGAGACTTATTGTGGTTCGGTAAAGACTCCGCGCAGGCACTAAAGTGTGATTTGCGTTGTATCCGTGTAGACATAGGTGCAGATGTCCGCTTGTGACCGATTACATTGCCTATGATGTAAGGAGGCCTGGAGTGGATTTCGGGCGAGGCCGCAAATGAACAGTCAGAAATATGACAACCCCCCCCCCCCCCCAAAAAAAAAAAAGATACAGTGAAAATAGGGAGGCATTGTTTTGACCCGCGGTTTAGGGACGTGTCGCGCGTGCGATGTTCGCTTCCCAGAGAGCGACCTACGTGGAGATTGGTGCCTGAGCGCAGCTCGCGGCGCCATATACGCCGTCCGAGCTGAGCGTCTGCGTGCCGATTGCGGAACGGGGGCGATCGCTGTCAGAACCTGCTCCCACCTGACGGGGCAGGAACGCAAGGCCAGAGACCAGACCGCAGCACAGGAACTCGGCTCGCCGCTCGCTTCCCACGCGCCACCAGCACCTGCTAAAGCCTCTTCATTTCGTTTGATTTTATCGGCGAAGCAGAAACAGCAAATGATCAAGCCCGCTGCTGCCCGCACCGAAACGTAGTGCGGTGAAGAATTTGACACGCCTACTGCAGTAGTGGTCTCGCGGTCGCGTTCTCGCTTCCCGCGCAGTGAGTCCCGGGTTCGATTGCCGGCGTGGTCAGAGATTTGCCGGCACGGTGGCTCAGCGTGTTCGGTCAGAGGGTTAGCTGCCCTCAGTAATAAAAGAAACTGAGTTAATCGATCAACAACGAACTTAAACGGATGTCTTACGACGTCCACCCCGAGCAGATGCAACAAAGGAAACCGAAAAAAAAAAGACTGCAGTAGTACGGCAACGACCTTGCCGCGGTGGTTATACCGGTTCCCGTGAGATCACCGAAGTCAAGCGTTGTCGGGCGTGGCCGGCACTTGGATCGGTGACCATCCGGGCCCCCAAGCACTTTCGCCATTTTTCGAAGTGCACTCAGCCTCGTGATGAAAACTGAGGAGCTACTCGATCGAATAGTAGCGGCTCCGGTCAAACAAAACCATCGCAACGACCGGGAGAGTGGTGTGCTCACCACACGCCCCTCCTATCTGCATGCTCCTCTGAGGATGACACGGCGGTCGGAGGGTCCCGATGGGCCACTGGTGGCCTGAAGACGGAGAGCTTACTACAGTATTGCAAGTTTATATGCCAACTAGCGCTGCAGTTGGCGAAGAAATTGATGAAATGTATGATGAGATAAAAGAAATTATTCAGGCAGTGAAGGCAGACGAAAATTTAATAGTCATGGATAGTAGGAAAAGGGAGAGAAGGAAACGTAGTAGGTCAATATAGATGGGGGGGGGGGGTAAGAAATAAAAGAGGAAGCTGCCTGGTATAATTTTGCACAGAGCGTAATTTAATGATAGCTAACATTCGTTTCAAGAATCATAAAAGAAGGCTGTATACATGGAAGAATCCTGGAGATACTGACAGGATTCAGATACATTATGTAATGGTAAGACAGAGATTTAGGAACCAGGTTTTAAACGGTAAGACTATTGGTTATGAACTCCAGATTAAAACTGAGGAAACTGCAAAAAGGTGGGAATTCAAGGAGATGGGACCTGGATAAACTGACTACACCAGAGGTTGTACAGAGTTTCGGGGAGAGCATAAGGGAGTACTGACAGGAATGGGGGAAGGACATACGCTAGAAGAAGAATGGGTAGCTTTGACGGATGAAAAAAAAAAAATGTTTCTGAGCATTATGGGACTTAACTTCTGAGGTCATCAGTCCCCTAGAACTTACAACTACTTAAACCTAACTAACCTAAGGACATCACACACATCCATGCCCGAGGCAGGATTCGAACCTGCGACCGTAGCGGTCGCGCGGTTTCAGACTGTAGCGCCTAGAACCGCTCGGTCACTGCGACCGGCTTGAGGGATGAAGTAGTGAAGGCACCAGAGGATCAAGTAGGTAAAATGACGAGGGCTAGTAGAACTCCTTGGGTAACAGAAGAAATACTGAATTTAATTGATGAAAGGAGAAAATATAAAAATGCAGTAAATGAAGCAGGCAAAAAGGAATACAAATGTCTCAAAAATGAGATCGACAGGAAGTGCAAAATGGCTAAGCAGGGATGGCTAGAGGACAAATGTAAGGATGTAGAGGCTTATCTCACTAGGGGTAAAATAGTTACTGCCTACAGGAAAATTAAGGACACCTTTGGAGATAAGAGAACCATTTGTATGAACATCAAGAGCTCAGATGGAAACCCAGTTCTAAGCAAAGAAGGAAAGCAGAAAGGTGGAAGGAGAATATAGAGGGTCTATACAAGGGCGATGTACTTGAGGACAATATTATGGAAATGGAAGAGGATGTAGATGAAGATGAAATGGGAGATACGTTACTTACTGCGTGAAGAGTTTGACAGAGCACTGAAAGACCTGAGTCGAAACAAGGCCCCGGGAGTAGACAACATTCCATTGGAAATACTGACGGCCTTGGGAGAGCCAGTCCTGACAAAACTCTACCATCTGGTGAGCAAGATCTACGAGACAGGCGAAATACGCTCAGACTTCAAGAAGAATATAATAATTCCAATCCCAAACGGAAGCAGGTGTTGACAGATGTGAAAATTACCGAAGTATCAGTTACAATCCCGATTTGTGTGGGGCGTAGATTTTTTTTAATGTCACTCGTTCACATGGAATTTGTACGCGAGATACAGATTTGATTATAAATAAAGAAAATTCAAACTTAATTCTGAGTTCGGAGTCTAATTCTGTAACGGAAAGGATTGAATCCCCACTGAAAGATACGCAAGTGGCGTAAATAATAGAGAACTACATTGGTGCAAAGAAGTTCAGTGTTGCAAGAAGTTAAGTCAGTGCGGCAAAGATAAGTCAGTTATTCCAAGTTCCAAAGAGCTAGACTCAGAGAATCAATGTCTTACTGAGATTTTCATTACCATTTAAAATCAGTGGAAAAGGATTTAATTAGATTTCATTTAAGAAAAGACGAAGGTATTAATTTTTTTCTCTTAACGGTTATGTCAAAGAAAAAAATAATTAAGAAAGGGACAATAAGAAATAACGTTTACAGATCGTAAGATGGTTAATAGTATCGCTGAGTTAACTATCGCTATATCGCTGATTTGCAATTATAACTCTGATTGCTACCTTCGTAATGATCGTAACAAGAATCGGTTTGTTAAAT
Organism: Schistocerca gregaria; assembly: GCF_023897955.1. Classification (NCBI taxonomy): domain Eukaryota; kingdom Metazoa; phylum Arthropoda; class Insecta; order Orthoptera; family Acrididae; genus Schistocerca; species Schistocerca gregaria. The sequence continues at coordinate 70,055,305 of NC_064930.1, forward strand.
TTAAGTGAGCAAGGCCGTAAGGAATTCAGACTTACCATAAGTGAAACATTGGTCACGGTAGATATTTATTACGTGTTTTCAGATGACTTTGTTTTATAGTAGCGAATGAAACATTTTCGCATAGTAAGCTACACCGATTGTTAGCGTGAATAATGTAAATAACCACCGATAGCTGTGGTTATTTCGGCTTGTAAGGTTGTTTGTTGTCATGAAGAGGTTATAATCATTTAAATTATGAATAATAGGCTGGTAGAATGAGATTTTCACTCTGCAGCGGAGTGTGCGCTGATATGAAACATCCTGCCAGATTAAAACTGTTTGGAAGGTAGGAGACGAGGTACTGGCAGAAGTAAAGCTGTGAGGACGGGGCGTGAGTCGTGCTTGGGTAGCTCAGTCGGTAGAGCACTTTCCCGCGAAAGGCAAACGTCCCGAGTTCGAGTCTCTGTCTGGCACACAGTTTTAATCTGCCAGGAAGTTTCAATATCGCTGTAGTCGGGCAGGTTACGGGTTATAAAGTACGCAATTTTATAGTTGGTGAACTTATGTTGTTAACAGAAAACCACTTCACGGCTCACTGAACGAGCGTATTTCAGATAACGTGCAGTATGCGCAAGATTTAATTAAATCCTATTTACTATAACGAGAAATACCAATACTAAAGCGTTTTGACCATCCACCACGCATTGCATCACTATTGACGTGTAGTATTGACAGTGTGTGTACGATGTAATAGTTGCATGGAAGCTGTGTACTGCTCCGCAGATCGTGGTCTTGCGGCAGCGTTCTCGCTTCCCGCGCACTGGGTCCCGGTTTCGATTCCCGGCGGGCTTAGGGATTTTCCCTGCCTCGACATGACTGGGTGTAGTGTCGTCTTCATCTTCATTCATCCCCATTACGATCGGAGGAAGGCAATGGCTAAACCACCTCCGCTAGGTCCTTACCTTGTACGGCGGTGTGGGTCTCCCGCATTGCCCCCTAACTCCTCGCACTATGGGACCGCATCATCATCAATCTGTGTACTTCTGTTTTAATCGGGTGCATTATTTGTGCACATTTCCTATTATAACACGTTTCTTGTAGTGGCCATTTTCGCAGCGGATGTGTATTAATTGCAGTTGTTCCAAAGAAAATGCCTTTTTTGCATGCCGCACATCGAAATTTTTATTTTTATCTATGCTCCCAGACGCGTTTCGCTTTTTTTTACAAGGCATCTTCAGCGGGTGACCTGAAATATTACACGGTTTGTCCATTTTTACACATAGGTGCCGGCCGGTGTGGCCGTGCGGTTCTAAGCGCTGCAGTCTGGAACCCCGAGACCGCTACGGCCGCAGGTTCGAATCCTGCCTCGGGCATGGATGTGTGATGTCCTTAGGTTAGTTAGGTTTAACTAGTTCTACGTTCTAGGGGACTAATAACCTCAGAAGTTAAGTCCCATAGTGTTCAGAAGCAATTGAACCATTTTTATTTTGCTCCCCTCAAAGCAAAACCCATCTACTACTTAAAGTGTCTCATTTACTAATCTAACTCCCTCAGCATCACCCGACTTAATTCGACTACATTCCATATCCTCGTCTTGCTTTTGTTTATGTTCATGTTATATCCTCCTTTCAAGACACTGTGAAACGTCCCCTTAGAACAATTATACAAGACTGTACTTACACTGAAACACAATATTTTTGGCGCAACGCAATCTGACTTCCAAAAATCTCTACAAGAGAATGGCCTTGACTAACAATAACCTATACCTTTCACAAATCACTTACCTCACAAAAATCTTCGTTACTCGAACTACTGCAATACAGCAAGCGCCGCTGCCAGCTAACTAAAAGTTTCAAACTACGGAAGTCACTAACTAATGATAGGCACAGTTAGCAAATGAGAGATTTTAATAGACAACAAACAATGTATTTTCCTTTATAGTCACAATATATATATATCATTTCATGACACCAATTCTTACAAATTTCAAAACTCCGCCATCTCTCTCCCCACGTCCACCACTGCTGGCGGCTCACCTCCAACTGCGCAACGCTACGCGCTGTTAGCATCCAGCTGCCGCTGCCCAACACTACAATGGCGAGTATTACAACAATGCAAACCAGCCACAGACTGCACACGGCACAGACAGTGATTTTCATACAGAGCGCTACGTGGTGTTGGCGTTACCAATAAAAATACTTAAACAGCCTACTCACAACTGTCCATTCCGTTCAAGTGCTCTTGCAAGTCCTTTGCTGTCTCTGACAGTATTACAATGTCATCGGCGAACCTCACAGTTTTTATTTCTTCTCCATAGATTTTAATAACTACTCCGAATTTTTCTTTTCTTTCCTTCACTGCTTGCTCAATATACAGATTGAATAACATCGGGGAGAGGCTACATCCCTGTCTTACTCCCTTCCCAACCACAGCTTCCCTTTCATGTCCCTCGACTCTTATAACTGCCATCTGGTTTCTGTGCAAATTGTAAATAGCCTTTCGCTCCCTGTATTTTACCCCTGCCACCTTCAGAATTTGAAAGAGAGTATTCCAGTCAACATTGTCGAAAGCTTTCTCTAAGTCTACAAATGCTAGAAATGTAGGTTTGCCTTTCCTTAATCTATTTTCTAACATAAGTCGTAGGGTCAATGTTGCCTCTCGTGTCCAACATTTCTACGGAATCCAAACTGATCTTCCCCGAGGTCGTATAGATGGCACAGAGAAGAAGTGAGACTGAACCAGGGAGTGGTATGACAAGATTTCCGATGTGAAGAAGTAACATACCATTGCGTCAAAAAGTAATTTATAACGCAACTAGTGTGCTATTTCTTCACGTCTGCGCTTTTGAAAAGCAGGTGCTGAAACTGACGAAGAAAAATCTAAATGATGAGATCGGTCTTGCGGTGGGTGGAGACGTGTGAAGGGGAAATGCTGACGTAATCGGCTCTCGGCGCTACCAACAGAAACTGCAACGTTTAGCTTCAGCACACAGTTTTGACACTTCGACCGCTAGGTCGCTAGCTTTTGCAGAAATAAAGAAAACAGATAAGTCGACAGGAAGTGTTCCAGACAAATCCGATATTTGACGAATCCGAACGACGTACACACCGGACACCTTTTATTGTGCCACTGACATGCAATTACCATTGTTATCAAGGTGGTTATCGAGAAGCGTGAACGTGCATCTTTTTGCCTTTCAGGTCTCGCTCTGATGGGGATAAGCAGGGTGCTAGCTTATTGATGTACAGGATATCTAGTAACAAATCAATACTTAAATATACAGCTCTGAAACTGGCAGTATATTTACAATGTGCAGCCGATTCTTTTTTTTTTTTGAGTGGTACGCCGAAATTTTCTCCATCTCTGTATCGATAATTTTGTTCGATATATCGAGAGCCGGTAGTGCTATTATTTTGAGTATCAATATATCAGAATACCGATATTTTTAAAAATATCAACAGTCCTCATGCAAGCATATAGAGTTTACGCGAAACTGACTAGAGTCGCATGCCGCCGTTGTACTGCTGCAATGTCTACTGCCGTAGTTGCAGGTACAACTTGATACATACCACCCATCTCAACAGACCAGGAAGCTGGCACTAACTACAATTAAAGAGCACCTGCAGACATTTATGGAGCTTCGACAGGTCTCCCCTCCCCCTCCCCCTCCACCCGTTCGCCCCTGCCCTCCCCCCTCCCCCGACTTGACCAAGAATCGCCACCCCCACTCTATTGTCTGAAATGCCACTCTCGCTCCCGAGCTGTTCCCAGGTGTAGACGTCTGGCTTCTCTAGCTGTGCTCGTCTTACCGCACCTGTCCTTGCCAAAACAGCTGCACGGCCCTTCTGTCCTGCGTGTTCTGGCCAAAGTAAGACAGGACTATTTCTAGTCGATTACATAGACGAGGGTCGTTTGAAAAGTCCGTGCAAAAATAAGACCTACTTACGTGTTTGGGCTAAACCTTTTTTTTTATTTTTCGACATAGTATCCTTTTAAACTTATACACTTCCTCCAACTCTGTTCTGATTTGTTGATCCCTTCCAAATAATAGGAATTGCCCAAGTCTGCAAAATAGCTATTAGTTGCTGCAGTCATCTCCTCGTTTGAATAAAATCTTTTTGTCCCTCCAGCCATTTCTTCAAATTGGGGAACAAATAGTGGTCTGAGGGAGTCAAGTCTGGAGAATAGGCGGGATGTGAAACGAGTTGGAATCCTGTTTACAATAGTTTTGCGACCAACACTGCTGAGGTGTATGCTGGTGCATTGTCGTGATGGAAAAGGACTTTTCTCCGGTCCAATCGCAGGCGTTTTTCTTGCAGCGCGGTTTTCAAACGGTCTAATAACGATGAATAAAATGCACCTGCAATAGTTTTACCCTTTGTTATATAGTCGATGATTATCCCTTGCGAATCCCAAAAGACAGTCGCCATAACCTTTCCGGCCGAAGGAATGGGCTTCGTCTTTTTTGGGTGCATATTGTCCTTTGGTAACCCATTGTTTAGATTGTTGTTTAGTGCGAAGAGTATAGTAATGTATCCATGTTTCATCCACAGTGACGAAACGACGCTTAAATTCCTGCGAATTCTTCCTGAACAGCTGAAAACCATCCTTGCAACACTTTACACGTTTCCGTTTTTGGTCAAGCGTGAGCAATCCGGGAACCCATCTTGCGGAGAGCTTTCTCGTGTCCAAATGTTTATGCAAAATATTATGTAGCCGTTCATTGGAGATGCCCACAGCACTAGCAATCTCACGCACCTTAAGTCATCCGTCATCCATCACCGTATCATGGATTTTACCAATGATTTCTAGAGTCGTAACCTCCACAGGGCGTCCAGAAAGTTCAGCATCACTTGTGCCCATATAACCATTCCGAAAATTTTGAAGCCACTTATAAACTGTTCTAATAGAATGTGCAGAGTCACCGTAATGTTTATCAGGCTTCTCTTTAGTCTCCTGAGGCGTTTTGCCTTTCATAAAGTAATGTTTAATCACCACACGAAGTTCTTTATCGTCCATTTTTTGACAATTACTCGACTTCTTCGATTCACACGAATGCCAAACACAAAGAAACAGACCAATATGGCTGAAAATTGGTGTGCGTTCTTTTACCAAAGATGCTACTAACTCAACATGACCTCGATACGCGCTGGTGGTGCCATCTCTCGGACTTTTCAACGCCCCTCGTATAACATCATCTCGTTTAACGACCTCAGAAACAAGCTTCGGACACAGATAGTCACAAGCAGAGGAACACATTTTTCGTACACGAATTATGCATTGCTACTGTGAACTAATAACAGCAACGCTCTACAAATGACATTGTTAATATTTGCAGGCAATATTCTTCAGTTGCTACTTCAATAACGTTTATCATTTAGATTTTAGATAACAGGTATGCCGTCTCTTACAACTGAGTGATCACTTTGCTTCTAGCCAAACGCGTTGCGTATATTCGTATCAGGCATCATTAGTGATGTACCAGTAACCACCCACGCCAATTCTGTAAAGAATCGAACCCACATGTAAGAAAAGTGATATCTACTGAACTATATGGCGTGCAATGATATAATCGCAAGTACATTCAGTGTTATATGCGGATGGCAAAATATGTCACGAACAGAATCAGTAGTAAAGAAGTAGTAAATGTAAACCTTAAGCCTGATGCTGGAGTTTATTGCATGAACAGCACAAACTTGGTAAGTGATCGTTATTTTGTGGGCGTCAATCACGAGAAAAACTGTCACGAAGTTTGAAGTGTGTGTGTGTGTGTGTGTGTGTGTGTGTGTGTGTGTGTGTGTGTGTGTGTGTGTGTGTGTAGTTTCCTGGAAGTCGCAGAGTGCTCTTGTTCTCAAACACTGGACGAATATAGTCTGGATAATTTGGGCGCCTTGACTTACGCTGCCCCGAGACATACGCACAGTTTTCCCGCTTTAAAACTTGACTTACAAGGCATATCCAAAAGAAACCGGAATTTTCTGTATCTTCTGTATACTTATAAATAGTAAAATTTCGTTATTTTCTATCCTTTCAGTTGTCGCAGGTTTAATAACCAGCATTGTAAGGCTAGGCGCAAATTGGAGACGCGTATAGCCCATGTGGACGCGACGGCGCGGTGGGCGAGCGGTTCTAGGCGTGCAGTCCCGAACCGCGCGACTGCTACGGTCGCAGGTTCGAATCCTGCCTCGGCCATGGATGTGTGTGATGTCCTTACGTTAGTTAGGTTTAAGTAGTTCTAAGTTCTAGGGGACTAATGACCACAGCAGTTGAGTCCCATAGCGCTCAGAGCCATTTGAACCATTTCCTAAACCGATGGAGACATCGAAGCGAAAGGTTGCCGAATGATAGCACACAAGGAGGAGAGTGTTCTGCCAATTATTAAACACACGGAACTGTCTTATCTATCGTGACATATCAGTACTTATACTTCCCTCTTTATTTATTTCACTCCAGTGACTGTAATTTTTTAAGATTTGTGGACAGCTAGCGAAACAAGAGCTTCCTGGTATGAAAATAAACACGAAATTTCTTCTTTTATGTTGTTGTAAACAGACACTACGAGGTTTTTCGTAAGCTATTGAGCTCTGTGATTGCCAATTACTTCTTTAAGCAGGCACTCCGTTTCGGAATTCTGTCGCAACAGCTGCTGTGAGATGAGTTTGGCAAATTACAGACAAAGAAAGAACAATTAAACCAGTCATCAAGAGAAATGTGATGCTTCTTCGAATAAAAAGGTTAACAACTGTCACAAAAATACGATTGCCAATTCTTTTGGAATCCCCGTAACCCATCGTATTTTTAACACTGAGCGACTGGAATGGAAACTTAGCAAAGGATTTTATTCCTTCTCTTGATCTGAGCAGTATTAAAATATTGACGAGCGTTCCTTCAGGCGGAATTATAGGCACATGCCAGATACTGGTTACTCACCTACGGCTTGCCAAACTGACAATGCCTGATCGCGAATAAAATAGTTGTTATTGAGAAAAATAAACAATTGATCTGTTGCACAACACAATGGTCAGTTATTGTCAGCAGCGAAGGATAATGCGCGCGGCTGGAATGCACAAGGTAGCCATGTGTGCTTTGTGAGTTCGAAAACATTGTCATGAAAGTACATCTGCCTTTGTCAGCAGTACACTTCAACAAAGTAAATATATCTAATCGTACAGAAACCAGATGGCAGTTATAAGAGTCGAGGGACATGAAAGGGAAGCAGTGGTTGGGAAAGGAGTAAGACAGGGGTGCAGCCTCTCTCCGATGTTGTTCAATCTGTATATTGAGCAAGCAGTAAAGGAAACAAAAGAAAAATTCAGAGTACGTATTAAAATCCATGGAGAAGAAATAAAAACTTAGAGGTTCGCCGATGACATTGTAATTCTGTCAGAGACAGCAAAGGACTTGGAAGAGCAGTTGAATGGAATGGATAGCGTCTTGAAAGGAGGATATAAGATGAACATCAACCAAAGCAAAACGAGGATAGTGGAATGTAGTCGAATTAAGTCGGGTGATGCTGAGGGAATTAGATTAGGAAATGAGGCACTTAAAGTAGTAAAGGAGTTTTGCTATTTGGGGAGCAAAATAACTGATGATGGTCGAAGTAGTGAGGATATAAAATGTAGACTGGGAATGGCAAGGAAAGCGTTTCTGAAGAAGAGAAATTTGTTAACATCGAGTATAGATTTAAATGTCAGGAAGTCGTTTCTGAAAGTATTTGTATGGAGTGTAGCCATGTATGGAAGTGAGACATGGACGATAAGTTGTTCATGGACGATAAGTTGTTTAGACAAGAAGAGAATAGAAGCTTTCGAAATGTGGTGCTACAGAAAAATGCTGAAGATTAGATGGGTAGATCATATATCTAATGAGGAAGTATTGAATCCGATTGGGGAGAAGAGAAGTTTGTGGCACAACTTGACCAGAAGAAGGGATCGGTTGGTAGGACATGTTCTGAGGCATCAACGGATCACCAATTTAGTATTGGAGGGCAGCGTGGAGGGTAAAAATCGTAGAGGGAGACCAAGAGATGAATACACTATGCAAATTCAGAAGGATGTAGGCTGCAGTAGGTACTGGGAGATGAAGAAGCTTGCACAGGATAGAGTAGCATGGAGAGATGCATCAAACCAGTCTCAGGACTGAAGACAACAACAACAACAACAACAACACTCTTTTAGCATATTCCTACTTTCGTAATAATACGGACCATTTTCTTCATTTGTGTAGCCTGTTGTTGTATAATTAGTTTATTAATGCTCATAATGTGCATTCAACAATTGAAATGTTTTTCTCATCACGGCGAACCAATTAAAACATTGTTATTTGTGACGGCTTTTCGACTGTTTCTAGCTTGCAGTGGAAATGTGATGTTCGCATGCATGTAGTACAGTGTGTTGTATTACATTATTACATCCATATCCGAGTAATCACGGTGAGACTTCTGTACTTCAGATCTTGGACGGTTTTTACCAGGAGCACAAAGGGATCACGGCTGTGGAGATTATCCCTTTCTAAACTTTTGTAACGGATCGTACAGATACGCCAGCATACTAGGCAGCGAGAAGATAACCTTGTCTTACTTTCCTGCCTCGCTACTCAATCACATGACTTTATAATAATCCTTGCTCCCTTATCCACTACCCTCTCTCCCGTCTTGCGATCTGAAAACATCGCGGAGGCATATTATACAATTCCAGCGGCTAATGGCTCACCAGTTACTGAGATATACGTTTTTCTTGGCAAAAGAAAAACAAAACAGAAAAAAACTATACAGATATAAATAACAGAAAAGTGTAATGTACTAACGAAGAAAGCTGGAGCATTTAAATGGCGAAAAACGAAACACTACTCATAGGCTTTAAAACTTAGTACACAGAGAGGCAAAAGTTATCGTATGGGCAATAATACCACAGCTGATATGCGCCGTTCCGATGTGAGCACATGGCCGGGCTACTTTTCCGCTCCCCGCCTCAAATTTGCCACGGTGCTAGCGGCGCGAGAAACTGTGCCGCAACCACAACGGCGCGCGACCTGGCGCAGGCGCGAGTCGCGTCCCAGTCGCGTCGCGTCCCAGTCGCGTCGCGTCGCGGTTTGCACCGCGGCCCCATTTGACTTGTGGAGTTACAAAAACGCGCGCTGCGCTGCGTCGCGGCACACACGCTATACGCGTTTCAACTTGCGCCTAGCCTAACTGATGTATGTATACGAGAAATGAATAAAGTAGGACGCAGTCACTGAGTATAGGTAATAGTTTCATAAACGTGCAGAGTGCTAGGGGGCGATGAAAGTAATCATCAGATAATAAGCTTGCTCCGAGCTCCTTTCAGGGTCGCCACATTCTGCTGGGCGGCCGGTCTGAGAGGTTTAAACTACCTGATGCGCAGCCGCCTGTTCAAGTGGCGAATGATGAGCTGCGACCCTGTAATTGTTTTCGGGCCTTCATGGACCGACACGAACCTTCGATGTGCCTCGAGGCTTCTTCCTTCGTTTTGCATTCCGGCCACGCTACGCTTAATGTGAGCAGCTTTCGCTGGAGTAGTTTGATTGCACCTATCGCAAACCGAAGGCCAGTCCATATCCTTCGCGTGCAGTACACGAGATGCATGAAGGATGCTGTTATGAAACTGTTAAGTATACGTGCTGTTATGATCATAGTGAATCACTCTCCATGGTTGCTAGAGCTACAGCTAGAGGTAATGGTAGATTGGGAAAACCGACAGGTAAAAACCGATACTGGTATTTTTTTTTCTTTTTTTGAATAACCAGTGTTTTCTGGTATTTGTTTGATTTCGATTATAACTGGATTTTTTTCATTTTTGCTACCAGTCGAGTAAAAAAGACCGAAATATCAATTAGGCATAGCAGCAGTGAATTTTTCGTTTTTAAATCAACATTTTTTTAAAAAAATAGTGGTTATTATACAAATAATTTGTATTGGTTTCAAATACTGCGTTATTAAAGAAAATGGGAAAAGCGATCAGTACTATTTTAAGAATGCCGACAGAAACGAGCGCCGGCAACCGTGGCCGAGCGGTTCTAGGCGCTTCAGTCCGGAACCGCGCGACTGCTACGGTCCCAGGTTCGAATCCTGCGTCGGACATGGGTGTGTGTCTTGCCCTTCGGTTAGTTAGGTTTAGGTACTTCTAAGTTCTATGGGATTTAAGTCCCATAGTGCTGAGAGACGTTTGAACCATTTGAACAGAAACGACCAACAAACTCGTAGCAAAAGAATTGCTACAGGATTGCAGAGACAATAATGTACGTACGTGTCGTGGCTTAATACACGCTCGTACTGAAGTGTGCAAGACTTCGCCGTCACCTGGTCTATGCGGCAGTTTCTCGTTGTCGTCACCAAACGCCCACTGTATTGCAGAATGCCACCAATCCTACTTTGGAAAGCCACAGATCAAAAAAAGTTCTGCATCACTCCGATTACCAGAACGCCTGAAGATAGACGTTGACTGTGGATATTGTATCACACACACACACACACACACACACACACACACACACACACACACACACACAGACATACACACCCCTTTTACTGTTCTGAGATGTCACTAAACCCGCCCAAACATGTAAACAACCATGCATGAGCAGCGCCTATTAGACGGAAAGGGTCCGACAGCCCATCACTTTGTCATTCCACCAGGAAGGAGGTACACGGCTCGTGTTGTCTGTAGTTCAATCATGGCTAGACGCTCAATATCGCATTGTGACTTTGTGCCAGGAAGGGCTCTCAACAGGGGAAGTGTCCAGGAGTCTCGGAGTGAACCGAAGCGATGTTGTTCGGACATGGAGGAGATACAGAGAGACAGGGACCGTCGATGACATGGCTCGCTCAGGCCGCCCAAGGGCTACTACTGCAGTGGATGACCGCTACCTACGGAGGAACCCTGACAGCAACGCCACCATGTTGAGTAATGCTTTTCGTGCAGCCACAGGACGTCGTGTTACGACTCAAACTGTGCGCAATAGGCTGCATGATGCGCAACTTCACTTCCGACGTCCACAGCGAGGTCCATCTCTGCAATCACGACACCGTACAGCGCGGTACAGATGGGCCCAACAACATTCCAAATGGACCACTCAGGACTGGGATCACGTTCTCTTCACTGATGAGTGTCGAATATGCATTCAACCAGACAATCGTCGGAGACGTGTTTGGAGGCAACCTGGTCAGGCTGAACGCCTTACACACACTGCCCAGCGAGGGCAGCAAGGTGGAGGTACCCTGCGGTTTTGAGGTGGCATTATGTGAGGCCAACGTACGCCGCTGGTGGTCATGGAAGGCGCCGTAACGGCTGTGCGACACGTGAATGCCACCTCCGACTAGATAGTGCAACCATTTCGGCAGCACACTGGAAAAGCATTCGTTTTCGTGGACGACAATTCGCGCCCCCATCGTGCACATCTTGCGAATGACTTCCTTCAGTCTAACGGCATCGCTCGACTACAGTGGCCAGCGAGTTCTCCAGAGATGAACCCTATGGAACATGCCTCGGATGGATTGAACAGGGCTGTTTACGGACGACGTGACCCACCAACCACTCTGAGGGATCTACGCCGAATCGCCGTTGAGTAGTGGGACAATCTGGACCAACAGTGCCTTGATGAACTGGTGGATAGTACGCCACGACGAACATAGGTATGCATCAGTGCAAGAGGACGTGGTATTGGGTATCAGAGGTGCTGGTGTGTACAGCAATCTGGACCACCACCTTTGAAGGTCTCGCTGTATGGTGGTACATCATATAGTGTGTGGTTTTCATGATCAATAAAAAGGGCGGAAATGATGTTTAAGTTGATCTCCATTCTGATTTTCTGTAAAGGTTCCGGAACTCTCGGAACCGAGGTGATGCAAAACTTTTTTTGTGTGTGTTTGTTTTCACGAAGCGACGTAGCCACGATGTTCAATGCTTCATTTGCTTTAAAAGATTTGTCTGCCATTTCTGTGAAATAATAATAGAGGAAGGAAATTATGGGAACAGTGATAAATTATAAACTTAGGAATGCGTTCATAGTATACTATAAAAATACAAAGTAGCTGATGTGCTGCTTGTGTCTACATTACATGCCTTTATCTGCTTGAAGCTCTCGAAGACGGACGAGCTAACACGAACCTCAACCACATTTTCAGCCTTTACCAGTGACCACAATTCGTATTACCCAAATAGCGGTACGAAATGCGATTAGAACATTATTTCTGAGCAGTTCCAAAAAAATTACAAACTGTAGTAGTTTTCAGTCACTTACCACTTTCCGAGAAAAGCTGCACACGATAGACGTACTAAAGTTTTATTTGCTTATTAAATTTCATATTTTTATTCTACGTATCTTGGACTGCAGCAGCCAAAGTTTTTCAGCCTTTTTCCGATTTCTACGTTTATTACAGGAAATAATAGAAATAGAAAACCGAAAATAGGTGGTTTCAGAAACTAGTTATTTTGAATAGTATTAACAGCCAGGTTAAACTGGCGTGGAATAATGCCTATATAATAGAAAACCATTTGTTTCAGCAATGGCCGGCATTAGAGGTGAGTGATTGTATTCTAGCAATTTACAGATTCTATTACAGACGCCTCGGGGTTGTAGAACCATCGGGCTTACCGCAGTGCCAACACTAGTTGCTGTCAGATCATCGAGGTTAAGCGCTGTTGGGCTGGGCTAGCACTTGGATGGGTGACCATCCGGTCTGCCGAGCGCTGTTGGAAAATGGGCTGCACTCAGCCCTTCTGAGGCAAACTGATGAACTACTTGACTGAGAAGTAGGGGCTCTGGTCTCGTAAACTGACATACGACCGGTAGAGCGGTGTGCTGACCACATGTGACCCTCCATATCCGCATCAAGTAACGCCTGAGGATGACACGGCGGCCGGTCGGTACCGCTGGGCCTTCATGGCCTGTTAGGGAGGAGTTTAGTTTGGGGTTGTAGAGGGGACTCGGTAGATAACATTTTGGTAAGAAAGTCATTTCGAAAAATGTGCCATTTGGACGTCAATTGAGATTGATGATCGAGCACTTCGAAATCTTCCGCTCTACTCGACGCACACAGCGGAGGCAGTGGGCCGTTTGAATAAAACTGAAGCACAAGTTTGGGAGATAAAGGTACGAGCCACAGCATTGCCTCGCAAGCGAAAGGGAGAAAACAAAGCTTTTTCTTCAGAGTGTATGAATAAACTTTACCTTTTCCTCGTACCTTTTAGTTCTAAGACAAAAGGAAAAAACTTTAGCTAACTGCTTCGTATGCATTGTCAGCAACCCCTGTTGAGTAAGCGCGTGCATCTGATTTTGCTGTTGCCGGCCGCGATGGTCTCGCGGTTCTAGGCGCTCAGTCCGGAGCCTCCCGACTGGTACGGTCGCAGGTTCGAATCCTGCCTCGGGCATGGATGTGTGAGATGTTAGTTAGGTTTAAGTAGTTCTAGGGGACTTATGACCTCAGATGTGAAGTCCCATAGTGCTCACTTGAATCTAGACACATGTTAGTTTGCCGGCCGTGGTGACCGAGCGGTTCTAGGCGCTTCAGTCTGGAACCGCACGACAGCTACGGTCGCAGGTTCGAATCCTGCCTCGGGCATGGATGTGTGTGATGTCCTTAGGTTAGTTAGGTTTAAGTAGTTCTAAGTTCTAGGGGACTTATGACCTCAGCAGTTGAGTCCCATAGTGCTCAGAGCCATTTGAACCATTTTGATTTTGCTGTTCCTTTGGCCGTAAGACTTCTTTTCGTGTTATTTGTTGTAAGTGACCGCACTCGAGTTGACGATTAAAGGTGTCTTCATCCGATTCAGATGAACGATCCTCATCGGAATCCTGTGCAGTATCTTCAGAATCTTCATCCTGAAAATTTTTCCCAACAGTCTGCAGTACAAACGAGCAAGCTGTAATTACTGGAACGCCACTCTACAGACCTGCTGCAAAATAGAAAAGAGCCTCTTCAAAACGACACACTCTCGTGACCTTTTGAGTGGTTTGTGACTGTGTTCTGATGAATTACGATAGCGTTCACCAACCATAGCTCTAGCCTATAGCCTTCATCACCGAAAAGAACAGAGTTCTTAAATTCACTTTACACCTCCAGGACAGCTGAATTTCTCATTACCTCATAAATGAAAATATGTTTAAAATTTTTTTCACTCATTCCACATCGATGATTATCATTCAATTTTGGGATGTCTGGAGGGCACATTAGCATATTTGTTTTTCGTTGTAAATATTTATTGTGTATTCTTTTTTTTTCTGGTATGTTGTTCATTCTGAAGGAGGATCTCCTCACTATGGATGAATTGGATCTAATCTAATCTAATCTAATCTTAGTTTTGCTGATGTTGATATTATGAACTCTTTTTGAAGATATGATCCATTCCACTCAGCTGCTCTAATAAGGCCTTGGTCGTGTCTGACAGAATTACAATATCACCGGAAAACTTCAAAGTATTTATTTCTTCACCCTACAATGTTTATGAAGATATCGTAGAAAGATGTAAAGAGTATTTCTCAGAAATGTTAAATTGCACTGATCCGCACACAACCTTCAATTAGGCAATGTCTCAGTGTGACAGCATTAATAATGACGAAGCCGGCCAAGGTGGCCGAGCGGTTCTAGGCGCTACAGTCTGGAACCGTGCTGCGGTCGCTACGGTCGCAGGTTCGAATCCTGCTTCGGGCATGGATGTGTGTGATGTCCTTAGGTTAGTTAGGTTTAAGTAGTTCTAAGTTCTAGGGGACTGATGACCTAAGATGCTAAGTCCCATAGTGCTCAGAGCCATTTGAACCATTTTTGAATAATGACGAATGTAGAATCACAGAACAGGAAGCGATCCACACCATTCAAAAGCCGAAAAACAACAAGGCAGCAGGCGAGGAGCAGATATCAGCAGAGATGTTAAAAGAGGGCGGAAGCAAACTACACAAAGAAATCTATAACCTTATCACAATGATCTGGAAAACTGAAACACAGCCGGAAGATTGGAAAACTGCAATTATTTGTCCAATACACAAGAAAGTAAACAGAATGGTTCAAAAATGGCTCTGAGCACTATGGGACTTAACATCTGAGGTCATCAGTCCCCTAGAACTTAGAACTACGTAAACCTAACTAACCTAAGGACAGCACACAACACCCAGCCATCACGAAGCAGAGAAAATCCCTGACCCCGCCGGGAATCGAACCCGGGAACCCGGGCGTGGGAAGCGAGAACGCTACCGCTCGACCACGAGATGCGGGTGTAAACAGAATGGAATGTGAAAATTGCAGAGGAATCAGCTTGCGGAACATAACATACAAAATCCTCTCAATGATCATTCTGGAGAAACTTAAACTTTATGCAGGAAACATTATTCAAGATAGCCTGGCGATTTCGAAAAAACCCTTCCACAACAGATAATTTGTTTACTGTAGGACAGGTCTTTGAGAAATAGTGGGCTGTACGGCTGGTCCCGGCGGAGGTTCGAGTCCTCCCTCGGGCATGGGTGTGTGTGTTTGTCCTTAGTATAGTTTAGGTTAAGTAGTGTGTAAGCTTAGGGACTCATGACCTTAGCAGCGAAGTTCCATAAGATTTCACACACATTTGAACATTTTTGAGAAATACTGGGAATTTAGCAAAAACATCCACTGTCTCTTTATTTACTTCCAGCGAGCCTACAACAGCATCCACAGAAGTAGCCTCTACAACACATTACGAGAATTTAGTATACCCAGTAAAATCATTAGAATGATACAACTGTGCATGGATGGCTCCCAGGCAGCAGTGAAGTTCAGAGGATACATATTCCCCAGTAATTTACATCTATAGAATGGTCTCCGATTCGAACACAGTGAAGTAAAACTCCTGGCTTATGCAGATGACATAGTGTTGCTGAGTGAAACTGAAGAAGAACTGAAAAACATGTAGAGATCTCTCGGGCACAGTGCCAGCAAAATGGGGCTTCTGATTAACCAAGAGAAAACCGAATATATGGAAATAGGTCGAGTCATAAACCCATATCCTTACTTTGAAATAGACCAGCATTCTAAGTCCAGAAAAGTTCTCCAGTTTAAACACCTTGGATCACATTTAAACAGTAAAAATGTCATAACAATGGATATAAATGAAAGAATAGCATCAGGGTCAAGATGTCTGTACTCGCTAAGCAATCCACTAAAAAGTAAAGCTTTGTCAATCACCACAAAGATGAAGATATACAACACTATCATCTGCCCCGTAGAATTATACGGTTCAGAAAGCTGGACACTTACAAAGAATGAAAGAGGAAAACTGAATGTTTTCGAAAGAAAAGCAACGAGAAAAATCTGGGGACCTGTGTTGGAGAATGGTGTGTGGCGAATTCGAAAGAACAATGAAATTTATCAGTTAATGAAGCAACTCACTATCATCCAGAAATTAAAAAGCAGGAGACTGCAATGGGCTGGACATGTGGCTAGAATGGAAAACAACAGAATCACCAAGAAAGCATTTGAAGAAATCCTCCAGGCCGACCTCGTACAAGGTGGAAAGGTGACATAAACAAGGACATGGCAGCAGTAGGAGGTTCCGCAGATCGTTGATGCAGCGCGTGGTCTACAGGGCCTGTTGTAACACCATAAATCTAATGCTCTACTGATTTATTTTGCTTTTGTTTCATTTAATGTTACGTGGTTGAGCTTCTGTAAATGTTGTTTGATTGAACCGATAACACAAAATTGTATACTCCTTTCTTTGAAAAAACTTTAATGTCATGGTTTGATTCTATGCAATGTAGTATATCTGTCATTTAAATTCTTTGTCCCAATTGGAGGGGGACAAAACTTACCGAATATATTTGGAAACTTTTTAAATAATTTTGTTTAGTACTACCTATATGTGCAAATGATATATTTTGTTTAAAATGATTGTTTGCTGTTACGTAAACTGCTGACCTTCACTCAGTGTTCTTAGTTATTTTGTGTGTAGCGCGCAAATTGTGGTTGGCCTAGGTAGAAAAGGTGAAACCAAGAGTCAGTCGGGGCCAAGCTACCAAACTGTCAACTCCCCATGTAAAAGTTGTATATTATGTTGGTTCTGAGAGAGTCTTTTCCTGGCGCTTTCCAATGCCTCAGATGGATGGATGAAGAGCTGGAACTATTCTGGAATTGGTATCTATCAACGGCACCAAGAAATGACAGAGTCCAGCAATTCTACCTGCAAATCCACCTACTAACATGCAATCGCCGCCACATTGCGCAGTCACTGTAATGGAGCAAAATATAGTAATGTACAGTGAAGGATCAGCTTATTGGATGTGTTAGTGTGCTCAAATATAAGGTAACTTATAACTGAATTTGTGTACCTACCTTGACTTTTGTTCCTTATCATAACACCTCTCACGTTCCTCTCCGTTTGAACTAAAGTGATTACCGAGTGTCCTTACTGAAAGAACATTAAAGCCCACTGTTTTACTAATTAATGTCTCTTGAACATAGTAAAAAGAAAGTTAAAGTTGATGTGGCAAGAAAGTGAACTAAAGTAATTGATGCTTGCGGAAAATAATTCTTCTCTTAAAACTGCTTATTAATATGTTGTTGCCAACTTCAAAATTAAAAGTTCTTAAGACTTAGGCTTATAAAGTTTTGTTTAGTAAATGATCACATTGCTGCTTGTTGTAAATCGCACAAGGTGAGTCAGTGTCTTACAAATATGTTAATTTTGTGTCTCACTGTAGTAAAAGTGGAAAACTGCAATAGTGGAAAGTTATATACACATGCTTGCTAAGCACTTGTTTCTTTTGGGTATTGACAGGGCATATTAATAGCGTAATAGCATCCACAGGTTATCGTTTATGCTCATGATAAGTAACAACTAACAGAAAGACCACGATTTACGGAAAACAACTTCTTTATTCAAAATTCAGTGAGAAATACATTTAACTTTCACTCTAAATAGAAAACTATTTAGTTGAGAGAGAAACTTAACTTATGACCAGTTCATAATTTTGCAGTGAACTAAATTTACAATTTTTTTTATAAGATAGGAAAATGTTTGAAAAGTAATATTGAACCTATGCCTATTTTATGATTCTACAGTCAATATTGATAGTAATATTATTGAGACTATTCAGTTTGAACAAGCCTTGAAGGCAAAACTAAATGTCGTTTTCTGTTGCCATTATGCCAATAGCCATGTTGTCTTATAACTGTTAGCATTTTTTTTAACGTGAACATATGCAGGTGCCAGAGTTCATTGCACTCACGTGTGGCAAAATAGGTTGTGTTTGTCCGTTAAAGTTACTCATATTTATATTCTTAAATGTCAATAATTCTCTTGCGTCATTAGGCTGCCAACCATTTTCCTTACTCTGTGAACAGTGTAGATAGGTAAAATATTCTTTGTTACTGTTCAAATATTTACGTAATTCTGACTTTCACTTCCGATAAACCATCCCCGTTAGGTACAACACGGTCAACATAACAAAATTTCACTCAAACGGTAACACTTCAATTGGCTCTGAGCACTATGGGACTTAACTTCTTTGGTCATCAGTCGCCTAGAACTTAGAACTACTTAAACCTAACTAACCTAAGGACATCACAGACATACATGCCCGGGGCAGGATTCGAACCTGCGACCGTAGCAGTCGCGCGGTTCCGGTCTGCGCGCCTAGAACCGCTCGGCCACCGCGGCCGGGAGAGGGTAACACTCCTCTGTTGCTTTATACTATAATTGCTCTAACAAGATAGTTCCATTTTACAAACTGCCTCCAGCTTTGAGGTTATGGTATAATAGAAGCAGACAGGAGTGTTATACGTGGCTTTTCCGTGACGTGGCTATTTGTTCTGTTGGGGCATAGTTCGTAATTAACCAAATTTGGTATTCGATTGCATAAGCTACTTAAAACCAGTTGCAGTGTTATAATGTGATCGCTGAGGAGAGAGAGAGAGAGGGAGAATTTAGTGCTCTTCGATAATTTCTCCTTTGATTCCTTTACCACTTGCTCAACGTACACATTGAGTAATATGGGAGATAGGCTACAACCCTGTCTCACTCCCTTCTCAAGTATCGCTTCCCTTTACGTATCCTTCGACTATGTAGTTATCTACTAGTGCTTAACCAATATAATGAAATAGCACACGATGAAGAACGGTGCAAATATGAACCACCGTTTATTTTTGATTTGACGTAATTGAAATTGAGATAATAACAGCTTTGTTTTCTTTTTATTGCAGGATATTCCGCTACACACGGTAAGTACGAGGAATTTCTTTTAACCTCAGTTCTTCTAGTTTTCTGCGGCAGTTCTTGCTCCTGCGTCCACGTTGCGGATGCTAGACTGAAAGGCTGCGATACAGGTAGGTGAACTGGTTAGACGCGAATGCAGTGTCACGACCAAACTATTGCTATCTGTTCGTGGATAACATGCCTGGTAAGAGACGTAAAGGAAGCAGGTAAGCAAGTGTAATACAGCAAAATTGAAAGTAAAGTGCAACAAATAAGAATAGAACAAGTAAAGCTCTATAACGGTAGACCAGAATTAGCGTTGTTCTTGCACTCGCGATATCATCCACTGTACACTGGAGATGGGCAAACTCGTTCATTCTTGGGAACCAGTTCACTGCTGATTGCTCTTTATTTGGGGAACCGTTCATTTTTACTCGTTCGCCGTTCATTGAGCTTGGTATATGTCTCTTATGAAAAATTGGAAATTAGTAGCATATGTGACTGAAGATGGAATCACTCCCCCCTGGAGTGTTCATTCATAACAGAATTCTCACACACTTGTAATGTTCGTCATTCTGCAAAAGGTCTCGTTTAGCCAACTGTTGTGTTATATGGCTGATCGCAGTGAAATAATACAGGGTGATTCAAAAAGAATACCACAACTTTAGGAATTTAAAACTCTGCAACGACAAAAGGCAGAGCTAAGCACTATCTGTCGGCGAATTAAGGGAGCTATAAAGTTTCATTTAGTTGCACATTTGTCCGCTTGAGGCGCTGTTGACTAGGCGTCAGCGTCAGTTGATGCTAAGATGGCGACCGCTCAACAGAAAGCTTTTTGTGTTATTGAGTACGGCAGAAGTGAACCGACGTCAGTTGTTCAGCGTGCATTTCGAACGAAGTATGGTGTTAAACCTCCTGATAGGTGGTGTATTAAACGTTGGTATAAACAGTTTACAGAGAATGCGTGTTTGTGCAAAGGGAAAAGTGCTGGACGGCCTTCTTCGAAGGTGCTACTGTAACTGGACTACAGTATCTGGAGATGTTAGAGAATTGGCTGTTCCCTCAGCTCCAACAAGAAGCACAACAATTCATATTTCAGCAGGATGGAACGCCACCACATTGGCACTTATCTGTCCGTAACTACCTGAACGTCAACTACCCGAGACGATGGATCGGCCCCCAGGCAGCCCGTGACAGAGCACTCCATCACTGGCCTCCGAGAAGCCCTGATCGTACCCCCTGCGATTTTTTCTTATGGGGGTATGTTAAGGATATGGTGTTTCGGCCACGTCTCCCAGCCACCATTGATGATTTGAAACGAGAAATAACAGCAGCTATCCAAACTGTTACGCCTGATATGCTACAGAGAGTGTGGAACGAGTTGGAGTATCGGGTTGATATTGCTCGAGTGTCTGGAGGGGGCCATATTGAACATCTCTGAACTTGTTTTTGAATGAAAAAAACCTTTTTAAATACTCTTTGTAATGATGTATAACAGAAGGTTATATTATGTTTCTTTCATTAAATACACATTTTTAAAGTTGTGGTATTCTTTTTGAATCACCCTGTATAAGGTGGCGCACGATAAACCCGTGCCGAATACAGACTGCTCGCCAATTACGCACGATTCGTTAACTGCTACGAGCAGAATAGATAAACATGTAATAATCAGGCAGTGAAGAAACAACAAATAATCTGATGCAGACAACAACTTCGAAACAATAGATGACGATCGGTAACCGACAATGAGCAGTCTGGTACTCGGGGACGATTTTTCGTGCGCCACCGTCTACCACTGAAATAATATTGCAGGAGTTATCATATTCTCTTCACAAAATGTGATACCAGACACTCGATTACGAAGTGCCAGCTTCATTCTGTTGTGAGTCGGTCTGCCTTCCATAACAATGAACGTGCCCCTTCTACCTTAGACCAAAAAAAGGACGGAAAATGGGCACTCGTGTGTGCCTTGCAGACTTGTTTTGCATGTGTAATAACAAAAAATCTTGCCTTTTTACAAGTATTTCTTCTGCTGTTTATCGAAATAGTGAAGTAAGCTGATACGCCGTTTTGTTACCTGAAAATATGTGTATATTACATACTGTGAGCGTGGGATTGATCTGCTATTCTGTCATTTTGCACAACGGATTAATCTGAGAGGTACCCTGTATCCTGAGGCTCCTACAAGATGCAATTTCCACCCCCACACTACTACAGAAGTCAGACAGACGCTCCTAACGTTCTAAAGAGAAATGTCTAAAAAACTTTCAGCAATAAATATCTTCTGGAGTCGTGCGCTGTAAGGAAATGACACAAAAATTCACAAAATTTCTTACCTAACTAGTGGGATACTTGGGTACTGGAGTAGTTTAGTGCTACTTAGTGAAAGAAAAACATGAAACTAACGAAATTTATTATTTATTTTGCAAAAATTCTGAGAAATCACAATGGTACTTTTAGTTATCAGTTGAACAAGTTATATCCTGGTTCTTTTCGGAATGTGAAGTTACCCCTCAAGGATAGGATTCGCTAATGAAATTTCTGTACAAAGTTTTAGATTGTCATTGACTTGGCACAATGGCTGAGAGCCACGCCTACTCAACTTGAATAATTATCTGTTAGCATCTTGCTAGGTATGGTCAAGGCTGTCATGTGTGAAATGCAGTGAATTGTACTGTTGTGGGGGAAATATGGGGCTCGCAATAGCTGTAGCGCACAATACCGTAAGCTACGGTGACTGCTGTCTGCGCCGCTCGCTGCTGACAAATGATAACTCTCGTTCTATCTGGATTGACCTTCGCCAATCAAACTCTCCCTATGCCTTGATGACGTCAAGGACTCCGAGTCTAACTATTGGCGTGCTACACCTGTCAGTTAAGCAGTCCACCGCGATGCCACTAAAAAATTTTCTCGCAGGCGTTTAACTATAACTCTGTCCGTTCACACCACACAATAAGTGAACAGTGAACAACGCTTAATCGCAAGGACTCAATATAGAGAGTCGCTCTTCGATTCACTCTCGACAGAGGTGCTCTCCCAGTGAAGTACTGAGGAGAGACTTGTTCCTCGCTCCAAGAGCGACAACGGAACAGCGCCTCTCCACGCTAGACATAAAGGGCTATATCTTACAGTCTCTTCTAGTAATCTTTCAACTCAAGGCGTCAGAAATATCGTCTGCCAATTAACATTGCTCTTCTAAAACGGGAGAATGCCGTTTCGTTTAAGGCGACCAATCTGGAAATCTGTAGAATCGGCGTTTGGCGTTGGCTGTCTCCCTGTGAAAACCTCTGAAACTGCGTGCTATGTTTGTAAAGAATGCGTAGGCTAGGTGCTCCCACACAATGTAGCGGAATTTACTTTTAAACCGAACACAAGGTCGTTCTTCATTTCCCTCAGGCGAACACTGTCCACTCCACGGGTCGCCACCGACCGACATAGATAGGCTGAACCGTCCTCTGCCGGGACCGGCATCCTGTTGTGCGGTTTCTCTCCCGAACTATAAGCTCCTGTGACCGTCGTCTCTGGAATGTGTGTGTGTACCCCAGCCTCGAGTATTTCAACCACGGTGCGCACTTGCTATTTATTAGTTATTTGCATATCGTTTACATGAATTCATACAACATTGACTTTATCTTGTCGAGTTTGGGTTTTAATCAAACGTCTTGATGTGCGGAAAATAATTGTGAGGGCGGAATATGTAAGCAGTAAAGGTCAGGAGACCACGACAACTTACAATAGCACGTAATTTTTATGCAGTTTTCGTAATTACACTACTGGCCATTAAAGTTGCTACACCAAGAAGAAATGCAGATGATAAACGGGTGTTCATTGGGCAAATATATTATACTAGAACTGACATGTGATTACATTTTCCCGCAATTTCGGTGCATAGATCCTGAGAAATCAGTACCCGGAACAACCACATCTGACCGTAATAACGGCCTTGATACTCCTGGGCATTGAGGCAAACAGAGCTCGGATGGCGTGTACAGCTTCAACACGGTACCACAGTTCATCAAGAGTAGTGACTGGCGTATTGTGACGAGCCAGTTGCTCGGCCACCATTGACCGGACGTTTTCAGTTGGTGAGAGATCTGGAGAATGTTCTGGCCAGGGCAGCAGTCGAACATTTTCTGTACCAAGAAAGGCCCGTACAGGACCTACAACATGCGGTCGTGCATTATCCTGCTGAAATATAGGGTTTCGCACGGATTGAAGGAAGGGTAGAGCCACGGGTCGTAACACATCTACTGTTCAAAGTGCCATCAATGTGAACAAGAGGTGACCAAGACGTGTAAGCAATGACACCCCATACCATCACGCCAGGTGATATACCAGTGTGGCGATGACGAATACACGCTCCCAATGTGCGTTCACTGCGATGTCGCCAGACACGGATGCGACCATCGTGATGCTTTAAACAGAACCTGGATTCATCCGACACAAAAAATGACCGTTTTGCCATTCGTGCACCCAGGTTCGTCGTCGAGTACACCATCGCAGGCGTTCCTGTCTGTGATGTAGCGTCAAGGGTAACCGCAGTCACGGTCTCCGAGCTGATAGTCCGTGCTGCTGCAAACGTTGTCGAACTGTTCGTCCAGATGGTTGTTGTCTTGTAAACGTCCCCATCTGTTGACTCAGGGATCGAGACGTGGCTGCACGATCCATTATAGCTGTGCGGATAAGATGCTGGTAATCTCGACTGCTAGTGATATGGTGCCGTTGGGATCCAGAATGGTGTTCCGTATTACCCTCCTGAACCCATTGGATCTCGAAAAGCAGCAATGTCGCGATACGATAAACCGCAATCGCGATAGGCTACAATCCGACCTTTATCAAACTCGGAAACGTGATGGTACGCATTTCTCCTCCTTACACGAGGCATCACAACAACGTTTCACCAGGCAACGCCGGTCAACTGCTATTTGTGTATGAGAAATGTGTTGGAAACTTTCCTCATGTCAGCACGTTTTAGGTGTCGCCACCGGCGCCAACCTTGTGTGAATGCTCTGAAAAGCTAAGCATTTGCATATCACAGCATCTTCTTCCTCTCGGTTAAATTCCGCGTCTGTAGCACGTCATCTTCGTAGTGTAACGTTTTTAATGGCATATAGGAAAGCAAATGACTGGTAATGGTACAGCGTACCCTCCGCCACGCACTCTACAGTGGCTTGAGGGTTATCTACGTATATATAAATGTAGAATCGTGGGGTAACTGCGGAAGTGTCAAATATGGCAACTGTATTACAAAATGCGTCCAGACAGGTTCAACGTACTGTTATGCTGTTCTTGGCTGCCAAAAATAAATAAATAAAAATTGACATCCATCGGAGATTGAAGAATGCGTATGGGGCATCCTGTTTGTGGAAAACCACCGCTGTGCAATGGTACGACAAGGGATGCCGGTGCTCCATCATAACGCACGTCCCAATATCGCAGAAGTTACTCCATCTCAAGTGGGGACACACTGGACCACCTGCCCTATACTCCCTATGCTATATTTGCGGCTGCCTACGGATACTTGATTTTACCCCTGCGTGCACCTCTCCATCCGAAGCAAATCGTCTGTCACGAATGTTATTCTTCAGGGCGCCAGGGTAGAGATCGGGACAGTATGTAGGATGTGTAAGGGCTTCCCAGTGCTGTATACTCGAAAGAACTTTGGCAACATGTGGGCATTATCCTGCAACACAGTGAAGCCCTCCTACCACATTCTCCGGTGTTCGGACTTAATGGCGAGATTGAATTTTTGCAGTACCGATGTGCGTTAATTGTGGCGCCGTGCACAAGAAAGTCAATGAACAACGAGCCCTTCCAGTCTATGAAAAGGGCCCTCGTGACCTTCGCGTAGCTGGCGTGCCTCTTGTTTCGACTGCGCTGTGGAAGTTTCGCTGGGAAGCCCTTACACATCGTCCATACAGTTCCGATTACTCCCCGTGCGATTTCCATATTTTTGGAGCCCTGAAGGCAGAAATTCGAGGCCGTCGATTTGCTCCGGGCGAGGAGGTGCCGTCCTGCATACAATAATGATTCCGCAGACAAACATTTTTCCATAAAGGCACTGACCCTGTCTCGCAGGGGAATGAATGTTTCAATAGCTACGGCGGTTACTTGTGAAATAATGTCTGCTTACTTTTTTGCATCTGTCTCACTTGCGTTTGAGTACCCCCTATGTATTACTATATCTACATCTACATCGATACTCCGTAATCCACTGTACGGTGCGTGGCGGAGGGTACCCTGTACCACCACTGGCATTTCCTTTCCTGTTCCAGTCTGAAACACAGCGAGAGAAAAACGACTGTCTATATGCCGCTGTATGACCCATTATTTCTCGTGTGTTATCTTCGTGGCCCTTACGCGCAATGTATGTTGGAGGGAGCAGAATCGTTTGACAGTCAGCTTCAAATGCAGTTTCTCTACATTCTCAATAGCTTGTCTAGAGGAAAACGTCGCCTTCCCTCGAGGGATCCCCATTTAATATATGAAGATGGTAAGTGTTCTGAAAGAACAGATACCTTTGATGACGGTACAGCTCCTCTAGAATGAAATGATAATTAAAACGAAACCCTCAGCTGCCGACAGGTGTTGGTTGATATACCTCGATGTGGACAGCTGAAAATGTGTGCCCCGACCGGGACTCGAACACGGGATCTCCTGCTTACATGGCAGACGCTCTATCCATCTGAGCAAACGAGGACACAGATGAATAGCGCGACTGCAGGGACTTATCCCTTGCACCCCTCCCATGAGACCCACATTCGCAACTGTCCACAATCTACATACGTACAGTACGTAATAGATATTTGCCCATCCACTGATTACTCGCGCCATTACACTGACAAGTTCCGTAAGAGGTCGGGAAAACCGTATGCATTCGCACATACCAAGGTCAATGGCCGGGTAGTCTCCTACTATATATATGAAGATGGCATCTGTTCTCGAAAGAACAGGTACCATTGATGACCGTGCATATAGTAAGAGACTACCCGGCAATTGACCTTGGTATGTGCGAATGCACACGGTTTTCCCGACCTCTTACGGAACTTGTCAGTGTAATGGCGCGAGTAATCAGTGGATGGGCAAATATCTATTACGTACTGTACGTATGTAGATTGTGGACAGTTGCGAATGTGGGTCTCATGGGAGGGGTGCAAGGGATAAGTCCCTGCAGTCGCGCTATTCATCTGTGTCCTCGTTGGCTCAGATGGATAGAGCGTCTGCCATGTAAGCAGGAAATCCCGTGTTCGAGACCTGGTCGAGGCACACATTTTCAGCTGTCCATATCGAGGTATGTCAACCACACCTGTCGGCAGCTGAGGGTTTCGATTTAGTTATCATTTCATCCCCAGTTAAGTTGTCGAAGCATCTCCGTAACAAAAAATGGCTCTCAGTACTCTGGGACTTAACATCTATGGTCATCAGTCCCCTAGAACTTAGAACTACTTCTACCCAACTAACCTAAGGACATCACGCACGACCACGAGATGCGGGCTCTCCGTAACACTCGCAGGTTGTTCGAATCTATCTCTAACAAATGTGGCAGGCCGGCTCTGAACTGCTTCGACGTCTTCCTTCAAGCCGACCTGGTACGGATCCCAAACGCTCGGGCAGTATTCAAGAATTGGTCGCACCGGAGTCCTATATTTGGTCTCCTTCACAGTTGAACCACTCATTCCTGAAATTCTCCCAATAAACCGAAGTAGACGATTCGCCTTCCCTACCACACTTCCCACATGGTCATTACACATATATGTTTCCACATTTAGGGCTATCTGCCATTCATCACACCAACCACAAATTTAGTGTAGTGGTCTCGTGTCTTCCCACGCTCACTCAACTTCGACACCTTACCGCACACCACGGCATCATCAGCCAAGCCAACAGATGCAGACTGCTGCCCACCGTGTCCGCCAAATCATGTACGTATACAGAGAACAACAGTTGTGCTGTCACACTTCCATGGTGCACTCCTGACGATACCCTTGTCAAAACACTCGCGGTCGAGGACAACATACTGGGTTCTGTTATTTAAGAAGTCTTCGTGCCACTCAAATACGTGTGAACTTATTCCATATGCTCGTAGCTTTGTTAACAGGCTGCAATGGCGAACCACGTCCAATTCTTTCTGTTACTTTAGAAATACGGAACCTGCCTGTCGCCCTTTATTCGCAGTGTGCAGCATATCACGCGAGGAAAGGGCAAGCTGCCTTCTGAAATCAAGTTGATTCGTGGACATAAGTTTCTCAGTCTCAGGAAAATTTGTTGTATTGGAAATGCGAATATGTTCAAGAATTCTGCAGCAAGCGGAAGTTAGGGATGTTGGTCTGAAATCGCGCAACCAAATACTAATGGCTTCCAGGGGCAACAAAAATTTGATATTCCATAGGTCATAGAAACAGATTGGAAAATCTGTCTGACAGAATCTACGCATTGGATACGTTTGACACAGTAAGGCAAATGTTTCACCGCTTGTGTGCCTTGAGTCGGCGCAACACCAGGTGAGCAAATTGGCCAGAATATACTCACCCGTAATGGCACCACTTAGCTATTTCCAACCAGCGTGACACAATTTCGTACCTGTGCGTTAAGTTGTTTTTCTCGCTCAGACCCTCACAAAATGCTCAAAGGAACAAAAAATTCACTTACCACATTGTAATGCTACTGCGTTGGTCGCGACATTTTAATTGATTACTTACTGTACTTCCACCTCATTTTACATGCAACTTGTATGGCTCAAATGGCTCTGAGCACTATGGGACTTAACATCTGAGGTCATCAGTCGCCTAGAACTTAGAACTAATAAAACCTAACTAACCTAAGGACATCACACACGTCCATGCCCGAGGCAGGATTCGAACCTGCGACCGTAGCGGTCGCTCGGTTCCAGACTGTAGCGCCTAGAACCGTACGGCCACTCCGGCCGGCACAGCTTGTACATGTGGAGTCCTGCCCACTCGTCACTTATAGGGTGCCTAAAGGATGCTGCTGTCTCTGGTAGCTATGCAACAATTCAAGCGAATCACATTAATGGTTTTTATTATAATAAAGTAGATTGACAATACTTAAATTTGGATTTAGAACAATGTGTTGGAAGCAATGGGCGACATGCAAATACACTCCTGGAAATGGAAAAAAGAACACATTGACACCGGTGTGTCAGACCCACCATACTTGCTCCGGACACTGCGAGAGGGCTGTACAAGCAATGATCACACGCACGGCACAGCGGACACACCAGGAACCGCGGTGTTGGCCGTCGAATGGCGCTAGCTGCGCAGCATTTGTGCACCGCCGCCGTCAGTGTCAGCCAGTTTGCCGTGGCATACGGAGCTCCATCGCAGTCTTTAACACTGGTAGCATGCCGCGACAGCGTGGACGTGAACCGTATGTGCAGTTGACGGACTTTGAGCGAGGGCGTATAGTGGGCATGCGGGAGGCCGGGTGGACGTACCGCCGAATTGCTCAACACGTGGGGCGTGAGGTCTCCACAGTACATCGATGTTGTCGCCAGTGGTCGGCGGAAGGTGCACGTGCCCGTCGGCCTGGGACCGGACTGCAGCGACGCACGGATGCACGCCAAGACCGTAGGATCCTACGCAGTGCCGTAGGGGACCGCACCGCCACTTCCCAGCAAATTAGGGACACTGTTGCTCCTGGGGTATCGGCGAGGACCATTCGCAACCGTCTCCATGAAGCTGGGCTACGGTCCCGCACACCGTTAGGCCGTCTTCCGCTCACGCCCCAACATCGTGCAGCCCGCCTCCAGTGGTGTCGCGACAGGCGTGAATGGAGGGACGAATGGAGACGTGTCGTCTTCAGCGATGAGAGTCGCTTCTGCCTTGGTGCCAATGATGGTCGTATGCGTGTTTGGCGCCGTGCAGGTGAGCGCCACAATCAGGACTGCATACGACCGAGGCACACAGGGCCAACACCCGGCATCATGGTGTGGGGAGCGATCTCCTACACTGGCCGTACACCTCTGGTGATCGTCGAGGGGACACTGAATAGTGCACGGTACATCCAAACCGTCATCGAACCCATCGTTCTACCATTCCTAGACCGGCAAGGGAACTTGCTGTTCCAAACAGGACAATGCACGTGCGCATGTATCCCGTGCCACCCAACGTGCTCTAGAAGGTGTAAGTCAACTACCGTGGCCAGCAAGATCTCCGGATCTGTCCCCCATTGAGCATGTTTGGGACTGGATGAAGCGTCGTCTCACGCGGTCTGCACGTCCAGCACGAACGCTGGTCCAACTGAGGCGCCAGGTGGAAATGTCATGGCAAGCCGTTCCACAGGACTACATCCAGCATCTCTACGATCGTCTCCATGGGAGAATAGCAGCCTGCATTGCTGCGAAAGGTGGATATACACTGTACTAGTGCCGACATTGTGCATGCTCTGTTGCCTGTGCCTATGTGCCTGTGGTTCTGTCAGTGTGATCATGTGATGTATCTGACCCCAGGAATGTGTCAATAAAGTTTCCCCTTCCTGGGACAATGAATTCACGGTGTTCTTATTTCAATTTCCAGGAGTGTAGTAAGTGTCTCTCTCTGTATACTATGTCCATGTAAGCAGTGGATATGGATCGCTAATAACTGTACTGCCAGTGCCGGTCTACTTCTGTGCGGCCGACGCTGGTAGGAGCGCCGCATATATCCTCTTCTCGTAGAGGCCACTTCTGTCGTGGTGCGGTCCTAGTAGCGAGCTATTGACTGGGTGCCTATTCTGTATCTTTTCGCCGTTGTGCCGTTCGTTTCGGTACTCAAGGGCACCGAACGGTCTGGTACTCGAATCAGAGTCCCTGCACTATTCGGTATGCATTTCGGTAGCGGTACCGTTCGGGTGTAGAGAACCGAAGCGCCGTTGTCGTTCCGCGTCGCGCAAGCCAATCAGAAGCAAGCGGCCGCAGGTCCGCGCATGCGCACTGAAGCGCACACAGCGGGTAGCAGACGAGACAGGGGCGCTGTTCTTCCAAGTACCGAAAACTGCGTCTACGTCGCCATAAAGCGTGACGCCGCACTCCATCCAGCTGACGTGCCCGCCTTCATCGCCCTTGCCTCCTCCTCAACAGTATCAGACGCAGTACGTCCATGATTCTCAGTTGAAATGCATAGAAATTTTTACAGTTTCTGTGCATCCATGCATAATAAGGATAGCGCATTTGACTGTAACAGCAGACTGTCGTAAATACTGCATTATCTCATCCTATTCTCTCATTCACACTGAAATCGTGTTTTGGATTTTACGTTTCGGAAAAGGACTTAGGAATAGTGTATAGTACCACATCCACCTAACACATCTATAAAAACGCCGGAAAAAAATTGATTCTGAAAGTGTCAAAGAATGAGAAGGTGAACAGAATGTGGTTATAACAGGCTCCTAGAAATACAAATGATTAAGTAGCACATTTCCCTATATGATGCGTCAACGATTTCAGTCTTAAAAACAAAATTGAAAAAAGAAATGCATTTTTCGAGAGTTCCTGCAGTTCGTCGAAGTTTATAACATGCATCTTATGAATGAAAATGTTTCGTATATGCTGCTACAGTCTAAAAATATGACGGAGCGAGGTGGCGCAGTGTTTAGACACTGGACTCGCATTCGGGAGGACGACGGTTCAGTCCCGCGTCCGGCCATCCTGATTTAGGTTTTCCGTGATTTCCCTAAATCGCTCCAGGCAAATGCCGGGATGGTTCCTTTGAAAGGGCACGGCCGACTTCCTTCAGTGAAACACTGATGGGATGTTAGGCTAGGGAGGTACATTTGGTTGGTTAGTTGGCGGAGAAGACCAAACAGCGAGGTTCAAATGGCTCTAAGCACTATGGGACATAACTTCTGAGGTCATCAGTCCCCTAGAACTTAGAACTACTTAAACCTAACTAAAGACCGAGCGAGGTGATGCAGTGCCTACCACACTGGCCCCGCATTCGGGAGGACGACGGTTCAATCCCGCGTCCGGCTATCCTGATTTAGGTTTCCCGTGATTTCCCTAAATCGCTCCAGGAAAATGCCGGGATGGTTCCTTTGAAAGGGCACGGCCGACTTCCTTCAGTGAAACACTGATGGGATGTTAGGCTAGGGAGGTAGATTTGGTTGGTTAGTTGGCGGAGAAGACCAAACAGCGAGGTTCAAATGGCTCTAAGCACTATGGGACATAACTTCTGAGGTCATCAGTCCCCTAGAACTTACAACTACTTGAACCTAAGTAACCTAAGGAAAGACCGAGCGAGGTGATGCAGTGCCTACCACACTGGCCCCGCATTCGGGAGGACGACGGTTCAATCCCGCGTCCGGCTATCCTGATTTAGGTTTTCCGTGATTTCCCTAAATCGCTCCAGGCAAATGCCGGGATGGTTCCTTCCAAAGGGCAGGGCCGACTTCCTTCCCTAATCCGAAGAGACCGATGACCTAGCTGTCTGGTCTCCTTCCCCAAACAACCCAACCCAACCATCTAAAAGTATTACGGCTTTCGGCGCAGGAAGATAGTGAGTGGCTGGAGTGACGCGCTGAGTGACGGTCGCCTCGTTTAGTCAACGTTCACGTAACGCCCGGTTGCCAAGCAGTGTTGGCTTGGGCCCGGATCGGCACGCATCGCGATGCGTCTCGGTGCGTGCGCGGTGCGTCGCCCCCTCCCACGCACCTGGCACGTTCCCTCACGCAGTGGCCTGTCCGCCTGCCTAACTGTATGAACCGACATGCACCGTGTGACGTCAGCTGCGTTCCCACACGCACTGCTCTGGATTCTCTGGCGCCGTTCGCTCGCGCGGTCTGATGCGCGACGTGGCTTCCAAAAGTTGCCTGATTTCCAATTTTGCTCGTGAATGTTTACGGGCACTGTTAGTGTAGCCGCATACATCAATGTAGGGAGAGGGAGAGAACGAGAGAGAGAGAGAGTGAGAGAGAGAGAGAGAGAGAGAGAGAACGAGAGAGAGAGAGAGAGAGAGAGAGAACGAGAGAGAGAGAGAGAGAGAGAGACAGAGAGAGAGGCTACTGGTGATTTCGGCGTTGATTGGCGGAGAACTTAGAACGCCACTCTTTTGCCCGTCTTGTATTTACTGTTGCTCAAGTGTAGCGACGCCTCAACGGTTTTTAACGCACCCCGATAAGTGCACCGTGGTATAATTATTATATCTGTAGGCAGAAATACAGTACGAACTTGGAGCATGCTGGTTTTTACGTGGGACATATTACGTAAAAGTTCTGTTATTCGCACGGAAGTTGTAAATTTTGGTACGATAAATGGTCGGAAGTGATAAGGATTTTAATCTGCTATTGTTTCCTTTAATACTGATGTTGCTGTTCGTTTTTAGAGATTTTTTTACGTGCCTAGAAACCAGATGGCAGTTGTAAGAGTCGAAGGACATGAAAGGGAAACAGTGGTTGGCAAGGGAGTAAGACAGGGTTGTAGCCTCTCCCCGATGTTATTCTATCTGTATATTGACCAAGCAGTGAAGGAAACAAAAGAAAAATTCGGAGTAGGTATTAAAGTCCATGGAGAAGAAATAAAAACTTTGAGGTTCGCCGATGACATTGTAATTCTGTCAGAGACAGCAAAGGACTTGGAAGAGCAGTTGAATGAAATGGACAGTGTCTTGGAAGGAGGATATAAGATGAACATCAAAAAAAGCAAAACGAGGATGTAGTCGAATTAAGTCGGGTGATGCTGATGGAATAAGATTAGGAAATGAGACACTTAAAGTAGTATACGAGTTTTGCTATTTGGGGAGCAAAATAACTGATGATGGTCGAAGTAGAGAGGATATAAAATGTAGACTGCCAATGGCAAGGAAAGCGTTTCTGAAGAATAGAAATTTGTTAACATCGAGTATAGATTTAAGTGTCAGGAAGTCATTTCCGAAAGTATTTGTATGGAGTGTAGCCACGTATGGAAGTGAAACATGGGCGATAAATAGTTTGGACAAGAAGAGAATAGAAGCTTTCGATACGTGGCGCTACAGAAGAATGCTGAAGATTAGATGGGTAGATCACATAACTAATGAGGAAGTATTGAATAGGATTGGAGAGAAGAGACGTTTGTGGCACAACTTGACAAGAAGAAGGGATCGGTTGGTAGGACATGTTCTGAGGCACCAAGGGATCACCAATTTAGTGTTGGAGGACAGCGTGGAGGGTAAAAATCGTAGAGGGAGAACACGAGATGAACAGACTAAGGAGATTCAGAAGGATGTAGGTTGCAGTAGGTACTGGGAGATGAAGAAGCTTGCACAGGATAGAGTAGAATGGAGAGAGAGCTGCATCAAACCAGTATCTGGACTGAAGACCACACCAACCAACCAACGTGGCACTCAACTTTTTACTACGTGCCGTAGCTGGTGCTGTTTTGTTTTACTGTTCATTGGTTTTAAGAGGCTTGACAGTGTTTGGTAATTTGAAAACTAATAATTTTATCGTAGAGTTGCATGGTTTCACACTTAATGGTATTTGCGTGTCGACTTGGGATCCAGTTTTGTAATGCAGGCTGTATTTGGCGATGCTGTATATTACAGGTCAGTAATTTTACGTATTGGACTGTTTTTTCGTAAAGGTCTCCTATTGTTTTCTGCGCTGTTTCACAGTTAATGAGTTTTACTTGCGAGCATGGCATACAATTTCGTAATACGCTGTGTATTACTAGTTGGTGATTTAAAGTATTTCACTGTCTTTGGTAAAAGATTTAAAAAGTTCTCCTATTGCTTTGTAATATGGTTGTTGGTGTTCACCTTTATGATTTTTACGTGCCAACATGGCATTCTGTTTTGTAATGCGCGTTCTATATTGGTCTGCTGTGTGTTACTGGTCAGTGTTTTTACGTACTTGACTCTTTTTGGCCGGCCGGGGTGGCCGAGCGGTTCTAGGCGCGTCAGTCTGGAACCGCGCTATCGCTACGGTCGCAGGTTCGAATCCTGCCTCGGGCATGGATGTGTGTGATGTCCTTAGGTTAGTTAGGTTTAAGTAGTTCTAAGTTCTAGTGGACTGATGACCTCAGAAGTTAAGTCCCATAGTGCTCAGAGCCATTTGAACCATCTTGAATCTTTTTGGTAAATATCTAAAAACAGTACTAATTTTATTGTAAGATCGTATTCTTGATAGTTGGAGAACATCTAATAAATAAGGTTTCCTATATTCTGATAGGGCGCCCCTTCCCGAGGTTTTGTTGCGACAGAGCTAGGACTACACTGCCAGTAACCTGTATGTACTGTGAATGTACATTACACATCTTGTTGACATCTTCGGAAATGCCGTTTTCGACATTGTTATTTAACTTTTAAATGATATGTTCTGTATCTTTGGCATGTGCTTAAGAATTTGGTAATAACTGTATTGAGCTTGAGTGTAAATTTGGTTTACTGCCCTTTAGGTTGATTCGAAAATGGCTCGCGGCCCGAAACTAGTAATCGAATGAAAAATAAAATATTTGCAACGTGGACTGGTCTCTCGTTCTATTGAGAAATACAGTAGGTCTCGGCACACTTTAGCATTCTCTTTCTCGCTTCATTTTACGCAATCTGACACTGGCAAAACAACCGTGTTGTGAGTAGAAGGTGCCGCAGAAATTGTCGAATTAGATTTGCAGACCAATTTTTACAGACTAAATGTTGATTGATGGCAATTTAATATGATGAAAGTAGTTCACGTCTGTAGTATTTCCGATAAATGAAAACAGACGCAAACAATGTAGAGTTGAAGTTAACGACGAAGGAGGGAATCGTAAAGACGGTGTCTCTGATACAAATACACTCCTGGAAATGGAAAAAAGAACACATTGACACCGGTGTGTCAGACCCACCATACTTGCTCCGGACACTGCGAGAGGGCTGTACAAGCAATGATCACACGCACGGCACAGCGGACACACCAGGAACCGCGGTGTTGGCCGTCGAATGGCGCTAGCTGCGCAGCATTTGTGCATCACCGCCGTCAGTGTCAGCCAGTTTGCCGTGGCATACGGAGCTCCATCGCAGTCTTTAACACTGGTAGCATGCCGCGACAGCGTGGACGTCAACCGTATGTGCAGTTGACGGACTTTGAGCGAGGGCGTATAGTGGGCATGCGGGAGGCCGGGTGGACGTACCGCCGAATTGCTCAACACGTGGGGCGTGAGGTCTCCACAGTACATCCATGTTGTCGCCAGTGGTCGGCGGAAGGTGCACGTGCCCGTCGACCTGGGACCGGACCGCAGCGACGCACAGATGCACGCCAAGACCGTAGGATCCTACGCAGTACCGTAGGAGACCGCACCGCCACTTCCCAGCAAATTAGGGACACTGTTGCTCCTGGGGTATCGGCGAGGACCATTCGCAACCGTCTCCATGAAGCTGGGCTACGGTCCCGCACACCGTTAGGCCGTCTTCCGCTCACGCCCCAACATCGTGCAGCCCGCCTTCAGTGGTGTCGCGACAGGCGTGAATGGAGGGACGAATGGAGACGTGTCGTCTTCAGCGATGAGAGTCGCTTCTGCCTGGGTGCCAATGATGGTCGTATGCGTGTTTGGCGCCGTGCAGGTGAGCGCCACAATCAGGACTGCATACGACCGAGGCACACAGGGCCAACACCCGGCATCGTGGTGTGGGGAGCGATCTCCTACACTGGCCGTACACCTCTGGTGATCGTCGAGGGGACACTGAATAGTGCACGGTACATCAAAACCGTCATCGAACCCATCGTTCTACCATTCCTAGACCGGCAAGGGAACTTGCTGTTCCAACAGGACAATGCACGTCCGCATGTATCCCGTGCCACCCAACGTGCTCTAGAAGGTGTAAGTCAACTACGCTGGCCAGCAAGATCTCCGGATCTGTCCCCCATTGAGCATGTTTGGGACTGGATAAAGCGTCGTCTCACGCGGTCTGCACGTCCAGCACGAACGCTGGTCCAACTGAGGCGCCAGGTGGAAATGGCATGGCAAGCCGTTCCACAGGACTACATCCAGGCATCTCTACGATCGTCTCCATGGGAGAATAGCAGCCTGCATTGCTGCGAAAGGTGGATATACACTGTACTAGTGCCGACATTGTGCATGCTCTGTTGCCTGTGTCTATGTGCCTGTGGTTCTGTCAGTGTGATCATGTGATGTATCTGACCCCAGGAATGTGTCAATAAAGTTTCGCCTTCCTGGGACAATGAATTCATGGTGTTCTTATTTCAATTTCCAGGAGTGTAGATGCAGGTGATCAGACAGGATGCTTACGCACGTGTCACCTGTCAGAGTCGTATCTAGACGTACCAGGGGTCCCACATCACTCCAAGTGAACGCGCCCCACACCTTTACAGAGGCTCCACCAGCTTGAACAGTCCCCTACTAACATGCAGGGTCCGTGGATCCCTGAGGTTGTCTCTGTACAAGTCCATCGTATTCAACACTTCCTCATTAGTTATGTGATCTACCCATCTAATCTTCAGCATTCTTCTGTAGCACCACATTTCGAAAGCTTCTATTCTCGTCTTGTACAAACTATTTATCGTCCATGTTTCACTTCCATACATGGCTACACTGCATACAAAAACTTTCAGAAAAGACTTCCTGACACTTAGATCTATACTCGATGTTAACAAATTTCTCTTCTGCAGAAACGCTTTTTTTTGCCATTGCCAGTCTACATCTGACATCCTGTCTACTTCGACCATCATCAGTTATTTTGCTCCCCAAATAGCAAAACTCGTATACTACTTTAAGTGTCTCATTTCCTGGTCTAATTCACTCAGCATCACCCGACTTAATTCGACTACAATCCGTTATCGTTGTTTTGCTTTAGTTGATGTTCATCTTATATCCTCCTTTCAAGACACTGTCCATTCCATTCAACTGCTCTTTCAAGTCCATTGCTGTCTCTGACAGAATTACAATGTCATCGGCGAACGTCAAAGTTTTTATTTCTTCTCCATGGATTTTAATACCTACTCCGAATTTTTCTTTTGTTTCCTTCACTGCTTGGTCAATATACAGATAGAATAACATCGGGGAGAGCCTGCAACCCTGTCTTACTCCCTTGCCAACCACTGCTTCCCTTTCATGTCCCTCGACTCTTATAACTGCCATCTGGTTTCTGTACAAATTGTAAATAGTCTTTCCCTCCCTGTATTTTACCCCTGCCACCGTTATAATTTGAAAGAGAGTATTCCAGTCAACATTTTCAACTGCTTTCTCTAAGTCTACAAATGCTAGAAACGTAGGTTTGCCTTTCCTTAATCTTTCTTCTAACATAAGTCGTAAGGTCAGTATTGCTTCACGTGTTCCAGTATTTCTACGGAATCCAAACTGATCCTCCCCGAGGTCGGCTTCTACTAGTTCTTCCATTCGTCTGTAAAGAATTCGCGTTAGTATTTTGCAGCTGTGGCTTATTAAACCGATTGTTCCTCACATCTGTCAACACCTGCTTTCTTTGGGATTGGAATTATAATATTCTGCTTGAAGTCTTAGGGTATTTCGCCTGTTTCATGCATCTTGCTCACCAGATGGTAGAGTTTTGTCAGGACTGGCTCTCCCAAGGCCGTCAGTAGTTCCAATGGAATGTTGTCTACTCCGGGGGCCTTGTTTCGACTCAGGTCTTTCAGTGCTCTGTCAAACTCTTCACGCAGTATCGTATCACCCATTTCATCTTCATCTACATCCTCTTCCATTTCCATAATATTGTCCTCAAGTACGTTGCCCTTGTATAGACCCTCTATATACTCCTTCCACCTTTCTGCTTTCCCTTCCTTGCTTAGAACTGGGTTTCCATCTGAGCTCTTGATGTTCATACAAATGGTTCTCTCATCTCCAAAGGTCTCTTTAATTTTCCTGTAGGCAGTATCTATCTTACCCGTAGTGACATAAGCTTCTACATCCTTACATTTGTCCTCTAGCCATCCCTGCTTAGCCATTAAGCACTTCCTATCAATCTCATTTTTGAGACGTTTGTATTCATTTTTGCCTGCTTCATTTATTGCAGTTTTATATTTTCTCCTTTCTTCAATTAAATGCAATATTCAATATTTCTTCTGTCACCCAAGGATTTCTACTAGCCCTCATCTTTTTACCTACTTGATCCTCTAATAGTAACTCATTGAATTACAGGCCCATATCACTGACCTCAATTTACAGTAGGATTTTGGAGCATATCCTGCAGTCTAACATTATGAATCGCCTTGAGAAAATGACTTATTGATACATAACCAACACGGGTTCTGGAAATATCGTTCTTGTGCAACACAGCTAGCTCTTTATTCCCACGAAGTAATCAGTGCTGTCGACAAGGGGTTTCAGATCGATTCCATATTCCTACATTTCCAGAAGGCTTTCGATACCGTTCCTCACAAGTGACTATTAATCAAATTGCATGCATATGCAGTATCGCCTCACGTGTGTGGCTGAATTCTTGATTTCCTCTCTGAGGTGTCACAGTTCGTAGTGATAGACGGTATATCATCGAGTAGAAAAGAAGTAATATCTGACGTTCCGCAGGGTAGTGTAATAGGCCCTCTGCTTTTCCTGATTTACATAAATGATCTGGGTGATAATCTGGGCAGCCCCCTCAGATTGTCTGCAGACGACACTGTAGTTTATCGTCTAGTAAAGTCATCAGACGATCAATTCCAATTACAAAATGATCTGGAGAGACTTTCTGTATGCTGCGAAAAGTGGCAATTAGCACTAAACAAAGAGAAGTGCGAGGTCATCCACATGGGAGTTAAAAGACATCCGATAAATTTTGGGTATACGATAATCTGCACAAATCTAATGGCTGTCAATTTGACTATACACCTATCAATTACAATTGTGAGCGATTGGAAAGACCACATAGATATTATTGTGGGGAAGGCGAAACAAAGACTGCGCTTTGTTGGCAGAACAGTTAGAAGATGCGATAAAGCCACTAAAGAGAGAGCCTACATTACACTTGTCCGTCCTCTGCTGGAATATTGATGCGCGGTGTGGGATCCTTACCAGGTAGGATTGACGGAGGATATCGAAGAAGTGCAAAGAAAGGCAGCTCGTTTCGTGTTATCGCGCAATAGGGGTGAGCGTGACACTATATGATATGCGAGTTGGGGTGACAGTCACTGGAACAAAGGCGGCCTTCTTTGCGGCGAGATCTATTTTCGAAATGTGACTCACCAGGTTTCTCTTCCGAGTGCGAAAGTATTTTTGTTGACACCCACCTACGTAGGGAGAAATGATCATCATAATAAAGTAAGCCGCGCGGGATTAGCCGAGCGGACTGGGGCGCTTTAGTCATGGACTGTGCGGCTGTTCCCGGCGGAGGTTCGAGTCCTTCCTCGGGCATGGCTGTGTGTGTTTGTCCTTAGGATAATTTAGGTTAAGTAGTGTGCAAGCTTAGGGACTGATGACCTTAGCAGTTAAGTCCGATAAGATTTGAACATTTGAATCAGAGCTCGAACGGAAGGATTTAGGTGTTCCCTCTTCCCATGCGCCATTCGAAAATGGAATGGTAGAGAAAAGGTATGAAAATAGTTCAATGGACTCTCTGCTGGCACGTAAGTGTGAATTGCAGAGTAACCATATATATGTGTTTACATTTTCACAAAATTTGGGTGCATAGATCCTGAGAAATCAGTACCCAGAAAAACCACCTCTGGCCGTAATAACGGCCTTCAGACGCCTGGGCATTGAGTCAAACAGAGGACGGATGATGTGTACAGGTACAGCTGCCCGTGCAGCTTCTACACGATACCACAGTTGATCAAGAGTAGTGACTGGCGTATTGTGACGAGCCAGTTGCTCGGCCACCATTGACCAGACGTTTTCAGTTGGTGAAACATTTGGAGAATGTGCTGATCAGGGCAGCAGTCGAACATTTTCTGTATCCAGAAAGGCCCGTACAGGGCCTGCAACAAGGAGTCGTGAATTATCCTGCTGCGATGTAAGGTTTCGCAGGGATCGAATGAAGGGTAGAGCCACGGGCCGTAACACATCTGAAATGTAACGTCCACTGTTCAAAGTGCCGTCAATGCGAACAAGAGGTGACCGAGAGGTGTAACCAATGGCACCCCATACCATCACACGCCAGTATGGCGATGACGAATACACGCTTCCAATGTGCGTTCACCGCGATGTCGCCAAACACGGATGCGACCATGGTGATGCTGTAAACAGATCCTGGATCATGTGAAAAAATGACGTTTTGCCATTCGTGCACCCAGGTTCCTCGTCGAGTACACCTTCGCAGGCGCTGCTGTGTGTGATGCAGCGTCGAGGGTAACCACAGCCACGGTCTCCGAGGTGATACTCCGTGCTGCTGCAAACGCCGTCCATCTGTTCGTGCAGATGGTTGTTGTCTTCCAAACGTCCCCATCTGTTGACTCGGGGATCGAGACGTGGCTGCACGATCCGTTACAGCCGTGCGGATAAGATGCCTGTCATTTCGACTGCTAGTGATACGAGGCCGTCGGGATCCAGCACGGCGTTCCGTATTACCCTCCTGAACCCACCGATTCCATATTCTGCTAACAGTCATTGGATCTCGACCAACGCGAGCAGCAATGTCGCGATACGATAAACCGGAATCGCTATAGCCTACAATCCGACCTTTATCAAAGTCGGAAACGTGATGGTACGCATTTCTCCTCCTTACACGAGGCATCACAACAACGTTTCACCAGGCAACGCCCGTCAATTGCTGTTTGTGTATGAGAAATCGGTTGGAAACTTTCCTCATGTGAGCACGTTGTAGGTGTCGCCACCGGCGCCAACCTCGTCTGAATGCTCTGAAAAGCTAATCATTTGCATATTACAGCATCTTCTTCCTGTCGGTTAAATTTCGCGTCTGTAGCACGTCATCTTCGTGGTGTAGCAATTTTAATGGCCAGTAGTGTACATTAGAATACCTTACAGTTACATATACCGTAACTTAGTAATAAGATACCTGATACATATACCGTAACTTATTAACAAGATATCTGATACATAAGTGGGATCTGATTCCAAGAGCTAACACCAGTGTATGTGTTCTACGGCTCCTGGTCAGTCATCGCGTTTGTGTTTGCTTACATCACGTTTATTTTTATGGTGAACGGAGTATTCAGTAACGCACGGTCTCTACATTTACATCTACATCTACACTGCGCAAGCCACCCAACTGTGTTTGGCGGAGGGTACTTTACGTTCCACTGTCATTACTTCCCTTTCCTGTTCCAGTCTCGTATCGTTCGCGAAATGAACGACTGCCGGAAAGCCTCCGTGCGCGCTCCAATCTCTCTAATTTTACATTCATGATCTCCTCAAGAGGTATAAGTAGGGGGAAGCAATATATTCGATACCTCATCCAGAAACACACCCTCTCGAACTGCCATTCGAGTTTGCTAAACATCTCCGTAACGGTTACCAAATAACCCTGTGACGAAATGCGCCGCTCTTCTTTGGATCTTCTCTATCTCCTTCGTCAACCCGATCTGGTACGTATCCCACGCTGACGAGCAATATCCAAGTATAGGTCGAACGAGTGTTTTGTAAGCCACCTCCTTTGTTGACGGACTACATTTTCTAAGGACTCTCCCAGTGAAACTAAACCTGGCACCTGCCTTACCAACAATTAATTTTATATGATCATTCCACTTCAAATCGTTCCGCACACATACTCCCAGATATTTTACTGCAGTAACTGCTACCAGTGTTTTTTCCGCTATCATATAATCATACAATAAAGGCTGCTTCTTTCTATGTATTCGCAATACATTACATTTGTCTGTGTTAAGGGTTAGTTGCCACTCCCTGCACCAAGTGCCTATCCGCTGCAGATCTTCCTGCATTTCGCTTCAATTTTCTAATGCTGCAGCTTCTCTGTATACTACAGCATCATCCGCGAAAAGCCGCTCGGAACGTCCAACACTATCTACTAGGTCATTTATATATATTGTGAAAAGCAATGGTCCCATAACACTCCCCTGTGGCACACCAGAGTTTACTTTAACGTCTGTAGACGTCTCTCCCTTGATAACAACACGCTGTGTTCTGTTTGCTAAAAACTCTTCAATCCAGCCACACAGCTGGTCTGATATTCCGTAGGCTCTTACTTTGTTTATCAAGCGACAGTGCGGAACTGTATCGAACGCCTTCCGGAAGTCTAGGAAATTAACATCTACCTGGGAGCCTGTATCCAATATTTTCTCACACGATCGCTGTTTTCGGAATCCATGTTGATTCCTACAGAGTAGATTCTGGGTTTCCAAAAACGTGATACGCGAGCAAAAAACATGTTCTAAAATTCTACAACAGATGGACGTCAGAGATATAGGTCTATAGTTTTGCGCATGTGCTCGACAACCCTTCTTGAAGACTGGAACAACCTGTGCTCTTTTACAATCATTTGGAACCTTCCGTTCCTCTAGAGACTTGCGGTACACGGCTGTTATAAGGGGGGCAAGTTCTTTCACGTACTCTGTGTAGAATCGAACTGGTATCCCGTCAGGTGCAATGCACTTTCCTCTGTTGAGTGATTCCAGTTGTTTTTTTATTCCTTGGACACTTATTTCGATGTCAGCGATTTTTTCGTCTGTACGAGGATTTAGAGAAGTTAACTTGGCACCCACCTACGTAGGAACAAATGATTATCATAATAAAATAAGAGAAATCAGCTCGGACGGAAAGATTTAGTGGTTCCTTTTTCCCTCGCGCCATTCTAAAGTGGAATGGTAGAGAAGTAGTATGAAGGTAGTTCGATGGACCCTCTGCCAGGCACTTAAGTGTGAATTGCAGACTAACCATGTAGATGCAGATCAACTAGGGGTTCTCTGAAGCAAAATTTCGTCGTCACCGGACGGAGAGGCGGGTGTCCATTTCTTGCGTCAGCGCACGCATCATCTTTTTGCCGCGATTTCGGATGTTACACCGGATACAGCGGTGGGGTTCATTTCTCTCCGCGCTGTGTGAGAAAGAAGGGCGCCGCTTTTTGTGGCGGCTGGCAGCGCGTGTGTGCGTGAAGCCCGGCCTGCCGGGCCCGGGGGCGGCGCGTATACCGCGTCGCCTGCGTGCGTTCGTGCGTAACGAGGCCCTTCCTGATTGCGGCTGCCAGCCTGTGGCTCGCAGCTCCACACGGATACCATTCGTCAGCCCAATTACCGTCAACGTAGTCACTGTAATCTTAGTGCGGTCTCAAACGATCCTAGTGAAACGACCCACTATCTTGAACTTTCCATTTAATCGCCAACTCGTAGCCAACTGACCAGGGGAAGGCTTCAGAGACGGCCGACCGATTCGGCTCAGATTTGGTAGGTCGCTTGTGTACAACCTAAAACGAGAGAATCTAAGATATTTTGGGTCAACACCCTCACGTTTTTGATAAAATCGCCCCTGATGGTTATGACAGGCGATCGACTCAAAGTTGGCGGGATCGACAGATAATAATTGTAAATAGAGCATTGTTCATCACCAGGTATGGATCATCACCTTTGAAGCTCTCGCTGTATGATGGTGCAACATGTAATGTGTGGTTTTTATGAGCAATAAAAAGGGCGCAATTGGTGTTTATGTTGATCTCTGTTTCAATTTTCTGTACAGGTTCCGCAACTCTTGGAACCGAGGTGATGCATAACTTTGTTTATGTTTGTGTTTCCAACTGACACGCCAGACTTGTCCACAAGGGACTAAATGGAAGCCTTAAACCCGCTTTGTGATTTTACACAGGACTAAAATTTTCTCGGGTTCTCCCATCGTTCCCGTCATATTCCTGAAGACTAACCATTTCTCCTGGGACACAATGTATAATTAGTGTCATTATTTGGCAACTATGATTCATTAAAATGATGGCTCGGTAATATACACACTTGTGAGCCCCTTCCTTCTTTGGAATTCGAATTGTTAAGTCCTTCTTGGCCTGTCTCACACATCTTGCACACCGGGTGGAATAGTTTTTTTTTTCATGGCTGGTTCTCCCAAGCTTCTAGATAATTGTGAAGAATTGCTTTCTACTCACAAGGGGAAGGCCTCAGAGACGCTCAACCGATTCGACTCAGATTTGGTAGGTCGCTTGTGTACAACCTAAAACTAGAGAATCTGAGATATTTTGGGTCAACACCCCCACGTTTTTGAGAAAATGACCGCTAAAGGTTATGACAGGCGATCGGCTCAAAGTTGGCGGGATCGATATATAATTGTAAATACAGCATTTTTCATCATAAGGTATGGGGTCCGAAGACGCATACTTTTCCAGAAATCGAGGTAAGAAACTTTAATTTTATTTTATTAGTTTTGTTTATTAATAGAAACTGGTATGTAGGCATGCTATTCCTATTTTGAGTTAAACGTTTTTCCTGTCTACTCCATTGTTATATATGTACTATTCAATTTTTTACTTTTTCATTACATTACCACGACACTGTCAAAGATGTTACTTGCTGTATGTTTCCACTTCAAACTTGACGTGTTACTTCTCTTACAATGTTGTTTCCAAACATTGTAACTTTCTTGATGATAATACTCAGTAAATGTCTGAAGATGGCCTTGTAAGCCGAAAACCGGTTAACAATAAAAGTAATATCGTAGAACACAAGCAAACTGGTGCTTTCCATTTATTATAATGTTTTACTACGAAGAACCGAAGGAAGATTCTGTTAGTATCGCTTTGGTTCCCTCACAGACGCCTGGCGACTTCCCTTGTTTAGAGCCTTTGCTGGCACAA
The DNA here is from genome assembly GCF_023897955.1 of Schistocerca gregaria. Taxonomy (NCBI): domain Eukaryota; kingdom Metazoa; phylum Arthropoda; class Insecta; order Orthoptera; family Acrididae; genus Schistocerca; species Schistocerca gregaria. Next base: position 70,100,075 of record NC_064930.1, read on the forward strand.
ATTAACAATGGGGACGCGATCGAACTGCGGTATTGAGCGTCTACGCACGGTTGAACTACAGACAACACGAGCCCTGTACCTCCTTCCTGGTGGAATGACCGGAACTGATCGGCTGTTGGATCCCCCACGTCTAACAGGCGCTGCTCGCGCATGGTTGTTTACACCTTTGGGCGGGTTTAGTGACGTCTCTGAACAGACTGTGTCTGTGATACAATACCCACAGTCAACGTCTGTCTTCAGGAGCGGACGCGCAAAATTACTGATCAACATCCCTAATCTCGGCTTGCTGCAGAATCCTTAAACATATTCTCCGTTGGAATGTAATGAACTTTCCTGAGACTGGTGGCATGATTTTAGAATGCATCGCTCGTTCGAAACTCAGCTCGCCCCTTTCTCACGTAACACACTGCGAACTATTGATGAAGGGCAACAGGCAGATTCCATATTTCTAGGTTTCCGTAAAGCATTTGACACGGTGCCCCATTGCTGGCTGTTAACGAACGTACGAGTATATGGGATCAGTTCACAGATAAGCGAGGGGCTCAACTATTTCTTAAGTAATAGTATGTTTTCGTCGCCGGCGATTGTTCTTCAGAGACAATGGCATCGTCAGGATTGCCCCAGGGAAATGTGGCAGGATCGCTGTAGTTCTCTACATACATACATTATTTGGTGGTCTGCGTTTGTTTGCCGATGGTACCGTGCTGTACCGTAAGTTGAGTGACTGAAGGAAGATGCAGACGACTTTCACAAAATTTCCAGTTGTGTGATGAATGACAACTAGGCCTAAATGCGCAAAAATGCGAGTTGATGCGGACGCTTAGGTAGGTCAAATCTGAAATGTCCGGATACAGCATTACTAGTGACCTGCTTGGGATGGTCATGTCGTTTAAATGTCTGGGCGTAACGTTGAAAAGCGATATGAGGTGGAACTAACATGTGAGAATTGTGTTAGCAAAGGTGTAACCTCCCCATAGATAAATAAAAAATATATATCGTTCACAGTCAGTATAACCTCGCCACAATAAAAAATATAATTGTATAGTTCGCATTTAGCGTAAGTTACCAACAGATAAATTCCGTAACTTACCAATAAAAAATGTGATTAACCTCGTAATTAAAAAATGTGACTCGTATATAACCTTTCAATAATTAACTGACTGTGAATTTAAACTGGTAAATTTTGCACGTCAGCAGTGCTGCGTCATGGCCCTGGAAGATCATTCTGAATAAATTGAAAATTCTTACCTCAGTGAAGTCGCCGGATAACTCGTATATATCTGCTCCTATAATAAATTTTTTGGCACAGTCCAGTGCAATGCTGGCCGATAGATTTGTCATGTATAAAAAGAAACAACTGATTTTTCTTTACAGTAATCAGGGTGACCACGGATTGGAGAAATTAGTAAATTCTTTACACTGAGATGAATGATTGTCAAAACTTACTTTTTATGAGAAATATTATTATTAAGATATTCTTTAAAACATTTACATGGGACATGATATAACATTACTACATATGCGCGAGGCTGCTTTTACCTTATCCTACAACGCTCAGGCACCGCCATCGCTCCCACGACCGGCCCAGCCAACACGATACACCAGACTGCTCGCAAGCAACTACAGGGTGTTTCAAAAATGACCAGTATATTTGAAACGGCAATACAAACTAAACGAGCAGCGATAGAAATACACCGTTTGTTGCAATATGCTTGAGACAACAGTACATTTTCAGGCGGACAAACTTTCGAAATTACAGTAGTTACAATTTTCAACAACAGATGGCGCTGCGGTCTGGGAAACTCTATAGTACGATATTTTCCACATATCCACCATGCGTAGCAATAATATGGCGTAGTCTCTGAATGAAATTTCCCGAAACCTTTGACAACGTGTCTGGCGGAATGGCTTCACATGCAGAAGAGATGTACTGCTTCAGCTGTTCAATTGTTTCTGGATTCTGGCGGTACACCTGGTCTTTCAAGTGTCCCCACAGAAAGAAGTCACAGAGGTTCATGTCTGGCGAATAGGGAGGCCAATCCACGCCGCCTCCTGTATGTTTCGGATAGCCCAAAGCAATCACACGGTCATCGAAATATTCATTCAGGAAATTAAAGACGTCGGCCGTGCGATGTGGCCGGGCACCATCTTGCATAAACCACGAGGTGTTCGCAGTGTCGTCTAAGACAGTTTGTACCGCCACAAATTCACGAAGAATGTCCAGATAGCGTGATGCAGTAATCGTTTCGGATCTGAAAAATGGGCCAATGATTCGTTTGGAAGAAATGGCGGCCCAGACCAGTACTTTTTGAGGATGCAGGGACGATGGGACTGCAACATGGGGCTTTTCGGTTCCCCATATGCGCCAGTTCTGTTTATTGACGAAGCCGTCCAGGTAAAAATAAGCTTAGTCAGTAAACCAAATGCAGCCCACATGCATATCGCCGTCATCAATCCTGTGCACTATATCGTTAGCGAATGTCTCTCGTGCAACAATGGTAGCGGCGCTGAGGGGTTGCCGCGTTTGAATTTTGTACGGATACACGTGTAAACTCTTGCACATGAGGTGATACGTTGACGTTGGCGCCATTTGGACCGCAGCTGCAATACGGCGAACGGAAACCCGAGGCCGCTGTCGGATCACCTGCTGCACTAGCTGCGCGTTGCCCTCTGTGGTTGCCGTACGCAGTCGCCCTACCTTTCCAGCACGTTCATCCGTCACGTTCCCAGTCCGTTGAAATTTTTCAAACAGATACTTTATTGTATCGCTTTTCGGTCCTTTGGTTACATTAAACCTCCGTCTTGTTGCAACAACACTGTGTTCTAGGCGGTGGAATTCCAAGACCAGAAAAATCCTCTGTTCTAAGGAATAAACCATGTTGTGCACAGCACACTTGCACGTTGTGAACAGCACACGCTTACAGCAGAAAGACGACGTACAGAATGGCCCACCCACAGACTGCGTTGTCTTCTATATCTTTCACATCACTTGCAGCGGCATCTGTTGTTGAAAATTGTAACTACTGTAATTTCGAAAGTTTGTCCGCCTGAAAATGTACTGTTGTCCCAAGCATATTGCAACAAACGGTTATTTCTATCGCTGCTCGTTTAGTTTGTATTGCCATTTCAAATATACCGGTCATTTTTGAAACACCCTGTACTTACTCCTACTGAGACACAGTTCCTACTGCATACAACACTACTCTCTGGTCTGAGGTTCACTTATAACTTACATATCGCAGGCAGCGCGTGAGCAATCCATCGAAATTACATGTGCTAGTATGCGCTAGCAACAAATTCCTTAGTCATGGACCTCTTACAAAGGCGGATGGTCTACTTCGGTTTATTGGGAGAATTTTGGGAAAGAGTGGTTGACCTGTGAAGGAGACCGCATGTAGGACGGTGGTACGACCTGTTCTCGAGTACTGCTCGAGTGTTTGGGATCCACACCAGGTCGGATTGAAGGAAGACATCGAAGCAATCCTGAGGCGGGCTGGTAGATTTGTTGTCGGTAGGTTCGAGCAACACGTGAGTGTTACAGGGAGGCTTCGGGAACACAAACGTGAATCGCTGGACGGAAGGCGACGTTCGTTTCTGGAAACAGTATTGAGAAAATTTAGACAACCGGCATTTGAAGCTGACTGCCGTACAATTCTACTCCCACCAACATATATTGCGCGTAAGGGCCACGGAGATAAGATACGAGAATTTAGGGCTGATACGTAGACGTACAGACTGTCTTTTTTTCACTCGCCCTATTTGCACGTAGGACAGGAAAGGAAACGGGCAGTAGCGGTGTACCTACCGTACTGTGGCTTCCGGAGTATCTGCGTAGATGTAGATGTATATTGCGAGCAGAAAAGTCTAGCAAACGTGAACTCTAAAATGCATGCCTTAAGAGCTACGGGCACTTGTGTTTCAGTGTATCAAAGATAAGTCATCTTGATGTACGCATTTTAGATTCCATGTTTAGCAGACTCTTTTGCTTCTAAGTATAATTCATGTCAGCCGGCTGGTGTGGCCGTGCGGTTCTAAGCGCTTCAGTTTGGATCCGCGTGACCGCTTCGGTCGCAGGTTCGAATCCTGCCTCGGGCATGGATGTGTGTGATGTCCTTAGGTTAGTTAGGTTTAAGCAGTTCTAAGTTCTAGGGGACTGATGACCTCAGAAGTTAAGTCCCATAGTGCTCAGACCCATCTACATCTACATGACTACTCTGCAATTCACATTTAAGTGCTTGGCAGAGGGTTCATCGAACCACAATCATACCATCTCTCTACTATTCCACTCCCGAACAGCGAGCGGGAAAAACGAACACCTAAACCTTTCTGTTCGAGCTCTGATTTCTCTTATTTTATTTTGATGATCATTCCTACCTATGTAGGTTGGGCTCAACAAAATATTCTCGCATTCCGAAGAGAAAGTTGGTGACCGAAATTTCGTAAAACTTCATGTCATATCCTGCCTACTGACCATTCCTCCAGGATCAACCTGTATGAAAAATAATGATGAAACTGGTAGAAATCGACTTTGGGGTAGATCAGTTTCGTTTCCAGAGTACTGTAAGGTGACGCGAGGTGAATCTGGTCCTATGACTGATCTTAGGAGACAAACTGAAGAAAGGCAGACTTAACGGTTATAGCATTTCCAGATTTAGAGAAAGCTTTTGACAGTACTTGGTCATTTAGCAATTAAAATTCTTTACAAAATCTATAAAGCTACGTTCAAGTCGAATTCATGTGGACACGTACGAGGGGCGCTTGATAAGTCCGTGCAAAGTCCGATAGATGGCGCCACCGGCGCGTATCGAGGTCATGTTTAGTTAGGAGCATCTTTGGAAAGATGTTTCAGCCATATTGGTCTATTTCTTTGTGTTTGGCATTCGAGTGGATCAAGGAAGGAAAGTGATTGTCAAAAAATGAACGAAAAAGAGTTTCGCGTGGTGATTAAACATTACTTTATGAAAGGCAAAACGCCTCAGGAGACTACAGAGAAGCTTGATAAACATTACGGTGACTCTGCACCTTCGATTAGAACAGTTTATAAGTAGTTTCAAAATTTTCGGAGTGGCCATATGGGCTGAACGTTCTGGACGCCCTGTGAAGGTTTCGACTCCAGAAATCATGTATAAAATCCATAATATGGTGATGGATGACGGAAGAGTTAAGGTGCGTGAGATTGCTAGTGCTGTGGGCATCTCGAATGAACGGGTACATAATGTTTTGCATAAACATTTGGACATGACAAAGCTATCCGCAAGAAGGGTTCTGCGATTGCTCACGCTTGACTAAAAACGGGATCGTGTGATGTGTTGCAAGGATAGTTTGCAGCTGTTCAGGAAGAACCCGCAGGACTTTAAGCGTGGTTTCGTCACTGTGGATCAAACATCTATACATTACTATACTCCTGAGACCAAACAACAATCTAAACAATGGGTTACCGAGGGAAGGTGAAGACCATTCCTTCGGCCGGAAACGTAATGGCGACTGTCTTTTGATATTCGCAAGGGATAATATCCATCGACTGTCTGTAAAAGGGTAAAACTATTACAGGCGCATATTATTCATCGTTATTAGACCGTTTGAAAACCGAGCTGCAAGAAAAACGCCGGCGATTGGACCGCAAAAAAAGTCCTTTTCCATCACGACAATGCACCAGCAGACACCTCAGCAGTTGTGGTCTCAAAATTAATGGAAATAGGATTCCAACTCGTTTCACATCCCCCCTATTCTCCAGACTTGGCTCCCTCGGACTACTATTTGTTCCCCAATTTGAAGAAATGGCTGGTGGGACAAAGATTTTATTCGAACGAGGAGGTGATTACAGCAACTAGTAGCTATTTTGTAGAACTGGACAGTTTCTATTATTTTGAAGGGATCAACAAATTAGAACAGCGTTGGACGAAGTGTATAAGTCTAAAAGGAGACTATGTCGAAAAATGAAAAAAAGGTTTACCCCGTAAAACGTAGGTAGTTTTTATTGTTGTACGGACTTTTCAAACACCCCTCTTACATGGTCAGCTCTGTCTTTTAGAAGTAGTCCACCCAGCTCGTTCTATTAGACGTAAAAACCCCAATGTCGACGGGACATTAAGCGCCAAAATTGCTGGCCTTTCGCTACATACCGGTCGCTGGTGCGGAACTGACCACAGGGCAGAAGTGTGCCTCGCAGGGAACTCCTGCGTGCCTCTGTAGACCCTACAAAAAACGCTCGCCTATCCGGGTTACCAGAACTATGAACGAACTGGAGGAAGTGGTTTTGCAGACGCAGGCGTGGCAGACCGCACGCTGTCCAGCAATGTCCGAGCCAGCAGCGGACAAGCTGAAGTTTCTTCCAAACTGTATACCCAGGTCAACAGGTAGAGGCGGCGCACAGACATATGCAAGCACCAAAAACGCAACACTTTACCAAGCCTAATGCAGCGTAGGAAAACCATTGGCATTCAAAACAGGTTCATGTCGTCTCGGAATAGGTAAACAGAGGTCCTGTGATGTTTTGAAGGGAATCGTATACCATTTTCCCCGAAAAATATTAAGTCCTGTTAACGATGGTGGACGTGGGTATCGATCGCCTGTTCGGCTACTTGGAGACCCTTTGCGGCCATTCATGTAATTCATGTATCGAAACAATGGAATTTTTGTGTATGACAATCCCAATGTTACATGGCTACAGTTCTTCGCGATCGGTCTGAAGAACGTTCTCGATAATTCGAGTGAATGATTTGCCCAACCAGGTGGCCCGACGTGAGTCGCTTCGTACATTTTTGGGATATAATCGAGAGGGCAGTTCGTGCCAAAATCCTGCACTGGCAACGTTTCCGCAATTATGGACGACTATAGAGGCAGCATGGCTCAATGCTTCTACAGAGATTCAATCGGCAAGAGCTATTGGCAAGGTTGGAGTGTCATCCTCAGCCCATTGGCGTTAGTGGGGGAGGATATGGAGGGGGATGTGTCGGAACACCGCAACCAACCCGTATGTAAATTTCCGAGACCGGAGCCGCTACTTCTCAGCCAAGTAGCTCCGCTCCTCAGTTTGCCTCACAAGGGCTGAGTGCACCCCGCCTGCCAACAGCGCTCGGCAGACAGGACGGTCACCCATCCAAGTGCCAGCCGAACCCGACAGCGCTTAACTGCGGTGACCGGGAATCGGTCTTACCACTGCGGCAAGGCAGTTGGCCGTATAAAAACGAAGGATGCTAACAAAATTTTAAGAGTTTTCACATAAAAATTTCGGAGACATTTTTCAGGACCACGTCGTACGTCTTAGAAGGGAGCCCAGTTGAACATGTACTGCTTCCAGCGGGCCGTTCTGTAGATGTACCTACACTACGAAGACAACGTTCTACACACGCGAAATTTAACCGACAGGAAGAAGATGCTGTGATATGGAAATCATTAGCTTTGCAGAGCATTCACACAAAGTTGGCGCCGGTGGCGACACCTACAACGTGCTCACATGAGGAAAGTTTCCAACCCATTTCTCACCCACAAACAGCAGTTGACCGGCGTTGCCTGGTGAAACGTTGTTGTGATGCCTCGTGTAAGGAGGAGAAATGCGTACCATCACGTTTCCGACTTTGATAAAGGTCGGATTGCAGCCTACCGCGATTGCGGGTTATCGTATCGCGACATTGCTGCTCGCGTCGGTCGAGATCCAATGACTGTTAGCAGAATATGGAATCGGTCGGTTCAGGAGGGTAATACGGAATGCCGTGCTGGATCCCAACGGCCTCGTATCACTAGCAGTCGAGATGACAGGCATCTTATCCGCACGGCTGTAACGGATCGTGCAGCCACGTCTCGATCCCTGAGTCAACAGATGGGGACGTTTCCAAGACAACAACCGTCTGCACGAACAGTTCGACGACGTTTGCAGCAGCACGGACTATCAGCTCGGAGACCGTGGCTGCCGTTACCCTTGAAGCTGCATTACAGACAGGAACGCCTGCGATGGTGTACTCGACGACGAACCTGGGTGCACGAATGGCAAAAAGTCATTTTTTCGGATGAATCCAGGTTCTGTTTACAGGATCACGATGGTCGCATCCGTGTTTGTCGACAACGCGGTGTATTCGTTATCGCCATACTGGCGTATCACCCGGCGTGATGGTATGGGGTGCCATTGGTTACACGTCTCGGTCACCTCTTGTTTGCACTTTGAACAGTGGACGTTACATTTCAGTTGTGTTACGACCCGTGGCTCTACCCTCCATTCGATCCCTGCAAAACTCTATATTTCAGCAGGATAATGCACGACCGCATGTTGCAGGTCCTGTACGGGCCTTTCTGCAGACAGAAAATGTTCTTCTGCTGCCCTGGCCAGCAAATTGTTCGACGTCTGGTCAATGGTGGCCGAGCAACTGGCTCGTCACAATACGCCAGTCACTACTCTTGATGAACTGTGGTATCGTGTTGAAGCTGCACGGGCAGCTGTACCTGTACACGCCATCCGAGCTCTCTTTGACTCAATGCCGAGGCGTATGAAGGCCGTTATTGCGGCCAGAGGTGGTTGTTCTGCGTACTGATTTCTCAGGATCTATGCACCCAGATTGCGTGAAAATGTAATCACATGTCAGTTCTAGTATAATATATTCGTCCAAAGAATAGCCGTTTATCATCTGCATTTCTTGTTGGTGTAGCAGTTTTAATGGCCTGTAGTGTAGGTGTAGATACAAGGCTCCGCAAGAAGTTCCGTAGTAGCTGCGGTGGTAAGTTTCCGTTGTTCCTGCAGCGATGTGCGCGGATAAGCGGTTTGACGCAACCGCGGTACAGGTGACACCTGTTGCAAGGCCGGCAGCTGAACAGAGTACAACACCGAAGCTGCGTGGCGTGATCCAAGGCTGGTACTGCGGTGAGCTTGGCTGCCGTATCCTATCCCACTGTCGGCCGGTACACCCGATACGCTGTGGCGAGCGCCGACGTCCCAGTGCTGCATATTTGGGTCGGCGCGACTTAATCTGTGTCACCGGCGGTCTAGCTGCTGCCTCTGTCCGCGACTGTTAAACGTGACTCCCGAAAGCGTGAGACCCGTCAGTACCGAGGACAGCGGAAAGGAACGTTTCCTACAGTGCGCCGATACCTGAAACGCTTATTCAAGGCAGCCGCTCCCCGGCTGACTAACCTGCACAGCTGTACATTGCAGTTGCAACACCGCGAAAGGCGGCCGCTGTGTTCGTAACACAACGTCTCAGGGTTAGCTCCAATTAGGAATGGGAAAAACCGACCAGTTAAGACCGAATGTTCAAATGTGTGTGAAATCTTACGGGACTTAAATGCTAATGTCATGAGTCACTAAGCTTACACACTACTTAACCTAAATTATCCTGAGGACAGAGACACACAGCCATGCCCGAGGGAGGACTCGAACCTCCGCCTGGACCAGCCGCACAGTCCATGACTGCAGCGCCCAAGACCGCTCGGCTAAACCAACGCGGCGTTAAAACAGATATCGGGATTTTAATTCTGAGTAACCGGTGTTTTTAGGTACTTCTTTGATCTCTGATATAACAATTCCTTTTATTTTTCTACAAATTATCGAGTGAAAAACCGAAATATCTCTTAGCCATAGCAGCACTGCTGAAATTTTACGTTTTAAGATAAACCTTTTTTTAAAAAAAGGAAGCATAATTTTTATCGTACAGTTTGCATTGCTTTGAAATATTGCGTTTTTATAGAAAATAGGAAAAGCGTCCAGTGCGGCATTAATACAATACACACTGAAGAGATGACTAATGTCGTGTAGGTCCCCGCGAGCACGCAGGAGCGCCACAATACGGCGTGGAATGGACTCGACCAATGTCTGAAGTAGTGCTGGAGGGAGCTGACACCATGAACCCTGCAGGGCCGTCCATAAATCAGCAAGAGTACTAGTGGGTGGAGGTTTCTTCTGCACAGTTAGCTGCAAGGCGTCCCAGATACGTACAATAACGGGCGTGTCTGGGGAGTTTGGTGACCAGCAGGAGTGTTTAATCTCAGAAGGGTGTTCCTGGAGCCACTCAGCAGCAATTCTCGATCTGTGGCGCGTCGCATTGTCCTCCTGGAATAGCCCAACTCCATCGGAATACGCAATGGACACGAATGGGTGCAGGTGATCAGACAGGATGCTCACGTACGTGTCACCTGTCAGAGTCGTATCTAGACGTGTCAGGGGTCCCGTATCACTCCAACTGCATACGCCACACGCCATTACAGAGCCTCCACCAGCTTGAACTCCGCTGCTGACATGCAGGGTCCACAGATTCACGAGGCTGTCTCCATACCCGCACGCGTCCATCCGCCCGATACAATTTGACTCGTCCGACCAGGCGACATGTTTCCAGTCGTCAACAGTCCGATGTCAGTGTTGACGGACCCGCGCGAGGCATAAGGCTTTGTGTCGTGCAGTCATCAAGGGTTCACGAGTGGGTCTTCGGCTCCGAAAGCCCATATCGATGATTTTTCGATGAATGTTTCGTACGCTGACACTTGTTGATGGCCCAGCACTTAAATCTGCACCAGTTGGCGGAAGGGTTGCACTTCTGTCACGTTGAACGATTCCCTTCACTCGCCGTTTTTCTTGTTCTTGCACGATCCGACCACAGCGATGTCGGAGATTTCATGTTTCACCGGATTCCTGATATTTACGGTACACTCGTGTCGTGAAAAGCGCGTACGGGAATATCCGCTTCTCATCGCTACCTTGGAGATGGTGTGTCCCATCGCTCGTGCGAACACGTTGAAAGTCACGTAAATCTTGATAACCTGCCGTTTTAGCAGCAGCAACCGATCTACGAGTAACAAATGCGCCTGACACTTGTCGTGTTATATAGGCGTTGCTGACCGCAGCTTCGTATTCTGCCTATCTCTGTATTTGAATACATATGCCCATATCTGTTTCTTTTGGTGCTTCAGTGTATTACAAAATGGCACCATCCCGTCTAGAGGTATTTTACGAAGAGTATTATTAAGGAATACAATGTTCCATTTGCTTTAAAAGGTCAGGAACAGAAAGAGCCGTAACAATCTAGTGACGTAAAATAAGGAGAACGATTCGAAACTTAGTATTTTATTCACAGTGCACAATAAAAATAGAAAGCAGATGATGATCTGTCGGCGTCGACACAATAGTCGTTTATCTGCTTGTAGCGTTTGAAAACGAAAATTAACAACGAAGATAGAGTTCTTCAACGTCAGTTTTCAAAAATGGTTCAAATGGCTCTGAGCACTATGGGACTTAACATCTATGCTCATCGGTCCCGTAGAACTTAGAACTACTTAAACCTAACTAACCGTAGCGGTCGCGCTGTTGCAGACTGTAGCGTCTAGAACCGCTCGGCCACCACGGACGGCGAAAGCAAACTCAATTTTATAAAAAACAGTAATACGAAAGGAAATATAAAATGTTCATTATTTTGGCCATGTGGAACACACCCTAATTCTATTTCAAAATTACATATATCATTATTTTTATAAATTTTACTACCTTCAAAAACTGTGTTTTCTTTGTAACTACTCACTTACATATGCAAGAACCTATGTGCAAAAGGTAATTTGATCCATTGCCGGTATGCAGAAAACTATGTGCAAAACGTAATTTGACCCATTGCCGGGATGCAGAAAACTATGTGCAAAAGGTAATTTGACCCATTGCCGGTATGCAGAAAACTATGTGCAAAAGATAATTTGAACCATTGCCGGTATGCAGAAAACTATGTACAAAAGGTAACTTGACCCATTGCCAGTGTGCAGAAAACTATGTGCAAAAGGTAATTTGACCCATTGCCGGTATGCAGAAAACAATGTGCAAAAGGTAGTTTGACCCATTGCTGGTATGCAGAAAACAATGTGCAAAAGGTAATTAGACCCATTGCCGGTATGCAGAAAACAATGTGCAAAAGGTAATTTGACCCATTGCCGGTATGCAGAAAACAATGTGCAAAAGGTAGTTTGACCCATTGCTGGTATGCAGAAAACAATGTGCAAAAGGTAATTTGACCCATTGCCGGTATGCAGAAAACTGTGTGCACAAGGTAATTTGACCCATTGCCGGTTACAGGACAGCCTAGAACTTCATGCTGCGATATACCTTTTGTCGTACGCGGCAAAAGATAGTTAGTTTATCACGTGCTACGGTACGGCCTTTGCGTAGATTCAGCGTTGTTAAGTTAGTTAAGACACAAACGAATTACAGATATTGGCTGCAAGTGGGTACAGATTTAAATCAGTGAGGAAGGTTGGAAATTTGTGGTGGCCTGTGAATCGAACCCAGGTCTCCTGCTTACAAGGCAGATCCGCTGACCACTGCGCCATCTGGATGCTGTGGTCATCTCAAATGCACGGACCGCCTTAGCGCGCCTCCCGCCAGACCCAAATTCTCAACGTAGCCACACACTTACAGGCATAGTGCTCTCTACCCATTACCCTGTTTACACGCGGCATTTCGCCGATTCCCGTAAGAGCTCGCACATGGTGTGCATCTGCACTGAAGACAATTAAGGCGGGGCGGCCAGTGATCCCTTAAGTGTGGATGTCATGAAGGACTAACTGCAATTTCTAAGGCTGGCTCTGAGCACTATGGGACTTAACATCTGTGGTCATCAGTCCCCTACAACTTAGAACTACTTAAACCTAACTAACCTAAGGACATCACACACATCCATGCCCGAGGCAGGATTCGAACCTGCGACCGTAGCAGTCGCGCGGTTCCGGACTGCGCGCCTAGAACCGCGAGACCACCGCGGCCGGCCAATTTCTAAGGTTTTCACGCTAATTAAGCCCATATAAGCATGGTCTTCTCCGAACGTACTTCTAACCAAAAAGCTATTCTAGTAGCTGGAGACTAAAGTTTTGTTAATAATGCCTTTCGCTTTCTTGTGGGGATATTTCCATAGCAACTTTCGTCCCCTAACACACATTTCTTTATATACCACCTTTCATTAATGTGGCTTTAAACTTTTTTTAATGTAAAGTAATATTTTTTTAAAAATTTTCATCCCCTACTCCACTCCCTTAAATTTCCAGGAACACTTGAAACATGTACTTTTTTTAAATTTCTAACCGAGAAGCCAAATACCAATTGTTATCCTTAAAAAATCCTTTAGTTGTTCTTTTGCAATTATTTATTTTCAAAACGACTTTCACCCACTATTTTACCCTCCTAGTGGCTGAATTTCCGGAAAGGTTGAAACGTATTTTCTGACTGAGAAACCGAATACCAGTTTCCTTAGTTCTAGCTTCAAAATTCCCTTAATATCGACATACTTTCAAAAAGTCTTTCCTGTTAAGCGTGGAATTTCGGACAATCCTTTCTTATACAATGCCCAGAGTACAAGATCCACACCCCCTCCTAACTTGAAGTTTTTATCTTTAGCGGTTTGGCTGGCCGATGACGGATCAGTGAACCAGTCTGACTCTATTTCACCCCGTTAGGGGTTGATTTTCAAAAACCTTAAAACGCGAATTTTTTCATCTCTAACCGAGAAGCTAAGCGCTAATTTTCAAAGATTTACATTTAAAAATAAAATTCGCAATCAAGTATTTTCATAAAATGTTTCGCAACCTATTTCATCCCTTTGGGCGTTGAATTTCCAAAAACAGAGACATGCTTATGTTTTATTTCTAACAATAAATACAAATTTTCATAGATTTAGCGTCAAAATGCATGCACAATGAAATACTCCCATTAAAACTTTCATTCCGCATGTCACGCCCATTAGGATTTGAATTTCCAAAAACAATGAAACACTTATATTTTTTTATTTCTAACTGAAAAGTTAAATTTAAATGTTCATAGATTTTGCTTTAAAAATGCTTTCATAATAAAATATTTTCCTAAAAAGTATCATTCCCTTTTTCACCCCCTTAGGGATTCATTTTACCAAAACAATGAAATTTGACTACATTCCATTATCCTCGTTTTGCTTTTGTTGATGTTCATCTTATATCCTCCTTTCAAGACACTGTCCATTCCGTTCAACTGCTCTTCAAAGTCCTTTGCTGTCTCTGATAGAATTACAATGTCATCGGCGAACCTCAAAGTTTTTATTTCTTCTCCTCGGATTTTAATTCCTACCCCGAATTTTTCTTTTTATTCCTTTACTTTTAGCTCAATATACAGATTGAATAACATCGGGGAGAGGCTGCAATCCAGTCTCACTCCCTTCCCAACCACTGCTTCCCTTTCATACCCCTCGACTCTTATAACTGCCATCTGGTTTTTGTACAAATTGTAAATAGCCTTTCGCTCCCTGTATTTTACCCCTGCCACCTTCAGAATTTGAAAGAGAGTATTCCAGTCAACGTTGTCAAAAGCTTTCTCTAAGTCTACAAATGCTAGAAACGTAGGTTTGCCTTTCCTTAATCTTTCTTCTAAGATAAGTCGTAGGGTCAGTATTGCCTCACGTGTTCCAACATTTCTACGGAATCCAAACTGATCTTCCCCGAGGTCGGCTTCTACAAGTTTTTCCATTCGTCTGTAAAGAATTCACGTTAGTATTTTGCAGCTGTGACTTATTAAACTGGTAGTTCGGTAGTTTTCACATCCGTCAACACCTGCTTTCTTTGGGATTGGAATTATTATATTCTTCTTGAAGTCTGAGGATATTTCACCTGTCTCGTACATCTTGCTCACCAGATGGTAGAGTTTCGTCAGGACTGGCTCTCGCAAGGCCGTGAGTAGTTCTGATGGAATGTCGTGTACTCTGGGGGCCTTGTTTCAACTCAGGTCTTTCAGTGTTCTGTCAAACTCTTCATGGAGTATCATATCTCCCATTTCATCTTGATCTACATCCTCTTCCATTTCCATAATATTGTCCTCAAGTACGTCGCCCTTGTATAAACCCTATATATACTCCTTCCACCTTTCTGCTTTCCCTTCTTTGCATAGAAGTGGGTTTCCGTCTGAGCTCTTGATATTCATACAAGTGGTTGTCTTTTCTCCAAAGGTCTCTTTAATTTCCCTTTCTCCAAAGGTCTCTTTAATTTCCCTGTAGGCAGTATCTGTCTTACCCCTCATGAGATAAGCCTCTAAATCCTTACAGTTGTCCTCTAGCCATAATGATATATTTTCAAAAAGCAGTCACCCGTTATCCGCTATTTCACCCCCAAAAATGTTGGATCATGTATTGCTTTATTTCTGACCGACAAATCAAATACCAATTTTCGTAGCCTAGCTTCAAAACTGTTTCAATAGCGATATTTTTAAAAAAATATCCTTCATCCCCTATTTCAACCCATTAGGGATGGTATTTCGCAAAATCCTTTTCTCAACGATGCTTAAGGTATCCGATCCAGAGCTTGTCCAAATTTTAAATCTCCATTCGTAGCGATGAGTCAGTCAGGACATTGTCTTTTACGAGGGCTGTCCAGAAAGTAAGCTACGACCGCCGCGAAATGGAAACGAATCCGATAAAGCTTTGCAAAGATGTGTTGGACAGTGTCTCTAGTATGACTCTAGGTAGAATTATGCCTCTCTTTTCATTGCTGAGCTCTTAGTGAGCGTGTAAAGATGTTACAGGAAATAGTGCCTCCCGCCAAGTACGAGGGCCTGGTGAGAATTTTCCCCTGAAGCTATGCAGCCAACATTACATAACTGTCGTGCGGTTTCTTCTTCAAGAGAATTCTCAGCCACATTCTGCAGGGGCAATGAAGATGTTCCTGCATCGTTTCAGTTGGAAATGTCTGGTTACCCACAATACAGCCCGTAATTGTCTCTGCTCAAACGAACCGCTGGCTACGAAGACAACATTCTGGCACAGACAACGAGCTGTAGGCCAGCGTAGAGAATTGGCGGAAAGCACTGGCGGCTGCCTTCTATGATGAGGGTATTGGAACGTTGGTACAATGCTACGACGAATGTCTGAGTCAGAACGGCGACTACATAGAGAAGTAGCTGAATTGTGTAGCTAACTGTTGCAAATGAAACATTTATGGTTTTCACTGTGATTTTCATTTCGCGATCAATCGTAACTTACTTCCTGGACAGCCCTCGTATATACAGAAATGAAGTCTATACCGAAACCTCACTGCTCCAGTCCTACTCAGACCTGGCCAGTTTTTCTCCTAAACGCTCGGCCATCTGGAGCCCCACTTCTGTCAGTTTCATTTTTGCTCAAACTCTGCATCTGCCATTAATTTGGACGAAATCGGTGAAGACGCGTAGGCGCAGTCCGATTGCGAAAAGCACTTCCAAGGTGAGGACAGAGCTGCCAAGCTACCGTAAGTAAGGACAATTAGCGACACCTGCAAAGCTGCAAAAAGTTGCTTCTGCAGTGTGACAAAAATAAAAATAATAAAAAAACTCTGGAAAATTTTATCCGCGGCAGCAGCAATTGTTGCGTGTGCCGGCTCCCGGAAGCTGGTCGCGGAAAAACTGGTTTATTTTTTCGCCACAAACAAAGAGGCTTTGGCACGTGACACACGCGACCTTGAATGCGCTACGAGGCTAATCTGTCATAGCCTGCAGCTACGTAGGGCGAACGGCGTAAGCCGGAACATTGAGAGATCGGCCGGAAAAGTCGCGCCCATTGTAAAAGCGGCACGTCCTCTATGTCCGAGGAGGTGGTTCAAATCGCTCTGAGCACTTTGCTACTTCTGAGGTCATCAGTCCCCTAGAACTTAGAACTACTCAAACCTAACTAACCTAAAGACATCACACACATCCATGCCCGAGGCAGGATTCGAACCTGCGACCGTACCGGTCGCTCGGCTCCAGACTGTAGCGCCTAGAACCGCTCGGTCACCCGGGCCGGCTCGAGGAGGTGTGCCGGGGTTAGAAACTGAGAGACGAAAGTATTGTACGGGAAAAATTTTTCAGTACGGTCTTTGTTATTTAAACACTAACCAGTAACATAGCATTGTTTACGTTACGTATTCGTAACAGTCTTACATTACACAAGGAGTTCTCAAATTTTTCCTCTGACGGAACAATGTGACAATCCTGGTACTTCGATGGAACACATTGTTGATTTTGGAGGTAAATGAGGAAAACGTAATTTATTCAGTTATTAATTCAATTTTAAATCGTTACTGAAAATACAGAAATCGTAAAAAAAATTAAAAAATAATAATTAGTAGAACCTATCGTCAAAAACTCGAAAAAACCGCTGTGTTATTAACACTTTTCCGCGAAATACTGATTCACTTTCACGTGTTCCGCAGAGCACAGTATGCGAAACCCTGCATTGGGGCAGCAAACTAAAAACTGCTGTGATAGCGAACTTTGTTCTTTTACATGTAAACGAATTTTAAATGCAGTACACAAATTGTGAACTAGGATGTTTCACAAAATCATAGTAATATTGGTATAACACAGAAAGTATAATAGTAATATTGGTATAACACAGAAAATATAATAGTAATATTGGTATAACACAGAAAACATAATAGTAATATTGGTATAACACAGAAAATATAATAGTAATATTGGTATAACACAGAAAATATAGTAGTAATACTGGTATAACACGGATAACATATTAACATACACTATGTGGTCAAAAGTATCCACACACGTGTCTGAAAATCACAAGTTGGTGGCGCCCTCCATCGGTGATGCTGGAATTCAGTTGGTCCACCCGTAACCTTGATGACAGCTTCCACTCTCGCAGGCGTAGGTTCAGTCAGGTGCTGGAAGGTTTCTTTGGGAATGGCAGCCCATTCTTCACGGAGTGATGCATGAGGAGAGGTATCGATGTCGGTCGGTGAGACCTGGCACGAAGTCGGCGTTCCAAAACATCCCAAAGGTGTTCTGTAGGATTCAGGTCACGACTCTGTGCAGGCCAGTCCATTACAGGGATGTTATTGTCGTGTAACCACTCAACCACAGGCCGTGCATTACGAACAGGTGCTCGATCGCCATTCCCGAATTGCTCTTCAACAGTGGGAAGCAAGAAGGTGGTTATAACATCAATGCTGTGCTGTGATAGTGCCACACAAAACAACAAGGGGTGGAAGCCCCCTCCATGAAAAACACGACCACACCATAACACCATCACCTCCGAATTTTACTGTTGGCACTACACACGCTGGCAGATGACGTTCACCGGGCATTCACCATACTCACACCCTGCCATCGGGTCGCCACATTGTGCACCGTGATTCGTCACTCCACACAAGGTTTTTCCACTGTTCAATCGTCCAATGTTTACGCTCCATACACCGTGCGAGGCATCGTTTGACATTTACCGGCCTGATGTGTGGCTTAGGAGCAACAACTCGACCGTGAAATCCAAGTTTTCTCAACTCCCGCCTAACTGTCATAGTAATTGCAGATCCTGATGCAGTTTGGAATTCCTGTGTGACGGTCTGGATAGATGTCTGCCAATTACACATTACGACCCTCTTCAACTCTCGGCGGTCTCTGTCAGTCAACAGACGAGGTCGGCCTGTACGCTTTTGTGTTTTACGAGTCCCTTCAGTATCACATCGGAAACAGTGGACCTACGGATGTTTAGGAGTGTGGAAATCTCGCGTACAGACGTATGACATAAGTGACACCCCAATCTCCTGACCACGTTCGAAGCGCCCCATTCTGTTCTCTCACGATATCTAACAGCTACTGAGGTCGCTGATGTGGAGTAACTGGCAGTAGGTGGCAGCACAATGCACCTAACATGGAAAACGTATGTTTTTTGGGGGTGTCCGGATACTTTTGATCACATAGTGTACAGCTGCAAACACCACTCACTCATACCGATTTAAAGAGTAGATTTCCAACGTAATCTATAGCTTCAAAGGCGTGAAATCTTTATGGCTGAAGACGCAGAGAGTGGCCGTGCGGTTCTAGGCGCTACGGTCGCAGGTTCGGTTCCTGCATCGGGCATGGATGTGTGTGATGTCCTTAGGTTAGTTAGGTTTAATTAGTTCTAAGTTCTAGGGTACTGATGACCTCCGATGTTAAGTCGCATAGTGCTCAGAGCCATTTGAATCACTTGAAGACGCAGAATCCTAATAATGTTGATTTAAATAGTTGCATATTATACATGGAAAGACTAATGAAAAAGACCAAAACTGGTAAACCAAAGAACAGAATACGCATCCATTGTTCTCGTTATCAAACACTCGACGAGTGCACTTGGGGTGATTTGCGTTGAGTTTTAAGTTAAGCTGTAAGGAGCGATCAAACCTTTATGTTCGAATTGGTACGCCAATCTGGCAGCATCGCCGTGAGCACTGAGTCAACCGACGCACCAGGTTGGAGATATACGTTTGGTTAAACAGCGTCTCCTGCTGCGTGAAGAAGTAACTGCCCGCTGCACGTGCTCATCCGACAAGAATCTTCGACCCTCTAAGACCATCTTTAAGGGATAATCGCTTATGGAGAGATGAGGAATATAGGACGGATGATCAAGTGTTTCCCACTCGAGATGGTGTGACTACTGCGTTACAAACATTTACGATACGGGGATGATGATGATGATGATGATGTTGATTTGCTTGTGGGGCCCCCCACTGCGCGGTCATCAACGCCCGTACGTAGTCTCAATTTTTTCACAGTCCAATTTTTGCTCAATCCAATCTAGCCACTATGATAATGGCGATGAAATCAGGAGGGCAACACAGTCCCCGGCCAATGAAAAATCACCAACCCGGTCGGGTATCATACCGAGCGAGGTGGCGCAGTGGTTAGCACACTGGCCTCGCATTCGGAAGGACCACGGTTCAATCCCGTCTCCGGCCATCCTGATTTAGGTTTCCCGTGATTTCCCTAAATCGCTCCAGGCAAATGCCGGGACGGTTCCTTTGCAGGCCACGGCAGATTTCCTTCGCTGTTCTTCCCTAATCCGATGAGGCCGATGACCTCGCTGTTTGGTCTCTTCCCCAAAACAACCCAACCCGGTCGGGTATCGAACCCGGGACCCCGTGATCCAGAGGCAGCACTACACCACGAGCTGCGAATCCCATACGGGGACGTGCGTTATTGCCAAGCACCAGAAACCCGTGTAGCACCAACTGATATGCTGCCCTATTCACATTCTTGTTTCTCCGCTGGATGTCTACCGTGTTAGTCATTCAGAAGCCAAGACAACAATATCAGCACGTTGCTCCTCTTGATAATAACGCCGCCATAGTTCACGTTTCCTCATGTAGCGCACGCACGTCAGAAACACACAAATGCCACACTAACTCGTTGGTCATACACTGAACAGCCAAAGAAACTGGTTAACGAGCCTACTATTGCGTAGGGTACAGCGCAGGCACGCAGAAGTTCAAAATACACTCCTGGAAATTGAAATAAGAACACCGTGAATTCATTGTCCCAGGAAGGGGAAACTTTATTGACACATTCCTGGGGTCAGATACATCAGATGATCACACTGACAGAACCACAGGCACATAGACACACGCAACAGAGCATGCACAATGTCGGCACTAGTACAGTGTATATCCACCTTTCGCAGCAATGCAGGCTGCTATTCTCCCATGGAGACGATCGTAGAGATGCTGGATGTAGTCCTGTGGAACGGCTTGCCATGCCATTTCCACCTGGCGCCTCACTTGGACCAGCGTTCGTGCTGGACGTGCAGACCGCGTGAGACGACGCTTCATCCAGTCCCAAACATGCTCAATGGGGGACAGATCCGGAGATCTTGCTGGCCAGGGTAGTTGACTTACACCTTCTAGAGCACGTTGGGTGGCGCGGGACACATGCGGACGTGCATTGTCCTGTTGGAACAGCAAGTTCCCTTGCCGGTCTAGGAATGGTAGAACGATGGGTTCGATGACGGTTTGGATGTACCGTGCACTATTCAGTGTCCCCTCGACGATCACCAGAGGTGTACGGCCAGTGTAGGAGATCGCTCCCCACACCATGATGCCGGGTGTTGGCCCTGTGTCCCTCGGTCGTATGCAGTCCTGATTGTGGCGCTCACCTGCACGGCGCCAAACACGCATACGACCATCATTGGCACCAAGGCAGAAGCGACTCTCATCGCTGAAGACGACACGTCTCCATTCGTCCCTCCATTCACGCCTGTCGCGACACCACTGGAGGCGGGCTGCACGATGTTGGGGCGTGAGCGGAAGACGGCCTAACGATGTGCGGGACCGTAGCCCAGCTTCATGGAGACGGTTGCGAATGGTCCTCGCCGATACCCCAGGAGCAACAGTGTCCCTAATTTGCTGGGAAGTGGCGGTGCGGCCCCTACGGCACTGCGTAGGATCCTACGGTCTTGGCGTGCATCCGTGCGTCGCTGCGGTCCGGTCCCAGGTCGACGGGCACGTGCACCTTCCGCCGACCACTGGCGACAACATCGATATACTGTGGAGACCTCACGCCCCACGTGTTGAGCAATTCGACGGTACGTCCACCCGGCCTCCCGCATGACCACTATACGCCCTCGCTCAAAGTCCGTCAACTGCACATACGGTTCACGTCCACGCTGTCGCGGCATGCTACCAGTGTTAAAGACTGCGATGGAGCTCCGTATGCCACGGCAAACTGGCTGACACTGACGGCGGCGGTGCACAAATGCTGCGCAGCTAGCGCCATTCGACGGCCAACACCGCGGTTCCTGGTGTGTCCGCTGTGCCGTGCGTGTGATCATTGCTTGTACAGCCCTCTCGCAGTGTCCGGAGCAAGTATGGTGGGTCTGACACACCAGTGTCAATGTGTTCTTTTTTCCATTTCCAGGAGTGTAGTTCAGTAGTTCAAATGGCTCTGAGCACAATGGGACTTAACGTCTGAGGTCATCAGTCCCCAAGACCTATAACAAGCTAAACGTAACTAACCTAAGGACAGCACACACATCCATGCCCGAGGCTGGATTCGAAGTTGCGACCGTAGCAGCAGCGCCGTTCCGGACTGAAGCGCCTAGAACCGCTCGGCCACAGCGGCCGGACACGCAGAAGTACCGCAGCACGACGTCCCATGGACTCGACTAATGTCTGAAATAGTGCTGGAGGCAACTGACAGCATGTATCCTGGAGGTTTGTCCATAGACCCGTAAGAGTACGAGGGAGTGGACTTTTCTTCTGAACAGTACTTTTGCAAGGCATCCCAGATCTGCTCAATAATGTTCATGTGCGGGGAGTTCGGTGGCCAGCGGAAGTGTTTAAACTCAGCAGAGTGTTCCTGGGGTCGCTCTGTAGCAATTATGGACGTGTGGGGTGTCGCATTGTCCTGCTGGAATAGCCCAAGTCCGTCGCAATGCACAATGGACACGAATGGATGCAGGTGACCAGACAGAGTGCTTACATACGTGTCACGTGTCAGAGTCGTATCTAGACGTATCAGGGGTCCCACATCACTCCAACTGAACACGTCCCATGGATCTATGGATTCGTGACGTTGTCTCCATACCCGCGGACGTCCATCCACTCGATACAGTTGGAAACGAGACTTGTCGTACCAGGCAACTATGACACCACGTTTAAACTCACTTAATTCCGGAGGTAAAATAGTCCCCCATTCGGATCTCCGGGCGGGGACTACTCAGGAGGATGTCGTTATCAGGAGAAAGAAAACTGGCGTTCTACGGATCGGAGCGTGGAATGTCAGATCCCTTAATCGGGCAGGTAGGTTAGAAAATTTAAAAAGGGAAATGGATAGGTTAAAGTTAGATATAGTGGGAATTAGTGAAGTTCGGTGGCAGGAGGAACAAGACTTCTGGTCAGGTGACTACAGGGTTATAAACACAAAATCAAATAGGGGTAATGCAGGAGTAGGTTTAATAATGAATAGGAAAATAGGAATGCGGGTAAGCTACTACAAACAGCATAGTGAACGCATTATTGTGGCCAAGATAGATACGAAGCCCACACCTACTACAGTAGTACAAGTTTATATGCCAACCAGCTCTGCAGATGATGAAGAAATTGAAGAAATGTACGATGAAATAAAAGAAATCATTCAGATAGTGAAGGGAGACGAAAATTTAATAGTAATGGGTGACTGGAATTCGAGTGTAGGAAAAGGGAGAGAAGGAAACATAGTAGGTGAATATGGATTGGGGCTAAGAAATGAAAGAGGAAGCCGCCTAGTAGAATTTTGCACAGAGCACAACTTAATCATAGCTAACACTTGGTTTAAGAATCATGAAAGAAGGTTGTATACGTGGAAGAATCCTGGAGATACTAAAAGGTATCAGATAGATTATATAATGGTAAGACAGAGATTTAGGAACCAGGTTTTAAGTTGTAAGACATTTCCAGGGGCAGATGTGGACTCTGACCACAATCTATTGGTTATGACCTGTAGAGTAAAACTGAAGAAACTGCAAAAATGTGGGAAATTAAGGAGATGGGACCTGGATAAACTGAAAGAACCAGAGGTTGTACAGAGTTTCAGAAAGAGCATAAGGGAACAATTGACAGAAATGGTGGAAAGAAATGCAGTAGAAGAAGAATGGGTAGCATTGAGGGATGAAGTAGTGAAGGCAGCAAAGGATCAAGTAGGCAAAAAGACGAGGGCTAGTAGAAATCCTTGGGTAACAGAAGAAATATTAAATTTAATTGATGAAAACAGAAAATATAAAAATGCAGTAAATGAAGCAGGCATAAAGGAATACAGACGTCTCAAAAGTGAGATCGCCAGGAAGTGCAAAATGGCTAAGCAGGGATGGCTAGAGGACAAATGTAAGGATGTAGAGTCTTATCTGACTAGGGGTAAGTTAGATACTGCCTACAGGAAAATTAAAGACACCTTTGGAGAAAAGAGAACCACTTGTATGAACATCAAGAGCTCAGATGGCAGCCCAGTTCTAAGCAAAGAAGGGAAGGCAGAAAGGTGGAAGGAGTATATAGAAAGTTTATACAAGAGCGATGTACTTGAGGACAATATTATGGAAATAGAAGAGGATGTAGATGAAGACGAAATGGGAGATACGATACTGCGTGAAGAGTTTGACAGAGCACTGAAAGACCTGAGTCGAACCAAGGCCCCCGGAGTAGACAACATTCCATTAGAACTACTTACGGCCTTGGGAGAGCCAGTCATGACAAAACTCTACCAGCTGGTGAGCAAGATGTATGAGACAGGCGAAATACCCTCAGACTTCAAGAAGAATATAATAATTCCAATCCCAAAGAAAGCAGGTGCTGACAGATGTGAAAATTACCGAACTATCAGTTTAATAAGCCACGGCTGCAAAATACTAACGCGAATTCTTTACAGACGAATGGAAAAACTGGTAGATGCGGACCTCGGGGAGGATCAGTTTGGATTCCGTCGAAATGTTGGAACACGTGAGGCAATACTGACCTTACGACTTATCTTAGAAGAAAGATTAAGAAAAGGCAAACCTACGTTTCTAGCATTTGTAGACTTAGAGAAAGCTTTTGACAATGTTGACTGGAATACTCTTTTTCAAATTCTAAAGGTGGCAGGGGTAAAATACAGGGAGCGAAAGGCTATTTATAATTTGTACAGAAACCAGATGGCAGTAATAAGAGTCGAGGGGCATGAAAGGGAAGCAGTGGTTGGGAAAGGAGTGAGACAGGGTTGTAGCCTCTCCCCGATGTTATTCAATCTGTATATTGAGCAAGCAGTAAAGGAAACAAAAGAAAAATTTGGAGTAGGTATTAAAATTCATGGAGACGAAGTAAAAACTTTGAGGTTCGCCGATGACATTGTAATTCTGTCAGAGACGGCAAAGGACTTGGAAGAGCAGTTGAACGGAATGGACAGTGTCTTGAAAGGAGGATATAAGATGAACATTAACAAAAGCAAAACGAGGATAATGGAATGTAGTCGAATTAAGTCGGGTGATGCTGAGGGAATTAGATTAGGAAATGAGACACTTAAAGTAGTAAAGGAGTTTTGCTATTTAGGAAGTAAAATAACTGATGATGGTCGAAGTAGAGAGGATATAAAATGTAGACTGGCAATGGCAAAGAAAGCGTTTTTGAAGAAGAGAAATTTGTTAACATCGAATATAGATTTATGTATCAGGAAGTCGTTTCTGAAAGTATTTGTTTGGAGTGTAGCCATGTATGGAAGTGAAACATGGACGATAACTAGTTTGGACAAGAAGAGAATAGAAGCTTTGGAAATGTGGTGCTACAGAAGAATACTGAAGGTATGGTGGATAGATCACGTAACTAATGAGGAGGTACTGAATAGGATTGGGGAGAAGAGAAGTTTGTGGCACAACTTGACTATAAGAAGGGATCGGTTGGTAGGACATGTTTTGAGGCATCAAGGGATCACAAATTTAGCATTGGAGGGCAGCGTGGAGGGTAAAACTCGTAGAGGGAGACCGAGAGATGAGTACACTAAGCAGATTCAGAAGAATGTAGGTTGCAGTAGGTACTGGGAGATGAAGCAGCTTGCACAGGATAGAGTAGCATGGAGAGCTGCATCAAACCAGTCTCAGGACTGAAGACAATAACAACAACAACAACTCTGCCATTGTAGCAGCAGTAACCGATCTAACAACCGCGCCAGACACTTGTTGTCTCATATAGGCGTTGCCGACCGCAGCGTCGTATTCTGGCTGTGTATTCAGTGTATCCGGCCGTTGTGACTGAGAAGTTCTAGGCGCTTCAGTCCGGAACCAAGCGACTGCTACGATCGCAGGTTCGAATCTTGTCTCGGGCATGGGTGTGTGTATGTCCATAGGTTAGTTAGGTTTAAGTAGTTCTAAGTTATAGGGGACTGATGACCTCAGATGTTAAGTCACATAGAGGCATTTGAACCTTTTTTGTACATTTCTGTTTATTTTCTGCATTGTTCACTGTCATTGTTTACAATGTATCACGACGAACATTTTGATAAAGGAGGCTTGTAGTCTATCACGTTGGAAAACTGCACCAAACTGACTTGCAAAAAGTACATAAGCTACAGCGCAGTCTCTTCGCGCAAACTGTTAGTCCTAGACAAAAAACAAATAAGATCTTTTTTCGTAGAAAATGTAATTTAGTTTAATTGTGCAGTGAGACACTTTTTCGTTTGAGGATGCGGTTTTCGAGTTATTAAAGAAAAACGTACAAAAGCGACAGTAAAGCTGTTCTATTTCGGAAACCATTCGCAATAATGCGTATGTCAATATGAAGTTTTTTGTTCAGAATCTCTATCACGCCACAAAGCATGTACCTTTTCTCATGACTCACCCTGTGTATGATTTTCTTCGCCATGTCCTCTGTACACCAGTGTTATTTTATCGCACGACATAATTTTGATCCATCCTTTAAAAGCTTTGTTCAGATTATACGAGGTGTTTAAAAAGTCTCACCGCAGTGCGGTATGATTGTTAATTTCCACATTAAATGTTGACAGTGTCTCCCTTGCTGTTTTATACATAATTAATTTCGTTTAATCGTGTTTCCAAACACAAGCTGTAGCAATTCTTCTGTAACAAAAGCAGTAAAAGTGGATATTGCAGTTTTCAATTCGTCAATGAATTTTGGACGGTTTTTATAGACAGCTGCCTTCGCTGCACCCCAGAAGAAAACGTCAGGTGGTGTTAGGTCCGGCGATCGTGGATGCCAAAGCCCTTGCGAAATTATGCGATCACGAGAAACATGAGCAAGCAGTGACATTGAAACGCGAGCTGTATGCGCGGTTGCACCATTTTGTTGAAAATAACCGTTCAGTATTTCACTCAACACAAGTTCTCCTACGAATGGGTACAGAATATCACTGCAGTATCGTTGTGCGTTTATTGTTGCTTTGAAAAATATGGGACCCACAATCCGACGTCTAGAAATTGCAATCCAAACTCCTATTTTCACAGAATGAAGTGGTTCCTCATGGATACACAATGGATTTGGAGTACTCTACATACTGGAATTTTGCGAGTTCATTGCACCCGGATAAATGAAACTATGCCTCGTCAGTGAAAAATGTTTCATCAAGAATATCCCTTCTATTTTGTTTAACGAAATTTTTGAACCTTTGAAAATAATGTGGTTTCTTGCCATGATCAGTATTTTTCAGTTCTTGCACAACTGTCACTTTGTATGGGAAAAGTTATAATTTTTTCCCCTACAGCTGCGTAGGCCGTTCCACCACTAACATCGATTTCCTGGGCGAGTTTTCTTACTGACTTGTTCGAACTGGCGGACATTTCATCGGAAATATCGAGTAGTTTGTCCTCAGACAAAACGCTAGGACGACCACTTCTCGGTGCATCTGTCACTGAACCCGTACTTCGACATTTGTTAACCACATCTCGAACATTATCGCGATGTGGGAGTGTTGTCTCCGGGAAAACTGAATTAAATGTCGGACGAAACCGCCAGCTTTCAACACTTGTTCGACTAAAACCACACGTTCTTCAACGGTTAGCATTTTAACAGTGACAAAAACGAAACAAACGAACAAAGGAACTAAACTTTAACGCTCAAGTCAACACGTAACGACACACACCAACGATGCTACTGATGCTGGCTGAGATGAACGGAACAGTGGAATGTTGCGAGAGTCCACTTGAAGGGAAGTGACCCAGGCAGGCGAACAATCATACTGCACTGCGCAGAGACCTTTTGAACACCCCGTATTCTACCTCTGCATCTACATACATACTCCGCAATCCAGCATACAGAGCGTGGCGGAGGGTACCTCGTACCGCAACTAGCATCTTCTCTCCCTGTTCCACTCCCAAACAGAACGAGGGAAAAATGACTGCCTATATGCCTCTGTACGAGCCCTAATCTCTCTTATCTTATCTTTGTGGTCTTTCCGCGAAATATAAGTTGGCAGCAGTAAAATTGTACTGCAGTCAGCCTCAAATGCTGGTTCTCTAAATTTTCTCAGTAGCGATTCACGAAAAGAACGGCTACTTTCCTCCAGAGACTCCCACCAGAATTCCTGAAGCATTTCCGTAACACTCGCGTGATGATCAAACCTACCAGTAACAAATCTAGCAGCCCGCCTCTGAATTGCTCCTACGTCCTCCCTCAATCCGACCTGATAGGGATCTCAAATCTCGAGGTGTGCTCAAGAATAGGTCGTATTAGTGTTTTATAACCGGTCTCGTTTACAGATGAACCACATCTTCCCAAAATTCTACCAATGAACCTTCCCCACAACTTCTATTACATGCTTGTCCCACTTCATATCGCTCTGCAATGTTACGCCCAAATATTTAATCGACGTGACTGTGTCAAGCGCTACACTACTAACGGAGTATTCAAACATTACGGGATTCTTTTCCCTATTCATCTGCATTAATTTACATTTATCTATATTTAGAGTTAGCTGCCATTCTTTACACCAATCACAAACCCTGTCCAAGTCATCTTGTACCCTCCTACAGTCACTCAACGACGACACCTTCCCGTACACCACAGCATCATCAGCCGCACATTTGCTATCCACCCTATCCAAAAGGTCATTTATGTAGATAGAAAACAACAGCGGACCTACCACACAATCCCTGGGGCACTCCAGATGATACCCTCACCTCCGATGAACACTCACCATCTAGGAGAACATACTGGGTTCTATTACTTAAGAAGTCTTCGAGCCACTCACATACTTGGGAACCAATCCCATATGCTCGTACCTTAGTTAGGAGTCTGCAGGGGGCACCGAGTCAAACGCTTTCCGGAAGTCAAGGAATATGGCATCCGTATGATACCCTTCATCATTACCTCCTCATCAGTTATGTGATCTACCCATCTAATCTTCAACATTCTTCTGTAGCACTCTTACCATCGAGGACAACGTACTGGTATTTGAACAGAATAGATACTCCACAGTCATCTTGTACGTTTGGATGGACGTGTTACACGCTCCAGTTTGACAGTGTCAGGTTCCCTCGGCTCGTGTTTACTTGACCTTGTGTGGATCGAGTTCATTGCTCCCATCCATTCTCTGTGCGAGGCAGCGAGGTGGGACCGGATCGGGACAGAGCCGTCTTTCCGAGCGAGCGCGACCGCTGAAGGAACTGCGCCATATGCCGATTCAGATGTTCCTCCCCCCCCCCCCCACCACCACCTCCCTCCCCCCCCCTCACCGGGCTTCCGCTGGCCGTGACGTCACCAGTGCGCGGTCGGCCTAGTTTTTGTTTGATCGCGCCGCGCTTACGTCCGTGGTATACGTAACACACACACGTGTGTGTGTGTGTGTCTTTCCTTAGCGTTTGTGCTGCGGCGAATGGACGGCGCACGGTCTGTTTGATGTGTGGTGGGGGGGGGGGGGGGGTGAACAGAGGGGGGAGGGTGATACGAAGCGATCTGGCAGCAGCGTGTGGTCTACTGTACCGCCGTGACCAGACGTTGTCCTGTGCGAAGGGATAGCAGGGCTCGGTGATGCTGCTGTACTGTGGGAAAGGGTGGAGGATATTGCGTCGCGTGTCGGCAAGGACTGAGACACAAGTGAGGCAACTTGAAGATCGGAGTGCGAATAATCTGTTCTTAAATATCTAGGATTTGTCGAGCGAGACGGAAACCACACCGACAAAGGACACCGACTTTCCAGAATTTCTGTGCGAGTATAGCAACGGCAGAATGTACAGTACTGCCCATTAAAATTGCTACACCAGGGAGAAATGCAGATGATAAACGGGTATTCATTGGACAAATATATTACACTAGAACTCACATGTGATTACACTTTCACGCAGTTTGGGTGCATAGATACTGAGAAATCAGTACCCAGAACAACCAACTATGGCCGTAATAACGGCCTTGGTGCTCCTGGGCATTGAGTCAAACAGAGCTCGGATGGCGTGTACAGGTACAGCTGGCAATGCAGCTTCAACACGATACCACAGTTCATCAAGAGTAGTGACTGGCGTGTTGTGACGAGCCAGTTGCTCGGCCACCATTGACCAGACATTTTCAGTTGGTGAGAGATCTGGAGAATGTGCTGTATTCAGAAAGGCCCGTACAGGCCCTGCAACATGCGGTCGTGCATTATCCTGCTGAAATGTAAGGTTTCGCAGGGATCGAATGAAGGGTAGAGCCACGGGTCGTAACACATCTGAAATGTAACGTGCACTGTTCAAAGTGCCGTCAGTGCGAACAAGAGGTGACAGAGACGTGTAACCAATGGCACCCCATACCGTCACGCCGGGTGATACGCCAATATAGGGATGACGAATACACGCTTCCAATGTGCGTTCACCGAGATGTCGCCAAACACGGATGCCACCATCGTGATGCTGCAAACAGAACCTGGATTCTTCCGAAAGATGACATTTTGCAATTCTGTGCACCCAGATTCGTCGTCGAGTACACCATCGCAGGCGCTCCTGTCTCTGATGCAGCGTCAAGTGTAACCGCAGCCGCTGTCTCCCAGCAGATAGCCCGTGCTGCTGGAAACGTGGTCGAACTGTTCGTGCAGATGGTTGTTGTCTTGCAAACGTCCCCATCTGTTGACTCATGGATCGAGACGTGGCTGCACGATCCGTTACAGCCGTGCGGATAAGATGCCTGTCATCTCGACTGCTAGTGATACGAGGCCGTTGGGATCCAGCACGGCGTTCCGTATTACCCTCCTGAACCTATCGATTCCATATCCTGCTAACAGTCACTGGATCTCCACCAACGCGGGCAGCAATGTCGCGATACGATAAATCGCAATCGAGATAGGCTACAATCCGACCTTTATCAAAGTCGGAAACGTGATGGTACGCATTTCTCCTTACACGAGGCATCACAACAACGTTTCACCAGGCAACGCCGGTCAACTGCTGTTTGTGTATGAGAAATCGGTTGGAAACTTTCCTCATGTCAGCACGTTGTAGCTGTCGCCATCGGCGCATACCTTGTGTGAATGCTGTGAAAAGCTAATCAGTTGGTTATCACAGCATCTTCTTCCTATCGGTTAAATTTCCCGTCTGTAGCACGTCATCTTCGTGGTGTAGCAATTGTAATGCACATTAGTGTAGCATACTTTTTTAAATGATTTCTTTTCATTTAAAACCTTTTCTATAGAATTCCTGTGTCATAAAGATCTCGCTTCAATCTGGAACCGCGCGACCGCTACGGCCGCAGGTTCGAATCCGGCCTCGGGCATGGGTGTGTGTGCTGTCCTTAGGTTAGTTAGGTTTAAGTAGTTCTAAGTTCTAGGGGACTGATGACCTCAGAAGTTAAGTCCCATAGTGCTCAGAGCCATTTGAGCCATAAAGATCTACGCTGTGATAAAGGAAAATTCACCGGCGCTATAAGCATACGTTGACACTGCCGGTTACACAGCTGACATAAAGGCGACGGAAGTGATATCAAACTTTGCCTCAAATATACTTGGACGAACCCACAGATGCAGGAGCGTAACGTACGCGATACGGGCCCGCCTCCAAAAATGAAAATCCTGACCCTCCAATATAAAATGTATAACCTTACATTAACTGACGTAAGTTTCGTTACAGCAGTTAGAAACAGAAATTTAATGGAGTGTGCTGTAAATTCTCGTGTACTGAAAACGAAGAGATCATTCGTTTACTATATTCAAAGCTTCTCACGGTTGTCGGTGTTAGTAATGTGATGATGAAGACGAGCGTATGACGAATTTTCCCGTAGCGACTAGGAAATATTCGAATTCGAATGTATGTCCAGAAGCAAAACCCAGTATTGTGTTTCAGCTTTCCACGCGCGTCTAGCAATCGCGCACTGTTTGAAAACTGCGAAAAACTCTGCCCGGCGGCGAGCTTTTGGTCCAAGCATCTTCTTTGTACTAGCTGTTAATGCGGTAACACCGTTCAGTCTACAATATAAGTTCCAGCACCCTTCAGAGGCATTGTCTCAACAAAGAAAACGATAACAATCAAGATTACGTGAAAACAATGCACTGAAATCTTAAACCACACTGCTGTTGTGTAAAAAAAAAAAAATAATAAAAATAAACAATTAAAAAAAACTATGGAGGTTGTCTGTTACAATCGGCATCCTTGCATCTCGAATTATTGTTTATTATTACTCTATGTTTGCAAACAGATATTTTAAAACAAGTGTTGACGAATGGAGTGGCCGTATTGTAGCGTGTCACTTATAAGGAAACACGAAAGAAGCCAAAAAGACGAGATTACGTTCCCAGTACCGTGCAGTTGTCATTCTGGGCAACCGCGTGGTCTCAGGCGCCTTGCCACGGTTCGCGCAGCCTCTCCCCCCCCCCCCCCCCCTTTCGGCAGAGGTTCGAGTCCTCTCTCGGTCATCGGAGTCTGTGTGTTGTCCTTAGCGTAAGTTAAAGTAGTGTGCAAGCATAGGCACCGATGACCTCAGCAATTTGGTCCCCAAGGAACTTACCGCAAATTTCCAAAAAAATTGATTCTGGAGAGTACCTTCGACTTCCCAGAGATTTTACATGTTTGATGTTTAGGGAAAAAAAATGTGTATCATTATATCAGTTTGCTTAAAAACTACACGTTGTATTTTTTATGTCGCTGAACACAAATTTGAAGTTAGATTTTCAAAATTCAAAATGGCTGATCCAATATGGCGGACCAAAAATTTTGTGTGTACCGACCAAAATTCGATCAGAAATAGTGTTTTCATTACATACATATAGTATGCAGTTCCAGGACTGTATATCAACCCTCCCTCTCCCTCGAATTGTTCTTCTTGGCGAGAAAAACAGATCTGGTTCAATGTAAATAAGTTATACAAAATTGCAACCAGTCACTTTTTTGAATATTTATGTTTTATTCCGTAAACCAGTTTCCGAACCTTTTCAGGTTCATCTTCAGATGGTTTCAGGTAGTTACATCATTATTGCTAGCGTAATGCTGTGTTCTGGCTCTATGACAAAAAGATGGAACACAGTTTAATGCATCGAGAGATAAGCTATAGTCATGGCGATACATTAAAGTGTGTTCAACCTTTTTGGCATACAACCAGCACCCAGCATTATGCTAGCAATAATTGCAATTCTGTCAGAGACAGCAAAGGACGTGGGAGAGCAGTTGAACGGAATGGACAGTGTCTTGAAAGGAGGGTATAAGATGAACATCAACAAAAGCGAAACGAGGATAATGGAATGTGGTCGAATTAAGTCGGGCGATGCTGAGGGAATTAGATTAGGAAAGGAGACACTTAAAGTAGTAAAGGAGTTTTCCTATTTTGGGAGCAAAATAACTGATCATGGTCGAAGTAGAGAGGTGATAAAATGTAGACTGGCAATGGGAAGGAAAGCGTTTCTGAAGAAGAGAAATTTGTTAACATCGAGTATAGATTTAAGTGTCAGGAAGTGGTTTCTGAAAGTATTTGTATGGAGTGTAGCCATGTATGGAAGTGAAACATGGACAATAAATATTTTGGACAAGAAGAGAATAGAAGCTTTGGAAATGTGGTGCTACAGAAGAATGCTGAAGATTAGATGGATAGATCACATAACTAATGAGGAACTGTTGAATAGGATTGGGGAGATGAGAAGTTTGTGACACGACTTGATTAGAAGAAGGGATCGGTTGGTAGAACATGTTCTGAGACATCAAGGGATCACCAATTTAGTATTGGAGGGCAGCGTGGAGGGTAAAAATTGTAGAGGGAGACCCAGAGATGAATACACTAAGCAGATTCAGAAGGATGTAGGTTGCAGTAGGTACTGGGAGATGAAGGAGCTTGCACAGGATAGAGTAGCATGGAGAGCTGCATCAAACGAGTCTCAGGACTGAAGACCACAACAACAACAACAACAATGATGTAACTTCCTGAAACCATCTGAAGATGAACCTGAAAAGGTTCGAAAACTGGTTCATGAAATATAATTTTCAAAATAGTGACTGGTTGCAGTTTTGTATAACTTATTTACATTCAATATACAGTCACGGTTGTAAAATATCCGTAATGGGTAAGCATAAGATCTGGTTCAGCTGGATATCTTGAGTTCGGCAGCCTGCACACGTTGTTCGTCAGCTTCCCCGGCGAATATGTTTGCGTGTATGCTGCAATGTAAATGATTTCGCAAACGTGCGTCACGGTACAACTTTTCTACCTGAGCCAGGCGTCTCCGGCTAAGAGCTTCCCACGGCGGCCGTGACTCTGCTTCTAACAGTGGGCTCTAGAAATTTTTATATCGTACGTGTTAAAAAAGATTTTCGTCTCAACATTCTAGACACATATACCTTTCAAAAATGCAATAAAAAGAATCGAAAATTCGACCGTTTTGAATGAGAACGTGGCCTTATAATATGGGATGTTGCTAATTCTTGACTTCCGCTCAATGTCGCCAGTGACATCTAGCGGAGAGGCGAGTTAAGTGTTGCGGGTTGCCAGCAGTTGATTTCGCAGGCGATTCATGTTACGCTCTTCATCTGAGTCACTACCCACGTCAGAAATTTACACTTAGCTAATTAGAAGAAGATGCCAGACAACAGTTTCGGGTACAGATACAAGAGCGCATGCGAAAATGAACATCTGATTTTTCTTGTGTCACCGAGATGGTTTGAAACGCGTTCACTTCATCTTGCTTCGGAATATCTATAGAGGCAGAATAACGAATGGGCACGCCTCACCAACAGTACACTGAAACATCTGGGCAGATTAAAACTGTATGCTGGTCCGAGACTCGAACTCGGGACCTTTGCCTTTTGCGGGCAAGTGCTGTATCAGCTGAGCTAGCCAGTAGCTTTGGTCCTGCAAGTTTCCAGAGAGAACTTCTGTGAAGTTTGGAAGGTAAGAAATCAGGCTGTGGCGAAAGTAAAGATGTGCAGACGGGATGGGAATCGTGCTTGTGTAGCCCAGCTGGCAGAAGGCGTATCCGCGAAAGGGAAAGGTCCTGAGTTCTAGTGTCGGTGCGTCACACAGTTTTCATCTTCCTGGAAGTTACATATGTATCCAGGGTTAAAACTTCATTCCAGTTTCTTAATTATGTGATCAAAAGTATCCGGACAGCTATTAATGGACACTAACACGGAGTCAGTCTTTGTGACGCGTGCAAGTCTGCTGAGGACACATACAGTGGGGTGTCTGAATGTCTGTGGAGGAATGGGAGCCTATTATTCCGCAAGAGCCGAAACCAGAGAAGGTAGTGACCTAGGACGCTGTCTGGAGCGAAGTCGACTTTTGAATAGCTCATTTACTGAAATATCGATATATTGCTGGGCGTCAGCATCTATCGATTACTACAGCGGTATTGTCAGCGATATATCGATATCCAAACGGCGATATCGAGAACCTTATTTTTATTTTAAATTATATTTTTCGCAGTTTTTGGCAAATATTGGTAACGGTTCTTTTGAAGTTGTAGTAGAAGATAATTTTACTTTCACTGTGTGAAGGAGTCTTACTACTTCATCACGTCCACCCTTTCTCTTTGACTGTTTGTGAAGCAAATAAAATGGTTCAAATGGCTCTAAGCAGTAAGGGACCGCTGCGGTCGCAGGTTCGAATCCTGCCTCGGGCATGGATTTGTGTGTGATGCCCTTAGGTTAGTTAGGTTTAAGTAGTTCTAAGTTCTAGGCGACTGATGACCTCAGAAGTTAAGTCGCGTAGTGCTCCGAGGCATTTGAAGCATGGGACTTAACATCTGAGGGCATCAGTTCCCTAGAACTTAGAACTACGTAAACCTAAATCACCTAAGGTCATCTCACACACATCCATGCCCGAGGCAGGATTCGAACCTGCGACCGTATCAGAAACGCGGTGCCGGACTTAAGCGCCTAGAATCGCTCGGCCACAGCGGCCGGCGTGAAGCAAGTCCAAGTGGCATAAAGAAGAAGAAGACTGATTGCACTGAAGGGGGGCGATGGAATGACAAGATCTCCGATGTGAAGAATTAGCACACCAGTTGCGTTAAAAATATTTTTTTTTTTTAATGCAACTGTTGAGGTAGTTCTTCAGACCGCGATTCTAAAACAGTTGCTGAAAATGACGGACAAAAATCTGAATGACAGGACTGGTGTTTGCGTTGGGCTGGTTCGTTGAGGGAATATACTGGCGTACTCGCCTATCGAGGGCTAGCAACAGAGACTGTAGCGTTTCGCTTCACCACGCAGGTTTCACACTACAGCTGCTAGGTCGCTCCAGTTTGCAGAAGAAGAGGGAAGTCGACATGGAGTGTTCCCGACAAGTCCGATTTGTGACGAAAGCGAACGACTGACCTGTTGGACACCTTTTATTGGTTGGTTGCTTGGCTTTGGGTAAGGGGACCAAACAGCAGCGTCATCGGTCCCGTCGGAGAGAATGGGGAAGTAAGTCGGCCATGCTCTTTCAAAGGAACCATCCCGTCATTTTGCCTGAAGCGATTTAGGGAAATCACGGAAAACGTGAATCAGGATGGCCGGACGTGGGTTTGAACCGCCGTCCTCCCGAATGGGCGTGACACACTTTATTGTGCAACTTACATGCAGTTGCCATTGGTAGCGAAGTGGTTGCCTCCAACCGTGAACGTGCATCGTTTTCCTTTCGATTCGGGCTCCAATGGTGATATGCTGGCTGATAGCTTGTTGGCGCACAGAATATCTAATAATATATATTCAAAATGAAGAAATTCCTCCAGCTGTATTTCATGTGTCGATTTTATTTTGGCAACTAGCTTCAACGTCGTAACATCATCATCTTCAGGCCCATATTGTTGACGTCAACTGCGTGTGGGTGATACGAGAAGTCAGTGGTGAGGTATGGACGTGCTCCGTGTGGAAGGTACGTAGTAACTAGTAACTAACTAGTAAAATAAAATCGACACCATAAATACAGCTGGAGGAATTTATTCACTTTTAATATAAATTTATACCAGCTGACGTCCCAATGTCGTCCATTTCAACCATGGATGTACGAAGATATCTAACAATAGGACTCTATGTAAATATACAGCTCTAAAAGCGACAGTGTATTTACAAGGTACAACTAATATTTTTATAGGTCGGAACGCCTATACGTACACTCCTGGAAATGGAAAAAAGAACACATTGACACCGGTGTGTCAGACCCACCACACTTGCTCCGGACACTGCGAGACGGCTGTACGAGCAATGATCACACGCACGGCACAGCGGACACACCAGGAACCGCGGTGTTGGCCGTCGAATGGCGCTAGCTGCGCAGCATTTGTGCACCGCCGCCGTCAGTGTCAGCCAGTTTGCCGTGGCATACGGAGCTCCATCGCAGTCTTTAACACTGGTAGCATGCCGCGACAGCGTGGACGTGAACCGTATGTGCAGTTGACGGACTTTGAGCGAGGGCGTATAGTGGGCATGCGGGAGGCCGGGCGGACGTACCGCCGAATTGCTCAACACGTGGGGCGTGAGGTCTCCACAGTACATCGATGTTGTCGCCAGTGGTCGGCGGAAGGTGCACGTGCCCGTCGACCTGGGACCGGACCGCAGCGACGCACGGATGCACGCCGAGACCGTAGGATCCTACGCAGTGCCGTAGGGGACCGCACCGCCACTTCCCAGCAAATTAGGGACACTGTTGCTCCTGGGGTATCGGCGAGGACCATTCGCAACCGTCTCCATGAAGCTGGGCTACGGTCCCGCACACCGTT
The DNA here is from genome assembly GCF_023897955.1 of Schistocerca gregaria. Classification (NCBI taxonomy): domain Eukaryota; kingdom Metazoa; phylum Arthropoda; class Insecta; order Orthoptera; family Acrididae; genus Schistocerca; species Schistocerca gregaria. The sequence continues at coordinate 70,137,363 of NC_064930.1, forward strand.
AGGCCGTCTTCCGCTCACGCCCCAACATCGTGCAGCCCGCCTCCAGTGGTGTCGCGACAGGCGTGAATGGAGGGACGAATGGAGACGTGTCGTCTTCAGCGATGAGAGCCGCTTCTGCCTCGGTGCCAATGATGGTCGTATGCGTGTTTGGCGCCGTGCAGGTGAGCGCCACAATCAGGACTGCATACGACCGAGGCACACAGGGCCAACACCCGGCATTGTGGTGTGGGGAGCGATCTCCTACACTGGCCATACACCTCTGGTGATCGTCGAGGGGACACTGAATAGTGCACGGTACATCCAAACCGTCATCGAACCATTCGTTCTACCATTCCTAGACCGGCAAGGGAACTTGCTGTTCCAACAGGAGAATGCACGTCCGCATGTATCCCGTGCCACGCAACGTGCTCTAGAAGGTGTAAGTCAACTACCCTGGCCAGCAAGATCTCCGGATCTGTCCCCTATTGAGCATGTTTGGGACTGGATGAAGCGTCGTCTCACGCGGTCTGCACGTCCAGCACGAACGCTGGTCCAACTGAGGCGCCAGGTGGAAATGGCATGGCAAGCCGTTCCACAGGACTACATCCAGCATCTCTACGATCGTCTCCATGTGAGAATAGCAGCCTGCATTGCTGCGAGAGGTGGATATACACTGTACTAGTGCCGACATTGTGCATGCTCTGTTGCCTGTGTCTATGTGCCTGTGGTTCTGTCAGTGTGATCATGTGATGTATCTGACCCCAGGAATGTGTCAATAAAGTTTCCTCTTCCTGGGACAATGAATTCACGGTGTTCTTATTTCAATTTCCAGGAGTGTATTCCGTCGATATATCGATAACCTTCTTCCATACACCGAGGACCAAGAATGGTACTTTTTTAATATCGATAAATCGGATTCCCGATATTTTTAAACATATCAACATTCCTACTTCTGACTCATCTCGGATGTGTTCCATTGGGTTTAGGTCCGGACGCTGTGCAGGCAAGTCCATTTCACAGGAGAGTTAATGTCCACAGACCGTCGCCTCATAGATGCTCATTTATGATGTGGTGTATTGTTATGCTTATACAATCTGCCATCGTCTCCGAAGTGTTCCAATGCGCTACGCAGTACACAGTTACGTCAAATTTGTTGATACAAATATGTTCATGATCTTTCTACACTTACTGTTTTCTTCAGCGACATACCAAAGAAGTCATAAATTTGAAAGTCGTGCACGGTGCGGCAGTTTGCAAGCATTTCAATTTTTATGACGTCATGTTCCCTGAAATATGTCTTTTACAGTGAGATAATTCTGCAGTTCGATTGAATGGTGTTACGTGGATACTGTCTGCAAAACGTGTTGCGAGTAGAATTAGTAGCAAACAAGTGATAAATTAAAAGGTCATGCGTGATACTGTAATTTTACTGCATAAACAGCGAAAGGGCCGTAAGCGATTTTTTGTGCAGGGAGGGGAGCGTTGTTACCGAGAAAAACATTCGAAAGGGTTTTAAATCATGCCTAAAGTGGACATCGTTAAGTGCCCTCCTGCTCAAAGACTATGAATATAGTCGCAATTTCAGCGTCGTGAGGTAATTGCTACAGTTTTCAACTGTAATACTGGTATTACTGTGCTAAAGCTTTGACGTAAGATTGTACTTCTTAATTCCTAATTCCTAAATTTGGTTAATAGTTATATGAAATACTGAAAAACTAATTATTGTCGCCCCTGGAGCCCGTTAAACAGGCATCTTCGAAACTGGGAGTGTGTGATCGGCTGACTGTTTTAACCATTTACTAATATGGATATACAGCTGCATTTTTCGGTAAACTTCGGCGGCCAGCTTCACCAAATTTTTATCGTTCATAGCTACCAAATAATCAAACCGACTTAATTATTGTTTTCAGTGTCAACTGTAAGAGCTCTGGAAGAGGAACCTAACAACATAACGTGTTTACAACTTGTTCAATACACTACTGGCCATTAAAATCGCTACACCACGAAGATGACGTGCTACAGACGCGAAATTTAACCGACAGAAAGAAGATGCTATTAAATGGAAATGATGAGCTTTTCAGAGGATTCACACAAGGTTGGCGCCGGTGGCGACATGAGGAAAGTTTCCAACCGATTTCTCATACACAAACAGCAGTTGACCGGCGTTGCCTGGTCAAACGTTGTTGTGATGCCTCGTGTAAGGAGGAGAAATGCGTACCACCACGTTTCCGACTTTGATAAAGGTCGGATTGTAGCCTATCGCGATTGCTGTTTAGCGTATCGCGACATTGCTCTGCTGTCAGCAGAATACGGAATCGGTGGGTTCAGGAGGGTAATACGGAACGCCGTGCTGGATCCCAACGGCCTCGTATCACTAGCAGTCGAGATGACAGACATCTTATCCGCACGGCTGTAACGGATCGTGCAGCCACGTCTCGATCCCTGAGTCAACAGATGGGGACGTTTGCAAGACAACAACCATCTGCACGAACAGTTCGACGACGTTTGCAGCAGCACGGACTATCAGCTCGGAGACCGTGGCTGCGGTTACCCTTGACGCTGCATCATAGATAGTAGCGCCTGCTATGGTGTACTCATCGAAGAACCTGGGTGCACGAATGGCAAAACGTCATTTTTCGGATGAGTCCAGGTTCTGTTTACAGCATCACGATGGTCGCATCCGTGTTTGGCGACTTCGCGGTGAACGCACATTGGAAGCGTGTATTCGTCGTCGCCATACTGGCGTATCACCCGGCTTGATGGTATGGGGTGCCATTGGTTACACGTCTCGGTCACCTCTTGTTCGCATTGACGGCACTTTGAACAGTGGACGCTACATTTCAGATGTGTTACGACCCGTGGCTCTACCCTCCATTCGATCCCTGCGAAACCCTACATTTCAGCAGGATAATGCACGACCGCATTGTTGCAGGTCCTGTACGGGCCTTTCTGGATACAGAAAATGTTCGACTGCTGCCCTGGCCAGCACATTCTCCAGATCTCTCACCAATTGAAAACGTCTGGTCTATGGTGGCCGAGAAACTGGCTCGTCACAATACGCCAGTCACTACTCTCGATGAACTGTGGTATCGTGTTGAAGCTGCACGGCCAGCTGTACCTGTACACGCCATCCAAGCTCTGTGTGACTCAATGCCCAGGCGTATCAAGGCCGTTATTACGGCCAGAGGTGGTTGTTCTGGGCACTGATTTCTCAGGATCTATGCAACCAAATTGCGTGAAAATGTAATCACATGTCAGCTCTAGTATAATATATTTGTGCAATGAACACCCGTTCATCATCGGCATTTCCTCTTGGTGTAGCAATTTTAATGGCCAGTAGTGTAGTAAGTCGTGAAATTATCCAATCGCAGGAAGATACCGAAAAAGCAGATCAAAGTCATTGCTGCGTGCAGAAGCAGCAAAATTTCAGTTTATCAATAAGAAGTATTAATTAAAATATTCATATAAACTGGAAGTGAAGCGGTTATCCTTGGCTGGTTCCAATTACTGGCATATGTAAAACTCCGGAACGCCGATACAATGAGTGTACAATTCAGAGAAATAAAACAAGCTGCGCCATCTTGGTGGCTTTGTCTCGGTTCCCGTCGGCTTCTTTGCATTCCTCTTGCATAGCCGGCCGCTGTGACCGAGCGGTTCTAGGCGCTTCAGTCCGGAACCACTGCTGCTGCTACGGTCGCAGGTTCGAATCCTGCCTCGGGCAAGAATGTGCGTGATGTCCTTAGGTTAGTTAGGTTATGGTAGTTCTAAGTCTAGGGCGAATATGACCTTGAGTCCAATAGTGCTTAGAGCCATTTGAAGCATTTGAACCTCTTGCACATCCGGGATATACTCCGTGTAAATATAATCTATCTGGTTACATCCATACTCAGTATCCATGTGCACCGTCTTCTCTTGTGATTTTCGAGAAGGGTATTTCCAACTACTAACGAGTTTTCGTTACAAAATCTGATCATTCTTGCACCTCTCCCGTTTCCTTTACCAAATCAAAACTTAACCACCTCTCTCTCTTTCCTACCGCCGACCACCGCCTTCTTACCACACTTCAGTATGATGCAAGCTCTCTCTCCACCAGCGACTCAGTTCTGCTGTAGCACTTTTAAATCATCGTCATTGTGTTGGTTGTTTCGCATGCAGACCCGTGTTAGAACTATATCTTTCTTGTCAGCTTTCAATTTCGGCATCATCAATCCTCTATCTATTATTATAGACAGAGGATTCATGATGCTGCACTTTAAGCATGTAGATGGAAATTGTGAGTATGTTGTTCCGTTCATAATCGACTGGAAACAGGCATATGAGAACGATGGCGTGTATCTCTTATTCTTTTTTTTGTACATCGCATCTTCCACGTTTTTATGTTTCATCCTCGCAGCCGGTTTTGTAACTCGATTCCCGTGACGTCTGTAGATCTCGTGTAATGCCTACGTAACACGAGAAGCAAGAAGATGTAGGGGAGAAACAAAAGTGGGAGAGTGGGGAGGGGAGGCAGAAGAACTCGCTACAGAAGAAACTGCCACCTGTGGCTTGCAGAAAACAAAACACTAGCTCGCTGAAAAACAAAACGCTGCCGCGTCCTTTCTGCAAGGCGAGTGCAGAGCGCGGCGCCCGTGACGTAAGCGGCAGGTCGCCCGCGCATGCGCGGTGCCCCGCTGCGCCAGATACGAAAACAAAAGGCGGGCGCATCTGCTGCTTCCTGGCGCGCATGCGCGCACGGCGGTGTAGCGGGAGTCGCGGAGCGTCACAAATAGAACTGCTTTGGAGGGACAACGCCCCCCCCTGGCCAGAAGCGCTGGGACTAAATCGGTCGCAGCTCCGCGCTGCCAGTTTAATGTGTGTGGCCGCCGCGTCAACAACGACGTGCGTGCATGCGAGTGCGTGTCTGATGTGCTGCGCGCCGCGAAAGAAACCGAAATTCGAAGGAGCATTTGAAGAAGAGGCACCAGTCGCGCGTTAGCGCTAGCGCATGCGCAGTAATGATATTCGGCAGTTCGATGGGGCAGGTGAACGTGTAATCGCTGTCCGGCATTTGTCTAGGGCGCATGCGCAACAGTGATACTCGGCAGTTAGATGGGGCATCTAAAGGAGCAATAGCGATCTAGCGTTTATCTACAGCGCATGCGCATTAGCTACGAAGCACGGATGTGACACCGAATCACTGTGTCTATTAACTTTCTTTCCTCCCGCCAGCGTAACATTGCAGGTCAACCATTTATTCGTTCTCTTTATCCACTCTCTCGATTCCTTTGGAGAGCTTTTGAAAAAGACAAGCGAAGCTGGCGCTGCGTTCTGTAAGGCGACGAGCGAAATTGAATGAGCACAATTTTGGACGATAAATTAAAAGTCTCGACAGTAGCGTATACTGAGCTACAAAATTTAATTTTTCTTCTCTGTTTTTTGATGATATACCTTCTAAAGACAAATTTGATTGTACGTATAACGTAAAAATTGCTACGCAAATCGATGCTGAGAAACTATCTGCTCTAATGTGGAACTTTTTAACCACCTAGGGGGGAAAGCACTTTTTCACATTTTCTTTCGCAGCCACAGTGTTTTCGCTTCCTTGTCACTGATCCACAAATCTCTTCTCCTCCACATCTTGGAAAAAGAAAGGAGAAAGAAAAAATTCTTAGTGAAGAACTCAACAAAAATTGCCGCGTAATGTGTGGGGAGAAAGAAGTTATTTTCGCTGAAAGCATTACAGCCAATCCAGTAGGCCAGACCTACCGAAACTTGCTTTGAAGCTTTGCAGTGCCATCTTCACCTCTGGTGCTTGTGGATATCAACACATTTCTGCGAGCACCAGTTGTCAGGACATGTGAAAGAGCGATGGTGATTAATTAGCGCGTCGAGAGTGCTAAATGGAGTTTGCGAGCGTGGACTGACGGAATACACTGTAGCCCGACTCGGAACACAACAGTGAGCTACGAAAATAAATGTTGGTGTGATGAGAAGGACAGAAGACTGGAAAGCAGGCAGGGAAAGAACTGAGCGAGAAGCAAAAGAAAATGCACCAAGTGAATATATTGAAGAACTATGCGTGGCTGCATGCGGATCACGTAAAAGGTGCGTTTCTTCACAAAACTGGTATTTCTGATTGCCTGAAACTATTATTATTATTACATTTATTTGCGTTTTGCACACTGGCTATTTTCCTCTCGAGTCCTGTAATGTTGTTGTTGCTCGTCAAACTGACTTGCCAAATGACACAAAGTCCAGTAATTTTAAGGGCCACAAAACCTTGCATTTTTATTTGTTTGCTGTTTTTCGTGGTCTGGATTATCTATTAGTGCCGAGTTGGAATGTAATTAATTTCGACAAAAACTTTGTTACATAGACGTGAGGGCTTTACTACTTCCTCTAGAAAATGTGGTACATTTATTTCTACATTCGTAGGTAATCAAGTCAACTATTTTTTCTAGACACTGCAGATAAATTCTTGAAACAGAGACTTCCATATGGAATAAATGAAAGGTGTTGTAGATGTGTACCACAGGGATCATTGTTCAGTTCAATGGCTTTTTTTAGTCTGTTCAAAGAATGAACCTCTCTTCGTCCGTTACAAGACTATAACAGACACTTTTTTGTTCGACAAATCGCCTCCAAATGTCAGATGCGTCTTGTTGTTGTTGTGGTCTTCAGTCCTGAGACTGGTTTGATGCAGCTCTCCATGCTACTCTATCCTGTGCAAGCTTCTTCATCTCCCAGTACCTACTGCAGCCTACATCCTTCTGAATCTGCTTAGTGTATTCATCTCTTGGTCTCCCTCTACGATTCTTACCCTCCACACTGCCCTCCAGTACTAAATTGGTGATACCTTGATGCCTCAGAATATGTCCTACCAACCGATCCCTTCTTCTAGTCAAGTTGTAGCAGAAACGTCTCTTCTCCCCAATCCTATTCAATACCTCCTCATTAGTTATATGATCTACCCATCTAATCTTCAGCATTTTTCTGTAGCACCACATTTCGAAAGCTTCTATTCTCTTCTTGTCCAAACTATTTATCGTCCACGTTTCACTTCCATACATGGCTACACTCCATACAAATACTTTCAGAAATGACTTCCTGACACTTAAATCTATACTCGATGTTAACAAATTTCTCTTCTTCAGAAACGCTTTCCTCGCCATTACCAGTCTATATTTTATATCCTCTCTACTTCGACCACCATCAGTTATTCTGCACCCCAAATAGTAAAACTCCTTTACTACTTTAAGTGTCTCATTTCCTAACCTAATTCCCTCAGCATCACCCAACTTAATTCGATTACATTCCATTATGCTCGCTTTGCTTTTGTTGATGTTCATCTTATATCCTCCTTTCAAGACACTGTCCATTCCCTTCAACTGCTCTTCCATGTCCTTTGCTGTCTCTGACAGAGTTACAATTTCATTAGCGAACCTCAGTTTTTATTTCTTCTCCATGGATTTTAATACCTACTCCGAATCTTTCATTTGTTTCCTTTAGTACTCGCTCAACATACAGATTGAATAGATGCGTCTTATTTCTTCGAAAAATTGTCTCCAAAATTCATGTGCGTCTTATACTGGAAACTAATATTTAAAAAATCCCGTATTTGATTTAAAATTGCCGCCAGTATTAAAAATGGCCATATATGCGGTGCCGCAAGAAAGTAACAATCTGGCAACATTGGATTCGTCTGGAAGCAGCTGTGCACCGATGCGCTGGCCGGTGTGACCGAGCGGTTCTAGGCGCTACTGTCTGGAACCACGCGAACGCTACAGTCGCAGGTTCGAATCCTGCCTCGAGCATGTATGTGTGTGATGTCCTTAGGTTAGTTAGGTTTAAGTAGTTCTAAGTTCTAGGGGACTGATGACCTCAGATGTTAAGTCCCATAGTGCTCAGAGCCATTTGAGTGCACCGATGCGACAAACGTGATTTGCGGGGATTCACAAGCTTGCTAACATGGATGTATACGTTGTTGACAATTGTAAATGGAAAAACAGACGTTTTAGACTTTCTTAATCAATTCGGTTTAGACGCTTTTGCACTTCATGTTACTGCAAGCCTTCTATAGAGATAAATCAGTGAGTTAATTTGTATTTTGACTAAGTAATATGACATAGGACTATACTCTTGGGTAAGTCACCGTTAAGAAATAAAGTGTTCGTTATGGAAAAACGTAGCATAAGATTAGTATGTGATGTTCACTCTCGATCATCTCGTAGATAGCTCCCAAAAGGCAGTTAGTTTAATTGCAGCGTCACATATTTTCTCTCGTGAAATTTGTTGCAAATAACCCAGTAGAATTCAGAACTACTAATGGGATAATTACAGCACCAGAAGAAAAAATGGCCTTCATCGCTGTCAATTAACACTTTTTAGCTCATCAAGAAGGGGCGGATAATGTTGTTGTCAAACTTTTAAATCATTTTCTCAATGATGTTAAATTTGAAAGTAGGTCTTACAAATCACTCATGCGACCTGTCGTAGAATATTGGTCTAGTGAGGTGGGATTCGTACCGTATAGGACTAACAGGAGTTATTTTGTGTATACAGAGAAGGGATGATCACAGGTTTGTATAACCCATGGGAGAGTGTCGCAGAGATACTAAGGGAACAGACTCTTACGGATAGACGTAAACCATCCCGAGAAAGTCTGTTAACCAAGTTTCAAGAACCAGTTTTAAATGACTACTGTGGAGATGTACTGCAAACCCCTATCTATCACTGACACAGGAATCGTGAGCATAAGATTATAATAATTACTGCACACACAGAGGCGTTCTTCTCGCGCTCCATACGTGTATGGAACGGGAAGAAACCCTGATAACTCTGAAACCTTCCCGTCTCCTCTATATCTCTTTTTTTTTTCTTACGCAACCTTCACTTCTACAATAACCTATGAAACCTTTCCTTAGGATTTCTATCTCTTGCTTAATAATACCAAATGAAATCTTCCCTTTGAAATTTATTCTCTTTCTCAATCTTCGCACACAAATTTAATTGCTGCTTATTAAAAGTGATTTTCTGATTATTCCGGCGAAACACAGAATGTGTCGGCGTCGTGGCCCTCAGTCGTTTACCTGCAATAACCCAAAACTGTTCCTCGCCTTTTCTACTGTTACTGGATCGCCATCTGACTGCTACATCTAACTGCGACATGAATATACTTACTCTGGTTTACTATACTCTATTAGCCGCTGGTGGGCTGACATAATAAGTGGCTGCATTTATTACCACAGCTGACGTTATTCTTTCATTAATTTGACTGAAGTTACCTAATTCATAGCTAAACTTTTTCTTGGCAACAATAAAATCTTGCAGAGCAACAATAAAATTTTGCAGAGTTTTACGTTGATGGTTTTTGAGATGGATTACAATCAGTAATGCAATATTGCTGGCAAAAATTAATTATATCCTGAATGAAATGATTGTACAAACGTTCAAAAGGAACTTAGTTTTTACAATAATCTTACCACTAGCATTGCGCAAACATACCTTCAGTAGTCTTGAGTTTCTCAAAACAAATAATGCAATAATATTAGTTCCTCTTATGATAATAGTTAGCTGCTGTCTCTGTAGATCCGTTTATAATCTGTTGTAAGTGACAGCTGGTGGCTGGCAGGCACACCGCTCCTCTCAACCTCTCGCTTCAGACCTGCTACCGACTCGCTTCACTTCTCGCTTACTGACTGACTTCTCACGAAAGCTAAAGTGCGGTCTCTGCTGCCAACAATGCTTTCTGGTGCAGACAATCCCTGCTACCATTACAAAATGTATCAATGCGCGGTCTTTGCCGCTCTTTTCTTAAAACGTATCCATACGCGGTCTCACTCGCCCCATTTTAAAATTATATCAATATGCGGTCTCTCCCACCAACAATACTTTGGTGCACACATTCCCTGCTACCACAATTATTTCCAACATGACAAATATTAATTATTCCTACTTAATCCTATTAATGAAATATAAACATCTTTCATAAATTGTAGTTTGATAATATACAATAGAAATATACACGTCTTACAACTGACACAGTGTGTCGTACCCTCTGCCATGCATCCCATGGTTGTTGTACAGATGTAGATGTAGGCGTAAAAAATCCTACTGCCTAATTCCTTCTGTTTGACAGAACAATTTTTATTTTCAAACTTGTATTTAATATACAGCAATAGCGATACATTCTCAGATTTGTTGTTAAATTAAAGAGGCCCTATTGTTTCATGTTGTGCGAACTCATCAGCTAGCAACTATATTTAAATAGCAATCAAGGTAATATTCTGTAACACTTTCGACGATATTACGATATATCGTGCAAAGCGACCCACAGAACGTGTTGCTGCCCGAGTAGCAAGCATAGAAGTCGCTCGCGTGCGATACCTTTACGTCGGTAAACAGCGCTGAAAGCGTAGCTATTAGTTTTATCTAAACTTGAGCTGGCCGCATCTCAGACGCTAGGAGATAATACCGTGTTTACCTATATTTTTCACTGACAGATAAAAGGATTTCATCCGGAATTCACCGATAGCAGACGCCACTCTGAGCTGCTGCCGCAAAGTACACCTACTTTTTTCGATTCTTCTGCCTAAAGTGTGGAAGAACCGTAGCAGCTCGTCTCGAATATCTGATATCGTGCCGTATTTTTCAGGACGGGAGACACCCACCAACTGACGTACAGTACTCTCTAAGTTACCAGTAGGTACGAAGAACCATTTCCTGCATGGTGGTCGGGGGAAAATATATTCTCTGCAGCGCCAACTGTGTCAGTTATCGGGGTTTCTTCTCGTTCCATTCACGTATGGAGCGCGGAAAAAATGCTTGTTTGAACGCCTCTGCGTGTGCAGTAATTATTCTAATCTTATCCTCAGGATGCCCATGTGAGCGATAGGTATGGGGCTTGTAGTATACCCCTACAGTAGTAGTGGTTTAAAGCCGGTTCTTCAAACTTGGTTAACAGACTTTCTCGGGATGGTTTACCCCTATCCGCAAGAGTATTCCAGTTCTGTTCCCTTAGTATCTCTGTGACGCTCTCCCACGGATTATACAAACCTGTGATCGCCCATGCTGCCCTTCTCTGTATACATACAATATCCCCTGTTAGTCCCATACGGTACGGATCCCACACACAAGAGCAATATTCTAGGATGGGTCGCATGACTGACTTGTAAGACCTAGCGTCAAAATTTAACATAATTGAGAAACTGATTAAAAATTTTGATAACAACATTATCCGCCCCTGTCTGAGCTAAAACAGTTTTAATTAACAGCGATGAAGGCCATTTTTTCTTCTGGTGCTGTAATTACCCCATTAGTAGTTCTGACTTATACTGGGTTAGAGGTGCGGGATCAGCCGAGCGGTCTGAGGCGCTGCAGTCCTCCCTCGGGCATGGCTATCTGTGTTTGTCCTTAGGATAACTTAGGTTAAGTAGTGTGTAAGCTTAGGGACTGATGACCTTAGGAGTTAAGTCCCTTAAGATTTCACATTTGTAACAAATTTGACGAGAGAAAATATCTGGACTCGCATTCGGGAGGACGACGGTTCATATCCCCCACCGACCATCCAGCTTTCTCGAGGTTTCCACACACCGAGCAAGCCGAATTCTCCGACGGCTCCTTTAAAAAAAGGTACAGCCGATTTCCTTCCTTAATGCCAGCTTTTTCTCCGTGTCTAATGCCGCATCGTCTACGTTACGTTAAACGCTAGCCCACCTTCCTTTAATGTTCCTTCTCTGTTCTGAATTTTGCACTGTCGTAAAATAATCGAAGGGGATCTGAGGTGATGTAGGCTGAAGAGCTAAAGAAACTGGTACACCTGTCCTAATATCGTGTAGGTGGCATGGACTGGACTAATGTCTGAAGTAGTGCTGGAAGGAACTGACACCATGAATCCTAAAGGGCTGTCCGTAAATCCGTAACAGTACGAGGGGGGGTGGAGGTGTCTTATGAACAGCACGCAGCAAGGCATCCCAGATATGCTCAATACTGTTCATGTCTGGGGAGTTTGGAGGCCAGCGTGTTTAAACTCAGGAGAGTGTTTGTCCGTCTCTAGCAGTTCTGGAGGTGTGGGGTGTCGCATTGTCCTGCTGGAATTGCGCAATGGACATGAATAGATGCAGGTGATCAGACAGGATGCTTACGTACGTGTCACGTGTCACAGCCGTATCTAGACGTGTCAGGGGTCCCATATCACTCCAACTGAACACGCCTCACACCATTAGAGAGGCTCCACCAGCTTGAACAGTCCCCTGCTGTCCTGCTGGGTGAGCGGATTCATGAGGTCTTCCCTATTCCCATACGCGTCCATCCGCTCGATACAATTTGAAACGAGACTCGTCCGAGCAGGCAGCATGTTTCCAGTCATCAACAGTCCAGTGTCGGTGTTGACGGGCCCGGGCGAGGCGTAAAGCTTTGTGTCGTGCAGTCATCCAGGGTACGTAAGTGGGTCTTCGGCTGTGAAAGCCCATATCGATCATGTTTCGTCGAATGGTTCGTGGTCTGACACCTGTTGATGGCCCAGCATCGACATCTGCAGCAGTTTCCGAAAGAGTTGCACTTCTGTCACTCTGAACGGTTCTCTTCACTCGCAGTTGGTCCCGTTCTTGCAGGATCATTTTCCGGCCGCAGCGGTGTTGGAGATATCATGTTCTACCGGATTCCTGATATGGAATGGTCGTACAGGAAAATCCCCACTTGATCGCTCCCATCGCTCGTCCGCCGACTATAAACTCCACGTTCAAACTCACTTAACTCTCGATAGCCTGCCATTGCAGCAGCAGTAACGGATCTATCAAGTCTGCCAGACACTTGTTGTGTTACATAGACGTTTCCGACCGCAGCCTGTTTACATGTCTCTATATTTGAGTACCAGTTTCGTTTGGCGGTACAGTGTATCTATTGATGCTGTGACAGTGGCTTCAGTATGTTGCATGACAGATAGCGCTGTCAGTACATCAATACATATTGAAGTTGTGGAGAGACGTTAGGTCGCGGCGGTACGGGAAAAGTTGCGGACACACGGCTTGTTCGCGGAGACTTGCGAACAATTCCAACTCGAGGATGGCGTTTGCTAGTCAAAAAAATGGTTTAAATGGCTCTGAGCACTATGTGACTTAACATCTGAGGTCATGACTCCCCCTAGAACTTAGAACTACTTAAACCTAACTAACCTAAGGACATCACACACATCCATGCCCAAGGAAGGATTCGAACCTACGACCGCAGCGATCCAGACTGTAGCGGCTAGAACCGCTCGGCCACCCGGGCCGGCTTTTAGTTACTAGAAACTGGGGACTTTTACATTGGTGATTGTTTCGGATTTGAATAGTTGCTGTATACTTGAAAATGTTTTGCTTCTGCAATGACATATACGATGCACAAGGATTTCATTAAAGTACATATGAAGAAGATAATAATGTTGTAACGTCCCCTTAGAAAAATTTATGAATTACTGTGCTGGTAAACCTCTTACGTTATTTGATTTTCAAAGAGCTAAGCAAAACTGAACGTACTCAGACATTTCTCTCTTTACTTATTCTGATCAACACTAAACTGACACACAATATTTTTTTAGCGCAACGCAGTCTGACTTTCAATAATCCCTACAAAAGAATGGCCCTGACTAACATTAACCTATACTTTTCACAAATCACTTACCTCACAAAAATCGTCGTTACTCGAACTACTGCAATACAGCGAGCGCCACTACTGCCAGCTAAATAAAAGATTCAAACTACGGAAGGCACTAACTACTGATGGGCATAGTTAGCGAATGAAAGGTTTTGGCCGGCCGCGGTGGTCTCGCGGTTCTAGGCGTACAGTCCGGAACCGTGCGACTGCTACGGTCGCAGGTTCGAATCCTGCCTCTGGCATGGATGCGTGTGATGTCCTTAGGTTAGTTAGGTTTAAGTAGTTCTAAGTTCTAGGGGACTTATGACCTCAGATGTTAAGTCCCACAGTGCTCAGAGCCATTTGAATCATTTTTGAAAGATTTTGATAGAGAACAAGCAATGTATTTACCTTAACAATGTTGAAGAGTCATAATATATATAGCAGTTCATGGCATCCACTCTTACAAATTTACTGTCTCTGATGGACACACGTCCAGATCGTCTGCTCTCAAAACTCCGCCATGTCTCTCCCCACATCCACCACTGCTGGCGGCTCACCTCCAACTGCGCAACGCTACGCGCTGTTAACAGCCAACAGCCCAACACTACAATAGCAAATTCCAACAATGCAACCCAGCCACAGACTGCACACAGCACAGCCAGTGATTTTCATATAGAGCGCTACGTACCGTTACCAACATAAAAACCTAAACAGCCTACTTACAGTGTCAGTTAAGTATGGTTAGTGAACGGTGAAATAAACGTATGACCTGTGACAGACTACTTGATAGAACCTGCGGTATCGTTTGTTAGACGGCAGATAGCGTCATCCCGGGCATACCATGTTCATTACTATCTCTAGCATTGCAGTGATGTATCAACCATGAAATTAGAGCTACCAGCCATCGTGAACGTAAACAGCGAAAATGATAAGGGCTTTTGTATACTTGTCCAATTTCATCAGTATAACAGATATTCGCACTTGTATACTTACAAGGAAATTTGGCGTTTTAATAAAAACAATTCGCTCCTTTGCCGCCTTGTGGAAAAATCCTATGAATTTACTGTGTTTCTCACGTGCCCAGTAGAACCTTTGAGTGCATCGGTAATTTTCAACCGACCATATTTCTTTTCTACATTAAATACAAAAATGTATTCGCAGTTGGGAATAAGGGCTACCATCAGTTGTAGAATGAAAATACAGTAATGAAACTTTATGCCGGAGCGGGGTTCGAACCAGAATTTCCCGCTTATCCTTACCATTTTTTTAATCTAATTTTGTTCGTTGTATTTGTTCGGGGCGGACGTCCAATGACACCTGTTCAAGTTTCTCGTTCTTCCATTCCCTCAGTTTTTTTTTTTCCAAAGGGCAGCTGTCCCTCTCACTGAACAAGCTGAGCTACCGTGCCGCCAAATGTAGAACAAATGTAAATGCCACGTGACCAGGGCCCCCTTCGGGTAGACCGTTAGCCGGGTGCAAGTCTTTCGATCTGACGCCACTTCGGCGACTTGCGAGTCCATGGGGATGAAATAACGATGATTAGGACAACACAACACACAGCCCCTGAGCGGAGAAAATCTCCGACCCAGCCGGGAATCGAACCCGGACCCTTAGGATTGACATTCTGTCGCGCGGACCACTCAGCTACTACCATTTAGCCAGACCCAAACTTTCCAAATGTCGTCACCTATGCGTCTATGACCTGTACTCGTACATCCGTTGTGTGTGTTCCCGTATAGGTCAGACATTGTACTGGAAAGACGCTTGCCCGGTGTCGGCAGAGAAATACGATATTGTAGTGCCCGTGTTATTCTGATTACGACGCGAAGTCCCTTTGGAGATGCATGCATCGTAAGCGTCGTATATATTTCTTTTGGTTCCGCTTTCGGGCTGGATATCTGTCGGATACCAGTAGCACGTATTATATATATATATATATATATATATATATATATATATATATATATTCTTGTATCGGCAACATTATATTCCAATAATTTTAACTTGGAACTCTTCTATTTCGTTCGCGTTTGCATAGAAAAACAACAATATCACAAACTGAGTCCGCCTTGATGCAAAACACCTTGTTAATCGTTTATTTCTTTATTCTCCCACACTAGTTTCGGCTACAGATATCGCCATCATCAGTGGTTCTTTTCGTTTTAATCTAAAAGATGCAGAAAATAGCATTGTTATACCAACATAGTAGCACACTATCACATTTTTATTGTTAGTTTTTTTTGAAATATAGTTTTCTATGGATACTTTCATTATTTATTGTACGTTTTAAGAATTATTATCGCTGTTCACCTTTTAGTATTTTGTTTAATAATAGCCGCTTACTTAAGGTGATGTTCGCTGAGTAAAGCGCACAGAAAATATGCCGCAAACAGCGACATTAATCCTTAAAACATGCTGTAGCATACAATAAATAAGGTACTGACAAATTATCCATAGAAAACTATATTTCAAAAAACTAATAGTAAAAATGTAATAATGTGCTACTGTGTTTTGGTTAAAAACATCCTTGGTTCCAATTTCAGTTTTTATTTTTCAGCGACGCGTTTCGCCTTATTTAGGCATCTTCAGGTTATCTTAATTTGCTATTTCTTAACTGTGTTTTGGTTAAAAACATCCTTGGTTGCAATTTTAGTTTTTAATTTTTCAGCGACGCGTTTCGCCTTATTTAGGCATCTTCAGGTTATTTTAATTTGGTATTTCTTAGAATAATCCTTTAGTCAGTGTAGCCGAAGGGTATCGTCGAATATATCAGGCCAACATCGCCTTCGTTAAACTGAGTGAAAACTTTTCTAGATAGACTGTGTTTGTATAACCATGCTATTTTCTGCATATTTTAGATTAAAAAAAAAAAAAACACTGATGATGGTGACATTTGTCGCCGAACCTAGTTTGGGAGAATAAATAAATAAACGAATAACAAGGTGTTTTGCATCAAGGCGTACTCAGTTTCTGATATTATTGTTTCACATTATACTCCCTTCAGACCAATCCATCCCTCACGCAACTCGTGTCAACAACAGCTACAGAAGTAGACAAGGGAGGAGAGGAAAGCTTTGTGTACTGCTAGTGGCGAAGCGGAGAGGACGCGAACTTGCTTTCGATGGTTCCCCGAAAATCCGAGAACCGTCGAAACACGAGCGGACACTAGCGCATGCGAACCGAACACGACCGAATGCGGTCCACTTGCACTCGCCTAGGGTTTAAACCAGAGACAGCTCCCGATGCACCTTCGCTTGTGTCAGCTTCGGTATAAACCTGCATTTAGAGTGCGCGCGTGGTAAAGCGGTTTTGCAGCTTCTGCGGCAGTGGTGACTCCAAAGGTCGACCAGGGTGGCAGGGCAAGTGACCGATGCAGGGATCCTTACTGCGAGAGCCGGGGTGCCCTTTCGAGGCAGCACACCGCCGTTGCCGGCGCGTCCTTAAAAGGCCTGACTCCTGCCTAAGGAAGAGCCCGTCAGCCGGCTACGTTCGTGACGCAGAACGAGCTGGATCATGCTGACGTGACAAACGTCACTGGACAGCGACGTACGTATATTCGGATGGCGATAGCATTCCGTACACAAAGTATATAACCCAGCGAGGTGGCGCAGCGATTAGCAGACTTCTGTGTGAGTTATCGTACATACACATGTGGCACTGTGAACTGACAACTAAATGTGCTACTGAGCTCAAAGCCAAATCACACTCAAAAGAATTCGGCGTGTGTGAAAACCGATGTCGTTCATAAGCCAATAAACAAGCAAACCAGTAATTTCACGCTCAGTAGACTTGGTCAGTGAGAACTGTTTGAAAAAAAAAAAAAAAAAAAAAACCTAATTGTATTGTCGATCTGCATAAGAATGTGACATGAAACAAACGAAAATTTCTGCGCTGACATACGGCCCTCGTAAATTAAACAAACTGAGAGAATTTACATTGCGCAAGGGAAACGAAACAATTACCTGTTGTGAATCTCACCTGAAAAATGAAGTAGTGGTAGAAACAGCAACACAGCAAAACACCGCAACAGCTAAAAAAAAAAAAAAAAAAAAAATACTGCTAAAAACTAACTGAATTTGGTCCAGGGTAAGTGGGTTTGTAATCTTGACACAGAAGTGCCCGTGAAATACATGAGTCAATCTTTAAGTTCTGAAATTTCACTTAGGAAAGACCTTATAAAAAAACTACAGACGCTAATATTAAAATTCATTTTATCTAGTAACTTCCATGGTACAGTAAATTAGCCCAGAAGATCGATCTATGGAATAATTATAAAAAAACTGGACTTTGGCGAGGGTCAAGTGGACCAACAATGCAAGTATACAAACGTAAAAATAAACCTGTTACCTCATCAACTAATACCTTGTTCTTCATTTCAAAACATTTTTTACGTCAGTATGCTGCCCAACCATTGTTCTTCGTAATAAATTTGCAGCTCACGTACACTATGCGATCCAATATCCAGATACCCCCCAAAACATAGGTTTTTCATGTTAGGTGCACTGATGCCATCTACTGTCAGGTACAGCATACCAACGACCTCAGCAGTCATTATGAGACGCCCCGTTAGGAAAATTATAAATGACTGTGTTTAAACCGACACACAATATTTTTAAGCGCAAACCAATCTGACTCTGAAAAATCCCTACAAAAGCATGGCCCTGACTGACAATAACCTATACCTTTCATGAATCACTTACCTCACAAAAATCTTCGTTACTCGAACTACTGCAATACAGCGAGCGCCACTACTGCCAGCTAAATAAAAGATTCAAACTACTGAAGACACTAACTACTGATAGCAAATGAAAGATTTTGATAGAGAAGAAACAATGTATTTACCTTTATAGTGTTCCAAAGTCATACTGTATATATCAGTTCATGGGATCCAGTCTTACAAAATTTACTGTCTCTGATGGACACACGTCCAGATCGTCCGCTCTTAAAATTCTGCCATCTCTCTCCCCACATCCACCACTGCTGGCGGCTCACCTCCAACTGCACATGAAACTGTCCAACACTACAATAGCGTATATTTGAGCAATAAGTCCAACCAGCCACAGACTACGCACAGCGCAGTCAACGATTTTCATACAGAGCGCTACATGGCGTTACCAACATAAAAACCAAAAGAGCGTACTTACAATTAAGCAGAATGGGGCGCTCCGCAGAACTCACCGACTTCGAACCTGGTCAGGTGATTGGGTGTCACTTGTGTGATACGTCTGTACGCGAGATTTCGACACTCCTAAACATCTCTAGGTCCACTGTTTCCGATGTGATAGTGAAGTGGAAACGTGAAGGGACACGTACGGCACAAAAGCGTACAGGCCGATCTCGTCTGTTGACTGACAGAGACCGCAGACAGTTGAAGAGGGTCGTAATGTGTAATAGGCAGACGTCTAACCAGCCCATCACACAGGAATTCCAAACTGCATCAGGATCCTCTCTGCAAGTACTATGACAGTTAGGCTGGAGGTGAGAAAACTTGGATTTCATGGACGAGCGGCTGCTCATAAGCCACACATTACACCGGGAAATGCCAAACGACGCCTCGCTTGGTGTAAGGAGCGTAAACATTGGACGACTGAACAGTGGTAAAACGTTGAATCTCGATACACAATGTGGTGATCCAATGGCAGGCTCTTGGTATGGCGAATGCCCGGTTAACGCCATCTGCCAGCGTGTGTAGTGCCAACAGTAAAAGTCGGAGGGGGTGGTGTTATGGTGTGGTCGTGTTTTTCATGGAGGGGGCTTGCACCCCTTGTTTTTTCCGTGCCACTATCACAGCATAGGCCTACAATGATGTTTTAAGCACCTTCATTCTTGCCACTGTTGAAATTCTGGGATGGCGATTGCATCTTTCATCACGACCCAGCACCTGTTCATAATGCACGGCCTGTGGCTGAGAAGTTACACGACGGTAACATCCCTGTAATGGACTGGCCTGCACAGAGTCCTGACCTGAATCCTACAGAAAACCTTTGGAATGCTTTGGAACGCCGACTTCGTGCCAGGCCTCACCGACCGACATCGATACCTCTCCTCAGTGCAGCACCCGGTGAAGAATGGGCTGTCATTCCCCAGGAAACCTTCCAGCACCTGACAGAACGTATGCCTCCGAGAGTGGAAGCTGTTATAAACGCTAAGGGTAGACCAACACCATATTGAATTCCAGCATTACCGATGGAGGGCGCCACGAACTTGTAACTCATTTTCAGCCAGGCGTCCGTGTACTTGTGGTCACATAGTGAAGTTCCAAAAGTCCGTCCACGCATTGCATTCCGCACTCAACATAGCACACCGCGGCTATCCAATGAACATTCTACGACTCCACAGTGTTGCCATCGGAGAGGTAGACACTTTTCCCTAACAACTGTCTCTTTTATCACAGTTCTTCAAATAGATCAGTTTCCGTTACAAATATCAACACAGCCAATAGCATCTGCACAAAACACCATCTTACGCACTGAAATCGGATTCGGGGGGTCGTTTCGAACCTGCGTTCGCAATTGTCCTGAATCGCTTCAGGCAAATGACGGAATGGCTGCTTAGAAGTGGGACCGATGACTTCGCTGTTTGCGCTTTATCGTATCACAACATAGCTGCTCGCGTTGGTCGAGATCCAGTGACTGTTAGCAGAATATGGAATCGGTGGGTTCAGTAGGGTAATACGGAACGCCGTGCTGGATTCCAACGGCCTCGTGTCACTAGCAGTCGAGATGACAGGCATCTTATCCGCACGGCTGTAACGGATCGTCCAGCCACGTCTCGATCCCTGAGTCAGCAGATGGGGACGTTTGCAAGACAAGAACCATCTGCACGAACAGTTCGACGACGTTTGCAGCAGCACGGACTATCAGCTCGGAGACCGTGGCTGCGGTTACCCTTGACGCTGCATCACAGACAGGAGCGCCTGCGATGGTGTACTCGACAACGAACCTGGGTGCACGAATGGCAAAACGTCATTTTTTCGGATGAATTCAGGTTGTGCTTAAATCACGATGGTCGCTTCCGTGTTTGACGACATCGCGGTGAACGCACATTGGAAGCGTGTATTCGTCACCGCCATACTGGCGTATCACCCGGCGTGACGGTATGGGGTGCTATCGGTTACACGTCTCGGTCACCTCTTGTTCGCACTGACGGCACTTTGAGCAGTGGACGTTTCATTTCAGCTGTGTTTCGGCCCGTGCCTCTACCCTTCATTTGATCCCTGCGATACCCTACATTTCAGCAGGATAATGCACGATCGGACGTTTCTGGATACAGAAAATGTTCGACTGCTGCCCTGGCCAGCACATTCTCCAGATCTCTCACCAATTGAAAACGTCTGGTCATTGGTGGCCGTGCAAGTGGCTCGTCACAATACGCCAGTCACTACTCTTGATGAACTGTGGTATCGTGTTGAAGCTGCATGGGCAGCTGTACCTGTACGCGCCATCCGAGCTGTGTTTGACTTAATGCCCAGGCGTATCAAGGCCGTTATTACGGCCAGAGGTTGTTGTTCTGGGTACTGATTTCTCAGCATCTATGCACCCAAGTTGCGTGAAAATGGAATGACATGTCATTGCTAGTATAATATATTTGTCCAATGAATGACCGTTTATCATCTGCATTTCTTCTTGGTTTAGCAATTTTAATGACCATTAGTGTATATTTGAGGTAGTGAGGAGTATGAGGAAATTAGGGGCAATGGGAGGAGAAGTGTGAGAAAGAGTGGAAGAATATGAGTGGCAGGAGTGAGCTATTTGCTGAAGTAGTGAGAAGAACAAAATCGCAGGAAAGGACGAGGAGAAAGAGGAGTAACATAGGCCGTTTATGAATGGATGAGAGGCTCTTGAACTAACGAGAAACATGAACGAACAAGAAAGAATGGGAGGCGAATTTACCTGTGATTAGAATAAGGAAATAGAGAAGGAGGTAGTGGCTTTGGACAGCCAGTGAAGGCGGGAGGTGGCGTGGGGTGAATTGTTTGGTAGAGGAAGTGCAGGAGGAGGAAGAGGAGAGAGAGGTGGGCGTGTCTGGTGGTGTGACCGGCAGAGCGCAGCGGGTGCGTCGTTACGCAAGTCTCGCTGCGTGTCGTGGCCGAGTCTGCAATTGTGTGCCAAGTGGGCCACAATAGCCACGGCCGGCTGCTGCTTATTGGAGCAGGGATACGTCAGGCGCAGAGCGAGGCAGTGCCGGGAGACACTGCACGTTTCAGCCGAGCAGCTCCACACGCGAAGCAGCGGTGGTATATCGATACTGTGCGAATCAGTAGAGATTCCCTTCTGAACCTTTTCTGTCTTTTCTGGAGACTAGAAATCTACTCTGTAGGAATCAGCATGGGTTTCGAAAAAGACGGTCGTGTGAAACCCAGCTCTCGCTATTCGTCCACGAGACTCAGAGGGCCTTAGACACGGGTTCACAGGTAGATGCCGTGTTTCTTGACTTCCGCAAGGCGTTTGACACAGTTCCCCACAGTCGTTTAATGAACAAAGTAAGAGCATACGGACTATCAGATCAATTGTGTGATTGGATTGAGGAGTTCCTAGATAACAGAACGCAGCATGTCATTCTCAATGGAGAGAAGTCTTCCGAAGTAAGAGTGATTTCAGGTGTGCCGCAGGGGAGTGTCATAGGACCGTTGCTATTCACAATATACATAAATGACCTGGTGGATGACATCGGAAGTTCACTGAGGCTTTTTGCAGATGATGCTGTGGTGTATCGAGAGGTTGCAACAATGGAAAATTGTACTGAAATGCAGGAGGATCTGCAGCGAATTGACGCATGGTGCACGGAATGGCAATTGAATCTCAATGTAGCGAAGTGTAATGTGATGTGAATACATAGAAAGATAGGTCCCTTATCATTTAGCTACAAAATAGCAGGTCAGCAACTGGAAGTAGTTAATTCCATAAATTATCTGGGAGTACTCATTAGGAGTGATTTAAAATGGAATGATCATATTAAGTTGATCGTCGGTAAAGCAGATGCCAGACTGAGATTCATTGGAAGAATCTTAAGGAAATGCAATCCGACAACAAAGGAAGTAGGTTACAGTACGCTTGTTCGCCCAATGCTTGAATACTGCTCAGCAGTGTGGGATCCGCACCAGGTAGGGTTGATAGAAGAGATAGAGAAGATCCAACGGAGAGCAGCGCGCTTCGTTACAGGATCATTTAGTAATTGCGAAAGCGTTACGGAGATGATAGATAAACTCCAGTGGAAGACTCTGCAGGAGAGACGCTCACTAGCTCGGTACGGGCTTTTGTTAAAGTTTCGAGAACATACCTTCACCGAAGAGTCAAGCAGTATATTGCTCCCTCCTACGTATATCTCGCGAAGAGACCATGAGGATAAAATCAGAGAGATTAGAGCCCACACAGAAGCATACCGACAATCCTTCTTTCCACGTACAATACGAGACTGGAATAGAAGGGAGAACCGATAGAGGTACTCAGGGTACCCTCCGCCACACACCGTCAGGTGGCTTGCGGAGTATGGATGTAGATGTAGATGTAGATGAACACTGATCTTCGGTTCTATATGACACTGATTATAAATTTCGCTTCTTATTATTTAAATATCAAAATAACTTTATCAAATCTGTTGAGTAGACACAGGCAGCAAATCAGCTCCCGTATGAACGAATTATTTAGAAGTTTTTATTTTATTACTTCACCACTTTTTACTTTCGGAATGTGGTGCTACAGAAGAATGCTGAAGATTACATGGGTAGATCACATAACTGATGTGGAGGTATTGAATAGAATTGGGGAGAAGAGGAGCTTGTGGCACAACTTGACAAGAAGAAGGGATCGGTTGGTAGAACATGTTCTGAGGCATCAAGGGATCACTAATTTACAGTTGGGGGTGCAGCGTGGAGGGTAAAAATCGTAAATGAATATGCTGACCAGGTTCAGAAGGATGTAGGTTGCAGTAGTTATTCGATGAAGCAGCTTAACAGGATAGAGTAGCATGGAGAGCTGCATCAAACCAGCCTCAGGACTGAAGACCACAACAACAACAACAACAACAACAACAACAACAACTTTACCACGATTTCCTTCCTGTATTATTATTTCATAGAGATGACAGACCAATCTTGAGTCTTGTAAAGAAAATGAAGCACTGTACTTCATTGCTACGTCAGACTAGGGTCTGTGTCATTCTGCAATACAACGGATGTCCGAAGAGAGCTGCGGGAGGGGAAAGTCTCGCACTCTGGAGGTATACGCCTACCTGAAGCCATGACACACGGCAACACGGCAAGTGTTTATTGCCAGTTTCTTTCGGCATTATTATTAAAATAGCGCTGATAGCTTTTCCCATTTTTTACAATAACTCAATATTCCAAACCAGTGCAAATTTTACGAATAAAAAGTACTCCTTTTTAAAACATGTTTGTTTAAAAAACGAAAATTTTAGGACTGCTGCTATGACTAAATGATATTTAATTTTTTCAACCGGTTATTGGTTAAAAAAGAACGTGTTATAAGCGAGGCGAAAGATACACCAAAAATACCTGTTACTCAGAACTAAAATACCAGCATCTAGTAAGTGACAAAGTTTTTTCGTATTATTGTTTTGCGGAGTCGCCGGCGAGAAAAAGTTTCGAAAACGTTTCAAGTTATGTACAAAGTCCCTAAGTGTTCTCATTCCTTTTCTTACGAAGGAAGTCGGATTAATTAGAGCGGCGCGAGATACACTGCCTTATTGCGTTCAGTCTGTAACGTAAGACTGTAGCTCTTAACGAGTTGAGTATGACAGCGTTTTCAATTTTCAATGTCGTTCAATAATTATATGAGATACTGGAAGTCTCATTTTTGTGGCCTATGGAAGGCCCTGTATAGGCAAGTTGCAACTGGAAATTCTTGTGCAGCTTAGCCACTTTGCATTTCTTGCGTTCGCTAGGCATTGCTGTCTTATATAGGCGTAGCTGACCGCAGCACCTTATTCTGCCTGTTTACAAAAAAAAAAAAAAAAAAAAAAAAAGTTCAAATGGCTCTGAGCCCTATGGGACTTAACTTCTGAGGTCACCAGTCCCCTAGAACTTAGAAGTACTTAAAACATAACTAACCTAAGGACATCACACACATCCATACCCGAGGCAGGATTCGAACCTGCGGCCGTAACGGTCGCGCGGTTCCAAACTGTAGCGCCTAGAACCGTTCGGCCACTTCGGCCGGCTAATTCTCCGTGCCGTAGCAGCATCCACACCAGACTTACAACGAAACTCACGCTGAATTGCGCAAAACGATTTCTGTTGTCGCGACACCATTTTTAGTAGAACTGAAGTGGGAGCACACTCCTGATACCTAGAGGGAACCGTCTAAAATTCGACAGTTTGCTTTTCCCAACGCACACATCTCAATTAAATTAATAGTTATGATTTTTTTTAAATGGGGTGATTCTTCTTGTATTATACTTTCCTGGGACACTCCTGACGACACCGTTGTCTCTGATGAACACTGTCTGGGGAGAACAACCTATTGGCTTCTGTTTCTTAAGAAGTCTTTGAGCCACTCACATGTCTAGAAACTTATTCCGTATGCTTGGATTTTCATTAGCAGCCTACAGTGGGAAAATTGGTGGTAAGTTCCTATTGGGACCAAACTGCTGAGATCATCGGTCCCTAAGCCGGCCGGAGTGGCCGAGCGGTTTTAGGCGCTACAGTTTTACCAGAATTTCAACTCCTCAGTAAATATTAATTAGTCTGAGTGTTCCTTTGAGAATTTTAATTTGTGTGCGTGCTCCTTTCAGAACGTATAATTATTTTACCTATGGATGCTCTACTTGTAAACATACGTGCTACTGAGCATTTTATTGTGTAGTGTGATTATTATGCCGTAAGAATCATCTACGAGCGCCACAACAGTCTCTTAAGTAAAGTCGTAATCGGTTTAATCAGTAGAAAAATCTATTTGACAACTAGATCTACATCTACATCCAGACTCCGCAAGCCACCTGACGGTGTGTGGCGGAGGGTACCCTGAGTACCTCTATCGGTTCTCCCTTCTATTGCAGTCTCGTATTGTTCGTGGAAAGAAGGATGGTCGGTATGCTTCTGTGTGGGCTCTAATCTCTCTGATTTTATCCTCATGGTCTCTTCGCGAGATATACGTAGGAGGGAGCAATATACTGCTTGACTCTTCGGTGAAGCTATGTTCTCGAAACTTTAACAAAAGCCCGTACCGAGCTACTGAGCGTGTCTCCTGCAGACTCTTCCACTGGAGTTTATCTATCATCTCCGTAACGCTTTCGCGATTACTAAATGATCCTGTAACGCAGCGCGCTGCTCTCCGTTGGATCTTCCCTCTCTCTTCTATCAACCCTATCTGGTACGGATCCCACACTGCTGAGCAGTATTCGACCAGTGGGCGAACAAGCGTACTGTAACCTACTTCCTTTGTTGTCGGACTGCATTTCCTTAGGATTCTTCCAATGAAAGTAACTAAATTCAGTCCCGAACCGCGAAAACTTCTATGGTCGCAGAATTCGAATCCTGCCTCGGGCGTGGATGTGTGCGATGTCCTTAGGTTAGTTAGGGTTACGTAGTTCTGAGTTCTGGGAGACTGACGACCTCAGATGTTAAGTCCCATAGTGCTCAGAGCCATTCATCGGACCCTAGGCTTACATACTACTTAGTCGAACTTAAACTAACTTGCGCTAAGGACAACACACACATCCGTGGCCGAGCGAGGACTCGATGTTAAGACGGGCGAGCCACGCGAACCGTGCAAGGCGCCTAAGACCGCGCGGATACCCCGCGCGGCTCCTATAGTGGGGGACCGTGTCAAATACACTCCTGCAAATTGCAATAAGAACACCGTGAATTCATTGTCCCAGGAAGGGGAAACTTTATTGACACATTCCTGGGGTCAGATACATCACATGATCACACTGACAGAACCACAGGCACATAGACACAGGCAACAGAGCATGCACAATGTCGGCACTAGTACAGTGTATATCCACCTTTCGCAGCAATTCACGCTTCTATTCTCCCATGGAGACGATCGTAGAGATGCTGGATGTAGTCCTGTGGAACGGCTTGCCATGCCATTTCCACCTGGCGCCTCAGTTGGACCAGCGTTCGTGCTGGACGTGCAGACCGCGTGAGACGACGCTTCATCCAGTCCCAAACATGCTCAATGGGGGACAGATCCGGAGATCTTGCTGGCCAGGATAGTTGACTTACACCTTCTAGAGCACGTTGGGTGGCACGGGATACATGAGGACGTGCATTGTCCTGTTGGAACAGCAAGTTCCCTTGCCGGTCTAGGAATGGTAGAACGATGGGTTCGATGACGGTTTGGATGTACCGTGCACTATTCAGTGTCCCCTCGACGATCACCAGAGGTGTACGGCCACTGTAGGAGATCGCTCCCCACACCATGATGCCGGGTGTTGGCCCTGTGTGCCTCGGTCGTATGCAGTCCTGATTGTGGCGCTCACCTGCACGGCGCCAAACACGCATACGACCATCATTGGCACCAAGGCAGAAGCGACTCTCATCGCTGAAGACGACACGTCTCCATTCGTCCCTCCATTCACGCCTGTCGCGACACCACTGGAGGCGGGCTGCACGATGTTGGGGCGTGAGCGGAAGACGGCCTAACGGTGTGCGGGACCGTAGCCCAGCTTCATGGAGACGGTTGCGAATGGTCCTCGCCGATACCCCAGGAGCAACAGTGTCCCTAAGTTGCTGGGAAGTGGCGGTGCGGTCCCCTACGACACTGCGTAGGATCCTACGGTCTCGGCGTGCATCCGTGCGTCGCTGCGGTCCGGTCCCAGGTCGACGGGCACGTGCACCTTCCGCCGACCACTGGCGACAACATCGATGTACTGTGGAGACCTCACGCCCCACGTGTTGAGCAATTCGGCGGTACGTCCACCCGGCCTCCCGCATGCCCACTATACGCCCTCGCTCAAAGTCCGTCAACTGCACATACGGTTCACGTCCACGCTGTCGCGGCATGCTACCAGTGTTAAAGACTGGGATGGAGCTCCGTATGCCACGGCAAACTGGCCGAAACTGACGGCGGCGGTGCACAAATGCTGCGCAGCTAGCGCCATTCGACGGCCAACACCGCGGTTCCTGGTGTGTCCGCCGTGCCGTGCGTGTGATCATTGCTTGTACAGCCCTCTCGCAGTGTCCGGAGCAAGTATGGTGGGTCTGACACACCGGTGTCAATGTGTTCTTTTTTCCATTTCCAGGAGTGTACTCACCGGAAAGCGAGGGAAGTCTGTTGTCCTTGATCCGTGGCGTGTCCCGTCTAGTATTCCGGACCGCTCACGCCAGCAACCCACACTTGTCACAGCGAGTTCCCGCAGCCTGGCTGTCGCCGAGTCTCCCACGCGGTTCAAGACTCGGACCTCGGCAATTGCGTTACGTCAGCGCACATCGCGGCGCTGCCTGGCAGCTGTCCCGGCTCGCTTGCCATCCGCTGACGCCTCGCCAGGTCACAGGGCTTACGGCTTCTGGCAGTGCGGTGTCGGCTTTCAGTTTCGCGACGACGGAGAACTTCACCCTTGTTCCAAATTGCTGGCCTGGGAATGTCGAGGCGCCGACGAAAGCGACGACCTGTTGTCAAGGCGTCGGTTCCGAACAGTGGTTATTACCACTGGCAGGACAAAATAAATTTGATAATACGCTGAAGACCCAAATAAACTGCTACACTTGACTAATATCGTGTAGGGCTCCCGCGAGTACGCAGAAGTGCCGCAAGACGGCCTGGTATGAAACTTCCTGGCAGATTAAAACTGTGTGCCCGACCGAGACTCGAACTCGGGACCTTTGCCTTTCGCGGGCAAGTGCTCTACCAACTGAGCTACCGAAGCACGACTCACGCCCGGTACCCTCAGCTTTACTTCTGCCAGTAACTCGTCTCCTACCTTCCAAACTTTACAGAAGCTCTCCTGCGAACCATGCAGTACTAGCACTCCTGAAACAAAGGATATTGCGGAGACATGGCTTAGCCACAGCCTGGGGGATGTTTCCAAAATGAGCTGTGGGTACCGGGCGTGAGTCGTGCTTCGGTAGCTCAGTTGGTAGAGCACTTGCCCGCGAAAGGCAAAGGTCCCGAGTTCGAGTCTCGGTCGGGCACACAGTTTTAATCTGCCAGGAAGTTTCATATCAGCGCACACTCCGCTGCAGAGTGAAAATCTCATTCGGCCTGGTATGGATTAGAGCTGGTGGGAACATACACCATGTATCGTGCAGGTCTGTCCATAATACCGTAAGAATACGACTGGTAATTGACTGACGAAGAAGGAAAGTTTTCCTGACAGTTTGCGTGACCCACTCGTTATCGTTGGAGAACGGTAGACAGTACATCGCTGCTTCGAATTTAACTCTGGCCTACTTCTTGGTTTAATTTTTCGCTCACATCGAATACCTGCGTCACATAACGTAAAATTCATCTAATATAAAGGGTGGTCCATTGATAGTGATCGAGCCAAATATCTCACGTAATAGGCACCAAACGAGAAAACTACAAAGAACAAAACTCGTCTAGCTTGAAGGGGGAAACCAGATGGCGCTATGGTTGGCCCGCTAGATGGCGCTGCCATAGGTCAAACGGATATCAACTGCGTTTTTCTAAATAGGAACCCCCATTTTTATTACATATTCGCGTAGTACGTAAAGAAATGTGTATGTTTTAGTTGGACCACTTTTTTCTCTTTGTGATAGACGGCGCTGTAATAGTCACAAACGTGTAAGTACGTGGTATCACGTAACATTCCGCCAGTACGGACGGTATTTGCTTCGTGATACATTACCCGTGTTAAAATGGACCGTTTACCAACTGCGAAAAAGGTCGATATCGTGTTGATGTATAGCTCTTGTGATCAAAATCCCCAACGGGTGTGTGCTATGTATGCTGCTCGGTATCCTGGACGACATCATCCAAGTGTCCGGACCGTTGGCCGGATAGTTCAGTTATTTAAGGAAACAGGAAGTGTTCAGCCACGTGTGAAACGTCAACCACGACCTGCAACAAATGATGATGCCCAAGTAGGTGTTTTAGCTGCTGTCCCGGCAAATCCGCACATCAGTAGCAGACAAACTGCGCGAGAATCGGGAACCTCAAAAACGTCGGTGTTGAGAATGCTACGTCAACATCGATTGCACCCGTACCATATTTCTATGCAGCAGGAATTGCATGGCGACGAATTCGAATCTTGTGTACAGTTCTGCCACTGGACACAAGAGAAATTACGGGACGATGACAGATTTTTTGCACGCGTTCTATTTAGCGACGAAGCGTCATTCACCAACAGCGGTAACGCAAACCGGCATAATATGCACTATTGGGCAACGGAAAATCCACGATGGCTGCGACAACTGGAACATCAGCGACCTTGGCGGGTTAATGTATGGTGCGGCATTATGGAAGGAAGGATAACTCGGCCCCATTTTATCGATGGCAATCTAAATGGTACAATGTTTGCTGATTTCCTACGTTAATGTTCTACCGATGTTACTACAAGATTTTTCACTGCATGACAGAATGGCGACGTACTTCCAACATGATGGATGTCCGGCACATAGCCGCGTATGGTTGAAGCAGTATTGATAGCAAAAACGGCTCTGAGCACTATGGGACTTAACTGCTGAGGTCATCAGTCCCCTAGACTTAGAACTACTTAAACCTACCTAACCGGCATTGAATAGCATGTTTCATGACAGGTGGATTGGTCGTCGAAGCACCATACCATGGCGCACACGTTCACTGGATCAGACGTCCCCGGATTTCTTCCTGCGGGGAAAGTTGAAGGACATTTGCTATCGTGATCCTCCGTCAGCATGCATTGTCAATGCATGTGCGAACATTACGGAAGGCGAACTACCCGCTGTTGAGAGGATTGTCGTTACACGTATTGCCAAATGCATTGAGGTTGACGGACATAATTTTGAGGATTTATCCATTAATGTGGTATTTACAGGTAATCACGCTGTAACAGCATGCGTTCTCAGAAATGATACGTTCACAGAGGTACATGTATCACATTGGATCAACCGAAGTAAAATGTTCGAACGTACCTACGGCCTGTATTTTAATTTTAAAAAACCTACCTGTTACCAACTGTTGGTCTAAAATTGTGAGCCATATGTTTGTGACTATTATAGCGCCACCTATCACAAAGCGACAAATGTGTTCCAACTAAAACATTCATATTTCTTTACGTAATACACGAATATGTAATAAAAATGGGGGTTCCAATTTAAAAAAATGCAGTTGATATCCGTTTGACGTATGGCAGCGCCATCTAGCGGGCCAACCATAGCGCCATCTGGTTTCCCCCTTCAAGCTAGATGACTTTCGTTCTTTGCAGTTTTTTCGTTTGGCGCTTATTTCGTGAGATATTTGGCCTGGTAACGATCACCTTGGATATATATAATCACCAGGCAATCGGACAATAAAGTAATGAGACTGATGTTGAACAGAAATGTTGCTTACCGTTTTAGTCAAGTTTAGTGTTGTCTCCTTCAAAGTTGTTCCCTTCTGATTGCAGACAGTTTTTCCATCGCTTGTGCCATTGATGGTAACATTTCTGGAACTCATCTTCTGTAGTATCCTCCAAGACACACGTCACAACTTTTTGTACATCTTGTGTAGTTTGAAAATGGTGTCCCCTGACCGCTGTTTTCACTTTTGGAAGTAGAAAAAAGTCGCACAGAGCTATATCTGGTGAGTAAGGTGGCTGTGGTAGTACTGGAATTTGTTTTGAGGTTAAAAATTGCTGTAGTGGCAGAGCAGTGTGGGATGGAGCATTATCATGATGCAGGATCCAATTATCAGCAATGTTGGCATGGACACAGAGACCTCTTTTTAAAATTTCTTTGTAGTAATATTAGTCAACTGTTTGTCCATGAGGCACCCACTCTTTATGACCATTTGTCTTGGAATCAACGAAGCACACAAGCAAGCATTTCACTTTTGACTTTGACGTGCGAGATTTTTTTTTGGTATGAGTGATCTCTTTGAGCACCATTGCGAACTTTGGCGTTTTGTCTCTGGATCGTAATGAAAAAAAAAAATCTTTCATCACCAGTGATAACACGGCTGAACACTTCTGGATTGATTTCCGTTCGCTCTAACAGATCAGCTGCCACATTTTTTCGTGTTTCTCGCTGTTGTGGTGTGAGATTTTTGGGGACCATTTTTGCACAAATCTTTCCCATACCGAGATTTTCACTTATTATTAGACGAAACGTTTCTCGATTGATGTTCAGTTCTTCTGCAATCATTTTCATGGATAATGTTCGATGAGAGCTTACGAGTTCCCGCAATCTGGCCAAGTTGACATCAGTCCGTGAGGTTGATGGTCGTCCACTGCGGCTTCATCTTCGACATTCGTTCTGCCTTCACTAAACATTTTATGCCAACGAAAAACTTGAGATCTTGACATAACCACCTCTCCAAAAGCCTTCTGAAGCTTACCGTAAGTTGTCCTCGCGTTTTCATCCAATTTAATCCAAAAAGAAATGGCATAACGTTGCGCAATATTATGCGGTTCCACTTCCGTGACGAGAGACACAAACACGAGTTAACTTATTACGGCACAGCTCACGACTGAGCAGTTGCATCGATGTGCCGCTTGGACTAGAAGCAGCTTACGGACCAAGCTCAAAGATATTGTGCCTACACAAGCCTGCAGGGTTGCCACATCTTGCAAAGAAACTCAGTCTCATTACTTTATTGTCGGACCTCATAGATCCAATTGCCTTGTGATCTCGTTGTGAACTGTAGGCACGCTCTCATGAAATGGTGAGAGCTTCTTTGATGATGCACTTGTTGAAGAATTACAATTAGAAACATCGCTGCCAGGCGACATAACCTCTTGTACAGAAAGCTTTCTAAACTTGTTTCCTCTAAATTGTCGTTGCTTGAAAATGCCTTTACTTTCGTCAACTTCAATACATCTACATCTACATCTACATCCGTACTCCGCAAGCCACCTGACATAAACAACAACTGCAAATGTAAGTATAACAACTATTCGAAATCACACTTGAACAAAACTAACCATGTGTTTGGAAGAGTGTTGTTTACAAACAGCACCAACAAAAGAATACTGACCATTGCATTCCAAGGATAGTCAACACATTCTGGAATAAAAAAGAAACCCTAATGTGCAATGTAGGGGATATAAATATCTAAAACACCGGGTGATCAAAAAGTCAGTATAAATTTGAAAACTGAATAAATCACGGAATAATGTAGTTAAAGAGGTAAAAATTGACACACATGCTTGGAATGACATGGGGTTTTATTAGAAAAAATACAGATGTTCAAAAAATATCCCCCAGATGGCGCTTCATCTGATCAGAATAGCAATAATTAGCATAACAAAGTAAGACAAAGCAAAGATGATGTTCTTTACAGGAAATGTTAAATATGTCCACCATCATTCCTCAACAACAGCTGTAGTCGAGGAATAACGTTGTGAACAGCACTGTAAAGCATGTCCGGAGTTATGGTGAGGTATCGGCGTCGGATGTTGTCTTTCAGCATCCCTACAGATGTCGGTCGATCACGATACACTTGCGACTTCAGGTAACCCCAAAGCCAATAATCGCACGGACTGAGGTCTGGGGACCTGGGAGGCCAAGCATGACGAAAGTGGCGGCTGAGCACACGATCATCACCAAACGACGTTCGCAAGACATCTTTCACGCGTCTAGCAGTATGGGGTGGAGCGCCATCCTGCATAAACATCGTACGTTCCAGCAGGCGTTTATCAGCCAGGCTGGGGATGATGCGGTTCTGTAACATATCGGCGTACCTCTCACCCGTCACGGTAGCATTGCTGTTCAGCGCCATCTGCCGGACATTTTGTGAACTTTTTTTTTGTTCTAATAAAGCCCCATCTCATTCCTCTCTATGTTCTTATTCCGTGGTTTATTAAGTTTTCAAATTTATACTGACTTTTTCATCACCCAGTATATGCAAAAAAGTGGGTGACAGAAAAGTGTGCGTGGCACATAAACACACGTGGTAGGAAAATGCTCTTTAAATGCTCGAAAAAAAATTTTTCAGCAAAATCCTTTTCAGAGTACTTAAATAAAACTTTAATCTATCCAAATATGACCGAAAATCGATTCTTCTCGACCTGAACCACGGTGTGGTCCCCATTAAGTGTCTCATTTCCTAATATAATTCCCTTAGCATCACCTGATTTAATTCGACTGCAATGTGCTATCGTCGCTTTGCTTGTGTTGATGTTCATCTTATATCGGCCTTTCAAGACACTGTCCATTGTGATATTTTCACTCTGCAGCGGAGTGTGCGCTGATATGAAACTTCCTGGCAGATAAAAACTGTGTGGCGAATTCTGGACCTTTGCCTTTCGCGGGTAGGTGCTCTACCATCTGAGCTACCGAAGCACGACTCACGCCCGGTACCCACAGCTTTACTTCTGCCAGTACCTCGCCTCCTACCTTCCAAACTTTACAGAAGCTCTCCTGCGAACCATGCACAACTAGCACTCCTGGAAAAAAAGGATATTGCGGAGACATGGCTTAGCCACAGCCTGGGGGATGTTTCCAGAATGAGATTTTCACTCTGCACCGGAGTGAGCGCTGATATGAAACATCCTGGCAGATTAAAACTGTTTGGAACGTAGGAGACGAGGTAGTGGCAGAAGTAAAGCTGTGAGGACGGGGCGTGAGTCGTGCTTGGATAGCTCAGTTGGCAGAGGTCCCGAGTTCGAGTCTCGGCCTGGCACACAGTTTTAGTCTGCCAGGAAGTTTCACTGTCCATTCTGTTCAACTGCTCTTCCACGTCCTTTGCTGTCTCTGACAGACTTAAAATGTCGTCGGCAAGTTTAAGAGAATTCCGTAACGAGTAGAAAAGCTGTACTTCGGTTTCAGGAGGAGGTCCCCTTTCGACGCCGGAAAGTTGCCGCTATATTCAAATCATTATAATTATACAAATTAACCTAGTACCTAAGTACATCAGTAGGTCCTATTTGTAACTATTACAATTGACACTCTGCAGCTTTTACTTTCTAACACTACAGCTTAATACTATAATGCCTTCACCACTTGACCGAGCGAGGTGGCGCACACTGGACTCGCATTCTGGTGGACGACGGTTCAATTCCGTCTCCGGCCACCCTGATTTAGGTTTTCCGTGATTTCCCTAAGTCGCTTTGGGCAAATGCTGGGATGGTGCCTTTGACAGGGTACGGCCGACTTTCTTACCTAATCGGATGTGACCGATGACCTCGCTGTCTGGTCTCTTCCCGGCAAATCAACACAACCCCCAACCCCTTCACCACTTGGGGACTATTCTACTACGCATGTTGTTATGCTGATTGGATTGAGTTTTCTACTACTGTTAGACTTTGATAATACTTTTAATATGTTACTATGACTACCCGACGTGTAGCGTGGCAGGTGTGCCAGAAGAAACGAACCAAATTTTGCTGGCCTTTCCCACTGAGCTAATCCCAGTGGGAAAGCGTTGTCAAGTCCGGTGATGACGCACTGCTCCCCCCCTCCCCCCCCCCCCCCGTATTATAGCGGGTGTGCCGGCCAGAGTGGCCGAGCGGTTCTAGGCGCTACAGTCTGGAACCGCGCGACCGCTACTGTCGCAGGTTCGAATCCTGCCTCGGGATGTGTGTGTGATGTCCTTAGTCAGGTTTAAGTAGCTCTAAGTTCTAGGGGACTGATGACCTGGTTCAGTCCCATACTGCTCAGAGCCATTTGAGCCATAGCGGGTGCAGAGGTGCAGCGGGCAGTCGTTATAGCCGCTGGCTGTTGGGGCCGTTCGCTGCGGTGCTGTTCTCGCGTTTCCTGCCCCAGATGCGGTGTGTACGACGTCGGCGCCGGCAGGCGTTGGCTGGACCACCAAAACCAGACCTCGGCGAACACAACTCCGCGGCCCGAGGACGCCGAAGCGGGGGAGGGAAATAATAAAAAAAAGGAGGGGCAGACAAAAGGGGGCCAACGGTCCAGAAATAAAAGCCAGCGGGCTGCCGGCGGGAGGAAAAGTTGGCAAGGCTCGTGCGCGCAGGAGGAGACACGCCGGGTTATGGGGCTGTTGTCGGGCAGGAAGTGGGCTCGCAGCACTGGGGACGCCGAAGCAATGCGAGACCGGGGCCGAGTCTGGCCGATGCGATGCGGTTAGCGGTCCGCGGATGGCGCAACACGGCTGTCGCAGCTTGTCTGTCTCCTCGCTCGGGCCTTTATGTAGTGTGCTGCACGAGATCGCTCCCGACACGTTTTTGTGTCACACTGTGACCTCGCGCATAAAGCCGTATACATCGGACGGCACATTTCTACATCTACATCTACATCTATACTCCGCAAGCCACCCAACGGTGTGTGGCGGAGGGCACTTTACGTGCCACTGTCATTAACTGCTTTTCCTGTTGCAGTCGCGTGCGGTTCACGCTCTCGAATCTCTCTAATTTTACATTCGTGATCTCCCCGGGAGGTATAAGTAGGGGGAAGCAATATACACTCCTGGAAATTGAAATAAGAACACCGTGAATTCATTGTCCCAGGAAGGGGAAACTTTATTGACACATTCCTGGGGTCAGATACATCGCACGATCACACTGACAGAACCACAGGCACATAGACACAGGCAACAGAGCATGCACAATGTCGGCACTAGTACAGTGTATATCCACCTTTCGCAGCAATGCAGGCTGCTATTCTCCCACGGAGACGATCGTAGAGATGCTGGATGTAGTCCTGTGGAACGGCTTGCCATGCTATTTCCACCTGGCGCCTCAGTTGGACCAGCGTTCGTGCTGGACGTGCAGACCGCGTGAGACGACGCTTCATCCAGTCCCAAACATGCTCAATGGGGGACAGATCCGGAGATCTTGCTGGCCAGGGTAGTTGACTTACACCTTCTAGAGCACGTTGTGAGGCACGGGATACATGCGGACGTGCATTGTCCTGTTGGAACAGCAAGTTCTCTTGCCGGTCTAGGAATGGTAGAACGATGGGTTCGATGACAGTTTGGATGTACCGTGCACTATTCAGTGTCCCCTCGACGATCATCAGAGGTGTACGGCCAGTGTAGGAGATCGCTCCCCACACCACGATGCCGGGTGTTGGCCCTGTGTGCCTCGGTCGTATGTAGTCCTGATTGTGGCGCTCACCTGCACGGCGCCAAACACGCATACGACCATCATTGGCACCGAGGCAGAAGCGACTCTCATCGCTGAAGACGACACGTCTCCATTCGTCCCTCCATTCACGCCTGTCGCGACACCACTGGAGGCGGCCTTCACGATGTTGGGGCGTGAGCGGAAGACGGCCTAACGGTGTGCGGGACCGTAGCCCAGCTTCATGGAGACGGTTGCGAATGGTCCTCGCCGATACCCCAGGAGCAACAGTGTCCCTAATTTGCTGGGAAGTGGCGGTGCGGTCCCCTACGGCACTGCGTAGGATCCTACGGTCTTGGCGTGCATCCGTGCGTCGCTGCGGTCCGGTCCCAGGTCGACGGGCACGTGCACCTTCCGCCGACCACTGGCGACAACATCGATGTACTGTGGAGACCTCACGCCCCACGTGTTGAGCAATTCGGCGGTACGTCCACCCGGCCTCCCGCATGCCCACTATACGCCCTCGCTCAAAGTCCGTCAACTGCACATACGGTTCACGTCCACGCTGTCGCGGCATGCTACCAGTGTTAAAGACTGCGATGGAGCTCCGTATGCCACGGCAAACTGGCTGACACTGACGGCGGCGGTGCACAAATGCTGCGCAGCTAGCGCCATTCGACGGCCAACGCAGCGGTTCCTGGTGTGTCCGCTGTGCCGTGCGTGTGATCATTGCTTGTACAGCCCTCTCGCAGTGTCCGGAGCAAGTATGGTGGGTCTGACACACCGGTGTCAATGTGTTCTTTTTTCCATTTCCCGGAGCCAAGACAAAAGAATCAATGCTCTGTGCGCTCAAGCGGGATAGCTCTATGTTGTTCCGAATGGTTCGAATTGCTCTGAGGACTATGGGACTTAACATCTAAGGTCATCATTCCCCTAGAACTTAGAACTACTTAAACCTAACTAACTTAAGGATGTCACACAACACCGAGTCATCACGAGGCAGAGAAAATCCCTGACCCCGCCGGGAATCGAACCCGGGAACCCTGGTGCGGGACCACGAGCTGTGGACTATGTTATTTCACTGCTGAATATGCTTATTCGGCATGGTTTAAGTCCAGTCATGCCAGGAACGTACATGTGGCTCTCAGTGAGTCTTGCCGGATTATCACGGGTTGCTTAAGACCTACGCCTGTGGACAAACTGCTCTGCTTCGCATAGCTCCTCCTGAAATCAGACGTAAGGTAGCGTGAGATACGAGAAAAGTAAGGCCACCACCAAGGAAACCCATCCACTATAGGGCCGTCGGCCAGCACATCCTAGGCTGAAATCAAGAAAGGGCTTCTTGACAACTACTGAGGATCTGTTGTTGGTTGGTTGGTTTGGGGGAGGAGACCAGACAGCGAGGTCATCGGTCTCATCGGATTAGGGAAGGATGGGGAAGGAAGTTGGCCGTGCCCTTGCAGAGGAACCATCCCGACATTTGCCTGGAGCGATTTAGGGAAATCACTTCTGAGGATCTCTTCGAGAATCAACATGCCGCAAGGATTTCGCGATGGCGGGAGACATGTCGGTACTTGGGAGAATGGATGGCTCCACAGGGAGAACTTCCCCGAGGACATTCGGAGAAGTGGTCAGTATGGAGGTCTCTCAGTGGATTACGATCAAACATAACGAGATGCAAGACCAATCTGCGGACTTGGGTTTTCTCTGTGGACTCAGTTCTTGGCCAGTGTGGCGTTGAGCAGACTAACAGCCATTTCCTTCTGTTTTCCTCGTCACCAACCAACTGCACCATGCAAGACCTTATGAGAGCTACACCTGTGTAAAATTATGTCAACACTTAAAATTTTTTATATGTCTATACTTCAGACACGATAAATAAATAAATTCAATATTTAACAGACAAACAGTTTAGGGGGAAAAGTGTTTGTTTTTACAAAACTATGGTTCAAATGGCTCTGAGCACTATGGGACTTAACATCTACGGTCATCAGTCCCCTAGAACTCAGAACTACTTAAACCTAACTAACCTGAGGACATCACACAACACCCAGCCATCACGAGGCAGAGAAAATCCCTGACCCCGCCGGGAATCGAACCTGGGAACCCGGGCGTGGGAAGCGAGAGCGCTGCCCCACGACCACGAGATGCGGGCACAAAACTATACTGACTCTCTTTTTCAACATAACTCCATTGAACATTTATGCACTTGTTCGAACGGACTACAAAATTTTTTACTCCGGCTGCAAAGAACTCTTTATCTTGATGATTGAACCAATGTCCCACAAACTTTTTCGCGTTCTCGTTGTACTGGAACCTCTTCCCACGTAATGCCAACTTCAGTGCACCAAACAAATGGATATCACTAGCAGGAAAAGTCGTGTTCACAGTGTTTTGGGACGCTGAAGGTCCAGTTTTTTGTGATTATCTCGAAGAGCAGCGTACAATGAACAGCCAATACCTCTCGGATTTGTTTTCAAACACTGTGGAAATCACTAGGTGCTAAATCAGGACTGTAAGGGGGATGAGGGACTAAACAGCCCATTTTGACGACAGTTTCATGGGTTAGTTGAGCGATATGAGAACGTAGGTTGCCTTACTGGAGAAGGACACCTACCCTCTGAGACCCATGACATCTCTCTCACATCGCTGGCTCCACCTTGTTTGAAAACAAATCCGAGTACTATTGGCTGTTCATTTTACGCTGCTCTTCGAGATAATCACAAAAAACTGGACCTTCAGCGTCCCAAAACACTGTGAACACGACTTTTCCTGCTGAGGCTTGGGTTTTGAATTTTTTCTTGATATATAAGTTGGTGTGCTTCCATTCCATGCTTTGTCTTTTCGATTCTGGCTCGCCATAGTGAACCCAAGTTTCATCACAAGTTAAAATTTTGTTGAGGAAGTGCTCACCTTCTCTTTCATATCGTTCCTCTAGCTTTGTGCACACTCTCAGCCATGTGTCCTTGTGTAGACGCGTGAACTCCTTTGGGACCCATCTTGCACATCTGCAAGATTTATCCGGATTCAACATCATCCCGTGACGATCTTACAAACTTTCTAGAGCGGTGGAGACGGATAGATGCATCGATCTGGAAACGAACGAGTTGAAAGTTATAAGTCAAAACCGTTCTGACAATTTTCAGTTGTAGTAGCATGGACCCAAACAAGAAAAAAATTCTGGTACATATTGGCTCTAAAATTCATAACCTCCGAGGTATGAGCTCTGTTCAGTAGAGGAGATGAGTTTCACAGTAGCTGAGTATGTGCTCATACCTCTTCAGGTAGTCGTTTTAGACCCCATGTTTATTGGACATTTTTTCTTGGTTTGGTCCTTACTACGACCTCTGAAAGTTGTCCACCCTTCATTTCAACTACCGTACCACTACACTGTCTGACCAAAAGTATTCGGACACCTGGCGCCCTCCATCGGTAAGGCTGGAATTCAGTGTGGTGTTGGCCCACCCTTAGCCTTGACGACAGCTTCCACTCTCACAGCCATACGTTCAATCAGGTGCTGGAAGGTTTATTGAGGAAAGGCAGCCCATTCCTCACGGAGTGCTGCACTGAGGAGAGGTATCGATGTCGGTCGGTGAGGCCTGGCACGAAGTCAGCGTCCAAAACATCCCAAAGGTGTTCTGTAGGATTCAGGTCAGTTTCTGTGCAAGCCAGTCAATTACAGGGATGTTATTGTCGTGTAACCACTCCGACACAGGCCGTGCATTATGAACAGGTGCTCGACCGTGTTGAAAGATGTAATCGTTATACCCGGTTTGCTCTTCAACAGAAGGAAGCAAGAAGGTGCTTAAAACATCAGTGTAGGCCTGTGCTGTGATAGTGCCACGCAAAAGAACAATTCGTGCAAGCCCGCTCCATGAAAAACACACCATAACTGCACCGCCTCAGAATTTTACTGTCGGCACTACACACGCTGGCAGATGACGTTCACCGGGCATTCGCCATACCCACACCCTGCGATCGGATCACCACATTGTGAACCGTGATTCGTCACTCCACACAACGTTTTTGCACTGTTCAATCGTCCAATGTTTACGCTCCTTGAAAAAAATGGTTCAAATGGCTCTGAGCACTATGGGACTCAACTGCTCTGGTCATCAGTCCCCTAGAACGTAGAACTACATAAACCTAACTAACCTAAGGACATCACACACATCCATGCCCGAGGCAGGATTCGAACCTGCGACCGTAGCAGTCGCGCGGTTCCGGACTGCGCGCCTAGAACCGCGAGACCACCGCGGCCGGCGTTTACGCTCCTTACACCAAGCGAGGCGTGGTGCCTTGCTTACGAGCAGCCCTTCGATCATGAAATACAAGTTTTAGCGCCTCCCGCCCAACTGTGATAGTACTTGCAGTGGATCCTGATGCAGTTTGGAATTCCAGTCTGATGGTCTGGATAGACGCCTGCCTATCACACATTACGACCGTCTTCAACCGACGGCGGTCTTTGTCAGTCAACAGACGAGGTAGGCCTGTAGGCTTTTGTGCTGTACGTGTCCCTTCCCGTTTCCACTTCAGTATCACACCATAAACAGTGGATCAAGGGATGTTTAGGAGTGTGGAAATCTGGCGTACAGACGTATGACACAAGTGACACCCAATCACCTGACCACGTTCGAAGGTCGTGAGTTCCGCGGAGCGCCCCATTTTGCTTTCTCACGATGTCTAATGACTACTAAGGTCGCAGTAGCTGGCAGTTAGTGGCAGTACAATGCACCTTATATGAAAAACGTATGTTTTGGGGGCGTCCGGATACGTTTGATCATATACTGTCGTTTTCGACGTATAGGGCGACATGTGCGAAGCACTGCAAGGACCATATCAAAGTACATTTAAGGAAGGTAATGTCAATAAAATATGACTAATGGAGTTTGAAAGATAGATAGATATAGAAGATGGATACATTAATGTTATAAAGACAATGTACAGAGGCCACAATTGTAGAATTAGAACACCACTGGGGAACTCTGAATACTTCGAAATAAGACAAGGACTTAAGGAAGGAGGGATGTTGTGATGGAGGGAATGAATAGGGCAGTTAAAGATATAGTAAAAGAAAAAAAAAGATGATTTTTGCAGATGATATGGTAATATGGGGTGATAAAGAGGTAGATGTACAGTTACAGCTTGATGCGTGGAAGGAAATAATGAAAAGGTATGGATTAAAAATAAATAAAGATAAGAGTGAAGTAATGGTATTTGGAAGAGAGAAAGGAATCAATGGAAATCTTACCTTGACTGGAGAACCCCTCAAAGTGGTAGAAAGTTTCACTTATTTAGGGAGTGAA
Source organism: Schistocerca gregaria (assembly GCF_023897955.1). Lineage (NCBI taxonomy): Eukaryota > Metazoa > Arthropoda > Insecta > Orthoptera > Acrididae > Schistocerca > Schistocerca gregaria. The sequence goes on from NC_064930.1 coordinate 70,179,308, forward strand.
ATATCTAGGCATGGAAGAATAACTAACGAAATTAATAGGAAGTTACAGAAGGGAGGCAATTTCTACCAAACAATAAAACATCTGATTTGGAATAATGAGGTTTCCGAAAGAGCAACACTCCTTATGTATAATAATTATTACATCCCTATTGTCACCTATGGTGGAGAAACATGGACAATGACAGAAAGGGACTGGAGCAGACTGCAAGCAGGGGAAATGAAATTTCTCAGAGCAGTTAAGGGAAAAACAAGAATGGACAGAGTAAGGAATGTAGAGATTCGAAAGGACCTCAAACAAGAAAGTATGAGAGAAGAAATTGAAAGAAAGAGATTAAGATGGTATGGGCATGTTAAGAGGATTCATGGGCAGAGACTCCCCAAAACTGTGGAAGAACTAAAGATGGATGGGAAAAGACCTAGAGGGCGCCCAAGAACACGGTGGAAAATGGGAGTGAGAATATCGGTGGAAAGGAGAGGTGTGACCTGGCAGCAAGTGGAGGAAGGAAAGTGGTGGGAGGGCCGAGCCAAATGGAGAGGACTCTTCAGCACCCAGACCCGGCAGCAGCTGGAGCGGGATTCGGATATAGATAGATAGAATTTGAAATACAGTTCGTACGAGATATCAAATAGGCTACCTGATAAAATCTGCTATACATCAAGGGCGATCAAAAATTTTCCGTTTCAGGACGTTATTACCGTGTAACCTGTGTGCAACGAAGCGCGACTCTGGTGCGGGTATATAAGCACCGACATGTTGGCAGGGAATTAGTGTGGCATTCGTGTCTTTCCGACGTGCTCGGTAAACGCGGAAACGTGAACTATGGCGACGTCATTACGAAATGCCTTCCAGCGGGACCAACGTGCTGTTATTCTTTTCTTGGCTGCCGAGGGACAAACATCGATAGATATCCATTGGAGAATAAAGAGTGTGTATGAGGCAGCACGTCTCTTGAAAACCAACGTTGTGGAGTAGCACGCCTACGGGTGTTGCTACTTGGTGATTAGGCACATCCTCACATCTGCAAATGTCGTGATGCAGAAGTTACGCCAGCTCGAGTGGGAGACATTGGAGCACCCGGTTTATAGTTCTGATCTCCGTATGCGATGATCACGCCTTCGGTCCCTTAAAACGTGCCTTGAAGGGTCGACAGTTCCTGTCGGACGAGGATGTCCAGCAGGCAGTTACGGGCCATTTTACGCACCAGGACACGGCGTTGTACCAAACGGGTATCTTCAGTCTGGTGCGTCGGTCGGATGATTCCGTCAATGCTTACGGCGATACTGCCTGATTGGTATACCGATTGTGGACTGTACAGCGCTCGAACTGAAACTTTCTGATCGCCCCTTACATTTTGTTAGAGGACACATGTCTTGACGCGGGATAAACTATTTTTATTTATTACCAAAAATATGTAAAATAACCGTGAGACGTCCGCCATGTGCTTACAGCCTCCATTGAACGTAAGGAACGAGAATCATCAAGGCTGTCGCATTTTTAAAAGTTTGATCCCCATAACAGACAGTTGTTTACTTTCAAGGAAATTTATTGTGTTTATTCGCTCTCTTTTCGGCTGATGCAAGGATAGAATAAAGGTTCACATTGCTCTGAGCACTATGGGACTTAACTGCTGAGGTCATCAGTCTCTAGAACTTAGAACTACTTAAACTTAACTAACCTAAGGACGTCACACACGTCCATGCCCGAGGCAGGATTCGAAACTGCGACCGTAGCGGTCGCGCGGTTCCAGACTGCAGCGTCTAGAACCGCTCGGCCACTCTGGCCGGCGATGGAATAATTTCACCTTCTTTCTCACGTCACTAATTTTACCTTTGACTCCTTCGGCAGTTTCTTGCCTTTTTTTTTTTTCTCAATGTGACAAACATCCAACGTTACAAAATAGATCTTTGTATTATCTGCTAATGAGTAGTTTCGGGTTTTTATTTATCCAATCAAGTTTCTTGTCCTTCTGCATTTCTGCTGTGGTCTCTTAGATCAAAATGGTTCAAATGTCTCTGAGCGCTATGGGACTTAACATCTGTGGTCATCAGTCCTCTAGAACTTAGAACTGCTTAAACCTAACTAACCTAAGGACATCACGCACATCCATGCCCGAGGCAGGATTCGAACCTGCGACCGTAGCAGCAGCGCGATTCCGAGCTGAAGCCCCTAGAACCTCTCGGCCAGCCTGGCCGGCGCTTCTCTTGGATCCTACAATCATCTATGATATCTACAATCACCAATATTACGTTCTCCTCAGACCATTCGACTGCTCAACCAATTGACGTCAACGACAACAGGAGTAGATAAGATAGAGGGAAACTTTCTCTACTGCTAGCGCCGAAGAACTTCTTTTTGATGGTTCGCTGAAAGAGTCAGGCGAGCGGAGCACGAGCGAATAGTAGCGAATGGGAACCGAACACGACCGAATGCATTTCGCTCGCGGTCGCCGGCTCTTCACAGCGGAGCGAATTCTCGTTCGCTGACGCTCGTTCGCTCGTGTTCGCTCCCCTGTAAATGGTGCTCCACGTGAACGGAACGGGAAAAAGGTCCTAATATCTCGCAGACTCAAAAGTACCCTTCTAAACACTCATGGTGTGTTAGTTCTATATCGTGTCTCCCTACCACTTTCGCGCAACGACGCTCTGAGCGTGTTTTTTTAGGGAATTAACTAGTTTGAACCTGGGACCTGTTGCTGGTAAGGAGACGCCAGACCGCACATGACATGTAGAATTCAGAAGAGTTCAGTGAGACTAGCGATGATATAACCAAATACTAAATGATGTCAGAGTCAGCTCCACTGCACTCCCTGTAAAAGAATCTTAATACTAACTAAATATAGTGGAAAGGGTTCAAGGCTTTCCTATTTTTAGTTAGCTGGTAAAAATAACGTCGAAAAAGCAATTAAGTTTACCATTGTAAATTTTATTCTACTCACAAAACATCTTTTATAAATTGCACTATTGATAAAAGGAGATGTTTTAATACAGGATGGTAAAAACCAGCAGCGTCCAACAAAAATGTGAACGAATATTCCCTGAATGGGTTTCCAAGTTCTACAATGGATCGAAGGATGACCTATGCCATATCACATCTATAATCTAGTTTTAAATTAAGTTTCACAAAAGAGCAAACTATCAAAATGGTCTCCAGTGTCCCTCAATTATCTTTAATTACTTATCTAGATTGTCGTAAATTACAGTGGATGATGTGGCTTCTCAATAACTATATAACAGAAAAATTATCGCGTTTCAGATTTTTACTTCAAGTGGCAAATGTGAACACCATGAGCTTTAATTAACGATCGACACTAGTATTACGCAAAAAAGGGGTGTAACAGATGAGACTTCTGCAGTTCTGAGTGAAGCTTTATGCGCTCAAAAATGCAGCATCGCGTGCGTTCATTACCTTGTCGGTGTCTAAGCAGCGTCAGGGCGGCAGCGGCCGGCGCAGCAGCCATCCAGCCCGCCGTCTCGGAACTCACCCTCCTCTAACTTCTCCTTACTACAATTTACCGAAGTTAGTTTAAAAAAACTATCTGGCTGTGTTTTCATCTGACCAATCAGGGTCTCAATGTTAATCTTAAGCTCCGCCTACAAAGATTCTGTCTATCCAATGAGAAACGTTATACTTTTCGTGGTGGGGCAATGTTTTTAAAGTTTGCAACGTAACAGAGACGCGAAAAAGTCTCACGCTAAAACCTGCAGCTGGTGTGGTCCTTTTAGCGTTATCGTAAGATCTATACTGTTTTTCTGGAGGGCTCTATCTTTTAACATGGGCTGGGGGGTGGTCTTCGACGTACCTTAGACGCGAAAAAGTCTCACGCTAAAACTTGTGGGTGGTAGTGGCCCTTTTTGTGTTATCTTAAGATCTATACTGTTTTTCTCGAGGGCTCTAGCTTTTAATATGGGCTGGGGGGTGGTCCTAACGTAACAGAGACGTGAAAAAGTCTCACGCTAAAACTTGCAGCTGGCGTTGTCCTGGTGGTTAGCTGTCGACGTGGGTGTCCAGTCCGTCCCTTATCGTAGGGCCTCCTAGCTTAACACGGTTCTGCTCTCCGCTTCTGTCCTCGTTTCTCCCCTCGGAACTGCGTCTGCCTCACGGTGGGAAGGTACGACATGCATTTAGGCATTCTTGTGTTAGTCTGTGGTATTCCATTTGCTCGCTCGTTACTCGTATTACTTTGGTTAATTTAATGTCACGATTTATTCGGAGCTACGTGACATACTAGTGGATTTGCTTATCATGTCAGGGTTTTCATGGAAGGTGCTCGATTTGCCTGACACCTTACACCCTCTTCCATGCACTACACAGTGGTTTGCAGAGAGTGGATGGAGATAGCAGCAGGACTGTCCGAGTAGTTTAGATACAGGAACGAATTTCCGAGCGAAAGTGGTTGATGTTAACGACGCAATATGTGTCCGCTTGCGGGCACCGGTTAGGCAGACACAACTTTTCCCTACGGGAGTCTGAGGTAACGGCACTTAACGCTTGTACCGTACCACCCTGCATCTCGTAGCAGAATGAGGCCGGCGTTCTGACGCACTCTACAACCCGTGCGCTGTCCCAATGTCTAGAAACAGCGACCGCTACACTCTCTGCTGATCTGTCTGTGTGTGTGTGTGTGTGTGTGTGTGTGTGTGTGTGTGTGTGTGTGTGTGTGTGCGCGCTGTAAGAACGCTGGAGCGCGTGCGCAGCTTCGAAACTGGAGCCTCCAGCGGTGTACCGCAGGGTATCGTGTTGGGTCCTTCACTTTCGGCAATTTACATAATGGACACCGGACACCATTTTCGAGGTCCTGGGGCTAGCGAGCCGTATCAGAGGCGGGAGAACCGGTACGTACTAACTGGTCCAGCCATTTATAGGCGCCGGGGTAAACTGCGGGATAAGGGATCTAATGAGCTAGGACAAGCTGGAGGAGATGATTACAAGAAAGAGAAAACGTAGGGTGGAATTTAGAAACTCCGTGCTGATATCTAGAGCGGCCAGTACTTTCCTAGCAGCCTTATCGCTGTGCTGAATATGGGAGAACTACGGCAGTTAATCTGGGTGGCTTCAGTAGGGTTTATCAAGAGATGTGGCGAAGTGATTGTACATGTGATATTTTCTGTACAGCCTTTCAGATTCTTCACACCTGCATTCCTGCCAGCTCTCCCAATTTGGGCGAGAGACTCCCGCGCCCCGATTGTTATTTCATCCCTTTTTATCTAATTACCGTCAAATCTAAGACATTTGTTTTGAGAATCCCGAATTTCAGGTTTTTTCTTCTTTTTTTTTTACCAAGGTTTGGAAGTCCCTATCCCATTAGTCATTTGTAATCGATATACGTATCGAAAGATATCTGAAAGTCGTGCGCGACCTGTATCATCATCAACATCTTCAGGATTTCCTTCCAGCAAACCGGATAGGAACTTTGTGAACGATATGCTTCCGTTCTGCCTTGCTACACTGCATCCCACGTTGCTCTTGAAATCTCCGACCATCTCTTCTTAGTACTCGCAAATGATCTTTTGCCTGGCACCTCCATCTCCAAATAGACGCGGAGATCCGAGTGAGGTGTTTTTTGCTTCACATGACTTAATCATTTCAATCTTGCAACACTCATTTTTTCCCTACGGCCCAAGTCACCTGCAGGCCTGTCCTTACATATCCTTCCTAACTCTGGGTCTCCGGGTGTTTTTGCAGAGTTGACCTACGGAAATTCATTTCGCATGTCTGTGCCTGACACTCGTATTTATGAATCTACAGGCTATATATGATGATTGGCAGAAGATACGATTAATACATGACCTGTTTAGCTCTTAAAGGTACTCCTTTGTCCCAGATCAGTTTTCGTACGTAGTGCAAGAAGCTGGATCGTTTCGCTACTCTACTTAAAACTTCTAGCTTGGTACTTCCATCACTTGGTATGACACCACCGAGATAACTGAAACGTTTCACACATTCAACCTCCTCTCCTGCCAGTGTGATGTTATAAGGTGCGGGTGTCCTACTCATCTTTGTTGCCACTGTCTAGCTCTTATTCACAGTCAACTTGATTTCTTCAAATCCTGTGTACTGATTGTTATTTTTCGTTTTCCCGGCACATTTTGTACAAAGTACACTCGTACTGCTGAGTGCTGTACTTGTTTTGGACTTGTGTTTCTGTGTTATCGTAGTGCTGAGGTGAAATCGCAATTACTGAACGTTTCTATAATCGGTATAAATCTGAGTGGGTGTTTATGGACCATATTTTGTTACCTTAATCTACATCTACCTCATACTCCACAAGGCACGTACGCGGCGGAGAGTACTTTTTGGCCGGCTGCTGTGGCCGAGCGGTTCTAGGCGCTACAGTCTGGAACCGCGCGACTGCTACGGTCGCAGGTTCGAATCCTGCCTTGGGCGTGGATGTGTGTAATGTACTTAAGATAGTTAGGTTTAAGTAGTTCCGAGTCTAGAGGACTGATGACCTCAGATGTTAAGTCCCATAGTGCTCAGAACCATTTGAACCATTTGGAGGGGCAGCGGCTTATTTACGTTCAGAGTCAACTGCGAGAGTCTGCACCATTGATCACTTCTCTGAAAGTCATTCTGCAAATCGTTCCAATCTTTTGGCGTTCCTTCTTTGTTGCAAACAACCGCATCATCTGCGGACACCCTTAGAGAGCATCCGACGCCTTCTACTGGATCATTTACGGATATTCGGAATACTACCGGTTCTTTCGCGCTCCCTTGGGATACTCCAGAAATTACCTTCAGATGTGTCGACTTTCTTCCGTTAAGGGGGACTTGCGGAAGCGATTGTTTCACGTGTGTCTTATTCGTCGTATTCGTGGTATTTTGATTCAGTGTTTTGTTTTTCATTACGTCAAAAAGTTGTTATAACTCTGTTTTCTTTGATTTTTCGTGCAGCGAAACATTCGGCGGACTTTGATGCGGTGATAGATTCTATCGCAGAAAGGAGAGCACGCGATGTAGAGCTGCAGCTGTTGAGAAAATAGTGCTGGGGTCTAAGGATTGAGGAAATGTGTACTGTCTTGCTTGTCTCTTGTCTTTATGTTGAACTATTTGTTTGGAATGTAGCCATGTATGGAAGTGAAACATGGACGATAACTAGTTTGGACAAGAAGAGAATAGAAGCTTTCGAAATGTGGTGCTACAGAAGAATGCTAAAGATTAGATGGGTAGATCAGATAACTAATGAGGGGGTACTGAATAGGATTGGGGAGAAGGGAAGTTTGTGGCATAACTTGACTAGAAGAAGGGATCGGTTGGTAGGACATGTTCTGAGGCATCAAGGGATCACCAGTTTAGTATTGGAGGGCAGTGTGGAGGGTAAAAATCGTAGAGGGAGACCAAGAGATGAATACACTAAGCAGATTCAGAAGGATGTAGGTTGCAGTAGGTACTGGGAGATGAAGAAGCTTGTACAGGATAGAGTAGCATGGAGAGCTGCATCGAACCAGTCTCAGGACTGAAGACAACAACAACAACAACATATTTAATTTTATGACACACAAAAGACAAAGGTATTAGTTAACATAGAATAAAGAGTCCAAAGTTTCTGAAGTGTTCTTATTCTCCGAGTCACAAATAATCCCACCCAGTTTTTTTCTAAGGGGTTTGCTTTTAAGCGTAACACGGGGTCGTTCACCCTTTCACTGGGGCACACGCTGTCTGCTCCACACGTGGCCGAGGTTGATTCGCCCTCTGAAGGGACCGGCCTCCCGGCGTGCTTTCTGCCTCTCTCGTACTGAAAGCTCCTGTGGCCGTCGTGTCTGGAATGTATGTGTGTACGGAAACCTCGAGTGTTTCAACCACGGTGCACTTACTCGTTATTTGCATATCGTTTACATGACTTCATACAACATTGACTTTAATGTGGGTTGATTCTTACAAAGAAGAAAACAGCAACCAGCCACTATTAATACAGCTATTTATTTAAGTGAATAGCGCCGTAACCGGTTTTGAACTGAAAAGTTCATCTTCAGACGGCTGTTCACAATATTTATAAGACGGACTTTACATAATTATCAGTTTTTTGATATTTATGCTTCCAGTGCAGCGAAATATTCTTGGTGTGTTGGTGCCCTACGGTAGAAAACAGTGTTATAAACGTCCTATGTGAACATACTAACCTCCAAACGATGAAATACAAAGTAAACAAATATGTGAGGTTAAGTGGTTACAGTACTTACATCGAAAATTCCGCGAAAATTTTTTGCGAAGTTGAAGGACTGCATTTTTTCAAATACCGTATAATATATGCGGCACTTATTTGATTTGCAAATGACCATATTGTTCAAAGCAACACACACATACACCAAAAAGTATTTGCCACATGTGTTGACACAAAGATTGAAGGTTTACAAAAACAACAGTGCCAGAGATGTTCTCTATCAGAGATATTCCAATATCAAGATTGTTTGATTTCACAGTATGTTATTAAAGAACAGACGTAACATAATGAAAATTGAAGCACAAGGAGCTTCTATTACAATATAAACATTGCTTAAATTTGACAGTGGACACTTTTTTTCCGAAAAGAATCAAGGTAACAGTACAGGTATTTATATTACAAAGAATAAATGTTACATTGTGAGCATACCATATTCTGTGTGCGTTAATTACAATTAAATTGGAAAAAATGTGGTGGCAAGTTCGTATGAATGTTACTTACATGGTATTGTATAAATACTATGCCATAAACAGGCAACAACAACATATACATGAGGTACATGAATAATGTGACAGTAGAAATTATATTAATGTAGTACAGCATTTTTTTTTCTTCCCCTCAGTTCTAAAGTTGCAGTTATGTGTGATGGACAGGCAGCTGTATTGTGATGTAATACTTTGTTTGGAATATTGATTGCGTGTTGTTGTTAAAAGGAGCAGTGTTTATGGGTCAAATTTTGTAGGAAGGTTGCATTGGCTAGCTCTGTCTGTTCATTGAGGATATGATGTGGTTATTAGCTTTTTTGTGTATATATTTCTATCTCTTCAAGCAGACTCATGAGGCTACCTTTCTCAGCGTGATACAGTATTTGGATGTGGTCTTCAATGTTTTTTACTTCATGTTTACTGATGGTTGTGTGCACTGCAAATGCAGATTTTGAAGGATTGACTTTATCTTATCGAGTTTGGTTTCGAATGAAGCGTCTTGACGTGCGGAAAATGATTGTGAGGGCGGAATATGTAAGCAGTAAAGGTCAGGAGAGCACGACATCTTACAGGGTGTAGGATGTACAACTGGCCGAGTGGAAGATGGAGAGGCACTACACGACATTTTAGTTTCCACTGTCCTGAATGTAGGTTTGATGGTTTGCACTACCAGGTGAGTCACCTAACTTTACCGCTGGATATATTTCGTAAACCACATCAAATACTGACGAATCGATTCCACAGACCGAACGTCAGGACCATACAAAAATACACGGAAGTATGTTTTTTAACACAAACCTACATTTTTTTAAAAAAAATGGAATCACGTTAGTTTTTTTAGCGCATCTGAACATAAAAACAAATACGTAATCAGTGCCGTTTGTTGCATCGTAAAATGTTAATTACATCCGGAGATATGGTAGCCTAAAGTTGACGCTTGAGTACCAGTCCTCCGATGTTCGATCGTGTGTATCGGAGAGCACTGCAACATACATCGCGTTTCTACAGAGTGATCTGCCAACGTTACTCGAAAATGTCCCTCTGGAAACGCGTCGAAGTATGTGGTATCAGCATGATGGTGCACCTGCACATTCCGCAATTAACACTAGGCTGACCCTTGACAGGATGTTCGACGGGCGTTTCATAGGACATGGAGGACGCATAAATTGGCCAGCCCGTTCTTCTGATCTTGCACCTCTGGACTTCTTTCTGTGGGGTACGTTAAAGGAGAATGTGTACCGTGATGTGCCTACAACCCCAGAGGACTTGAAATGACGTACTGTGGCAGCCTACGGCGACATTACACCAGATGTACTGCGGCGTGTACGACATTCATTACACCAGAGATTGCAATTGTGTGCAGCAAATGATGGCCACCACATTGAACATCTATTGGCCTGAGATGTCGGGACACACTCTATTCCGCTCCGTAATTGAAAACGGAAACCACGTGTGTACGTGTACCTCACCCCTCATGGTAATGTACATGTGCGTCAGTGAAAAAGACCAATAAAAAGGTGTTAGCATGTGGACGTAATGTGCTGTTCCAGTCTCTTCTGTACCTGACGTCCATCACCGTTCCCTTTGGATCCCTACGTAATTCGGTGCTCTCCGATACACACGATCGAACATCGGAGGAGTGGTACTCAAGCGTCAACTTTAGGTTACAATATCTCCGGATGTAACTAACATTTTACAATGCAACAAACGGCACTGATTACGTATTTGTTTATATGTTCAGATGTGCTAACAAAACTAACGGGGTTCCATTTTTTAAAAAAAACGTAGGTTTGTGTTAGAAACATAGTTCTGTGCATTTTTGTATGGTTTGTATTAACCATTTACACTAGCCCCTCTCCTCACGTTCGGTCTGTGGAATCGGTTCGTCAGTATTTGATGTGGTTTACGAAGTATATCCAGCGGTAACGTTAGGTGACTCACCCTGTATACGCGTCTGAGTTCCACAGAGCGAAATAGAGTGACGTGCAATAGAAGAATGCTTTGTGAACAGCAGTGACACAGTTAATGACAAATAACATGACTTATATTTCTTCGTGCATGTATGTTTTATATATCAAACTCTTCAGGAAGATGTTCACTAAAAAAATGAAAATACTTTTGAAAATCAATATTGATTAATAAAATTCTTTTCCGGGCTATTATGCCGTGGTCTGATGGATTTCGCATTGTAACCCAACGTTTCGTCCCCATCTACGGAGGACATCTTCAAGGGGGTAGTCAGTAGTGAGACAGTGTGTGTTCCGGAAGTTAACAGAAGCCACGAACCCCCTTGTAGATGTCCTCCGTAGATGGGGACGAAACGTTGGGTTAGAATGCGAAATCCATCAGACCACGGCATAATAGCCCGGAAAAGAATTTTATTAATCATGACAGTTCCGGCCGTGAAAGTTTACATTTTACAAAATCGATATTGTTTTTAAATTTTTGCGTGTCATCTCAAACGCTGTAGGGGAGGGGGGGGGGGGGTGCCACTGTCAAGTTTTTGCCACAGTTCGGAAATATCGCTGGTACTAGACAAAGCGGTAGAGAAGTTTACTTCCATACCTCCTTACTCTGGCTTCTCCTGCTCCAGGCCCCCTACCTAAAATTGTTCAGTGGAGCATTCTCTACGCCCTGTCACATTTTAGCCCGCTCTTACGGAAAGTCCCTGTAGATGTGGAGTGTCTTCGACGAGAAGCGACCGCCGCGTGGCGTCGCGAGCGTGCGGTCGGTTCCACGGCAATCTGCGGCCAGACAGGCGCGGCTTCCGGGCGCCGTAAGAGCCGCTAACGAGCGCTAAGCACCCGCGCTAAGCGACGCTCGCTGCCCGACCCGTTCCAGCCGTCTCACTGGCCCACTGTCTGCAAAGTGGACCAGCGCGGCTGGCGGCTCGACACGCACCTTCCTCCACTGAATTGCTTCAGCGGCGAAGAAGCAGCACGATTCCACACCGACTCTGCGGGTAACAATTTCTGTACTGTACAATCAGGTTCTTTCCACAGCCCGTCATAGGGTCACGTCACATCAGGTCTCAAGGTAATACAGGGTGGTCCATTGAAAGTGTTATTGTGGTCTTGAGTCCTGAGACTGGTTTGATGCAGCTCTCCATGCTACCCTATGCTGTGCAAGCTTCTTCATCTCCCAGTACCTACTACAGCCTACATCCTTCTGAATCTGCTTGGTGTATTCATCTCCTGGTCTCCCTCCACGCTGCCCTCCAATGCTAAATTTGTGATCCCTCGATGCCTGAGAACATGCCCTACCAAACGATCCCTTCTTCTGGTCAAGTTGTGCCACAAACTTCTCTTCTCCCCAATCCTATTCAATACCTCCTCATTAGTTATGTGATCTACCCATCTAATCTTCAGCAGTCTTCTGTAGCACCACATTTCGAAAGCTTTTATTCTCTTCTTGTCCAAACTATTTATCGTCCACGTTTCACTTCCATACATGGCTACACTCCATACAAATACTTTCAGAAACGACTTCCTGACAAATCTATACTCGTTGTTAACAAATTTCTCTTCTTCAGAAACGCTTTCCTTCCCATTGCCAGTCTACATTTTACATCCTCTCTACTTCGACCATCATCAGTTATTTTGCCCCCCCCCCCCCCCCAAATAGCAAATTGATAGTGACGGGGCCAAATATCTCACGAAATAAGCGTCAAACGAACAAACTAGAAAGAACGAAAATTTACGACACTGACAATGTTGAGTGTTTATGGAAAAAGTTCAAGGCAATCGTAAAATGCGTTTTAGACAGGTACGTGCCGAGTGAAACTGTGAGGGACGGGAAAAACCCACTGTGGTTCAACAACAGAGTTAGGAAACTACTGCGAAAGCAAAGAGAGCTTCACTGCAAGTTTAAACGCAGCCAAAACCTCTCAAACAGAAGCTAAACGATGTCAAAGTTAGCGTAAGGAGGGGGCTATGCGAAAAGCGTTCAGTGAATTCGAAAGTAAAATTCTATGTACCGACTTGACAGAAAATCCTAGGAAGTTCTGGTCTTACGTTATATCAGTAAGTGGCTCGAAACAGCATATCCAGACACTCCGGGATGATGATGGCATTGGAACAGAGGATGACAAGCGTAAAGCTCAAATACAAAACACCTTTTCCCAAAGCTGTTTCACAGAGGAAGACAGCACTGCAGTTCCTTCTCTAAATCCTCGCACAAACGAAAAAATGGCTGACATCGCAATAAGTGTCCAAGGAATAAAAAAGGAACTGAAATCAGTCAACAGAGGAAAGTCCACTGGACCTGACGGGATACCAATTAGACACAGTGTCGGAAGTTCCGTGCGGCTTTTCGCGGATGATGCTGTAGTATACAGAGAAGTTGCAGCATTAGAAAATTGTAGCGAAATGCAGGAAGATCTGCAGCGGATAGGCACTTGGTGCAGGGAGTGGCAACTGACCCTTAACATAGACAAATGTAATGTATTGCGAATACATAGAGAGGAGGATCCTTTATTGTATGATTATGTGATAGCGGAACAAACACTGGTAGCAGTTACTTCACTTTTCTCTGCCTCGTGATGACTAGATGATGTGTGATGTCCTTAGGTTAGTTAGGTTTAAGTGGTTCTAAGTTGTAGGGGACTCATGATCATAGATGCTAAGTCCCATAGTTCTCAGAGCCATTTGAACCATTTTTAGTTACTTGTGTAAAATATCTGGGGGTACGCGTACGGAACGATTTGAAGTGGAATGATAATATAAAATTAATTGTTGGTAAGGCGCGTCCAGGGTGAGATTCATTGGGAGAGTCCTTAGAAAATGTAGTCCATCAGCAAAGGAGGTGGCTTACAAAACACTCGTTCGACCTATACTTGAGTATTGCTCATCAGTGTGGGATCCGTACCAGGTCGGGTTGGCAGAGGAGACAGAGAAGATCCAAAGAAGAACGGCGCGTTTCGTCACAGGGTTGTCTGGTAAGCGTGATAGCGATACGGGGATGACCCTGCAAGAGAGGCGCTCTGCATCGCGGTGTAGCTTGCTGTCCAGGTTTCGAGAGGGTGCGTTTCTGGATGAGGTATCAAATATATTGCTTCCCCCAACTTATACCTACCGAGGAGATCACGAATGTAAAATTAGAGAGATTAGAGCGCGCACGGAGGCTTTCCGGCAGTCGTTCTTCCCGCGAATTGTACGCGACTGGAACAGGAAAGGGAGGTAATGACAGTGGCACGTAAAGTGCGCTCCGCCACACACCGCTGGGTGGATTGCGGAGTATAAATGTAGGTGTAGAGGAAGGGGGAAAGCGCTATGGTTGGCCCGCTAGATGGCGCTGCCGTAGGTCAAAATGATATCAACTGCGTTTTGTTCAAATAGGAACCCCCATTTTTTATTACATATTCGTGAAGTACGTAAAGAAATATGAATGTTTTAGTTGGACCGCTTTTTTCGCTTTGTGACAGATTTAATAGTCGCAAACGTATAAGTACGTGGTTGTTGTTGTGGTCTTCAGTCCTGAGACTGGTTTGATGCAGCTCTCCACGCTACTCTATCCTGTGCAAGCTTCTTCATCTCCCAGTACCTACTGCAGCCTACATCCTTCTGAATCTGCTTAGTGTATTCATCTCCTGGTCTCTCTCTACGATTTTTACCCTCCACACTGCCCTCCAGTACTAAATTGGTGATCCCTTGATGCCTCAGAACATGTCCTACCAACCGATCCCTTCTTCTGGTCTAGTTGTGCCACAACGTACGTCGCAACGTACGTGGTATCACGTAACATTCCGCCAGTACGGACGGTATTTGCTTCGTGATACATAACCCGTGTTAAAATGGACTGTTTACCAATTGCGGAAAGGTCGATACCGTGTTGACGTATGGCTGTTGTGATCAAAATGCCCAACGGGCATACTTTCGATCACACAGTGTTTTTCCCTCTTTCGCAGTCCAACACCATGACCAGAGCATCCACGACGCCGTACCTATTCTAATTCGCTCCATGTTGCACATATTGACACTGGACCGTTCACTCTTTCTATTTTGCTTCTTTTTTTTCCACCGTTCAGTACACCTTCTTCCTGTTTTCACGCTTGATCTGTGTTCTGTTGCTGTTGGGCTATCCCACTGGGCCATTTTACCACTGAATATGACGGGATTGTGATGGGCAGTTTGCATCGTCGGGACCAGTCAAAACAACCGAGCGCTACGTCGTCCGCACATCCTTGCACGGCCTTGGCTGTGACGTCAGCGGCTGCGGCCGTGTCTGCACAGGTTATTTTCCCGCAGTTGGCGCCTCATTACGGAAGATCCAGCCGGCAGCAACAGCCGAGAGCCCGTTTCATAACTGCTGCTGGGCAGCTGGACGGAGGAAAAGGGACACGCGATGAGCGAGCGCTAATCCTGGACACCTCTCACGAACATCTGCGACCTGCCAAACACCAAACGGGGCGTGGCGGAGGGTACATACTGCATTCCATATTCACCCCCCTCCCCCCCCCCCCCCCCCCCCCCCACTGCACCACCGCGCTATCGCGTTCCTTCTGAAGACAATGCGTGGGAAAGAAGGTAGCTGGTAGCGTTCTGCGTCGCACAGAATTCCTCTGATTAAACGGATTCACAGTGTAGGGTAGAGTTGGCGGTTTGTTTGTGCGTTAGTGAGCGAGTTTCTCGCCTTCCCTGCTGTAGCCTGTTGATCGACTATTGTAGCAGCTGTCATGTCCAGTCAGTATTGCTTATGTCCTCTGGCTTGCCGATGTTGTCGCATCTGAGTGTGTGTTACCTGGTTTTGCCAGTAAGTGGACGAATTTCGCTATAATCCCGTATACCTGTGCTGTGTGCCATAGACAGGGCGTTACAAAAAGGTACGGCCAAACTTTCTGGAAACATTCCTCACACACAAATAAAGAAAAGATGTTATGTGGACATGTGTCCGGAAATGCTTAATTTCCATGTTAGAGCTCATTCTGGTTTCGTCAGTATGTCTTCTAACGCGATCAAATCGTAAATTTTCACAATCAGCATGTGTGGCCTGAAGAGACTCCGGACGCAATTGTGCAATCACGTCATCAACACAGATTTTCTGTGAACGTATGGGCAGGCATTGTCGGTTGGGCCCCACGTTCTTCCACCTGCGCTCAATGGACCACTTTATCACGATCTCATACGGGATACTCTACCTGTGCTGCTAGGACATGTGCCTTTACAAGTACGACACAACATGTGGTTTATGCACGATGGAGCTCCTGCACATTTCAGTCCAAGTGTTCGTACGCTTCTGAACAACAGACTCGGTGACCGATGGATTGGTAGAGGCAGACCAATTCCGTGACCTCCACGCTCTCCTGACCTCAACCCTCTCGACTATCATTTATGGGGGCATTTGAAAGCTCTCGTCTACGCAACCCCGGTACCAAATGTAGAGACTCTTCGTGCTCGTATTGTGGACGGCTGTGGTACAATACACCATTCTCCAGGGCTGCATCAGGGCATCAGGGATTCCATGCGACGGAGGGAGGATGCACGTATCCTCGCTAACGGAGGACATTTTGAACATTTCCTGTAACAAAGTGTTTGAAGTCACGCTGGTACGTTCTGTTGACGTGTGTTTCCATTCCACGATTAATGTGATTTGAAGAGAAGTAATAAAATGAGCTCTAACATGGAAAGTAAGCGTTTCCGGACACATGTCCACATAACATATTTTCTTTCTTTGCGTGTGAGGAATGTTTCCTGAAAGTTTGGCCGTACCTTTTTGTAACACCCTGTATAACTGCAGTCAGTTTCGCGTCACGTTTTTAATAACGTGGCGTTTACGTAAATTATGCAATGCGAGGAAGTCGACTACCGAATGAAAACTACAACGTGGTATTAAAAAAAAAAAAAAAAAAAAAAAAAAAAAAGACGCTTGTCACTGTTCATAATTTCGTTAAGAAGAAAGTAAGGAGAAAGAGTACCGTGGTGGTTGGTGTTGCCCTGAGAGCGAAACAAAAGTTCCTTGTGGACAAAAAATTATTTGTGGTTGCCAAGATGTATGGGACATGCTGTAAAAAACCGTAACGTAGACATAGAAGCAAAGGTCTTGCACCGAGCGGGCTTCGCAAGCCGTATAATTAATATTTTCCGCTGCGGAATACTGGCACACGGTTCGTAAAACGAGTGTCTGCCTTTCACACAACTGAGAGGTTTAACGGGATTTCATTAACGCAGAAGCTAGTTAACTTGACGCCCCCGTCACAGAAACGGTATTAAAGTCTCGGCCTCCAAGAGAACGGCGATACTTTGCCACATACGGCGCCAGCTAACGGCGCAGCTGGGGCCGGAGAGGTCTGTGTGTACGTGTTAATGAGTTAGGCGGACGGGATTATGTGCAACGCCGGACTTTCCGTAGGTCACTATGGAAAAGTATATTACCGAAGTTGCAGTAATGACTAAAGCGCGCGTCATTTACGACGGCGGCCGAGTTTATGTCCGTTCTGCGCACCTGATGTCACAAAACACAGCCAGCCAATGAACAGAGAACGACGTTGCCAGAGCTGGACTGCAGTGCAGAGCACGGACGAGTGTCTTCAGTTTTACAAACGTTCAGTCATAAATAAAGTAACTGAACAAAAGCAATGTCTTGAGAGCAGACTTTGTTTCATAGAATGTTTGGAAAAACCATTCTTTATACCAATTGCTTCATATTATATTAATTAATTAAATCAAACACGTAATAAGCCTCCTAATTCAGGCGATAGCAAGAAAAGGTGTTTGTATCATTATCACTATAGTCTTTTTCGCAATAAAGAACAGCGGTAATTGTTTACTTCCTATTGTACTTCGACGAAACGTGAGTAATTCATAGTCATACCAACAACGTTTGTCGGTATTCTGCGTGATAGTTTAAAGTCCTCCGGCAGATGTATTGAATGACGAGCTGCGTTAGCGTAATAGTTAAAGTGTGCCGGCACGGTAGGTCAGTGTGTTCTATCAGAGGGTTAGCAGCCCTCTGTAATAAACAAACTGAGCTAATCGATCTACAACGAACTTAAAGGGATGTCTTACGACGTCTGCCCCGAGCAAGTGCAACGAACAAGAGCGAACAAAATGAGATAAAAGAAAAGTGTATGGCTGCTAAGTGAAAGGTTCTGAGTTCAAACCTTGTTCGATGCTCAATATTTTCTTTATTTAAAAACAATATCGAAGTGTCTTACTTCATGAATTTTATTCGTTTGAATGTAATTTTTTGAAATTTCTAGTGCCAACTAAAATCGACCATACAGAAAGTATATGCTATGGACTTTTACCTCTGCAAACTCTTCAAAATTTCGTGCAGTAGTTTACTACATCTAATGCTGCAAAATAACTGCGTTGAACATCGAAACAAAATTAAGTCATTTATGGGGGGGAAGGTATCAGTCAACAAGATGTGTAACAATCAAATTTTTGGGTCAAGTAGTTTTTGTGAAATCGAATGACAAAGTGTGTCAAAGCAGTCCGAATACCATGTGGGTGCACAGGCGAGCAGTGCAAAGACGACAAAATCGCGCACATCGGACAATGTGGGGAGCATGTGTCTGTAGCAGCGAAAGGGTCAATGCGGCCGTGCTGGCTTTACTTCATAAACTTCGCGCTCCCCCCTAAACGTAAGTTTGCGAACTATACTGTACTATGGCGCTGCTTCTCTCGGCGCGTACAACTGGCAACGCAGCAATCTCCCGCGTCTGGGCGGCCATGCGCGAACCGCCCAGATAAAAGAATTCAACTACAGTCAGATCATAACAAAACAGTGTCCCAAAGAGTGGAGTGCAAGATTATAAACTTTGTCGAAAATCTCAAACTGTAGTGGTACACCATGTTTTTATTTACGGTTACACAAATGCAGGGTGCGACTCCGATACGTATCAAACTAAGTGGAGAATTTCATCACGTAAAGATTCAATTGATCCATTCGGAACTGATGACCTTTGTTAACATGAGTACGAGGGGCGTTTGAAAAGTCCGTGCAAAGTCCGAGAGATGACGCGTGTCGAGGTCATGTATAGTTAGTAGCATCTTTGGTAAAAGAATGCACACCAAGTTTCAGCCATATTGGTCTATTTCTTTGTGTTTGGCATTCGTGTGAATCAAAGAAGTTGAGTGATTGTCAAAAAGTGGACGAAAAATAATTTCGTGTGGTGATTAAACATTACTCTAGGGAAGGCAAAACGCCTCAGGAGACTACAGAGAAGCTTGATAAACATTACGGTGACTCTGCACCTTCGATTAGAACAGTTTATAAGGGGTTTCAAAATTTTCGTAGTGGCCATATGGGCTGAACGTTCTGGACGCCCTGTGAAGGTTTCGACTCCAGAAATCATGTATAAAATCCATAATATGGTGATGGATGACGGAAGAGTTAAGGTGCGTGAGATTGCTAGTGCTGTGGGCATCTCGAATGAACGGGTACCTAATGTTTTGCATAAACATTTGGACATGAGACAGCTATCCGCAAGAAGGGTTCTGCGATTGCTCACGCTTGACTAAAAACGGGATCGTGTGATGTGTTGCAAGGATAGTTTGCAGCTGTTCAGGAAGAACCCACAGGACTTTAAGCGTCGTTTCGTCACTGTGGACGAAACATGGATACACTACTATAGTCTTGAGACCAAAAACAACCTGAACAACGGGTTACCAAGGGGTAATGTGCACCAAAAAAGGTGAAGAGCATTCCTTCGGCCGGAAAGGATTTGGCGACTGTCTTTTGCGATTCGCAAGGAATAATCTTCATTGACTATCTGGAAAAGGGTAAAACTGTTCATTACTGGTGCATATTATTCATCATTATTGGACCGTTTGAAAACCGAGCTGCAATAAAAACGCCAGCGCTTGGACAGCAAAAAAGTCCTTTTCCATCACGACAACGCACCAGCACACAACTCAGCAGTTGTGGTCCCAAAAGTAATGGGAATAAGATTCCAACTCGTTTCACATGTCCCCCTATTCTTAACACTTGGCTTCCTCGTACTGCTATTTGTTCCCCAATTTGAAGAAATAGCTGGCGGCACAAAGATTTTATTAAATCGAGGAGGTGATTGCAGAAACTAATAGCTATTTTGCAGACTTTGACAATTCCTATTATTCGAGAGGGATGAGCAGATTAGAACAGCTTTGGACGAAATGTATAAGTCTGAAAGGAGACTATTTCCAAAAACAAGAAATGTTTACGCCAAACACGTAAGTAGTTTTTATTTTCGCACAGACTTTTGAAACGGCCCTCGTATACACTGGGGAATCAAAAGTCAAGGGATACCACGTAAAGCCACGCGGGATAAGCCGAGCGGTCTAAGGCGCTGCAGTCATGGATTGTGCGGCTGTTACCGGCGGAGGTTCCGAGTCCTCCCTCGGACATGGGTGTGTGTTTGTGTTTGTCCTTAGGATAATTTAGCTTAAGTAGTGTGTAAGTTTAGGCCCCTTAGCAGTTAAGTCCCATAGGATTTCCCACACATTTGATCCTTTTTCAACCTACTTCATAATACCGTGTCGCAAGCCGCTGGAAGTCCTCTGCAGAAATACTGCGGCGTGCGACGTCCATAGCCGTCCATAATTGCGAAAGTGTAGCCAGAGCAGGATTTTGTGCACGAACTGATCTCTCGATTATGTCCCATAAATGCTGAGTGCGATGCATGTCGGGCGATCTGAAATGCCAAATCATTCGTTCCAATGAACAACTGTGGTCTGCAGACACGGTGCATTGTGATTCACAAAAATTCCATCGTTCTTTCGGAACATGAAGTCCATGAATAGCTGCAAATGGTCTCGAAGTGGCCGAACATAACCATTTCCAGGCAATGATTGGTTCAGCTGTTTGCCCCGATAGCTGATTGGTGGGCGTGACGGATTGCCGTCCTACGGGCCCGGGTTCGATTCTCGGCTGGGTCGGGGATTTCCTCCGCTCAGGGACTAGTGTTGTTTTCGTCGTCATTTTATCCCCATCCGGCGCGCGGGTCGCCCAATATGGCGTCGGATGTAATAAGAGCTGCACCAAGGCGGCCACACCTGCCCCGCAAGGGGCCTGCCGGCCAATGACGCCAAACGCTCATTTCCATTGGTTCAGCTGGACCAGAGGACTCAGTCCGTTCTGTATCATCCCAGCCCTCGCCGTTATTGAGCCATCACCAGCTCGCACAGTGCCTTGTTAACAACCTGGGTCCATGGGATCTCCGCCACATTCCCACCCTACCATGAGCTCTTACCGACTGAAATCGGAATTCATCTGACCAGGCCAGGGTTTTCTAGTGGTCTAGGGTCCAGCTGATATAGTTACCAACCCAGGAGAGGGACTGCAGACGGTGTCGTGCTGTTAGCAAAGCCACTCGCTTCTGTCGCCTGCTGCCATAGCCAATTGACGCCATATTTCGGCGCACTGTCCTAGCGGATGCGTTCGTCATACGTCTCACATTCATTTCTGAGGGGTTACTTCACGCAGTGTTTCTTGTCTGTTAGCACTGACAACTCGACACAAGCGCCGCTGCTCTCGGTCGTTAAGTGAAGTCCGTCGGCCACTGTGATGACAGTAAATGCCTGAAATTTGGTATTCTCACTACGCTCTTGAGACTGTAGGTCTTGGAATATTGAATTACGTAATTATTTCCGAAATGGAGTGTCCCATGTGGCTAGCATCAACAATCATTCCATGTTAACTGATTGTTAAGTACTACCGCCATCTGTATAAGTGGATAACGCTATCCCAGAAATTGTCATCTCAGTGTAATGTGTGACACCAACAGGAACGACGAATACAGTATTGTATTTCTTGAGGGATGTGGCGAACATCTTCCGAATGTCATCCTGAGGAAATTCTTAAGGTGTCGAAACCACATGTTTTGTCACATCATGAACAAGCGTACACTATGTGATCAAAAGTATCCGGAGACCCTCAAAAACAACATTTTTCGTATTAAGTGCATTGTGCTGCCACCTACTGCCAGGTACTACATATCAGCGACCTTTAGACATCGTGAGAGAGCAGAATGGGGCGCTCCGCGCTTCTTACGGACTTCGAACGTGGTCAGGTGATTGGGTGCCACTTGTCTCATACGTATCTACGCGAGATTTCCTCATTCCTTAACATCCCTAGGTCTACTGTTTCCGATGTGATAGTGAAGTGGAAACGTGAAGGGACACATACAGCACAAAAGCGTACAGGCCGACCTCGTCTGTTGACTGACAGAGACCGCTGACAGTTCAAGAGGGTCGTATTGTGTAATAGGTAGACGTCTATCTAGACCATCGCACGGGCATTCCAAACTGCATCAGGATCCACATTAACACTATGACAGTTAGGTGGGAGGTGAGAAAACTTGGATTTCATGGTCGAGCAGCAGCAGATAAGCCACGCATCAAGCCGGTAAATGCCAAAGGACGCCTCGCTTGGAGTAAGAAGCGTAAACGTTGGACACTTGAACAGTGGAAAAACGTTGTGTGGAGTGAAGAATCACGGTACACAATGTGGCGTTCAGATGGCAGGGTGTCTATATGGCGAATGCCCGGTGAACGTCATCTGCCAGCGTGTGTAGCGCCAACAGTAAAATTCGGAGGCGCTGGTGTTACGGTGGTGACCCGAAACATATAGAACACCTCCGGGATGCTTTGGAACGCCGACTTCGTGCCAGGCCTCACCGACCGACATCGATACCTCTCCTCAGTCCAGCACTCCGTGAAGAATGGGCTGCCATTCCCCAGAAAAACTTCCAGCACCTGATTGAACGTGTGCCTGCGAGAGTGGAAGCTGTCATCAAGGCTAAGGGTGGGCCAACACCATACTGAATTCCAACATGGTGGGCGCCACGAACTTGTACGACATTTACAGCCAGGTGTCCGGATACTTTTGCTCACATAGTGTACGCTTGTTCATGGAGTGACAAAACGTGTGGTTCTACACGACGGAATTTTTCTACAACAGTTGCTGAAAATTATGAACTACAGTGTAAATGACAAGATTCGTCTTTGCGGCGGGCGCAGACGTGTGAGGGGAAATGCTGACGTAATCGACGCTCAGCGCTACCAAACGAATCTGCAACGTTTAGCTTCACCACGCAGTTTTCGTACATCAGCATGAGAAAAGGGTTATTTGGACAATAGCCTAACAAATTTAAAAAATATGTGTATGAAAGGTTAACTGGAATGAAGTATTCATGGCAACAAGCATGTACAAAGTGGTTGAAATGGCTCTGAGCACTATGGGACTTAACATCTGACGTCATCAGTCCCCTAGAACTTAAACCTAACTAACCTAAGGGCATCACACACATCCATGCCCGAAACAGGATTCGAACCTGCGACGGTAGCGGTCGCTCGGTTCCAGACTGAAGCGCCTAGAACCGCCCGGCCACAACGGCTGCCGCGCCATGTACACAGTTGCCAATTAACAACACAACAGTCGACCCAGAAAGTATTCCAATACAAACTTTTCATCAGCACAAAGTCCCATTATTAACTTACAAATTTTCACATTAAGTGTTTTTCTTTCATTTCTCACTCCAAGGGGATAGGTAGGCTGTTAGCATGCTGATGTACAGTACTTCGATATACTACTCTACAGGGCGGCCGCGGTGTCTGAGCGGTTCTAGGCGCTTCAGTCTAGAACCACGCGGCTGCTACGGTCGCAGGTTCGAATCCTGACTCGGGCATCGATGTTTGTGATGTCCTTAGGTTAGTTAGGTTCTAAGTGGTTCTAAGTACTAGGGGACTGATGACCTCGGATGTTAAGTCCCATAGTGTTCAGAGCCATTTGAACATTTTGAAGCACCTTAAAACAGGCAGCATATCAACAAGGTACAGCCGATATTTTTATAGAGCGATATGTGGGTATATTTTCCTTCGATATATCGATAACTTGCCATTGTATCGAGGGCCGGAAATTATATTTTTGTAACTGTCGATAAATCGGATTGCCTATACCTTTTAAAAATATCGGCAGTGCTAGGTGCTACTTTACTGCGAGGTCCGTGTCGCCACCTGACCCGGGATGGCTCGCCTGTAACGCTAGCTAGCACTTAATTAGGAGCAGCTGGCGCCCGGAAAATTTGATCTCTCCCGGCACTGCCAAGTGAAGCCAGCTGTGCCGCCGAGCTGTGGGAAGGGTTCCTTCCCTTACCGCTCCTCTTCCCGTGCCTCCAGCCCACGGTGTACTTCGCTGTCCCCACTTCCTGTCTCACTCGCGACTCCCCACGCCGGAACGGAACAAAATATAGGCCTCCGCCAGGCGGAAAAATACAGTGCCGCACGGTTCGTGACAGCGTAACAAATACACCGCAGCGACCGCTGCCGTATGCAAAATTGTCACGTTCTCTCCTTACAAAATGACCCACGTCTCTTCCTGTCCGTATAACTCGACTGCTATCCAAGAAACGATTATATAGAGTAGTTTGACAGATGTGGCGTCTAACAATTTTACGAACTGTTAACCATTGCAACAAAAAATCGGCTCAAAGTTGCAATTTTCCCTTTTTTTTTTTATTCAGTCGATGACTAGTTTCGGGCCGGGATCCATTTTCAAATTATAATAGTCAAAAATGGTGCTTCCGAAAATGCGAAAAAATTTGAAACACTTGCAGTTACAGCGCGTATACACTACTGGCCATTAAAATTGCGACACCACGAAGATGACATGCTACAGACGCGAAATTTAACCGACAGGGAGTAGATGCTGTGATATGCAGAGCATTCACACAAGGTTGGCGCCGGTGGCGACACCTACAACGTGCTGACATGAGAAAAGTTTCAAACCGATTTCTCATACACGAACAGCAGTTGACCGGCGTTGCCTGGTGAAACGTTGTTGTGATGCCTCGTGTAAGGAGCAGAAATGCGTACCATCACGTTTCGGACGTTGATAAAGGTCGGTCGGCCGTGATAGCCGAGCGGTTCTAGGCGCTACAGTCTGGAACCACGCGACTCCTGTGTGTGATGTCCTTAGGTTAGTTAGGTTTAAGTAGTTCTAAGTTCTAGGGGACTGATGACCTCAGATGTTAAGTCCCATAGTGCTCACAGCCATTTGAACCATTTGATAAAGGTCGGATTGTAGCCTATCTTGATTGCGCTTTATGGTTCAAGTGGTTCAAATGGCTAAGAGCACTATGGGACTGAACTTCTGAGGTCGGGAGTCCCCTAGAACTTAGAACTAAGCTAAGGACAACACACACATCCATGCCCGAGCCAGGATTCGAACCTGCGACCGTACCGCTCTAGCGGTTCCAGACTCCAGCGCCTAGAACCGCACGGCCACTTCGGCCGGCGATTGCGCTTTATCGTATCGCGACATTGCTGCTCGCGTTGGTCGAGATCAAATGACTGTTAGCAGAATATGGAATCGGTGGGTTCAGGAGGGTAATACGGAACGCCGTGCTGGATCCCAACGGCCTCGTATCACTAGCAGTCGAGATGACAGGCATCTTATCCGCACGGCTGTAACGGATCAGATGTGTTACGACCCGTGGCTCTACCCTTCATTCGATCCCTGCGAAACCCTACATTTCAGCAGGATAATGGAGGACCCCATGTTGCAGGTCCTGTACGGGCCTTTCTGGGTACAGAAAATGTTCGACTGGTGCCCTGGCCAGCACATTCTCCAGGTCTGTCACCAATTGAAAACGTCTGGTCAGTGGTGGCCGAGCAACTGGCTCGTCACAATACGCCAGTCACTACTCTTGATGAACTGTGGTATCGTGTTGAAGCTGTATATGGGCAGCTGTACCTGTACACGCCATCCGAGCTCTGTTTGACTCAATGCCCAGACGTATCAAGGCCATTATTACAGCCAAAGGTGGTTGTTTTGGGTACTGATTTTTCAGGACCTACGCTCCCAAATTACGTGAAAACGTATTGACATGTCAGCTCTAGTATTATACATTTGTCCAATGAATACCCGTTTACATCTGCATTTCTTCTTGGTGTAGCAATTTTAATGCACCCTCCGCCACGCACCGCACAGTGGCTTGCGGAGATGTAGAACTGGTCGTGCTAGCGTGTTGTATGCCACTTCCCGTAAAAATACACCCCCCTTTCTCATAACTTCTGCATTAAATCCAAGGCTTCCATTCACCTAGCCCAATACTGATATTACGTGACGGTCACATTTCATATCGCTTCTTAGTGTGAATGGTAAATGCCGGCCGTGGTGGCCGAGCGGTTCTAGGCACTACAGTTTGGAAACGCGTGACCGCTACGGTCGCAGGTTCGAATCCTGCGTCGGGTATGGACGTGTGTGATGTCCTTAGGTTTATGTAGTTCCAAGTTCTAGGGGACTGATGACCTCAGATGTTAGGTTCCATAGTGCACAGAGCCCGGTAAATACCGGGTGTACATAAAGTTCGGAAACACTTTCAGTTATTTGTTGCACAAGAACTAAACATGTACAGATGGCACACATATTGCATTTTGAATAGAAGCTCTGAAAGCTTTTTTTACAAACATTCGATGCACGACGCACCGATTTCTTTGGACTCATGAATGGCTCTCATACGCGCACATTCACTTCACCCACATTGGGACGTCCGCTTCTCTTTGTCAGGTACAAGAAACCCGTCGTAACGAAATTGTTGTGCCAGTGGTAAGCGGCCGTCCTAGCTTGTGTCTTCTTACCGTACTCGGTTCTAAACATCCCCTCAACAACTGTGGCACACTTGTTTTTGTCGAACTCCAACACACAGAAAACTCGCTCCGCACTTCAACTCGCCATGTTTGCTACTAGCGCTCACTATCGGCAAATTACCAAACTACACTGTGGCCGTGTATATGAAAAAAGGTTTCGAGGTTTCTCTTCAAGAATACGTATATCTGTACAATGTTTGGTTCTTGTGCAGTAAATAATTGAAAGTGGAGTTTATGTTCACCCTGTACTTATACGACGTCTATAGGCTTACTACTCACGATGAAAATCCTGCATGTCCAGTATTTGGCATCAAATGGTGAGCGATGTCTACGAGTAGGCCCGTATCAGAACACACATGGAAAATGCGAAGTGCTATTTTTTATGGACTACCCAAGTTATTTGATATTCTAGATCGTGACACTCCTTTAGGATCTCTTACGTTTTTCGTAACTGATGGTCCTACAAAATAATTCTTCATATATCCATAACTAATAAAACGCACGACTTGGGACGTCAGCTGGTATAATATATGTTAAAAAAATGACGTAATTCCTCCAGCTGTATTAAGGTGTTGGTTTTATTGGCAACTAGTTTCGATGTTGTTACATCATCATCTTCAGGCCCATACTTCTTGACAGTATCCGTCAGTCAGTGGTGAGGTAGGCGTGTCCCACGCGCAAGGCAGGTAGTAACTCTGCAGAGTTACACACACACACGGATACTGTCAAGAAGTATGGGTCTGAAGATGATGTTGTAACAACATCGAAACTAGTTGCCAATAAAAATGGTTCAAATGGCTCTGAGCACTATGGGACTTAACATCTATGGTCATCAGTCCCCTAGAACTTAGAACTACTTAAACGTAACTAACCTAAGGACATCACACACATCAATGCCCGAGGCAGGATTCGAACCTGCGACTGTAGCAGCCGCGGGGTCCCGGACTGAAGCGCCTAGAACCGCTCGAAAACGTCTGACATCAACATAAGCTTATTTCTTAATATTTGCCGTGCAATATTGCTGTTACTAATAAAATTCGTTACAATAAATATTATTTAAAAAGTATAAGACTTGCTGACTTATTGTATCAACCATTTATACTGCTAACTTTGCATAAACGGTTGTAGCTAGACTCAGGTAGTTCTCTGGCATTCCGTTTCACGACACGTTTGAAAATGCGTTGGCGTCGCGTGGTCCAGAAGCCAAACTTTTTGATAATAGGTTATTGCCAACAACAACATACTAAAACAGCGAGTCGTATGAAATAGTTCACTCTTTTATCACAGGCTAATACCATGTTACCATATTCGTCGTATATTATTAAGGTAAAGGTAGTGCAAGTAATGTTTGCAACATGCTAGTAACTACCTACCTACCTCACTGTCACAAAGAAAGAAACCAATCGTTTCCGTCGTGAGCTTCAAAATCTGGCCGTAACGTTGCTGCCTTTGTTCCTTCCAGAAAACGGAAAGCAAACCGCTTTGTCGTATCTACTAGCAGAAATCACCATTCTACTGCCGGCTCGGCCTTCTTTTTCTGCTGTACACAAAAATCCAATCCCTAACAAACCCGCATTCAATTACCGCTCTGTCCTCTGCCACTGTTCTGTTTCTTCCTCATTCCCCGCCGTTTGCCCGGATCGTGGATGCTGTGTTCCGCACGTCCACAGTCCAATTACGAACAGCAGCCGGATGCTGGGTTTTTAACTCACCTCGTACCGTTTCTCCACGTACTCACTGCTCCTTCGCGCCGTTGTGTCTGTGGCTACACGGCTTCCACAGTTTCAGACGCCGACTTCACCATTCGCCCAGGCCATTGCTGGACGTTTTGCATCGGCCGCCCTCGTTACCTTCGCTAACGACGAATACAGACGCGGCTGCACGGAAAACCGCAGGTATTTGCTCCGTCAATGTTCTGGCTGATCGAGCAAGCCAACGGCGGAATAACAGAGTTCGATGTGTCCGTTTCGAATCCGCGCTCCTACGGCCAAGAACAGCAAAGCCGTCCTCACACTAGCCGTGACATCCGACGTGCAACGTGCTGAATTGCTTCCACGTGGCATCACAGACATGCATCACTAACAGGCAATGTCATGTGCAGTGTCATTGGTGGCACTCATAGAGTAAATATCTCTGGAGTGAGCATTGCGTTCTGCGCATGTTGTCGTTATTAAACCAGGATTGTCACGTGTTTTCGGGACTTCGCTGTGTGTGTGTGTGTGTGTGTGTGCTTTCCGCAGAATTTGAAGTTTGTAATATCAAGAGTTTTTGTTGTGTTTTCACCGTTTGTTAATAGTGTAGGACATATCCTGCATTACCAGACCAGTGGCCAGGAAGAGCCATCCTATCTAGGGTACGCAGTATACCATACAGATACCTTTTCTAAATCATTTTGCAGTTGCTTGTGATCTACTGATGACGATAAATGGCGGCATCCTCTGCTAACAAAGTTAGAGGTACAGATTGTCTTCTAAACCGTTTACATAAATTAGGAAAAGCAGACGTTCTACACACTTCCTTGGGGAGGGCTATATACGAGGGGCGTTTGAAAAGTCCATGCAAAGTCCGAGAGATGGCACCACCGGATAGTATCGAGGTCATGATTAGTTAGTAGCATCTTTGGAATGAACACACACCAAGTTTCAGCCATATTGGTCAATTTCTTCGTGTTTGGCATTCGCGTGAATCACGGAAGTCGAGTGATTGTCAAAAAATGAACGAAAAAGAATTTCTTGTGCTGATTAAACATTACTTTATGAAAGGCAAATCGCCTCAGGAGACTACAGAGAAGCTTGATAAACATTACGGTGACTCTGCACCTTCGATTAGAACAGTTTATAAGGGGTTTCAAAATTTTCGTAGTGGCCATATGGGCTGAACGTTCTGGACGCCCTGTGAAGGTTACGACTCCAGCAATCATGGATAAAATCCATGATATGGTGATGGATGACGGAAGAGTTAAGGTGCGTGAGATTGCTAGTGCTGTGGGCATCTCGAATGAACGGGTACCTAATGTTTTGCATAAACATTTGGACATGAGAAAGCTATCCGCAAGAAGGGTTCTGCGTTTGCTCACGCTTGACTAAAAACGGGATCGTGTGATGTGTTGCAAGGATAGTTTGCAGCTGTTCAGGAAGAACCCACAGGACTTTAAGCGTCGTTTCGTCACTGTGGACGAAACATGGATACACTACTATAGTCTTGAGACCAAACAACAACCTAAACAAGGGGGTTACCAAGGGGTAATGTGCACCAAAAAAGGTGAAGAGCATTCCTTTGGCCGGAAAGGATTTGGCGACTGTCTTTTGCGATTCGCAAGGAATAATCTTCATTGACTATCTGGAAAAGGGTAAAACTGTTCATTACTGGTGCATATTATTCATCATTATTGGACCGTTTGAAAACCGAGCTGCAATAAAAACGCCAGCGCTTGGACAGCAAAAAAGTCCTTTTCCATCACGACAATGCACCAGCTCACACCTCAGCAGTTGTGGTCGCAAAATTATTGGAAAATAGATTCCAACACGATTCACATCCCACGTATTCTCCAGACTTGGCTCCCTCGGACTGCTATTTGTTCCCCAATTTGAAGAAATGGTTGGCAGTACAAAGATTTTATTCAAATGAGGATGTGATGGAAGCAACTAATAGCTATGTTGCAGACTTGGACAATTCCTATTATTCGGAAGAGATCAACAAATTAGAACGGTGTTGGAGGAAGTGTATAAGTTAAAAAGGAGACTGTGTCGAAAAATAAAAAAAGGCTTACCCCAAACACGTAAGTAGTTTTTATTTTTTCACGGACTTTGCAAACGACCCTCGTATTACTTCTGTTCTATACGATGAGTTTGCGTCGATTACCACAAACTGTGACCTAGGCGACAGGAATTACGAATCCGGTAGCACAATTAAGACGCAATTTGATTAGAAGCCTCTTGTAAGGAGTATTGTCAAAAGCCTTCCGGGAGTCTTGAAATATGGAATCAGTTTGACATCCCGTTTCGATAGCACTCATAACTTCGTGCGAATAAAGTGCTAGTTGTGTACTACAAGAACGATATTTTCTGAATCCACGCTGACTGTGTGCCGATAGACTGTTTTCTGCGAGGTAATTTGTAAAGTTCTGTTCCAGAGTCCTATTGCAATTCGACGTCGGCGATATGCATCTATAATTCATCTGATTACTCCTATTTCCTTTCTTGGCTGTTGTTGTGACCTGTGCAATTTTCCTGTCTTTAGGTACAGATCTTCCATCGAGATAGCGTTCGTATATGATTGCCAAGTACTAAACTATTGTGACAGCATACTCTGAAAGAACCCAACTGGAATACTATCTGGTCGAGAAGATTTGCCTTTATTGATTTAAACTGGTGCGTTGTACCGAGGATATCTGCTTCTAAGTTACTGAAGTTGGTAGCTGTTCTTGATTCGAATTCGGGAATATTTACTCCATCTTCTGAGGTGAAAGAATTTCGGAAACCTGTGTTTACTAACTCCACTTTAGCGGCGTTGTCATCGTTAATCTCACCATTGGCATAGCGCATTGAAGTGAAGTTGTGCCGTAGAGGTCTTGCTATTGGTGTACTTTGCATATCGCTGGACTCTCTTCGCTTTTCCTGCCATAACGAAGGATTTTCGGATCCATGTTCGTATAAACTTTAATATTTTGGTTTCAGGAATAAATCCCTGTAGTTTCTGACACGTCTTCGTACACCTTACACAGGATATTATATGTGCTACAGGTATAGTGATCGGATGAACCTAACACTGGTACAGTTTGCTATTGAAGACATCTGAGATATCGAAGAAACATACTTGTGAGTGCATACCTGTTGTCCATCACCTGGGTGATCATATCTGATTATATGAAGACGGTATCTCTAGAGATATCATTGGTGATCTTGCAGCTCTAGAGGAATGAAATCTAGAGCTTTAGCTGCTTGCAAGCTTTCATAAATATCAACGGGGTTGAAAAATATGTGCCCCAACCGAGACTCGAACCAGGGACCTCCTGCTTATACGGCAGACGCTCTAACCGGCTGAGCCACCGAGAACACAGAAGAGACTGCGAGTGCAGGGACGTATCTCTGCACCACTCCACTTGAGACCCACACTTTCCAACTTCCTGTCCACACACCACATTTGCAGGCCGGGGCACACGTTTTTCAACTATCTCCGTCCATATTTATCAATGCCTGTAAGCAGCTGAAGGTCTAGATTCCATTATAATTTCATATCTGATTATAGTCTGCAAGAGTCGATTCATATTTTAAGTCAATCCTGTGATCCCTGTACTTCGTTTTCATCAAATAATCGGACAATTTATTTTGCATGGTGAGTGGCTACAGATTAAAAAGAAATTTATTACTAGCAGCGTGTCACAAATTCCGAGTTTCCAATACACGTCATAAGGTTCGGGAGGAAATGGCCAGTGCTACCAACTCAATGAAAAGAATGTTATCTTATAAGGTGTGTATTTTCAGATTTCGCAACTACGTCAAGGACGTCATCTGGGCAATCTTAGATGTGGACGAAGACTGCTGAAAGAGAAGCAGGTTGAGAAGAGGAGCCCGGGTTAAAAGAAGTGCAAAGAGAAGTGGGAAGCTAAGAGGAAAGCCGCCTGCAATTTTTCGACATAAATCACTATTCGAATTTGTTATGGCTAGCAACCAGTTACGTCCACTGACACAAGTTGAAATAGAAAGCACCCAAGAAATGGCGGCGTATTGTTTGCTTTGAAATTACATATTCTGAAATACTACCTGCTCTTGGTAAGTTTTTAATATTGATAGGTATGAACATCCTAAGTGCATTTCATTATCTGAACACTTTGGCACTGAATGAATCTGTAAGATATTAGTAGGTAAGCTAGACAAGTGCAACTGCATCTAGACGATAATATCCTTTGTGGTATGTATGAAGAACACCTGGAAGCTAAAAAGTGAGTGAAGAACAATTTCAAAAATGTGTAAACCAACGTAGCAAGTTTCGAAGCTATCATGCGAAAATTGTGAGTTAATTCAAACAGCTGATCATGTGAGATTCCAGACTGGAAAAGAATATAGAAGATCTCAAAGGTCATCAAACATTGAACGTAAAACTTGCATTATAACTATCACCTAAAACTCCTGTCGCGAAAGACATTAAGGATTCACTGCCAAGAAACTGGATGTGTGGATAGCAAATTTTCAGTCATTGGGAAAAAATGCTTTATGTTAAATGAAGATGCAATGCTATAATACATTTGCTGCAGCTGAAAACCGGATTTTAGTCGTGTACATACCATGAGGATATTATGCTGGTGAAAAACCTCATGTGAAGCAATAAATCAGATGTGTAATTCTTAAATCAGTCTTGTGCATTTTGAGGACGTAATGGAGTAATTTCAACATCTGTTTGTGATACCGGTTTGTATCAAGAGGATATAAAATAACTATTTGGAAAAAGTACGTGAAATCCACCTCGTTCTCGAGGAAAGCCAAGGTTACTTGAAGAACTTTGTGGCGTACGTTCAAAAAGAACTAGAATGATTGAAGGTCGGTTGTGTAGCTGCATACATTAAGCCAGTAATATCGACAAGAACGACAAAATTCATTGATGTAACTGGGGCATTTTCATACTTCTAGGGTAGACCCGCCACAGTATTTAAAATAGATTCAGTGTTGTAGATGGAGTTTTGAGTGCACAACTGAAGT
Source organism: Schistocerca gregaria (assembly GCF_023897955.1). NCBI lineage: Eukaryota > Metazoa > Arthropoda > Insecta > Orthoptera > Acrididae > Schistocerca > Schistocerca gregaria. Next base: position 70,212,216 of record NC_064930.1, read on the forward strand.
TCCTGAAAGCTGTCTCAATAGCTGGTAACAGAAGAACAATTTCTGTTAGGCCTCAAGAGGATATAAAATAATTATTTGGATAAAGTACTTGAAATTCATCTCATATTCGAGTGAATCCAAGGTTATTTGAAGAACATCGTGGTGTACATTCAAAAAGAACTAGAGTGAATGAAGATCGGTTGTGTAGCTGCATATATTAAGCCAGTAATATCGACAAGAACAACAAAATTCATTGATGTAACTGGGGCATTTTCATACTTCTAGGGTAGACCTGCCACAGTATTTAAAATAGATTCAGTGTTGTAGATGGAGTTTTGAGTGCACAACTGAAGTTCTGAAAGCTGTCTCAATAGCTGGTAACAAAATAATAATTTGTGGTAGGAAGCTTTTGCAACAAGAAAGTTGGGTGCAATATGACGAAGGAGAAGCGATGGTGGCGCCGCTCTGTGCCCTGGTGGGCGCGCCAGCGAACCTCCACCTACCAGTCACGTGAGGGCGACGGCAGCGCCACGACGGACAGCGCCAGAGTTGGGGATGGCGCCTCCAGCGCCCCCAGCGGCGGGGCATCTCCACCACCAGGAAGCGTAGCTAGCTTCGGGTCCGGCTCTGGCAGTAGGAGAAGCACCTCGGCCAGCCCAGCGAGGGACGAAATGGCCCAGATGCCCAACATAAACTTCTCCTTCTTCGGCAACAGCAAGGAAGACCTCGACAGAGACAGCCAGATATCTCCGGGAGATCCTCAGGCGACTGTGACGACATTCCGAACGTCGGTCAGCCTAGAACTGGGACAGACCGTTCCACTGGGGGACGACCCACCAGAGATCAAAATACCAGAGTATGCCAAGGTGGTGAAGAATTCCAAAAACGGCACAAGTCTGGTGGAGCCGCCGCGACTGAGGAGCAAAACGATGCCGAGCTCTGTGGACTTCTGTAGGGACAACCAGCGCTACTCGAACTGCTTTCCCGGGTACGAGGAAATCGGCTCCTTGAGACAGGTGTCGAAAGTGACCGACACCGAGTGCTCACGTCCGGGGTCCTCTATGAGCAGCCGGACGGTCCCAGAAGTTTCCCAAAGTGTGACGTCTAGAGCTGGATTTAGTCACCTGTCGGCATCTCTCGAGGGTAGAAAGGCGAGCTCGCCATATTTGAACGTTGCTGCTTCAGGAGACAGAGGTTACGATAATGACGACGGACCTGATTATGAGGAGTTGAAGGTGTCACCAGTTTTCCAACAAACTCGGCAAGAAGTGACCGACGGGGCGCAGTACGAGAGACTGGTACTCGCCGACGGACCTGAACGGGAGACCGATCTAACGGCAGAGGCACGGCCCGACCCACCAGAAGTACCTCAGCGGGTTCCGAATGCAACAGAAGGCCGCACTGGAGAGAAACGTACATTGGCGAATGCTGCCGACAAAGTTAACGGTCTTTCCCAATGGACACTCCGGTATGGTACCACCGTGCTGCAAAAGTTGAGGAGGCCAGGAAAGGCTGCAAGCAAGATAGCAGTGCCTGATGATACCACATCTAATGGGGCCGAAACTTCAAATGGTGGTAGTGGACAACCAGCTGGTGAGGATCAGCCTTCTCTGTACGAGATACCGCGGAGTCACACAAAGGTGGTTATAATGCAGACGAATGTGGCGTCAGTCACAGTCCCAAACGGCAGTTCAAGTAATACACGAGAGTGTGGTGATGCCGAACTGCCTTGCAGCAATCAGGAGACGGCTCATCTATATGGTAATGCAGACAATGCTGCCAACTATTCTAAGGAAGTTGGAGATGGAGGTACGAAAGTAGACAGAGGTGGTCTACTGCAGAGTGATGTGGGGAAAAACCTTGGAAGGTACACCAATATAACTGAAGACTTCGTGGCCGGTGTGAGGTCACCGAAGGGAGGTAAGTCTGAGGGCTGCTCTGATGAAGTGGAGAAGAGTGAGGTGCTTGGAGGGATTGATGTGGGGAAGTGTGATGAGGGATCACAGAAATTGGTGAAAGTGTGTAGGGGTGAGGGGGAGATTGTGGAAGATAGTGGAGAAAGTGTAAAAGAGGCCGAGCAGCGTTGTGTGGTAGTGAAGGTGGTGACGATTGCAGGAAAGAGAGTGGCAGATGGCGATGTGGATCAGAAAGAGGCGAAGTGTGCTGGGGAGGATGTAGCAGAATCGAAATTGGACGAGTTAGGTGCGGGAATCGCCGGCGCGGTTCGGAAGGAGCCGGAGTCGGCCGGGGAGTTCCCGAAAGAGCCGAGAACGGGTGAGGTAGGTCCGAAGGCGGCCGACACCGACCGGGAAGAGCCGAAGTTGGCTGGGAAAAGCCAGACGGAGCCGGAAATGGCCGAAGACGGGCGGGAGGACACGAAAGCTGCCGACGGTTCCCAGAAAGGCCGAGAGAAGTTCGGGACCGAGCGGAACTTGGCGGATACCGACGGGGAGTCGACGAAAGCGGTGTTCTCGAGTCGCGAAGGCTCTGCGGAGACGGAAGGCGACACGGAGGCGTACAAGTCGGCGTCCCGCAGCCCGGACGGCGCCTGCTGGGAGGACAGCGGCGACTACGAAAGCCTGACGGTGACGTCGACCGGCGACTACGAAGACCTCGAGTACTGCGAGTTCCGGCTGGGAGTCCGGGCCGGGGGCGGCGCCGGGGGCGGCGTCGCGGGCGGCCGCGTCCGGCGCACGCTGCGGGCGGCGGCGCGCTGGTGGCGCTGCGAGCGGGGGCGGCTGGCGGCGGCGGTGGAGCGCCAGGCGGCGGCGCAGGCCGTGGGCGTGGCCGGGGGCGGCGCGGAGGCGGCGGCCGAGCTGGTGCGGCGGCGCCGCAGGGCCCGCCTCCAGCAGGGGCGCGCCGCCCCCGGGCCGCGCTGCTGCGTGCCGGAGGTGAGCCGCCTGCCTGCCACTCAGTCCCACTTGTTTAATGGTGGCCCGCACCAACAGTTCTACTGTCACCTCCGTCAACATCTCAGCTATCTCAATAAACAGTCTTCATCGCATTTATTATTTATTATACCGCCAACCGGTTTCAGCCGGCCGCGGTGGTCTCGCGGTTCTAGGCGCGCAGTCCGGAACCGTGCGACTGCTACGGTCGCAGGTTCGAATCCTGCCTCGGGCATGGATGTGTCTGATGTCCTTAGGTTGGTTAGGTTTAAGTAGTTCTAAGTTCTAGGGGAGTGATGACCACAGCAGTTGAGTCCCATAGTGCTCAGAGCCATTTGAACCAACCGGTTTCAACTCGACGTAGGGGGCGTTTACACTGTGAAATTATAAATATCCGTCAGAAGGACTCCATTATACAACAGCTAATATAATGTAAATTTAAAATATGCTATCCATTGGTCGACTGCTGATGGTGTCACTCCTGTCGACATGACAGCAGGAAACTATGCGGGACTAACATTTTTTTTTCCTTTATTGTAATTTTAATACCTGTACATCAGGTAGGCGGCAGCAGCTTGCTACGCTGCTCTTCAGCCTTCGTGTCCACAAAGATAAAACAGAAAGAAGATACGTAATAGACACAGTGACGGGCAAAAAACAGTAAACATAGAATACAAAAAATCGGAGCCGTTCATACTCGACGACAAATGCACTGAAACATCTACATCTACATTTATATTCCGCAAGCCACCCAACGGTGCGTGGCGGAGGGTACCTTACTTGCCACTGTCATTACCTCCATTTCCTGTTCGAGTCGCGTATGTTTTGCGGGAATAACGACTGTCTGAAAGCCTCCGTGCGCGCTCTAATCTCTCTAATTTTACATTCGTGGTCTGCTCGGGAGGTACAAGTAGGGGGAAGCAGTATATTCGATACCTCGTCCAGAAACGCACCCTCTCGAAACCTGGCGAGCAAGCTACACCGCGACGCACAGCGCCCCTCTTGCAGAGTCTGCCACTCGAGTTTGCTAAACATCTCCGTAACGCCATCACGCTTACCAAATAACCCTGTGACGAAATGCGCCGCTCTTCTTTGGATGTTCTCTGTCTCTTCTGCCAACCCGACCTGGTACGGATCCCACACTGATGAGCAATACTCAAGTATAGGTCGAACGAGTGTTTTGTAAGCCACCTCCTTTTTCTAAGGACTCTCCCAATGAATCTCAACCTGGTACCCGCCTTACCGACAATTAATTTTATATGATCATTCCACTTCAAATGGTTCCGCACGCATACTCCGAGATATTTAACAGAAGTAAGTGCTACCAGTGTTTGTTCCACTACCTTATAATCATACAATAAAGGATCCTTCTTTTTATGTATTCGCAATACACTACATTTGTCTATGTTAAGGGTCAGTTGCCACTCCCTGCACCAAGTGCCTATCCGCTGCAGATCTTCCTGCATTTCGCTACAATTTTCTAATGCTGCAACTTGTCTGTATACTGCAGCATCATCCGCGAAAAATCGCATGGGACTTCCGACACTATCTACTAGGTCATTTATATATATATTGTGAAAAGCAATGGTCCCATAACACTCCCCTGTGGCACGGCAGAGGTTACTCTAACGTCTGTAGACGTCTCTCCGTTGGCACGGCGCACAGACAGTGATGATTTCGACGGCACACGTGAACGTTGGAGCGTGACGGCGAACACTAAACACAAACACGAAGGCACACACACAAGAAACGATGGCGACGATTTCCGGCGCGCGAATGTCTACGTAAGGTGTGCGAGTCTGTAAGATGTATGACTCTGGGGACCTGCCGAGAGGGGAAGAAGGGGCAGGGGGAGGGAGAGGGGTGAGCAAGGATGCCAATGGCAGAAAGGGTTAAAATATGCTGCTATAAAACTTTTTGAAAAATTACTAGATGAAATAAAATGTCTGACAGACAGCAGTAGTAGTTTCAAAACCAAACTGAAATCATACCTGCTTGAATACTCCTTCTATACCATAGATGAATTCTTGAATATGAGTAAATAAATCTGAGGATGTAATATATCCATTTTGTGCCATTTAAGGGAATCAGATAGATAACAGAAATATTTAGGTATAACACTGTAATGTAAAAAAAAAAGGAAGACTCTTGTTTCCTGTCCGCATTTTTTGTGCATTTGACACGTTCCACATCATAACGGTATATACGTGCTATTGATCAAATGAACACGTAACTAACTCACTACACTACTGGCCATTAATATCGCTACACGATGAAGATTACCTGCTACAGACGTGAAATTTAACGGAGAGGAAGAAGATGCTGTGATATGCAGATGATTAGCTTTTCAGAGCACTCACACAAGGTTGGCACCGGTGGCGACACCTACAACGTGCTAACATGAGGAAAGTTTCCAACCGATTTCTCATTCCCAAACAGCAGTTCACCGGCGTTGCCTGGTGAAACGTTGTGATGCCTCGCGTAAGGAGGGGAAATGCGTACCATCACGTTTCCGACGTTGATAAAGGTCGGATTGTAGCCTATCGCGATTGCGGTTATATCGTATCGCGACATTGCTGCTCGCGTTGGTCGAGATCCAATGACTGTTAGCACGATATGGAATCGGTGGGTTCAGGAGCGTAATACGGAACGCCGTGCTGGATCCCAACGGCCTCGTATCACTAGCAGTCGAGATGACAGGCATCTTATCCGCACGGCTGTAACGGATCCTGCAGCCACGTCTCGATCCCTGAGTCAGCAGATGGGGACGTTTGCAAGACAACAACCGTCTGCACGAACAGTTCGACGACGTTTGCAGCAGTACGGACTATCAGCTCGGAGACCATGGCTGCGGTTACCCTTGACGCTGCATCACAGAGAGGGTCGCCTGTGATGGTGTAGTCGACGACGGACCTGGGTGCACGAATGGCAAAACGTCATTTTTGTGGATGAATCCAGGTTCTGTTTACAGCATCACGATGTTCGCATCCGTGTTTGGCGACATCGCTGTGAACGCACATTGGAAGTGTGTATTCGTCATCGCCATACTGGCGTATCACCCGGCGTGATGGTATGGGGTGCCATCGGTTACACGTCTCGGTCACCTCTTGTTCGCATTGACGGCACTTTGAACAGTGGACGTTACATTTAAGATGTGTTACGACCCGTGGCTCTACCCTTCATTCGATCCCTGCGAAACCTTACATTTCAGCAGGATAATGCACGACCGCATGTCGCAGCTCCCGTGCGGGCCTTTCTGGATACAGAAAATGTTCGACTGCTGCCCTGGCCAGCACATTCTCCAGATCTCTAACCAATTGAAAACGTCTGGTCAATGGTGGCCGAGCAACTGGCTCGCCACAATACGTCAGTCACTACTCTGCATGAACTGTGGTATCGTGTTGAAGTTGCATGGTCAGCTGTACCTGTACACGTCATCCGAGCTTTGTTTGACTCAATGGCCAGGCGTATCGAGGCCGCTATTACGGCCAGAGGTGTTTGTTCTGGGTACTGATTTCTCAGTATCTATGCACCCAAATTGCGTGAAAATGTAATGACATGTCAGTTCTAGTATAATACATTCGTCCAATGAACACCCGTTTATCAGCTGCATTTCTTCTCGGTGTAGCAATTTTAATGGCCAGTAGTGTAAGTAATTCGAGATCACTGATCGCTCGTAAATGGAACGCCCTCTCATATGGGGTGCTGTCCCGCCGAACTGCTCACAATCCAGGAAACTACGTCATCATGGTGCTCGTCTTTCCGCTTCTCCCATAACGAATCCACATTCCTGTGTTGTCTCCGCGGTAATATCAGATTGAACCCATAGCTTCCTTTTATGTAACGAGTCGCCTTGCAGACAGGAGCTCATATCTTTTTAGAATCCCCCATCCTCTTGGCCGTCCGTGCTAGGTACGGACTTCAGGACTCATTGCCTCTAAAATTGGAGCACGACTCAATTTCTGGTTGAACTTATTCTCAGTTTTCTCCGTGAAAGTGATTTTTATTCTCTGTGATAAGGTTTTAATCCACCTCTCGAGCAGTGTGTTGGGGACCGGGCATCTCCCACGAATCCCCGTCCGTACAGTAACTCCTTGACTACTCTTTCGTCCCTCTTTTACGCTGTTTAAACCGCTTCTAAGTTCGGTTTGCCTCCTTTCTCCCGCACCCAGATTTCTAGTCTGTGTGTCGCAATTTGTTGAATAGTGGGCGCTCTCGAGTGTAATGGACCAGGGGTGGGACACTTTGGGTGTGAAAACTAGTTGTAGTGCCGAAATTGGGTGGTGAAGTAAAACGATGCAGTTTCTGTTGGTAGCGCCGAACGCCGATTCCGTCAGCGTTTCCCTCCACACGCCCACCCCCACTGCAAAGTCGAATGTCATGATTTTCAGCATCTATGTATAAGAATACCGATGTGACGAAATAGCACACTAGCTGCGTTAAAAATTAAATCGCAATTGCAAATATTGTTATTGCGTTCACACTGGGACGCCACCTCCGCTCACACGCCCACACATCCTCCCCTCCTGTAGAATCGCACTTTTTCTTTTCTGCCACATGTGCACTGTAGCGCCAAAGAAACTGGTACAGGCATGCGTATTCAGATACGGGCAACGGCCTTGCCTCAGCGGACACACCGGTTCCCGTCGGATCACCGAAGTCAAGCGCTGTCGGGCGTGGCAGGCACTTGGATGGGTGACCATCCGGGCCGCCACGCGCTGTTGCCATTTTTCAGGGTGCACTCAGCCTCGTGATGCCAACAGAGGAGCTACTCGACCGAATAGTAGCGGCTCCGGTCAAAGAAAACCATCGTAACGACCGGGAGAGCGGTGTTCTGACCACATACCCCTGCTATCCGCATCCTCAAATGAGGATGACACGGCGGTCGGATGGTACCGATGGGCCACTTGTGGCCTGAAGACAGTGCTATTCACATACAGAGATCGTGAGAATACGGCGCTGTGGACGGCAACGCCTATATAAGACAACAACAGCAGTTGTTAGATCGGGTACTGCTGGTACAATGGCAGGTTATCAAGATTTGAGTTTCATCGTGGTGCTATAATCGGCGCACGAGCTATGGGGCACTGCATCTCCGAGGTAGCGATGAAGTAGGTTTTTTTTTTCCCGTACCGCCATTTCCCGGGTTTACCGTGAATATCTGGAATATCTTAAAATGTAAAATCTTCGACATTGCTGCGGCCGGTAAAAGATCCTGCGAGAAAGGGAAGATCGACGACTGAAGAGAATCGTTCAACGTCAGAGAATTGCAACCCTTCAACAGATTGTTTCCAAATTCAATGCTGGGCCATCAGCAAGTGTCAGCGCGCGAAGTGTTCAAAAAAATGGTTCAAATGGCTCTGAGCACTATGGGACTCAACTTCTGAGGTCATCAGTCCCCTAGAACTTAGAACTACTTAAACCTAAGAACATAACACATAACCATGCCCGAGGCAGGATTCGAACCTGCGACCGCGGCGGTCTCGCGGTTTCAGACTGTAGCGCCTAGAACCGCACGGCCACTCAGGCCGGCCGCGAAGTGTTCAACGAAACATCATCCATATGGGCTTTCCGAGCCGAAGGCACACTCGTGTAGCCTCGATGACTGCACGACACAAAACTGTAGGCCTCGCCTGGGCCCCTCAACACCGACAATGGACTGTTGACGACTCGAAACATGTTGCTTTGTCGGACCAGTCTCGTTTCAAAATGTATCGAGCGGATGGACGTGTAAGGGTATGGAGGCAACCTCATGAATCCATGGACCCTTCATGTCAGCAGGGGAATGTTCAAGCTGGTGGAAGTTTTGTAATTGTGTAGGACGTGTGCATTTGGAGTCATATGGGACTCCAGATACGTCTAGATACGACTCTGACAAATGACACGTACGTAAGCATCCTGTCTGATCACCTGCATGAGTTTGTGCCCATTGTGCGTTCCTACGCACTTGGGCAATTCCAGCAGTACAATGCGACATCCCGCACGTTCAGAATTGCTACAGAATGACTCCAGGAATACTCTTCTGAGTTTGAACACTTCCGCTGGCCACCAAAGTCCCCAAAGACGAACATTATTGAGCATATCTGGGATGCCTTGCTACGTGCTCTTCAGAAAATATCTCCACCCCTCGCACTGCTACTGATTAATGGACAGCCGTGCTGGATTTATGGTGTCAAATCCCTCCAGCACCCCTTCATACATTAGTCGAGTCTATGCCACGTCGTGTTGCGCTACTTCTTCAAGCTTGCGGTGGCCATACATTATATTAAACAGGTGTACCCGTTTCTTTTGCTCTTCAGTGTAGCCGGCCGAAGTGGCCATGCGGTTCTAGGCGTTGCAGTGTGGAACCGCGCGACCGCTGCCTGCCTCGGGCATGGATGTGTGTGATGTCCTTTGGTTAGATAGGATTAACTGGTTTTAGTTCTAGGGGACTAATGACCTAAGAAGTTGAGTCGCGTAGTGCTCAGTGCCATCTGAATCTTAAGTGTATTTGTTCCTTACAGTCAAAGAGAGCGATTTTTAGGCGTGGAAAGGTGAATAAGTGGTGAGACTCCTTGAAACAGTGAATTTAAAATTATGCTCTACTACACCATCAAAAGTAAAACTGCAAATACACTCCTGGAAATGGAAAAAAGAACACATTGACACCGGTGTGTCAGACCCACCATACTTGCTCCGGACCCTGCGAGAGGGCTGTACAAGCAATGATCACACGCACGGCACAGCGGACACACCAGGAACCGCGGTGTTGGCCGTCGAATGGCGCTAGCTGCGCAGCATTTGTGCACCGCCGCCGTCAGTGTCAGCCAGTTTGCCGTGGCATACGGAGCTCCATCGCAGTCTTTAACACTGGCAGCATGCCGCGACAGCGTGTACGTGAACCTTATGTGCAGTTGACGGACTTTGAGCGAGGGCGTATAGTGGGCATGCGGGAGGCCGGGTGGACGTACCGCCGAATTGCTCAATACGTGGGGCGTGAGGTCTCCACAGTACATCGATGTTGTCGCCAGTGGTCGGCGGAAGGTGCACGTGCCCGTCGACCTGGGACCGGACCGCAGCGACGCACGGATGCACGCCGAGACCGTAGGATCCTACGCAGTGCCGTAGGGGACCGCACCGCCACTTCCCAGCAAATTAGGGACACTGTTGCTCCTGGGGTATCGGCGAGGACCATTCGCAACCGTCTCCATGAAGCTGGGCTACGGTCCCGCACACCGTTAGGCCGTCTTCCGCTCACGCCCCAACATCGTGCAGCCCGCCTCCAGTGGTGTCGCGACAGGCGTGAATGGAGGGACGAATGGAGACGTGTCGTCTTCTGCGATGAGAGTTCCGTCTGCCTCGGTGCCAATGATGGTCGTATGCATGTTTGGCGCCGTGCAGGTGAGCGCCACAATCAGGACTGCACACGACCGAGGCACACAGGGCCAACACCCGGCATCATGGTGTGGGGAGCGATCTCCTACACTGGCCGTACACCTCTGGTGATCGTCGAGGGGACACTGAATAGTGCACGGTACATCCAAACCGTCATCGAACCCATCGTTCTACCATTCCTAGACCGGCAAGGGAACTTGCTGTTCCAACAGGACAATGCACGTCCACATGTATCCCGTGCCACCCAACGTGCTCTAGAAGGTGTAAGTCAACTACCCTGGCCAGCAAGATCTCCGGATCTGTCCCCCATTGAGCATGTTTGGGACTGGATGAAGCGTCGTCTGACGCGGTCTGCACGTCCAGCACGAACGCTGGTCCAACTGAGGCGCCAGGTGGAAATGGCATGGCAAGCGGTTCCACAGGACTACATCCAGCATCTCTACGATCGTCTCCATGGGAGAATAGCAGCCTGCATTGCTGCGAAAGGTGGACATACACTGTACTAGTGCCGACATTGTGCATGCTCTGTTGCCTGTGTCTATGTGCCTGTGGTTCTGTGAGTATGATCATATGCTGTATCTGACCCCGGGAATGTGTCAATAAAGTTTCCCCTTCCTCGGACAATGAATTCACGGTGTTCTTATTTCAATTTCCAGGAGTGTATGTTCCGAAATTTGTGAAAATATTATAAAATAAAATAAAAATATCGGAGTCGACATTGCCTTTATTATATCGATTTGTGGTGAGAAGTCGCTTGATTATATGGATATGTGGCTGGTGCGTCCTGATGTCGATGTTTTATCAACAGCCCTAGTGACTGCAGTGAGTCGTTTCCCGAGTTAGGCGCGCCCACGTGTTTACCGGCCCCACGGCGGCTGTCGCCGTTTATCGCTGCCTCGTTGCTTCCCACCTAGTTCCATCGGTTTGCCTCCTTTTTTTTTATTTGTATTTCACACCGCTGCAGCCCGAGTTGGTCTTCTGGTCGGTTCTCAGAATAGCACGGGATCCCCTGAACCCTCGCTGCCGCCTCCTGTGTGTACATGCGTGCGTGTGTGTGTGTGTGTGTGTGTGTGTGTGTGTGTGTGTGTGTGTGTGCGCTCTCGCACGTGTTCAGGAGGGAAGCCAGGAGAAGACGTGCCCCATTAGACCGAGCCGTCGCCCTACCGCTGCCGTTCTGTGATGTGTCAACGTCGACGCTTCTAACTCCACCGTCTGCGCCTTACGACTCGGTCACAAATTCACGCGCTCAGTGGAATTTGTGGGGTGTGCGTGGATTTATACCTGTGTGAGCCGCGGAGAGCTTAGTTTTTCTCAGTTCAGAGAAATGATAGGTTTTGCGTTTCGTTTGGTGTAAATTCATGCTTTATAATAATTCGTACGCGGCAGGTTAACCGAGAGCGCTAATGCGCTGCTTCGTGGACTCGTGTTGGCGTGCCGGCAACGGATCGAACCAGCCCGTCGGATTAACGACGAAGGGCCGGTGTGCCGGACAACATGGGTGTGGTTTTTAGGCGATTTTCCACATCCCACTTGGCCAATACCGGGCTGGTCCCCACGTCTCGCCTCAGTTACACGACTCGTGGACATTTGAAACCCGTTCGCTCTATTTCATGGTTTACAGTAGATGCAGACAGTTTGGGCACACTGTAGTTCAATTCTTTTATGTTTGCGGTTCGCGCATGCCCGCCCAGACGCGGGATATTGCTGCGTTGCCAGTTGTACACGCCAAGAGAAGCAGCGCCATAGTACAGTATAGTTGCCAAACTTACGTTTAAGGGGGAGCGCGAAGTTTATGAAGTAAAGCCACCACGGCCGCATTAACCCTTTCGCTGCTACAGAGACGTTCTCCCCGCATTTTGTCAACACTGCACTGCTCGCATGCGCAGACACATGGTGTTCCGACTGCTTTGACACACTTTATCATTCGATTTCACAAAAACTAGTTGGCCCAAAAATTTGATTTTTACACATCTTCTTCACTGATACCTTCCCCCCCCCCCCCCCCATAAATGACTTAATTTTGTTTCGATGTTCAACGCAGTTATTGTGCAGCATTAGATGTAGTAAACCATTGAACGAAATTTTGAAGAGTTTGCAGAGGTAAACGTCCATAGCGTATACTTTCCGTATGGTCGATTTTAGTTACCACTAGAAATTTCAAAAAATTACATCAAACGACTAAAATTGATGAAGCAAGACACTTCGATATTGTTTTTAAATAAAGAAAATATTAAGCATCGAACAAATTTTGAACTTACAACTTTTCACTCAGCAGCCATACACTTTAAACGTAACGATAACGCAGCTCGTCATTCAATGTAATTCCCGGAGAACTTTAAAATCTCACCCAAAATACCGACAAACGCTGTTGGTATGACTATGAATTATTCACATTTCGTCGAAGTACAATAGGAAATAAACAATTACCGCTGTTCTTTATTGCGAAAAAGCGGTTAGCGATAATGATACAAACACCTTTCCTTGCTATCGCCAGAATTAGGAGGCTTATTGCTTGTTTGGTTTAATTAATTAACAGAATATGAAGCAATTAGTATAAAGAACGCTTTTTCCAAACTTTCTATAAAAGAAACTCTGCTTCCAAGACATTGCTTATGTTCAGTTACTTTATTTATGCCTGAACGTTTCTAAAACTGAAGACACTCGTCCGTGCTCTGCACTGCAGTCCAGCTCTGGCAACGTCGTTCTCTGTTCATTGGCCGACTGTGTTCTGTGACGTCAGGTGCGCAGAACGGACCTAAACTCGTCCGTCCTCATAAATGACGCGCCCTTTAGTTCCGTCAGGGGCGGTACTGAGTAGAGACAGGAAGGGCGTCCAGCCACCCTGTGAAAACTAACTTTGCCAAATATCCGTAGTACCAACCCACACCCGGCAGTAGCTGGATCTGGATACAACAACAACAACAATAATTCGTGATTCATTTGATGAAATGTACAAATCAAATATTATAATATCGTTTATTGCAGACATTTTAGTTATTTATATCTTAAATTCCTTCTTATGAGCCCTAGAAGTTGCCGTACCACTTTTCCTGTCAGAAATCTACTCGTAGTGAAAGGTAAAGTGGTATAAAAAAAATGGTTAAAATGGCTCTGAGCACTATGGGACTTAAATTCTCAGGTCATCAGTCCCCTAGAACTTAGAATTACATAAACCCAACTAACCTAAGGACATCACACACAGCGATGCCCGAGGCAGGATTTACGACCGTAGCAGTCACGCGGTTCCAAACTGAAGCGCCTAGAACCGCACGGCCACACCGGCCGGCTAACACAGTAAGACAAGTTTACAGTTTGTGTGCGTGTTTTGAGGCGCAATTAACTGACAACGCGCAAATACTCGGAGTATATTCATGTAGTGTTTCAGAATGAGATTACCTAGCGACTTCCTATAAACTTTACACTCAATTTCAAACCTGCACGAAACTTTTTCTCGTTGATGTCACCCACAAAATGAGGAAAAAAAACTACTTTATAGCTCACTACATTTACTGATCGCGCATTAAAACTTCAGCGTCATACATGACATTTCAGTTTATTACTTCTTCGTTACCCTACTGTATGCACAACATAGTTTGCAGACAGTATCTACATATATCAGTGAATATACCTGCAAAATTATATTATTGTACAACCCATGTGACGCCAGGTACGTTTAGATGAGTAAAAAACCACGTTCTGCGTAAAACGGCATGCAGTAAAACTTCACCATCAGGCATAACGTATTAATTTATTACTTCGTTACTAATAATCCTATTCGCAACACTCTGTGCAGACAGGATCTATATACACTACTACATGTAACTCTGATATGCGTGACGAACTAGCTCCAAATTGGGTGCAAATTACCCAGATCATACTCATTCAGTTTTTCGTAATGAGAGCACTTCCCGGCTTCCAACAAACTTTAAACGTAATATCAAACCTTTCTGAACATCATAATGTTAATTATTTACTGCTTTAACACATTTGTAAAGAAATTAGAATTTAAAGCAGTTTTATACATGGTAGTATAATTCTCAGGAGAATCGGGGATTCTGACGGTGCCTACAATATAAGAACAACGTCCTCGTCAAATTTCATGTTTCCATCGGTAGTGATTCCGGCTGAGTGATGACGGATCTGAAAATTTCCCTTTATACACTACTGGCTATTAAAATTGCTACACCACGAAGATCAAGATGACGCGCTACAGACGCGAAATTTAACCGACAGGAAGAAGATGCTGTGATATGCAAATGATCAGCTTTTCAGAGCATTCACACAAGGTTGGCGCCAGTGGCGACACCTACAACGTGCTGACATGAGGAAAGTTTCCAACCGATTTCTCATACACAAACAGCAGTTGACCGGCCTTGCCTGGTGAAACGTTGTTGTGATGACTCGTGTAAGGAGGAGAAATGCGTACCATCACGTTTCCGACTTTGATAAAGGTCGGAAGGTAGCCTATCGCGATTGCTGTTTATCGTATCGCGACATTGCAGCTCGCGTTGGTCGAGATTCAATGACTGTTAGCAGAATATGGAATCGGTAGGTTCAAGAGGGTAATACGGAACTGGGTGCTGGATCCTAAATGCCTCGTATCACCAGCAGTCGAGATGACAGGCATCTTATCCGCACGGCCGTAACGGATCGTGCAGCCACGTCTCGATTCCTGAGTCAACAGATGGGGACGTTTGCAACACAACAACCATCTGCACGAACAGTTGGACGACGTTTGCAGCAGCACGGACTATCAGCTCGGAGACCGTGGCTCCGGTTAACCTTGACGCTGCATCACAGACAGGAGCACCTGCGATGGTGTACTCGACGACGAACCTGGGTGCAATATTGGCAAAACGTCATTTTCTCGGATGAATCCATGTACTGTTTACAGCATCACGATGGTCGCATCCGTGTTTGGCGACATGGCTGTGAACGCACATTGGAAGCGTGTATTCGTCTCCGCCATACTGGCGTATCACCCGGGTTGGTGGTATGGGGTGCCATCGGTTACACGCCTCGGTCACCACTTGTTCGCATTGACGGCGCTTTGAACAGTGGACGTTACATTTCAGATGTGTTACGACCCGTGGCTCTACCCTTCATTCGATCCCTGCGTAAGCCTACATTTCAGCAGGATAATGCACGACCGCATGTTGCAGGTCCTGTACGTGCGTTTCTGGATACAAAACATATTCGACTGCTGACCTGGCCAGCACATTCTCCAGATCTCTCACCAATTGAAAACGTCTGGTCAGTGGTACAAATGGTACAAATGGCTCTGAGCACTATGGGACTTACCATCTGAGGTCATCAGTCCCCTAGAACTTAGAACTACTTAAACCTAACTAACCTAAGGACATCACACACATCCATGCCCGAGGCAGGATTCGAACCTGCGACCGTAGCAGTCGCGCGGTTCCGGACTGAAGCGCCTAGAACCGCTAGACCATCGCGGCCGGCCTGGTCAGTGGTGATCGATCAACTGGCTCGTCACAATACGCCAGTCACTACTCTTGATGAACTGTGGTATCGTGTTGAAGCTGCACGGGCAGCTGTACCTGCATGCACCATCCAAGCTCTGTTTGACTGAATGCCCAGGCTTATTAAGGCCGTTATTACGGCCAGAGGTGGTTGTTCTGGGTACCGATTTCTCAGGAAAGTGTACATGTCAGTTCTAGTATAATATATTTGTCCAATCAATACCCGTTTATCATCTGTATTTCTTCTTGGTGTAGCAATTTCAATGACCAGTAGTGTATGTAAGGATTAGTTTCTCCCACGTATATCTCGGGAAAAGAGCTTGAAGGTAATATTAGAGACATTTTAGGTGACACTGAGGAATAACTGCAATCGTTGTTCTCGCTAACTCTACCCGAATGCCACAACAAAGCGAGGGAAATGACACTGATGCACAAAACACCCTCCACCACACACCGCATGGATGCTCGCGGAGTATACCTGTAGATGGAGATGTAGTAAGCTGATGAAAAAAAAAAAAAAATTGCGTGCCAGGTAGGACGAAAGGGTGTCAGCAATGTGTCGCCATAGGCAAAATGGCTGGGACTGGTGTTTGCCCATGGGCTAGTTTTCTGTGCCTACAGGAACTCAGCTTTGGGGCGCCTACTTGCACATTGCGTCCTGGGTGTAGGCGGTCCCTGGAGCGTCGTGTGTGGGCGCTGTCTTTGCGAGCGGAAGCTTAAGGTAGGGCGTGCCGTCCCGGCCTCGCTTTCCACGGCCGAAGGTCAAGAGCAAACGCGACGCCATTGCATAAGACGCGCCGAGCTGGGTGGATGTGGCCGCGCGCCAGCGCATTCGCTCCAGTTGACTTTCTCACTCACGACCACCGAGCACTCACTTCGCCTACACTTGTGCGTGAGTGCGCCGCAAAGCCAAGCGAAGCCGTTCTCACAGACGGACGACTAATTCGAGAACATTTTTCCACGCAAGCGATTCATCATTTGGTGCTCAACCCCCTCCACCCTCTCTGTCTCTAAGACATTAATTACATTTCCTTCCCCCTTTACTCGCATACACAATGTGATAAAAAGTATCCGGACAGCCCCAAAAACATACGTTTTTCAAATGGCTCTGAGCACTATGGGACTTAACACCTGAGGTCATCAGTCCCCTAGAACTTAGAACTACTTAAACCTAACTAACCTAAGGACGTCACACACATCCATGCCCGAGGCAGGATTCGAACCTGCGACCGTAGCAACCGCGTGTTTCCGGACTGATGCAACTAGAACCGCTCGGCCACAGCGGCCGGGCGTTACTCATATCAGGTGCATTGTGCAACCACCTACAGCCAGGTGCTCCGTATCAGCGACCTCAGTAGTCATTAGACATCTTGAGAGAGCAGAATGGGGCGCTCCGCGGAACTCACGGACTTTGAACATGGTCAGGTGATTGTGTGTCACTTGCGTCACACGTCTGTAGGCGAGATTTCCACACTCCTAAACATCCCTAGGTCCACTGTTTACGATGTGATACTGAAGTGGAAACGTGAAGGGACACGTACAGCACAAAAGCGCACAGGCCGATCTCATCTGTTGACTGACAGAGACCGCCGACAGTTGAAGAGGGCCGTGATGTGTAATAGGCAGACACCTGTCTAGTCTATCACACAGAAATTCCAAACTGCCTCAGGATCCACTGCAAGTACCATGACAGTTAGGCGGGAGGTGAGAAAACTTGGATTTAATGGTTGAGCGGCAGCTCATAAGCCACACATCACGCCGGTAAATGCCAAACGACGCCTCGCTTGTTGTAAGGAGCGTAAACATTGTACGTTTGAACAGTGGAAAAACGTTGTGTCGAGTGACGAATCACGGTACACGATGTGGCGAACCGATGGCAGGGTCTGGGTATGGCGAATGCGCGGCGAACGTCATCTGCCAGCGTGTGTAGTGTCAACAGTAAAATTCGGAGTCGCTGGTGTTACGGTGAACGTCATCTGCCAGCGTGTGTAGTGCCGACAGTAAAATTCGGAGGCGGTGGTGTTATGGCGTGGCCGTGTGTTTCGTGGAGGGGGCTTGCACCCCTTGTTGTTTTGCGTGCCACTATCACAGCGCAGGCCTACATGTTTTATGCACCTTCTTATTTCCCACTCTTGAAGAGCAATTCGGGGATGGCTATTGCATCTTCCAACACGATAGATAACCTGTTCATAATGCACGGCCAATGGCGTAGTGCTTACACGACAATAACATCCCTGTAATGGACTGGCCTGCGCAGAGTCCTGACCTGAATCCTATAGAACACTTTTGGGATGTTTTGGAACGCCGACTTCGTGCCAGGCCTCACCGACCGACATCGATACCTCTCGTCAGTGCAACACTTCGTGAAGAATGGGCTGCCATTCCCCAGGAAACCTTCCAGCACCTCATTGAACGTGTGCCTGCGAGAGTGGAAGCTGTCATCGAGGTTAAGGGTGGGCCAGCACCATATTGAATTCCAGCATTACCGATGGAGGGCGCCACGAACTTGTAACTCATTTTCAGCCAGGTGTCCGGATACTTTTGATCGCACAGTGTAACACGTTTCACTTTTACCCGTATCATAAGTCGGTCTGCATCCGACTTTGTGTGCATATGTTCCGAAACGCCACGCATAGGAAGGGGTTTTCCGATGGTCATACTTTGTTCTGTTGGTGATAAAAAAGATAGGTCAAGTGTTTTGGATTGCCTTAGGGACTGTTTCTATACCCAACATTGGTCTCACCCCTAAATATCACTTAGAGGTGAGACCAACGGCATTTTATAGTTCACGTACCCAGCAACAGACGGCAACAATTATTTGTAACCTTTTACGTAGGGTAAGTCAGTTTTTCCGCGCGTGTCTTGAATTGTCATGAAGAAGAAAATGCATGACAGTTACGTTATATGGCCTGCCTGAAATGAGGCGAAAGCCTCAGGAGGCAATTCGCACTTGGCAGAAGCCACAATTTTCTAGGCATCTTTACGGGCTCACTGTACGCCGAGAGGCGATAGAGGGCATACTAGAGACAATCGCAGTGCATCCGCGCAAAGATTCTCTGGATTATCATTGTGATTTTCATTTCGCCACCGATCGAAGCTTGAAAAAAAAAATTACCACTCGAAGAAACCGGATGAATTACCCACCGTCAGTTTCGCTTGTCTGAAATATAAACAGACAATATTTATCAGTGTTTGAGAATGAATGCACAAGCTTTAACATATTTCAAACGGTTCTGAAATGTTTCCATGCTGACTCACCCCAATAATGAAAGATAAAAATTTATCGCTTATTGTATGTTCGCTGGCCGTGCAGTAAAACAGCATCTGGCGCAACGTTTCAATTGATCACTTCTGTGCTGCAGTCTCTGCTCGCAACACATATTTCAGGCCGTACCTACGTGTATTGTTGAATGTACCAGACGTGTTTTTTTAAGTAAGTACAGATTTGAAATTTAAAAAAAAGACGTGCTAAGATATCTCAATAACTTTATTTTTACATGAAAGCCTGTACCTTAATCTGTGCACTGACGCCATTACAGTCTGATTCTTCCTTGTTTACGCTGTGTACTGAGTGTTTAAGATGCCTCCGATAATCGTGACTGTGAAGTACGGGCTGTTATAAGATTTCTTAGTGCTAAAGGCCTAAAAGCGATCGATATTCGTCGTGAGGTCTGTGCAGTTTACGGAGAAAACCTTATGAGTGATGGAATCGAAAGAAAGTGGGTGCGAGCATTTAAAGATGGCCGAACAAATGTGCGCGATGAACAACTGAGTGGGCGTTCCTTCGGTCATTAATGAAAGTTTGGTGCAGGAAGTGGACAATAAGGTGAGAGAAAACAGACGCTTTGCGATTTCCTCCTTGCGGGGTGACTTTCCTAATGTTTCTCGTAGTGTTTTGTATGCCATTGTGACCGAGCACGCGAATTGTCGAAAATTGTGCGCTCGTTGGGTACCGAAAATGTTGACGGATGTGCACAAAACCGAACGTTTAGACAGTGCATTGACTTTACTCGAGCGCTACCACAACGACGGTGATGATTTCTAAAGCCAAATTGTTACGGGCGATGAAACGTGGGTGGCCTACGTCACACCGGAATGAAGTTGAGCAAGGGCATCGTTTTGCTGCAAGGCAATGCCCGTCCGCATGTCGCGAATCAGACCACAGATCTCATCACACTTTTTCGATGGGAAACTCCAGATCATCCTCCGTACAACTCCGATCTTGCACCCAGTGACTACCATCTGTTCCTGCACTTGGAGAAGCACCTGGGCGGTCAGCGTCTTCGAGACGATGACGAAGTCAAAACAGTGGTGATACAGTGGTTAACAAGTCAGGCGGCAGTTTTCTATGAGGAACGTATTCAAAAACTGGTACAACGTTATGACAAGTGACTCAATATTGACGGAAATTGTGTCGAAAACTAGATTAAGGTACAGGTTTCATGTGGAAATAAAGTTATTGAGATATTTTAGCACGTGTCTTTTAATTTCAAAACGGTACTTAATTAAAAAACACGTCTCGTACCTCCAAAAATTATATCATTGTACGATACATAGTTCAGAAAATATGACGTCATAAATATTGGTATGCGTGAAAAACTCGCTTTTCTAAAAGGGAGCGGGGATTAGCGAGACTGTAGTCTTGCAGTGTTCGTTAACACTGGGTCAACAAGTGGTCATTTCGCCTCCTTATAAGCGACCTGTTCGTGAAAGAAGGAAAGTTATTTTCCTGAAAGTACTCCGTACTGGCGAGAAGTACTATCACGATTTTGCTCTAGATCAGTTGTTCCTAACCTTTCTTAGACCATTACCTCTGAGTGCAATCAGGCATTAGCTAGTACTACAACCTCCCCCCCCCCCCCTTTCGTCTGTTACCCCCTCCGTCTCCCCCACATTATCACCAACTTTAGCATCTAACTGAACTGTAGAATCAAAGACTTTTCTTGGAACGTATTTCTGCACTGCTTCCTTCTGAACTGGCAGTAATTGGAAGACTCCAGACTGTTACTACTTTGTGCCGGACCGCAGCCACTAATACACTAATGGCCATTAAAATTGCTACACCACGAAGATGACGTGCAACAGACGCGAAATTTAACCGACAGGAAGAAGATGCTGTGATACGCAAATGATTAGCTTTTCAGAGCATTCACACAAGGTTGGCGCCGGTGGCGACACCTACAACGTGCTCACATGAGGAAAGTTTCCAACCGATTTCTCATACACAAACAGCAGTTGACGGGCGTTGCCTGGTGAAACGTTGTTGTGGTGCCTCGAGTAAGGAGGAGAAATGCGTACCATCACGTTTCCGACTTTGATAAAGGTCGGATTGTAGCCTATCGCGATTGCGGTTTACCGTATCGCGACATTGCTGCTGGCGTTGGTCGAGATCCAATGACTGTTAGCAGAATATGGAATCGGTGGGTCCAGGAGGGTAATACGGAACGCCGTGCTGGATCCCAACGGCCTCGTATCACTAGCAATCGAGATGACAGGCATCTTATCAGCACGGCTGTAACGGATCGTGCAGCCACGTCTCGATCCCTGAGTCGACAGATGAGGACGTTTGCAAGACAACAACCATCTGCACGAACAATTCGACGACATCTGCAGCAGCACGGACTATCAGCTCGGAGACCGCGGCTGCGGTCACGCTTGACACTGTATGGTATGAGGTACCATTGGTTACACGTCTCGGTCACCTCTTGTTCGCACTGACGGCACTTTGAACAGTGGACGTTACATTTCAGATGTGTTAGGACCCGTGGCTCTACCCTTCATTCGATCCATGAGAAACCGTACATGTCAGCAGGATAATGCACGACCGCATTGTTGCAGGTCCTGTACGGGCCTTTCTGGATACAGAAAATGTTCGACTGCTGCCCTGGCCAGCACATTCTCCAGATCTCTCACCAACTGAAAACGTCTGGTCAATGGTGGCGGAGCAACTGGCTCGTCACAATACGCCAGTCACTACTCTTGACGAACTGTGGTATCGTGTTGAAGTTGAATGGTCAGCTGTACCTGTACACGTCATCCGAGCTCTGTTTGACTCAATGCCCAGGCGTATCAAGGCCGTTATTACGGCCAGAGGTGGTTGTTCTGGGTACTGATTTCTCAGGATCTATGCACCCATTCTGCGTGAAAACGTAATTACATGTCAGTTGTATAATATATTTATCCAATGAATAGCCGTTTATCATCTGCATTTGTTTTTGGTGTAGCAATGTTAATGGCCAGTGTTGTAGTAATACTAAGAATAATAGTAATAATACTATGCACAGCACTATAGGAGCCCTTATGTAGTTACTGCTGTTTCATGCTGTTGATTACTTCATTTACCTGTTTTGAAGCGAGTAATGAAGCAATTTCTGGACTACTGCAGATACTACCTACTACTTGGAGAAGACATTTTCGTGAGATATTTAGGATTTGTTGCGTATATGTATGTACAGGACAGAGCACAACATATGTGAGGAACCTGCAATCTCTACCGCGTTAACTGTACCAATTGAGAACAACTAATCATTGATCATTTATATAATCAGTATTAGAGTCTTGCAAAACTGTGATAACAGCAATTATACCTTGTCATAATTTAGTTTCGTGACTGAAACAGAATCGAATTGTTTAGTTTTTACTTCTCTGAAGATTCCATTTTATCCCTCAGGTTGTAAAGCAGTGGTCTAGATGGAGCTTCCGTAAATAAGATGTAGCGCAGAAATAGCGACTCGAAGTGTAGTTCCGCATTCGATACAGAAGCGAGCGATGAATAGGGCAGACGCATTTAGCAATCCTATTCCCCCTCCTGCCACCAAGTACCGGTATTATTCTTGGATCCGTACTCACATCTCAGACAATGAATGGAGAGCGAACGTGTCGGACTGATGGAGAACTTCCGGGCTTGTAATGCCGACAAAACTGATTCATATGCGCTTACATCTGCGAAGGCTGGAACTTTGATAGTGGTAATTATTTACACCCCAAAAAGGTTTTCCGTCTTCAGACCACTAGTAGCCTACCGGGACCATCCGACCGCCGTGTCATCCTCAGTGGAGGATGCGGATAGGAGGTACGTGGGGTTAGCACACCGCTCTCCCGGATGGTATTCTTGACCGAAGCCGCTTTTATTCTGTCGAGTAGCTCCTCAGTTGGCATAACGAGGTTGAGTGCACCCCGGAAAATGGCAACAGCGCATGGCGGCCTGGATGGTCACCCATCCAAGTGCCGGCCACGCCCGACAGTGCTTAACTTTGGTGATCTCACGGGAACTGGTGTATCCACTGCGGCAAGGCCGTTGCCGGTACTTACTTACCCGTTGGTTATAATTAAACTTCCTAACTCGTTATAACACGGAAACTACACTCCTGGAAATGGAAAAAAGAACACATTGACACCGGTGTATCAGACCCACCATACTTGCTCCGGACACTGCGAGAGGGCTGTACAAGCAATGATCACACGCACGGCACAGCGGACACACCAGGAACCGCGGTGTTGGCCGTCGAATGGCGCTAGCTGCGCAGCATTTGTGCACCGCCGCCGTCAGTGTCAGCCAGTTTGCCGTGGCATACGGAGCTCCATCGCAGTCTTTAACACTGGTAGCATGCCGCGACAGCGTGGACGTGAACCGTATGGGCAGTTGACGGACTTTGAGCGAGGGCGTATAGTGGGCATGCGGGAGGCCGGGTGGACGTACCGCCGAATTGCTCAACACGTGGGGCGTGAGGTCTCCACAGTACATCGATGTTGTCGCCAGTGGTCGGCGGAAGGTGCACGTGCCCGTCGACCTGGGACCGGACCGCAGCGACGCACGGATGCACGCCGAGACCGCAGGATCCTACGCAGTGCCGTAGGGGACCGCACCGCCACTTCCCAGCAACTTAGGGACACTGTTGCTCCTGGGGTATCGGCGAGGACCATTCGCAACCGTCTCCATGTAGCTGGGCTACGGTCCCGCACACCGTTAGGCCGTCTTCCGCTCACGCCCCAACATCGTGCAGCCCGCCTCCAGTGGTGTCGCGACAGGCGTGAATGGAGGGACGAATGGAGACGTGTCGTCTTCAGCGATGAGAGTCGCTTCTGCCTCGGTGCCAATGATGGTCGTATGCGTGTTTGGCGCCGTGCAGGTGAGCGCCACAATCAGGACTGCATACGACCGAGGCACACAGGGCCAACACCCGGCATCGTGGTGTGGGGAGCGATCTCCTACACTGGCCGTACACCTCTGGTGATCGTCGAGGGGACACTGAATAGTGCACGGTACATCCAAACCGTCATCGAACCCATCGTTCTACCATTCCTAGACCGGCAAGGGAACTTGCTGTTCCAACAGGACAATGCACGTCCGCATGTATTCCGTGCCACCCAACGTGCTCTAGAAGGTGTAAGGCAACTATCCTGGCCAGCAAGATCTCCGGATCTGTCCCCCATTGAGCATGTTTGGGACTGGATGAAGCGTCGTCTCACGCGGTCTGCACGTCCAGCACGAACGCTGGTCCAACTGAGGCGCCAGGTGGAAATGGCATGGCAAGCCGTTCCACGGGACTACATCCAGCATCTCTACGATCGTCTCCATGGGAGAATAGCAGCCTGCATTGCTGTGAAAGGTGGATATACACTGTACTAGTGCCGACATTGTGCATGCTCTGTTGCCTGTGTCTATGTGCCTGTGGTTCTGTCAGTGTGATCATGTGATGTATCTGACCCCAGGAATGTGTCAATAAAGTTTCCCCTTCCTGGGACAATGAATTCACGGTGTTCTTATTTCAATTTCCACGAGTGTAGTTCCCGTGCGAGTAGCAAATTTGGCAGAATTATTGTCCAGAATGTTGGATGCATGGTTTCCTTTCGTCACAGCGCCACCAATCAATTCTATCTAAGGCCTGTGATCGTGATTCGTATTCTCCATAGAGTAGAAATATCTCTGGAGTGAGCTTTCAGAAGCGCGGAACTGATTTTGTGTTGTCAACATACGGTGCCGCAATGGTCACGTGATCTCGGGACGCCGTAGATTTGTCCGACATTTGTCCTAGAAATTTTGAATGTTGTCATATCGCTAGTAAAGACAGATTCCCTTCGTAAGTGCTGCGGATTTAGTACAGACGTTTTCAGGCACCATACTGGTTTATGTCTGATATTTGAAATAAATTGGGCTCTTAGCTTTGAAGAGCAAAATGAACGAGCATGACGTCACAGAAGCGTCACGTCAGCATGTATTTACCACGTCTTTCGTGTCACATCTCTTCAAGCTGCTTAACACTGTACTGAGCGGCGAAATTGGGGTTTTGAGTCACCGTACCTAATATGCAAAAAGTGTTAGAGTATAGTATCAGAACTGAGGAGCTAACAACGACACAGTTTGTCAAGGACCGAAGCAAACTTTATAACGTATGTTCTTGATCAGCTATGTTTGGTAAATTACTGACAAATGAGACAACGTTTCAAAACATCGACAATTATTTGCCAGGGAAAATACACATCAAAGAAAGCTTCAAACGAATTAATGAAGCCTGTTAAACTTATCCATGATATTTCTTCCTTACGTAATTAATAACGTCATAAACAACTGTGTTTTACTCCTTCATTAAAGCTGACTTTTTTGCTTAAAATGTCATTAGGTGGAATTTGCTTCGTCTACTTATGCTCTTATACATACACATTGTGGGCGTCAGCGCTGTTGTGTTATCGTAAAACCTAAATAACTTCTCGCCTTCAGCTATACGACCCCGGTTGTGTAAGAAAGTGGAAAAAATATCCGAGCCGTCATGGAACATCTGCAATTTGTCACTAAAACATAGCGCTATTATTAAAATAAAGATTATGAACAGTACAAAATCCACAATTATAAGGAGAATGAGCGCGGCGAACATAGGTTAACTTAAGATCTTAACAGGCTGGTACCGTCAAAATTTTCCTCCCGAGATACCTTGACGTACCGTGAAATGACGTGCCGTTCCGTTGGCGACCTGTGCGAATGCCTCCATTCGAAAGATATAGTAGAAAGTTTTGGTGTTGTGTGATGTGACGTGACGTCACCTGATGGCGGACGCGAATTGGCGTTAAACAATCGGCGTCGTCCCTAGATCACGTGACAATCCCAGTTTAACGTTGACAACATGCGCAGGACGCAGCGCTCGCTCCAGACGTATTTCTGCTCTATGGTGGTCTCACACACATGACCGGTCGCAGTGGACTCGCTGACGTGTCAACATGAGCTTGGACAAGAGGAACAGCGTATTAGTGGCGAAGGTCTGTTCTCAAAACAACAGCAATGCTGCAGGTGCTCTTGGAGAATATCGCAGGCTGAAAGAGTTACGCAAGGATCCTCTTTCTTCACCTGCCGTGCGGAGGACGATGGAGAAGCTGGAATCTACTGGAGAACTCGGCGTCGTTGCGGGAAGACACTGACCATCGGGTGCACCACAGGTGGTTCCTGAGATCGCTGTTGCTGTGGCAGACAGCGCTGCGCGCAATTCCCGACCTTCAGGCGGGGCGCGTGCTGTGTCACGACAGCTGAACATCCCGTACGGAGGATGCTTCGAACCATTCTCAAACATCATCAGTACAAGACCCATACCATAGAGCAGCTTGACCCACAGGACCCACAACCACCTGTTGACTCCGCTCTCCACTTTCTCGCAAGGATTGGACGAGGGCTGGCGCTGGACCAAGCTGTGGACAGACGAAGCTCATTTATCTCTGACCGGTGGGGTGAACACACGGAACTGCCGAGTGTGGGGACCTTCACCTCCTGTCACCGTGATATTCAGATTTTTTTTTGCGACTATGTTTCTTTGGTACTTTATAACACATATTGGCTGTATTGTAACCCGAAGTGAACATAAAGAAATTAAGAAAAGTCTTCATTCCATATACACTATACCAAAAGTATCCGGACAGCACCAAAAACGTACGTTTTTCATATTAGATCCACCGTGCTGCCATCTAATAGTAGGTAGTCCATATCAGCGACCTCAGTAGTCATTAGACATTGCCGGTCCGAGTGACCGAGCGGTTCTAGACGCTAAAGTCTGGAACCGCGCGACCGCTACGGTCGCGGGTTCGAATCCTGCCTCGGGCATGGATGTGTGAGATGTCCTTCGGTTAGTTAGGTTCAAGTAGTTCTAAGTTCTACGGGACTGATGACCTCAGATGTCCCATAGTGCTCAGAGCCATTTGAACGATTTTGAACTCCCGTATAAGCCTACACTGCAGGCAAATACCTTAGGGAAAAAAAATTAACTTTTAAACTATATTCGACTAGCTACACACAGCCAGTACTATTTATCCATGATCGGACGTCTTGTCTGGCGAAGTGTAATGAACTATACACAGAAATCTTCTTCGTGGATCAGTCGAAACCGTATCTAAATCCGTACAGTAGCTCCCGAAACACGCCTGAACATACAGACAAAAACGGGACGGAGGACTTTAAAATACGTACCCAGGGATTATAATTAAACTTTCCCTATTTAACACGTTGTAGCCGCGCGGGCTTAGCCGAGCGGTCTGAGGCGCTGCAGTCATGGACTGTGCGGCTGGTCCCGGCGGAGGTTCGAGTCCTCCCTCGGGCCTTGGTGTGTGTGTCTGTCCTTAGGATAATTTCGCTTAAGTAGGGTGTAAGCTTAGGGACTGATGACCTTAGCAGTTAAGTCCCGTAAGATTTCACACACATTTGAACATTTTTGAACACGTTATAACACGGAAACTAATCACCAAACGAGGACCAAGTAGCTTCTCAGTTTGCCTCACAAGGGCTGAGTGCACCCCGCTTGCCAACAGCGCTCGGCAGACCGGCTGGTCACCCATCCAATTGCTAGCCCAGCCCGACGGCGCTTAACTTTGGTGAGCTGGCGGGAATCCGTGTTACCACTGCGGCAAGGCCATTTACTTCATTCTTTTGGCTACGGAACCCTTATTTTTCAACATAATCTGCTGAGTGTTGTGCCATAAGGAAGCAAGGGAGAAGATCGTGTTATGGGTGGCCAGTGTGGTCTCTCCACAACACAAATGCACAAGTGGATTAATACGGTTTTTTATGTACATGAACTGGAAACATTTGCTTAACTTGGAGTCCATATTTTGTGGCACAAGCTCATCAGTCTTGCAGACTGATGTAATGTCAGTAATCTTATGTTGTTGTTACAAACTTTAGTTTCTCACTGCTAGTAAAGTGCAATTGTGGTTGAGATAAACTAGTCCCACAGTAGACACTAATCTGTTCGCTGTGTACTGTCATAGTCTGTGATGCTCTAAACCCACTCTGCGAGTAACCTGACAGACGCGAAACTGGATGACTGAGTGACGCCCTCTGGTCAGCGCCAGCAGCCTAAATACATGCTGTTGAGAGGGCGTTGGCGGCGTGTTGCTTGCTGGTGTGTCTCTGGCCTCTCTCGTGACAGGCGCGTTTGATCCAGCGCCTAATAATTACCTTTGCTGACCGATGTGGTGGCGACAGCTTACACCAGCACATAATCTCACTTCAGTACAGTGGCATATGCCACCTTACTGGGAGACCTGTATGCACGCATGGTGCCACTCTACTGGTCAACGTCGGAGACAACGTATTGCCACATCAATAACTTCCCCATCTCTCACATACTACCTCCTGCAGAATACATCCTGCATTGGGACGAACAGATGGAAGTCTGAAGACGTGAGATCTTGGCTGTAGGGTGAACAAGAAGGAACAGTCTCAGTTTTATGAGCTACTCTCAGCTATGCAGACTCATCAGATATCCAGTTGAGCAGTAAAGTGTTTGTTTGTGATCCGTCGTTCATCTCGAGTGAGAGTGTCCACACGTTCCAACACTGCAGCAGCGAAAGCTCTGTTTGGCCGGCCGGCGCGCGTTGGAGATCGGACAGGTTTACGTGACCTTGTTGCGATGATGACAGACGCATCGCCCAACGACTCGCCGTGATTTTGTTGACTGACAAGCCTCTGTAGACATTCAGCAAGCGCCTACGAATATCTGAGATGCTCCGGTTTGCCGCCAAAAGAAATTTAATGACAGCTCTGTGGTTGGAATGCGTCTCCATTAAGAACGCCATTTTGAAGGCCACGTATAACACTGACACCTATTGGAAGTTCATGAAACTACAGGCGATGAAGAGGGAATATTTCACGATGTCGCAGCAATCATACGATTTGCTATCAAATGTACAGTTCGGCTTTAGAAGTCGTTTAAGAACAGAACACGCTATATTCTTTTTCTCTGTGAGGTACTGGATGGGTTAAAACGTTTCGAGCGCTTGGCGTATTTTTTATATTTAACTAAGGCATTTGATTGTGTTGATTACAAAATATTGCTCCAACAGTTGGACCATTATGGAATACGGGGAGTAGCTCACAATTGGTTCACCTCTTACTTAAGCAACAGGCAGCGAAAGGTCATTATTCACAATGTTGATATCGGCTGCGATGTGGAATCTGAGTGGGATACTGTCAAGTGGGGGGTGCCCCAGGATTCAGTGTTGGGGCCGCTCCTGTTCCATACTTATATAAATGATATGCCCTCTAGTATCACCGGTAACTCCAAAATATTTATGTTTGCTGATGACACTAGCTTGGTAGTAAAGCATGTTGTTTGCAACATTGCCTCGGTTTCAGATAGTGCAGTACATGACCTCAGTTCATGGCTTGTAGAAAATAAACTAACGTTAAATCCGAGTAAGACTGAGTTTTTTACAGTTAACAACACACAATTCCACAAAACCTGACGTTTTAATTTCACAGAACGGGCTTATGATAAATGAAACAGGACAGTTCACATTTCTAGGTGTTCAGATAGATAGTAAACTGTCGTGGAAAGCCCACGTTCAGGATCCTGTTCAAACACTTAATGCTGCCATTTTTACTATTCGAACGGTATGAGAAGAGAGTAATACTTCGACACGAAAATGAGTCTACTTTGCTTATTTTCACTCGCTTATGTCGTATGGTGTTATGTTTTGGGGTAACTCTTCCCATTCTCGAAGGATATTTTTGGCTCAGAAACGGGAGGTTCGGGCAATAAGTGGTGCAAGTTCACGAACCTCTTGTTGACCTCTGTTCACGAGTCTGGGTATTTTGACATTGGTCTCTCACTATGTATATTCCTTATTGTCGTTTCTTTTTACCAATATTAGTTTATTCCCAAGAATAAGCAGCTTTCACTAGGTTAATACTGGGCAAAAATCAAACCTGAATTTGGATCGGACTTCCGTAACTCTCTGCAGAAAGGTAAGCAGTATACTGCTGCATACATTTTCAATAAGCTGCCATTCGAATTCAAAAATCTTAGCAGTAATCCACGCGCGTTCAGATCGAAACTGAAGATTTTCCTCGTGGGCTATTCTGTGGAGGAGTTCCTTGAAGCCGGCCTGAGTGGCCGAGCGGTTCTATGCGCTACAGTCTGAAACCACGCGACCGCTACGGTCGCAGGTTCGAATCCTTGAAAAACTGAGCTGATTCTTACTGTATTGCTGATAGCGTTTACTTAAACTTATGGACTGACGTTTTTCAGGTTCATGAACATTTATTTTTATCTGTTATTATTTTTACACTCCTGGAAATGGAAAAAAGAACACATTGACACCGGTGTGTCAGACCCACCATACTTGCTCCGGACACTGCGAGAGGGCTGTACAAGCAATGATCACACGCACGGCACAGCGGACACACCAGGAACCGCGGTGTTGGCCGTCGAATGGCGCTAGCTGCGCAGCATTTGTGCACCGCCGCCGTCAGTGTCAGCCAGTTTGCCGTGGCATACGGAGCTCCATCGCAGTCTTTAACACTGGTAGCATGCCGCGACAGCGTGGACGTGAACCGTATGTGCAGTTGACGGACTTTGAGCGAGGGCGTGTAGTGGGCATGCGGGAGGCCGGGTGGACGTACCGCCGAATTGCTCAACACGTGGGGCGTGAGGTCTCCACAGTACATCGATGTTGTCGCCAGTGGTCGGCGGAAGGTGCACGTGCCCGTCGACCTGGGACCGGACCGCAGCGACGCACGGATGCACGCCGAGACCGTAGGATCCTATGCAGTGCCGCAGGGGACCGCACCGCCACTTCCCAGCAAATTAGGGACACTGTTGCTTCTGGGGTATCGGCGAGGACCATTCGCAACCGTCTCCATGAAGCTGGGCTACGGTCCCGCACACCGTTAGGCCGTCTTCCGCTCACGCCCCAACATCGTGCAGCCCGCCTCCAGTGGTGTCGCGACAGGCGTGAATGGAGGGACGAATGGAGACGTGTCGTCTTCAGCGATGAGAGTCGCTTCTGCCTTGGTGCCAATGATGGTCGTATGCGTGTTTGGCGCCGTGCAGGTGAGCGCCACAATCAGGACTGCATACGACCGAGGCACACAGGGCCAACACCCGGCATCGTGGTGTGGGGAGCGATCTCCTACACTGGCCGTACACCTCTGGTGATCGTCGAGGGGACACTGAATAGTGCACGACTGGATGAAGCGTCGTCTCTCGCGGTCTGCACGTCCAGCACGAACGCTGGTCCAACTGAGGCGCCAGGTGGAAATGGCATGGCAAGCCGTTCCACAGGACTACATCCAGCATCTCTACGATCGTCTCCTTGGGAGAATAGCAGCCTGCATTGCTGCGAAAGGTGGATATACACTGTACTAGTGCCGACATTGTGCTTGCTCTGTTGCCTGTGTCTATGTG
Source organism: Schistocerca gregaria (assembly GCF_023897955.1). NCBI lineage: Eukaryota > Metazoa > Arthropoda > Insecta > Orthoptera > Acrididae > Schistocerca > Schistocerca gregaria. The sequence continues at coordinate 70,243,605 of NC_064930.1, forward strand.
CCTGTGGTTCTGTCAGTGTGATCATGTGATGTATCTGACCCCAGGAATGTGTCAATAAAGTTTCCCCTTCCTGGGACAATGAATTCACGGTGTTCTTATTTCAATTTCCAGGAGTGTATGTTGTAATTTCATGTACTGACACATTCCATGACCTTGGAGGTTTATCCTCAGTTTCGTCCTACGGAACTTGACGTGTAAATAAATTAAATAAATAAACAAATTCCGCATCTTTTTTTTTTTGAACTGAACCTGGCCGAGACAGAAAAGTGTCTGGGCGGAGTGTCCGAGCGGTTCTAGGCGCTACAGTCTGGAACCGCGCTGCTGCTACGGTCGCAGGTTCGAATCCTGCCTCGGGCACGGATGTGTGTGATGTCCTTTGCTTAGTTAGGTTTTAGTAGTTCTAAGTTCTAGGTCACTGATGACCTGAGAAGTTTAAGTCCCATAGTGCCATTTTTTTTTGTCACGGTAATTACTGAACGGCCCTCGCAGATACGGTTTGAAAGTGCTGGGGAGACATCCCGCGGCGGCTGTTGACACGGGATGGCAGTCAGCGCCGGTGACGGATGGAGCGAGTCGGAATGCACCTGCCACCGGTTGGCCAACGGGGCATCGGCGCAGAGTCACGCTACGCTACGCCACCTCGGGCCCCGGCCGCGCAGACAAAGGGGAAAGCGACGCCGGTTTCGCCGACGCCAGGAAGCGACGCTTCCGACGCGTTTCACGGCGCCGCGCGGAGCTGACTGCGTACCCCGTCCAGCGGCTCTTTTCCAGCTCCGCGACATACCAGCTAAAGCTTCGCCATCTCTGACTAAACTGACGCTCGAATCCGAGCGGACAATGCGTAACATTTTTTTAATGGTACGGAAGTTATGGGTAAATTTGGAGAGGATGTGGAGGCCGACAGCAACGGCAAACAACTCTTGGATTTCTGTGCCAGTATGGGCTTAGTAGTCACAAACTACTTTTTTAAACATAAGAACATTCACCGGTACACTTGGGAAGGCAGGGGAACCAGATCGGTCATTGACTATATAATAACAGATCAGGAATTTAGGAACGCTGTGAGGGACACACGTGTATTCAGGCGATTTGATGACACTGATTATTACTTAATCTGCAGTGAAATTGGGATTGTGAGGCCGAAAGTGCAGGAGGTCAGGTCCATATGTAGGAGAAGAATGGAGAAACTTCAGGATAAGGAAATCAGGCACATGCACATAACAGCGATCTCAGGAAGGCACCAGTTAGTTGAATGTAGTCAATTACAGTCATTGGAAAAGGAATGGACAAGGTACAGGGACACAGTACTAGAAGTGGCTAAAGAATGTCTTGGAACAGTAGTGTGTAAAACTAGGATGAAGCAAACAGCTTGGTGGAATGACACGGTCAAGGCAGGCTGTAAAAGGAAAAAGAAGGCGTATCAAACATGGCTACATACTAGAACTCAGGTAGACAGAGAAAGTTATGTTGAAGAAAGAAATAAAGCCAAACAGATAATTGCAGCATCCAAGAAGAAATCTTGGGAAGACTTTGGAAACAGGTTGGAGACTATGGGTCAAGCTGCTGGAAAACTATTCTGGAGTGTAATTAGCAGTCTTCGAAAGGGAGGTAAGACGGAAAACGGCTGGTGAATCCTGTGGATGCCTTGCGCAGATGGAGGGAATATTTTGAAGATTTGCTCAATGTAGGTGAAAATACGATCAGTAATGTTTCAGATTTCGAGGTAGAATGGGATAGGAATGGTGATGGAAATAGGATCACATTTGAGGAAGTGGAGAAAATGGTCAATAGATTGCAGTGCAATAAAGCAGCTGGGGTGGATGAAATTAAGTCGAAACTCATCAAATACAGTGGAATGTCAGGTCTTAAATGGCTACACAGGATAATTGAAATGGCCTGGGAGTCGGGACAGGTTCCATCAGACTGGACAAAAGCAGTAATCACACCAATCTTTAAACATGGAAACAGAAAAGATTGTAACAACTACAGAGGTATCTCTTTAATCAGCGTTGTGGGTAAAATCTTCTCAGGTATTGTTGAAAGTGCGAGTATTAGTTGAGGACCAATTGGATGAAAATCAGTGTGGGTTTAGGCCTCTTAGAGGTTGTCAGGACCAGATCTTTAGCTTACGGCAAATAATGGAGAAGTGTTATGAGTGGAACAGGGAATTGTATCTATGCTTTATAGATCTAGAAAAGGCATATGACCGGGTCCCTAGGAGGAACTTATTGTCTGTTCTACGAGATTATGGAATAGGAGGCAAACTTTTGCAAGCAATTAAAAGTCTTTACATGGATAGTCAGGCAGCAGTTAGAGTTGATGGTAAATTGAGTTCATGGTTCAGAGTAGTTTCAGGGGTAAGACAAGGCTGCAACCTGTCTCCACTGTGGTTCATATTATTTGTGGATCATATGTTGAAAACAATAGACTGGCTGGGTGAGATCAAGATATGTGAACACAAAATAGGCAGTCTCGCATATGCGGATGACTTAGTTGTGATGACAGATTCGATTGAAAGTTTGCAAAGTAATATTTCAGAGCTAGATCAAAAATGTAAGGACTATGGTATGAAGATTAGTATCTCCAAAACGAAAGTAATGTCAGTGGGAAAGAAATATAAACGGATTGAGTGCCAAATAGGAGGAACAAAGTTAGAACAGGTGGACGGTTTCAAGTACTTAGGATGCATATTCTCACAGGATGGCAACATAGTGGAAGAACTGGAAGCGAGGTGTGGCAAAGCTAATGCAGTGAGCGCTCAGCTACGATCTACTCTCTTCTGCAAGAAGGAAGTCAGTACCAAGACTAAGTTATCTGTGCACCGTTCAGTCTTTCGACCAACTTTGTTGTATGGGAGCGAAAGCTGGGTGGATTCAGGTTACCTTATCAATAAAGTTGATGTTTTGGATGTGGAAGTAGCTCGGATGATTGCAGGTACTAGTAGATGGGAACAATGGCAGGAGGGTGTCCACAATGAGGAAATCAAAGAAAAACTGGGAATGAACTCTATAGATGTAGCGGTCAGGGCGAACAGGCTTAGATGGTGGGGTCATGTTACAGGAATGGGAGAAGCAAGGTTACCCAAGAGACTCATGGGTTCAGCAGTAGAGGGTAGGAGGAGTCGGGGCAGACCAAGGAGAAGGTACCTGGATTCGGTTAAGAAAGATTTTGAAGTAATAGGCTTAACATCAGAAGAGGCACCGATGTTAGCACTGAATAGGGGATCGTGGAGGAATTTTATAAGAGGGGCTATGCTCCAGACTGAACGCTGAAAGGCATAATCAGTCTTAAATGATGATGATGACGGAAGTTCATTTGTGGGCTACCGGACTCTTCATTGATTGACGCGCAGCGGTATCGATCTATTATTTGTCGTTCTTGAGTTTTCATTCCGAAGACTGATTTGATGCAGTTCTCTACACTACTGTGTTCTGTGCAAGCCTCTCCGTCTCCGTATAACTACTTTGGCCCACATCCATTTGAACCTGATTACTGTATCCACGTCTAGTTTGCTTAAATCGCTACACGTACTGAAACGAATACTCAGAGAAGTTGAAATACAGTGAGGTACTGAAACGCTGCTAAAAATGACAGTGTGTCCAATTTGCCACGTCAGGTGTTGTATTATAATCGCTCAGAGATTGATAGAACTGGTTTCGCACCATGCAGGTGTATTTCTGCGTAAAAAGTTTTTAACTTTGTAAGAACCTTATAGGACTGCTACCAGGGTGCGATTTGTGCTTTTACTAGTGGGGGGGGGGGGGGGGTGATGTCTTAGGGGGTTAGTAGAATTATATATGTTACTAGCTTGGACCGTGGCGTTATGCATGGTTAAAGAGATATTTATAAATGGATGTTAATGCCGAAACTCACTATTCCCACGTATGCACTATCAGAAAAGCCATCCCTCGTTATATCTTTAAAAGTACATTATATTGTTGTTGTTGTGGTCTTCAGTCCTGAGACTGGTTTGATGCAGCTCTCCATGTTGTTGTTGTGGTCTTCAGTCCTGAAACTGGTTTGATGCAGCTCTCCATGCTACTCCATCCTGTGCAAGCTTCTTCATCTCCCAGTACCTACTGCAGCCTACATCCTTCTGAATCTGCTTAGTGTACTCATCTCTTGGTCTCCCTCTAAGATTTTTACCTTCCACACTGCCCTCCAGTAGTAAATTGGTGATCCCCTGACGCCTCAGAACATGTTCTACCAACCGGTCCCTTCTTCTGGTCAAGTTGTGCCACAAACTTCTCTTCTCCCCAATTCTGTTCAATACTTCCTCATTAGTTATGTGATCTACCCATCTAATCTTCAGCATTCTTCTGTAGCGCCACATTTTGAAAGCTTCTATTCTCTTCTTGTCCAAACTATTTATCGTCCTTGTTTCACTTCCATACATGGCTACACTCCATACAAATACTTTCAGAAACGACTTCGTGACACTTAAATCTATACTCGATGTTAACAAATTTCTCTTCTTCAGAAACGCTTTCCTTGCCATTGCCAGTCTCCATTTTATATCCTCTCTACTTCGACCATCATCAGTTATTTTGCTCCCCAAATAGCAAAACTCATTTACTACTTTAAGTGTCTCATTTCATAATCTAATTCCCTCAGCATCACCCGACTTAATTCGACTACATTCCATTATCCTCGTTTTGCTTTTGTTGATGTTCATCTTATATCCTCCTTTCAAGACACTATCCATTCCGTTCAACTGCTCTTCCAAGTCCTTTGCTGTCCCTGACAGAATTACGATGTCATCGGCGAACCTCAACATTTTTACTTCTTCTCCATGGATTTTAATACCTACTCCGAATTTTTCTTTTGTTTCCTTCACTGCTTGCTCAATATACAGATTGAATAACATCGGGGAGAGCTTATTTACGAAATCATCTACATACAGGTATACGAGAGGAATTCAAAAAGTAGAGGCACATTTGTGAAAAGCTGTACTTATTCTGACGTTAGGAATCTGATACAGATTAATAGTATTAATAGTAAGACTTACTAAAAACTTTCAGTGTTCGGCTCCACAAATTTAAATTATATGTAAAGTTTTACTCCAGTGCGTGGGAAATAAACATCCCAGGTTGGGATGCATAAACTAAAACCAGAGGACGGGATGGTCTGATGCAGAGGGGGGAAATCCCTCCCCCCCCCCCATCGCCCCCTGCAAATCGCCCACTGCCTACTACTCAATCACTAACTTCAGCATTCGTAAGACTAAAACGTAAAAATCATGGCACGCGAATTAATAACAAACGGCATGAACTGCTACCATAAAACTGCTTACAGTGTCTCATGATACCAACACTGAAGAGCCAAAGAAACTGGTACACCTGCCTAATATCGTGTACGGCCCCCGCGAGTACATAGAAATGCCTCAACACGACGTGGCATGGACTCGAATAATGTCTCAAGTTGTCTTAGAGGGAACTGACACCATGACTCCTCCACGGCTGTCCGCTCTGTAGCAGTTTAGGACGTGTGGGGTGTCGCATTGTCCTGCTGGAATTGCCCAAGTCCGTCTGAATGGACAACGGGCATGAATGAACGCAGGTGATCAGACAGGATGTTTCGCTACATCGGATGCAGGTCATCACACATTTGCGTACGCGTCACATGTCAGAGTCGTATCCAGACGTGTCAGGGCTCCCATATCACTCCAACTGCACACGCCCCACACCATTACAGAGCCTCCACCAGCTTGAACAGTCCCCTGCTGACATGCAAGGTCCACGAATGCATGAGATTGCCTCCATACCCGTACACGTCCATCTGCTCGATAAAATTTGAAACGAGACTCTTCCGACCAGGCAACATGTTTCCAGTCATCAACAGACCAATGTCGGCGTTGACGGACGCAGGCGAGGCGTAAAGCTTTGTGTCGTGCGGCTATGAATGGTTGGGACTTTGGCTTCAAAAGCGCGTATCGATGATGTTTCGCATGCTGACACTTGTCGATGGGCCAGGATTGTAATCTGCAGCAATTTGCGGAAAGGTTGCACTTCTTTCTCTGCAATCGTCGTTGGTCCCGTTATTGCCGGGTCTTTTTCCGGCCGCGGCGATGTCGGAGATTTGTTGTTTTACCGGATTCCTCATGTTCATGGTACACTCGCGATATGGCCGTACAGGAAAATCCCCACTTCATCGCTACCTCGGAGACGCTGTGTCCCATCGCTCGTGCACCGACACCACGTTGAAACTCACTTAAATCTTGATAACCTGCCACTGTAGCAGCATTAATCGACCAAACAACTGTACCAGACACTTGTTGTCTTATATAGGCGTTGCCGACCGCAGCGCCATATTCTGCCTCTGCCTGTTCACATATCTCGGTATTGGAATACGCATGGCTAGAGAAAGCTTTTGACAATATTGACTGGAATACTGTCTTTCAAATACTAAAGGTGGCAGGGGTAAAATACAGGGAGCGAAAGGCTATTTACAATTTGTACAGAAACCAGATGGCAGTTATTAGAGTCGAGGGGCATGAAAGGGAAGCAGTGGTTGGGAAGGGAGTAAGACAGGGTTGTAGCCTCTCCCCGATGTTATTCAATCTGTACATTGAGCAAGCAATAAAGGAAACAAAAGAAAAGTTTGGAGTAGGTATTAAAGTCCATGGAGAAGAAATAAAAACTTTGAGGTTCGCCGATGACATTGTCATTCTGTCAGAGACAGCAAAGGACTTGGAAGAGCAGTTGAACGGAATGGACAGTGTCTTGAGAGGAGTATATAAGATGAACATCAACAAAAGCAAAACGAGGATAATGGAATGTAGTCGAATTAAGTCGGGTGATGCTGATGGAATAAGATTAGGAAATGAGACACTTAAAGTAGTAAAGGAGTTTTGCTATTTGGGGAGCAAAATAACTGAAGATGGTCGAAGTAGAGAGGATTTAAAATGTAGACTGGCAATGGCAAGGAAAGCGTTTCTGAAGTAGAGAAATTTGTTAACATCGAATATAGATTTAAATGTCAGGAAGTCTTTTCTGAAAGTATTTGTATGGAGTGTAGCCATGTATGGAAGTGAAACATGGACGATAAATAGTTTGGACAAGAAGAGAATAGAAGGTTTCGAAATGTGGTGCTACAGTAGAATGCTGAAGATTAGATGGGTAGATCACGTAACTAATGAGGACGTATTGAATAGAATTGGGGAGAAGAGGAGTTTGTGGCACAACTTGAGAAGAAGAAGGGATCGGTTGGTAGGACATGTTGTGAGGCATCAAGGGATCACCAATTTAATTATGGAGGGCAGTGTGGAGGGTAAAAATCGTAGAGGGAGACCAAGAGATGAGTACACTAAGCAGATTCAGAAGGATGTAGGCTGCAGTAGGTACTGGGAGATGAAGAAGCTTGCACAGGATAGAGTAGCATGGAGAGCTGCATCATACCAGTCTCAGGACTGAAGACCACAACAACAACAACAACAACGTGGCTATACCAGTTCCCTTGGCGCTTCAGTGTTAATGACTTCATATGTGTGCCCCAGTGTGTAGTATGGAACAGTACTCACGCGAAACGAGCGGCGGGTGTCAGACTTAATAAAGCCAACTGCACTGATGCTTTACGATGGGAATGCATGAGACGTTCCTCAAATAAAAGTGTTATAAAAGTGATGGCAAGGAACGTCCAACAACGTCTATAAGTGGTACCACTGAAAAAATAATTAAAACAATAATGTCGGACTGACATGTGGTAACGTGAAACCGCCTAGATTATTGGACATCTGAATATTGACATGATACCGGAGAATACCCCAGTGTCCATCGCTCCAGTTTTGGCAATACCTATATCTCATCAGAAATGGTAGGTGTGTTCCCTAAAATGAAAGTCTATTACGTGAGACGAAATTTCTCACCGTCCTCAATAATTCGAAGGGAACAGGGCCCAAGGCCGGGATGTACGAGAAATTGATGCTGTACATTTGTAACCGGGGTGAACATTCATTCCGTATAGTGGTTAGGCCGTCAGAATTGTCTTCCTCGGATAAAGGACAACTTAGCCTGCGTGACTGTCATACCAATATTTAGATGTCCATTGGCAATCTAGGAGGTTTCACGTTACCCCGTGTGAGGCCGACATTATTGTTTTAATTATTCTTTCCTTGTGTCCACTTATAGACACTGTCGGGCATTCCTCTCCATCACTTTTATAACACTTTTATTTTACACTTTTATTTTGGGGACGTGTAGCGCTCTTCCGACGTAAATTATCGTTGACAGCTGGTTTTATTAGGCTTCATTCCCGTTCTTGGTTGCGTAAATAGTGCTTCTCGGTGCACACTGGAACACACATGAAGGCATTTAGGTAGCATGGGACAGATATCAGCCAATCCGAAGATGCGTAAATAAAGCTGAATAGCGTCACTAGGAAATGTTAAAAAAGATCTTGTAAGCAGTTTTACGGTAGCGGATCATGCCTTTTGTTATCCAAAAAATTGCTTTGACTACTATGGGACTTAATTTCTGAGGTCATCAGTCCCCTAGAACTTAGAACTACTTAAACCTAACTAACCTAAGGACATCACACACATCCATGCCCGAGGCAGGATTCGAACCTGCGACCTTAGCGGTCTAGCGGTTCCAGACTGCAGCGCCTAGAACCGCTCGGCCACTCCGACCGGCTTTTGTTATTAAATCGCGCGCTATGATTTTAGTTTTTGTGTACCGAGAATTCTGAATTTTGTGAGTCAGTAACAACGTTCTTATAAAATTTTAAAAAAATACGCTGTAGTACCCGCATGATACGAAACCAGTTATACTACTCTTTGAGCGAGTACAATAAAATAGCTAACGCGGCGAATTGCGGCAAATTGTACTCTCAATCAGTTTGACCAGCAGTTCAATACCTCAGTATATTTTAATTTGTGTCCGTGCTCCTTTCAGAACGTATAATTATTTTACCTGTGGATGCTCTACTTGTAAACATACGTGCTACTGAGCATTTTATTGTGTAGTGTGATTTTTATGTCCTAAGAATCATCTACGAGCGCCACAACAGTCTCTTAAGTAAGGTCGTAATCGGTTTAATCAGTAGAAAAATCTATTTGACAACAAAGTAAAACATATACATACATCATATGAAGGGCTTATTTCAATAGTGGTACAAGTCCATTACCTCTACTTTTTTGCCTATAATGTTTCTGAAATTAATGATCCAAACAAACAGAAAGAAAGGTTCATCTCTAGCAAGAAGCCATATGCTTGAATATTTCTGGTATCTCAAATGCAGATGTTTCAGCGCTCGTTTAACTTTAGGACTTTGTATCTGAAAATGAACCTAAATGGACTTGTACCACCCCATATGTTGTTGTTGTGGTCTTCAGCCCTGAGACTGGTTTGATGCAGCTCTCCATGCTACTCTATCCTGTCCAAGATTCTTCATCTCCCAGTACCTACTGCAACCCACATCCTTCTGAATCTGCTAACTGTATTCATCTCTTGGTCTCCCTCTACGATTTTTATCCTCCACGCTGCCCTCCAATGCTAAATTTGTGATCCCTTGATGCCTCAGAACATGTCCTAGCAACCAATCCCTTCTTCTAGTCAAGTTGTTCCACAAACTTCTCTTCTCCCCAATCCTATTCAATACCTCCTCATTAGTTATGTGATCTACACATCTAATCTTCAGCATTCTTCTGTAGCACCACATTTCGAAAGCTTCTATTCCCTTCTTGTCCAAACTATTTATCGTCCATGTTTCACTTCCATACATGGCTACACTCCACACGAATACTTTCAGAAATGTCTTCCTCACACTTAAATCTATACTCGATGTTAACAAATTTCTCTTCTTCAGAAACCACCACATATAACAGAACAAAAATGCAATTACAACTAATAATACGTTTAGTCATCGCAGCGTCGGCAATTGTTTCGGATCTACGAGGCATGCTTGAAACTAAGTTTCCCGCGTATTCACGTGGGAGAGACTTCGAAATGCGCCGAATTTGCGTTGACAGCTGCTTCCAAGAGAAGATCCTTTTCCCTGCAGCTTTCTTTTTTATGTAAGGCCAAACGTTCTCAGCAGGATTAGCGTCAGGCGACTTTGAGGACCAATCCAGTACCTGCACACCTCCCCCTTTTTCCAGTCGCTGCAAATCCTGCTGCGTTGCTTTGGATCATTATCCTCTTGCCATCTTCATTTTTGTCGATGAACCAACATTCGGCAGTCGGCATCAACCATCTTTGATAAACGCTAAGCGTACGCTGCACTCATGTCTCTTCTTGTATGTCTCAGTCAAGAACTCAGAGTGAACTAATGCTGTACGGATATTGCCTGAAGGACAGAGATACCCCTCTGTGCACAAACGAGAAGTCTTGGTTGCAGTGTTAAATTTTATTTATTTTTTGCTATTTCCGAATGACGCGCTTCACCTTCATTTTGGCATCTTCGGGTTGGTTGATATTTGGTAGCGATGGGAACATAGGATGCCGCGCATAAAATATCCCAGCAGGTAAATGCCCCTTGTCAAAGCTTTAAATGTGATGTGTGCAGCTAGAATTTGCACTACACCTCCGGTCTTTACTGTAAGCCTGATTCCTTATTATTTGCATTAGACTGCGCCACATGCCGCAATAAGGACATACTTAGTGATTTAAAGTTTTGACAAGGATCATTTAACCGGGTGGATTATTTTATGCGCGGTATCCCATGTACCCATCCCAATGAAATACCAGCCAATCCGAAGGTACGTCATTGGGAAATTATAAAAAATTGTACCACTGTAACCAAAACTAATTGTTTCTTCAAGCCATACATACTGTTCGCAGTACCAACCCCGTTGTGAATTGGAAAAAGTTTTAAGGTTTCCTCTGTTTGGGGTGTGAAAAAACTAATACCATCTGTCTATACACCGCACACGCTCTTACTTAACAGACCGTATATGGACATAGCCGTTTGCACAAGGCGCTTTTGGATTTCAAATGATTTATTTAAATATGACAAACGTTTGTATAATGTGCTACATTTTATCCACGAACGTGACAACTTGGTGTGAGGTTCCAACAAAACACAAAAAAAAAAAAAAACTGAGTACCTGAAGATGGGAGCAAATTTCATGTAAACCGGTCGTTTTAAATAAACAAGTATTTATGCGATTTTGGCTGTAGAAAGTTATTACACACTGATGGATATTTAAACTGCTACACCACGAAGGTGACGTGCTACAGACGCGAAACTTAACCGACAGAAAGAAGATGCTGTTACATGCAAACGATTAGCTTTTCAGAGCATTCGCACAAGATTGGCGTCGGTGGCGACACCTGCAACGTGCTGACATGAGGGAAGCTTACAACCGATTTCTCGTACACAAACAGCAGTTGACCGGCGTTGCCTGGTGAAACGTTGTTGTCATGCCTCGTGTAAGGAAGACAAATGCGTACCATCAAGTTTCCGACTTTGATAAAGGTCGGATTATAAGCCTATCGCGATTGCGGTTTATCGTATCGCAACATTGCTGCTCGCGTTGGTCGAGATCCAATGACTGTTAGCAGAATATGGAATCGGTGGGTTCAGGAGGATAATATGGAACGCCGTGCTGGATCCCAACGGCCTCGTATCACTAGCAGTCGAGATGACAGGCATCTTATCCGCACGGCTGTAACGGATCGTGCAGCCACGTCTCGATCCCTGAGTCAAAAGACGGGAACGTTTGCAACACAACAACCATCTGCACGAACAGTTCGACGACGTTTGCAGCAGCACAGACTATCAGCTCGGAGAACGTGGCTGCGGTTACCCTTGACGCTACATCACAGACAGGAGCGGCTGCGATGGCGTACTCGACGATGAACCTGGGTGCACAAATGGCGAAACGAAATTTTTTCGGATGAATCCTTGTTCTGTTTACAGCATCACGATGGTCGCATCCGTGTTTGGCGACATCGCGGTGAACGCACATTGGAAGCGTGTATTCGTCATCGCCATACTGGCATATCACCCGGCGTGATGGTACGGGGTGCCATTGGTTACACGTCTCTGTCACCTCTTGTTCGCATTGACGGCACTTTAAACAGTGGACGTTACATTTCAGATGTGTTACGACCCGTGGCTCTACCCTTGATTCGATCCTTGCGAAACATCTACATCTACATCTACATGACTACTCTGCAATTCACATTTAAGTGCTTGGCAGAGGGTTCATCGAACCACAATCATACTATGTCTGTACCATTCCACTCCCGAACAGCGCGCGGGAAAAACGAACACCTAAACCTTTCTGTTCGAGCTCTGATTTCTCTTATTTTATTTTGATGATCATTCCTACCTATGTAGGTTGGGCTCAACAAAATATTTTCGCATTCTGAAGAGAAAGTTGGTGACTGAAATTTCGTAAGAAGGTCTCGCCGCGACGAAAAACGTCTATGCTGTAATGACTTCCATCCCAACTCGTGTATCATATCTGCCACACTCTCTCCCCTATAACGCGATAATACAAAACGAGCTGCCCTTTTTTGCACTCTTTCGATGTCCTCCGTCAATCCCACATGGTACGGATCCCACACCGCGCAGCAATATTCTAACAGAGGACGAACGAGTGTAGTGTAAGCTGTCTCTTTAGTGGACTTGTTGCATCTGCTAAGTGTCCTGCCAATGAAACGCAACCTTTGGCTCGCCTTCCCGACAATATTATCTATGTGGTCTTTCCAACTAAAGTTGTTCGTAATTTTAACACCCAGGTACTGATATGTCAGGAAACCGTACATTTCAGCAGGATAATGCACGACCGCATGTCGCAGGTCCTGTACGGGCCTTTCTGGATACAGAAAATGTTCGACTGCTGCCCCGGCCAGCAAATTCTCCAGATTTCTCTCCAATTGAAAACGTCTGATCAATGGTGGCCGAGCAACTGGCTCGTCACAATACGCCAGTCACTACTCTTGACGAACTGTGGTATCGTGTTGAAACTGCACGGGCAGCTGTACCTGTACACGTCATCCGAGCTCTGTTTGACTCAACGCCCAGGCGTATCAACGCCGTTATTACGGCCAGAGGTGGTTGTTCTGGGTACTGATTTCTCAGGATCTATGCACCCAAACTGCGTGAAGATGTAATCACATGTCAGTTGTAGTATAATATATTTGTACAATGAATACCCATTTATCATCTGCATTTCTTCTTGGTGTAGCAATTTTAATGGCCAGTAGTGTACTTACTTATATGATTGTTCCCTGAATTACTCCAGGCAGTTGGTTCCTTTGAACGGCACAGCCGATTTTCTTCGCCATCCTTGGAAACACCCGCAAGTGTTTTCTCTGTCTCCGATGCCTCGATACCGCTGAAACGATAAACCGTAATCTTGCTTCTCTGTTTCCTTGCTTAGGTCTCCTCCTACAGTTTAACCCCCTCCACCTTCCTACCGCACCCCCCGCGTCTTTCCCTCCCAAATACACACTTTTCCCTCAGTTACCGTGTAGACAGTTTGTTGATGATTCCGTATCTATACATTCTTTTTGAAACTTTGTGCATTAAATTTTTTTTTTCGAATTTGAATGTATAGCTAGCTCCTCATTAATTACTGGAAGCACCCATGTACTCCAGCATTCTTCTGTAGCAGCGTCCTTCTTTTCAAGAGCACACTACAAACAAATTTGATTTACAGTGTTTCAGTGGTTGGTATTTTTAATCTTTTTCCTCTATTTGGAGAAAACCGCTCAATAATAGTGTCCTACAAATGCTGTTTAACCCCCTGTCCTGTTCCTATGGCTACTGTAGTGAGAGTCATTGTAACTCTCGCTTCTTTGCGATATCGGCATGTATGATTTCCAGTTGGTAATTCGTGGTATGTTTTTTTGTTTTGTTTCAGGTGAGTAGCGGTGCTTTAGACTTGGCGAGTTTTCCTGAGCTGTAAACGGCGCTTCTAGAGGTAGGAGTAAGTCACGCAAAAACTAACGCAAGTCTCAGTACAAGAGGAAGTGTACAGTATAAAAGTGAAAAACACAAGATTATTCGTAAGAACGAAAAATAACCCGTATTAGTACATAGGGACGTCTGTCCTGGCTTAGATTCACAATACGCGCTCGCCGTAACGTAGTTGCAGAGCGCTCCGCCAGGGGGCAGGCGTGACAGAGCCCGAATGGAGAGCCTGTATACAGAGAGAGTGGCCATAGGTGAAGTTGCCCGTGATTGGTTGATTAGCTTTGCCGCCATTTTTTGCCAAACGTCTCTCGCGCTCCCTGTGTTCGCCGTGCATTTTGACTTGAATTGAAGTTCAGAGGACTTATGGAAACGATTAAAAGGTATTTCAATTATTGAGAGACTTGTTATGCGATGTGCATGTATGTTCGATTTAGTTGTATATCGTTTTTAGTACGTAATTATCGTTTGCGGTCTTAAATACGAGTTGAAATAATTAAGCGTTTTGTGATGAAGTCGGTAGGCCTACAGGCTCTCTAAGCGGGTAGAGCCAACACCGACTGAAAGGAAAGCCCCGGCGCTTGTTGGTGACGTCACGTCAGCTAGGCACGGCGAACGCCAGGTCTGTTGCAGGCATACTCATTATGGTGGTGTATCCCTCCCTGACACAGGAAAATGTGAAACTATTGGCGGTAGTTGACCAACACACATTGTTCTGAGAGATTTCTGCGATCAATTAATTGTGCAATTCATTATACGTCTTCACAAATAGTGTACTCGTGAACTTAAATTTCCATCTGTTTTAAGAATTGACATACAAAAACAACTTCATGGTCCAGTAGGGACAGAATTCGGGCTTCTTTACCTTATTTCTAAATCTGAGGAAGTTACGTTTGTACTGGGTTGCTTTTACAGGAAACTGTGAACATATTGGTGCTCTTCTTTAGGTATCTTGGTTGACTGTGTGGTGAGGAGCAACTGAATGTTCATGAAATATCTTGCGATTGTACACGTTTGGGGAGGGGGTGGGGGACAGAAGAAGAGACAAAAGAGAGATACTTAATTTATCAAATAATGTTTTTGATCTTATAAAGTTCCTCCTTTCAGTTGCTAGAGGGCAATATTTATATCTTCTAATGTCCATGTTTTAAAAAAAAGTTTAAGCTCTGCAGTACTTTCGGTGTATGAAGCTATTTTGATTCCTATTTAGAATTCCTTTCGTTCAAAACGACTGTAATCTAATGACTGGGAACAGTTGGACATTTACACGTGTAAATTAGTTCACATTTCCAGCGACGATGTCAAACGAAAATAAATACATAAATAAAAGAAACGAGTTAATTGTAAGGCGGTTGGGGTAAGTTTCGATAACAAAATGGATCAAGTAAATATAGTTACTGGAATGTAAGATTTCCGAAGCTTGCAATGGGACAAAGCATCTTCTCATATTGATCTACGTTTGTTTCGACAGGATTCGGTAATACAGAACTATGATCTTCATTTGTAGCTTTACGATAGTGAGAGAATCTTTCATCTAAATAAAACTGCAGAATCCAAAACAATACCAAACACTTTGTCCAAAAATAAGAGATTTGCAGTGATAAGCGCGCCCAGACGTTTCTGCGTGCAACAGACCTGGCGTTCGCCCTGCCTAGCTGACGTGACGTCACCAGCAAGCGCCGGGGCTTTCCTTTCAGTCGGTGTTGGTAGAGCTCAGTGTGTCGTGTATCAGGGGTCTCGCGAGACTAGCAAATTCATAACGTAAAACAAATGGAAAGCTTGTGATAAAACAATGGAAAACGTCCTTCTCTTCTTGCAGGGTAACCACACATCGAGTGTTAAAATGGAGAAACTGGTAGACCTGTAGAAGGACGGCTCTTTAAAGCTGAAGTACCAAGAATGAGATTTATGCGACTTCTGGGTTTCTGTTCAACAAGATTACCCTCACCTGAGTCTTGCTGTAGGTTTCTGCAACACATTTTCTGTTATGACTAATATAAAAAGAGTTAAACGTGTGAGCTTTAGAAAGTTAGGTGAGGCACTGTGTCTGAACTTGTCCAGCATCCTAGATAGTATAAGACAGTTTTGTAATGCTCGACAAACCCACGTGCATCACTGAAAAACTTGTATCTGTGGAATGGTATTTCATGTACATTTATATTGCACTTAGACATGAAGTACAAAAGTTAATATTTCTTTAAAATATAATTGCAGCTAGGGTCATTGATAAAATAACGGCGACACTTCTTCACCGAAGTATCGGTATCGAAACAGCAATATCGAGTGTCAGTATTTCTATTTTATATTGTATTTTCCTCGTAATTTTCTTCCTTTGAGATTGTAGCAGAACATGATTGCACTTCCACTATGTGAAAGTGTCTTATTACTTTTTGAGCTTTCGTCCCGCCGAGTCTTTCTGTTTCATTATGTGAAGCAAATATACGTGAAAACAAAGAAAAGTTCGACTGCACTGGGCAAAGGGGGGGGGGGGGGGGGGGAGGGATGGCGTGAATAGAATAACAAGTTTTCCGTTGTGAAGAAATAGCACACTAATAGGGTTACAAAACAATTTTTAATGCAGGCGATACCAAAACAAACTGCTACGTTGAACTTCACCACGTTGTTTTGGCACTACAAGTGCTAAAAAAAGGAAAAAGGGGGAAGTGGACATGAAGTGTTCCGAACACACCTCATATGTGACGAAACAGAACGACGGACCCATAGGACATCTTTTACTGTGTCACTTATATGCAGTTACCATTGTTAGCAAAAGTGGTCATCGCCAAGCGTGAACGTGCATCGTTTCCTTTTCAATTCTTGCTCTGAGGGAGACAAGCACGGTGCTAGCTTGTTGATGTACAGAATATCCAATAATAGATCAATACTGAAACATACAGCTCTAAAGCTGGCAGTGTATTTAGAACGCGTAGCCGGTATTTTTATAGACCGTTATGTCGATATTTTTAGGCAGCGGCCTTGCTGCAGTGGCTACACCGGTTCCCGTAAGACGTCGAAGTTAAGCGCTGTCGGGCGTGGCAGGCACTGGGATGGGTGACCATCCAGCCGCCATGCGCTGTTGCCATTTTTCGGGGTGCACTCAGCCTCGTGATGCCAATTGACGAGATACTCGACCAAATAGTAGCGGCTCCGGTCAAAGAAAACCACCATAAAACCCCGGGATAGCGGTGTGCCGACCCCACGCCCCTCCTATCCGCATCCTCCACTGAGGATGACACGGCGGTCGGATGGTACCGATGGGCCACTTGTGGCCTGAAGACCGAGTGCATGTCGATAGTTTTACCGTCAATACAAGGGTACGTTTATCTATATATCGAGTAACAGTTATGGCATTCTTTTAAATAACGATATATCGGAATACCCTTATTTTAAAAAAATATCAACAGGCCTGATTACAGCAGAATCTCTCTCATTAAATTTAGTGGTACGGTGCCTCGTGAAATTCTGTGTTGGTATTAGAAGCGTGTCGCCATGAGGAAAAGTTAGAAAATCTCTGGAGTAGACATATCTTCCGCTCGGTGCTGTCGCATCGAATTGGCTGGCGCCTGTAAATAGGCAACACAGTGAACAGCCTATCAGAGCGGGCTGATATCGCAGTCGGTGCCAGCGAGTTCAGGTAATTGGACTCATGCTTTGGCGTTTGGCGTGTCACAAACGGTGCCCATATTGATCACCTGTAATCTAAGTTAAAAACCCAGACAGGTGTCTTATTCACTGATATGTGTTGTTTTATGTACGTCTTCTGAAACACCAGAGGTACTTACGAACAACACTGTATTATTTGACAAGTGGGAGGATCGCCAATGGAGTTAAAGGGAGGCAAAAAATATGCATAGGTATGGGAAAGTATCTTATTGCAATAGTCTGTCTATAAAGACAACATCCAGAAATAGCAAGTTTCGTCTCGATTCACGCTTGTAATGTTTTCTGTGGCAGATTTCGGATTAACGAACGAAGACAAAGTGCGATGCGTAAACAATACTCCTTGCGAGTCAGTCATTTATTTCTTGAAAGAGGTGTTTCGTTCTTGATGTTCAAAAATGTTCAAATGTGTGTGAATTCCTAAGGGACAAAACTGCTGAGATCATCGGGCAGTAGACTTACACGCTACTGAAATTAACTTAAGCTAAGAACAACGCACACAATCATGCCCGAGGGAGGAGTCGAACCTCCGGCGGGAACGGCCGCGCAATCCGTGACATGGCGCCTCAAACCGTGCGGCCACTTCGCGCTGCCGTTCTTGGTATCATCATCATCATCATCATCATCATCACCATCACCATCACATAATATCATCATCATCTTATCAAGTGTCATCTACGCAGTGTCTTTTCAGCAGTGATCGCTGGTGGCCGGGAAATATTGCATACTCATATTATCACCGCGATATATATGTTGTCAGCACAGTTGCTAGTGACAAACATCACCTGAATTTGGTAGTAACGGAACTAAAGATGCGAAAGGTAACCATCGTATGACAAACTGTCGAAACACTTCTTTTTTACTGCGTTACGTTATTCTGCAGTCCTTGCAGAAAATGCATGGTTTTTCCATGTTTGGTGCATATTGGTAGGAAAGAAAGAGCATTTTCCAAACAACGACGCGCCCGCTTCTGTCTATTGTCAGTTCACCAATGTTTATCCCGGTTGCAGCAGACTTTTTTTAAATTTATTCCGTGATCACCACTTGCCATGTTGGTCAACCTGGTGCAAAGTAAATGTAGGTGACAGCTGAACATCAGTTCAGCTTTCTGTTTACGTCTGACTCGTCTTAGTGATATACAGGAGACGCTTGACTTCAGGAAGTGATCTTGTTTTGATTATTGTTATAATATACCCGCATATATCGTAAATGTCGGTGGGATAAGAAAGCTTGACGCCAAGAATAAGTTTAAAGATAACACCCATATCAGAAACGCGAGTGTAATAAATTTTTCTACTGATAATTGGGGAGAAGAGGAGTTTGTGGCACAACTTGACTAGAAGAACAGATCGTTTGGTAGGACATGTTCTGAGGCATCAAGGGATCACCAATTTAGTATTGGAGGGCAGTGTGGAGGGTAAAAATCGTAGAGGGAGACCAAGAGATGAATACACCAAGCAGATTCAGAAGGATGTAGGTTGCAGTAGGTACTGGGAGGTGAAGAAGCTTGCACAGGATAGAGTAGCATGGAGAGCTGTATCAGACCAGTCTCAGGACTGAAGACCACAACAACAACAACAACAACAACAATTGTGGGGTTATCCAACTGAACGCGTCACAACGTTCTACTACTATACCGTCTGCTAGTAAGAAAAAGACATAGCCGCCCTCTATGTATGTCAGTAGCAAATGTTACAAAACTTGTCTCTACAGACTTAGCTATCACAATCTTCCTTGTTAAATTCATTCGTTGAAGGCCTCAAAATCCCAACATCTACATCTCTATCTACAACATCTGTATCTACAACATCTACATCTGTATCAAATCACATTCAAGTGTCCGGATGAGGGTTAATCGAACCAGCTTCACAATTCTCTATTATTCCAATCTCGTATACGGCGCGGACAGAATGAACACCTATATCTTTCCGTACGAGCTCTAATTTCCCATATTTTATCGTGGACATCGTTTCTGCCTATGTAGGCCGGTGTCAACAAAATATTTTCGCATCCGGAGGAGAAAGTTGGTGATTTCGTGAGAACGCAACGAAAAAGACCTTTCTTTTAATTGTCCATTCCAAATCCTGTATGCCGTCCGGTTCTAGGCGCTGCAGTCTGGAGCCGAGCGACCGCCACGATCGCAGGTTCGAATCCTGCCTCGGGCATGGATCTGTGTGATGTCCTTAGGTTAGTTAGGTTTAATTAGTTCTAAGTTCTTTGGGACTGGTGACCTCAGAAGTTAAGTCGCATAGTGCTCGGAGCCATTTGAACCAACCAAATCCTGTACCAATTCTGTGACACTGTCTTCCATATTTAGCGATAATACAAAATGTGCTCTCCTTCTTTGAACTTTCTCGACGTACTCAGTCAGTCCCACACAACGTGCTGCCCTTCTTTGAACTTTTCGATGTATTCCGTCAGTCCTACCTGGTAAGTATCCCACACCGCGCAGCAGTATTCTAAAAGAGGACGGACAAGCGTAGTGTAGGCAGTCTCCTTAGTAGCTATGTTACATTTTCTAAGTGTCCTGCCAATAAAACGCAGCCTTTGGTTAGCCTTCCCCACAACATTTTCTGTGTGTTCCTTCCAATTCAACTTGTTCGTAATTGTAATACCTAGGTATTTAGTTGAATTTACAGCTTTTAGATTAGAGTGATTTATCGTGTAACCTAAGTTTAAGGAGTTCCTTTTAGCACTCGTCTGGATGACCTCACACTTTTCGTTACTTAAGGTCAAGTGCCACTTTTTGCACCATTCCGATATTTATTCTAAATCGTTTTGCAGTTTTTTTTTATCTTCTGATGACTTTATTAGTCGATAAACGACAGCGTCATCTGCAACGAACGGTCCAATAACTATGTGTAGGAACGCTTGCCTAAAGCGGTATTTGTGGGGGTCATGAATACTAAAAACTGATGTCATGGTGCAGTTTGTGTTACAATAATGCGCCGGTCATCAGTTTGAAAGTTGTCAATGGTGGTGGTTGGTGTTTAACGTCCCGTCGACAACGAGGTCATTAGAGACGGAGCGCAAGTTCGGGTTAGGAAAGGATGGGGAAGGAAATCGGCCGTGCCCTTTTCAAAGCAACCATCCCGGCATTTGCCTGAAACGATTTAGGAAAATCACGGAAAACCTAAATCAGGATGGCCGGAGACGGGATTGAACCGTCGTCCTCCCGAATGCGAGTCCAGTGTGCTAACCACTGCGCCACCTTGCTCGGTGGTTGTCAATGATATTGGCATGGAAAGAGGAGTGAACGTGAAGAAAGCGCTTCTATCACGTGATCAGCTGAGGGTTCGGGAGACCAGGAAAGTGCCCTAATAATGACGAAAGAGGCCAGAATTGGAATGAGGGCTTCCAAACGTTAAGTTAGGAACTATGAGGCGGGCGTGTTTAAATTTTAATGTTGGCTGAACAGATCGTGCGAAAAGCTCTAAAAGCATATTCCTAAAAGTGTGAAATTTCTAGTTTTTGGTGCAGTCTTCTCTGAAACTAGCACACCTATATCAATGAAACTTCGTACAGAAACTAATTACATCATTTTTATTAAATTCGTTTACTGTTATGTAAATGAAATAAAAGATGTGACAAATACGTAATTTTTTTAATGGCAATTGTTCAGGTCGCATGTTTTCTACGAATTTGTAACGTAATAACACTGCTACTACTATATAAGTAATAAACTTAACGGAAAACATGACAGCTTCTTCGTGTTTCAAATGCGGTTTTATTTGAAGAAACAGTTTTTGAGAAACGTGTACCAACCTGAGCATGGTCAACCATAGAAGATTCGCTCACGGCGCGGTCCCGTAAAGGAGTTTTCGCTCTTGATTGTAGATTAGTTTGGATACATATTCCGTGTTACAACATATATCCGACGATTCACTGCGGAGTGCAGCCTGCCAACAGACTCAAAAATGTAACACATCGTAATCTTAGCGAATACTGGCTACATGTTGAAAATTTACGTGATTGGGTCTTATGCTAATCTCGATCTACATTTTAACTGAAATACTCCTACGCAATGATGTTACCGATTCATTCATGTACGGGATAGGAGGAGGTATCAAGTATACGAGGGGCGTTTGAAAAGTCCGTGCAAACATAAAAACTACTCACGTGTTTGGGGTAAACCTTTTTTTTTTTTTCGACAAACACTCCGTTTAGACAAATACACTTCATCCATTGTTGCTCCCTTCCGAGTAATAGGAAAACGCTTCAGTAGACTAAAGAGAAGCTTGATAAACATTACGGTGACTCTGCACCTTCGATTACAACAGTTTGTAAGGGGTGTCAAAATTTTCTGAAGATATGGTGATGGATGACGGAAGAGTTAAGGTGCGTGAGGTTGCTAGTTCTGTGGGCATCTCGAATGAACGGGTACATAATACTTTGCATAAACATTTGGACATGAGAAAGCTATCCGCAAGATGGGTTCCGCGATTGCTCACGCTTGACCAAAAACAGAATCGTGTGAAGTGTTGCAAGGATGGTTTGCAGCTGTTCAGGAAGAATCCGCAGGACTTTAAGCGTCGTTTCGTCACTGTGGATGAAACATGGATACATTATATACTCCTGAGACCAAACAACAATCTAATCAATGGGTTACCAATGGAGAATCTGCACCAAAAAAGGCGAAGACCATTGCTTCGGCCGGAAAGGGATAATCCTCATGGACTAAAACTATTATAGGTGCATATTACTCATCGTTACTGGGCCGTTTGAAAACTGAGCTGCAAGAAAAATTGCGGCGACTGGGCCGCAAAAAAAGTCCTTTCCCATCACGACAATGCAACAGCACACATCTCAGCAGTTGTGGTGGCAAAATTATTGGAAACAGGATTCCAACTCGTTTCACATCCCCCCCCTATTCTTCAGACTTGGCTCCTTCGGACTGCTATTTGTTCCCCAATTTGAAGGAACGGCTGGCGGGACAAAGATTTTATTCAAATGAGGACGTGATTGCATCAACTAATAGCTATTTTTCAGATTTGGACAATTCCTATTATTCTGAAGGGATCAACAACTTAGAACAGTGTTGGATGAAGTCTGAAAGAAGACTATTTCGCCGAACGAAGTGGCCGAGCGATTCTGGGCGCTTCAGCCTGGAACCGCGAGATGGCTACAGTCGCATGTTCGAATCCTGCCTTGGGCATGGATGTGTGTGATGTCCTTAAGTTAGTTAGGTTTGAGTAGTTCTAAGTTCTAGGGGACTGATGACCTCAGATGCTAAGTCCCATAGTGAAACTTCATGGCAGATTAAACCTGTGTGCCGGACCGAGACTCGCACTCGGGACCTCTGCCTTTCGCGGGCAAGTGCTCTACCAACTGAGCTACCCAAGCACGACTCACGCCCCGTCCTCACAGCTTTACTTCTGCCAGTACCTCGTCTCCTACCTTCCAAACTTGGAAGAAGCTCTCCTGCGAAGGGCAAAGGTCCTGAGTTCGAGTCTCGGTCCTGCACACAGTTTTAATGTACGTTTCAGACAAGTAAACTGACATCACAAATTTCCAGAATGAGATTTTCACTCTGCAGCGGAGTGTGCGCTGATATGAAACTTCCTGGCAGATTAAAACTGTGTGCCCGACCGAGACTCGAACTCGGGACCTTTGCCTTTCGCGGGCAAGTGCTCTACCATCTGAGCTACCGAAGCACGACTCACACCCGGTACTCACAGCTTCACTTCTGCCAGTATCCGTCTACTACCTTCCAAACTTCACAGAAGCTCTCCTGCAGACCTTGCAGAACTAGCACCCCTGAAAGAGAGGATATTGCGGAGGCATGGCTTAGCCACAGCCTGGGGGATGTTTCCAGAATGAGAAAACATGGAAACAAGTCCCATAGTGCTCAGTGCCATTTGCACCACATGTTATGTCTGACCGGCGCATGCGCACTTCGCAGCCCCACGCCATGTGCACTTGGCCACGACGACATTGATGTTTTAGGTTGCTCTGTATTGAACTTCTTGCCCTTGGAGCGTTCGGAGTTTTATTTCGATTTTTTTTCACAGTTCAGTACACCTTCTTCCTGTTTTCATGCTTGATCTGTGTTCAGTTTCTGACGGGGTATCCACTGGACCAGCTTACCACTAAAACTGAGGGCTGTGCTCTGGGGAGTTTCGCTCATGAGTGACTAAAGTGCGTGTCATTTACGACGGCGGCCGAGTTTAGGTTCGTTCTGCGCATCTGACGTCACAAAAGGCAGTCAGCCAATGAACAGAGAACGACGTTGCCAGAGCTCCACTGCAGAGCAGAGCACGGACGAGTGGCTTCAGTTTTAGAAACGTTCGGTCATAAATAAAGTAACTGAACAAAAGCAATGTCTTGAGAGCAGAGTTTGTTTCATAGAAAGTTTGGAAAAAGCATTCTTTATACCAATTGCTTCATATTATATTAATTAATTAAATCAAACACGTAATAAGCCTCCTAATTCAGGCGATAGCAAGAAAAGGTGTTTGTATCATTATCACTATAGTCTTTTTCGCAATAAAGAACAGCGGTAATTGTTTACTTCCTATTGTACTTCGACGAAACGTGAGTAATTTATGGTCATACCAACAGCGTTTGTCGGTATTTTGGGTGAGATTTTAAAGTCCTCCGGGAATTACATTGAATGACGAGCTGCGTTAGCGTTATGGTTAAAGTGTGCCGGCACGGTAGGTGAGCGTGTTCGATCAGAGGGTTATCTGCCCTCTGTAATAAACAAACTGAGCTAATCGATCTACAACGAAGTTAAAGGGATGTCTTACGACGTCTGCCCCGAGCAAATGCAACGAACAAAAGCGAACAAAATGAGTTAAAAAAAGAAGTGTATGGCTGCTAAGTGAAAGGTTCTGAGTTCAAACCTTGTTCGATGCTCAATATTTTCTTTATTTAAAAACAATATCGAAGTGTCTTACTTCATGAACTTTAATCGTATGAATGTAATTTTTTTTTTGAAATCTCTAGTGGCAACTAAAATCGACCATATGGAAGTGTACGCTGTGAACTTTTACCTCTGCAAGCTCTTTAAAATTTCGCGCAATGGTTTACTACATCTAATGCTGCACAGTAACTGCGTTGAACATCGAAACAAAATTAAGTCATTTATGGAGGGAAGGTAACAATCAAGAATTTGGGCCAAATACACTCCTGGAAATGGAAAAAAGAACACATTGACACCGGTGTGTCAGACCCACCATACTTGCTCCGGACACTGCGAGAGGGCTGTACAAGCAATGATCACACGCACGGCACAGCGGACACACCAGGAACCGCGGTGTTGGCCGTCGAATGGCGCTAGCTGCGCAGCATTTGTGCACCGCCGCCGTCAGTGTCAGCCAGTTTGCCGTGGCATAAGGAGCTCCATCGCAGTCTTTAACACTGGTAGCATGCCGCGACAGCGTGGACGTGAACCGTATGTGCAGTTGACGGACTTTGAGCGAGGGCGTATAGTGGGCATGCGGGAGGCCGGGTGGACGTACCGCCGAATTGCTCAACACGTGGGGCGTGAGGTCTCCACAGTACATCGATGTTGTCGCCAGTGGTCGGCGGAAGGTGCACGTGCCCGTCGACCTGGGACCGGACCGCAGCGACGCACGGATGCACGCCAAGACCGTAGGATCCTACGCGGTGCCGTAGGGGACCGCACCGCCACTTCCCAGCAAATTAGGGACACTGTTGCTCCTGGGGTATCGGCGAGGACCATTCGCAACCGTCTCCATGAAGCTGGGCTACGGTCCCGCACACCGTTAGGCCGTCTTCCGCTCACGCCCCAACATCGTGCAGCCCGCCTCCAGTGGTGTCGCGACAGGCATGAATGGAGGGACGAATGGAGACGTGTCGTCTTCAGCGATGAGAGTCGCTTCTGCCTTGGTGCCAATGATGGTCGTATGCGTGTTTGACGCCGTGCTGGTGAGCGCCACAATCAGGACTGCATACGACCGAGGCACACAGGGCCAACACCCGGCATCATGGTGTGGGGAGCGATCTCCTACACTGGCCGTACACCTCTGGTGATCGTCGAGGGGACACTGAATAGTGCACGGTACATCCAAACCGTCATCGAACCCATCGTTCTACCATTCCTAGACCGGCAAGGGAACTTGCTGTTCCAACAGGACAATGCACGTCCGCATGTATCCCGTGCCACCCAACGTGCTCTAGAAGGTGTAAGTCAACTACCCTGGCCAGCAAGATCTCCGTATCTGTCCCCCATTGAGCATGTTTGGGACTGGATGAAGCGTCGTCTCACGCGGTCTGCACGTCCAGCACGAACGCTGGTCCAACTGAGGCGCCAGGTGGAAATGGCATGGCAAGCCGTTCCACAGGACTACATCCAGCATCTCTACGATCGTCTCCATGGGAGAATAGAAGCGTGCATTGCTGCGAAAGGTGGATATACACTGTACTAGTGCCGACATTGTGCATGCTCTGTTGCCTGTGTCTATGTGCCTGTGGTTCTGTCAGTGTGATCATGTGATGTATCTGACCCCAGGAATGTGTCAATAATCTTTCCCCTTCCTGGGACAATGAATTCACGGTGTTCTTATTTCAATTTCCAGGAGTGTAGTTTTTATGAAATGGAATGATAAAGTGTGTCAAAGCAGTCGAAACACCATGTGTGTGCACAGGCGAGCAGTGCTGTGATGACGAAATGCGGGGAGCACGTCTCTGTAGCAGCGAAAGGGTTAATGCGGCCGTGGTGGCTTTACTTCATAAACTGCGCGCTCCCCCCTAAACGTAAGTTTCCGAACTATACTGTACTATGGCGCTGCTTCTCTCGGCTCGTGCAACTGGCAACGCAGCAATCTCCCACGTCTGGGCGGGCATGAGCGAACCACCAAGATAAAAGAATTGAACTATAGCTCTTCCTGAGGTGTTGACTGGAACGCCCGTTCCATTTGTCAAGCTGAGTAAACCATTCCTTCGAAACACTATCTGTATCTATTGCCAATACAGATAAGAAGGCATCTTCGTGATTTTAAATACGATCTAGGTCTTCGAAGACCAGTTGTGTACTGCATTCCACTGCGATTGAGCCACGTCTTACGTGGCACAGACTTTCGTCAGGGGAGCTGAGCGAGCGGCACACCCGACTGAAACAACACGGTCAGTCAGCTGCCGCTGAGCGCTGCATCGAATACTACCACGAGATGAATGCCAGTCTCGTTTTCAAGCTGTCGTGTGCTCACATGTGGATTGATAGCAACGGAAGCGAGAACGGTAACTTCGGCAGCTTCGTCTGTGCGAGTGCTGCGACGATTGCGATGTCGTGGGTTGAAACTTCCCGTTTCCTGGAGCATCTCAACAAGACGAGAAAACATCCGTCGGGAAGGTGGGCTCTTGTCAGGATATCGCTCTCTGTACAGATCCGCTGCTTGAAGCATTTCGCCTAGCTTCAACAACAAAGTTATGTTGGTGCAGTTTGTAGGAAGCTCAGCCTTTATTGTATGACTAATCTACACAATAGTATTTAAAAGGGATAAAGTACTGTACTATACAGGGTGAGTCAGCTAACGTTACCGCTAGATGTATTTCTTAAACCACATCAAATACTGACGAACCGATTCCACAGACCGAACGTGAGGAGAGGGGCTAGCGTAATTGGTTAATACAAACCATACAAAAATGCACGGAAGTACGGTTTTTAACAAAAACCTACGTTTTTTTAAAAATGGAAACCCGTTAGTTTTGTTAGCACATCTGAACATATAAACAAATGCGTAATCAGTACCGTTTGTTGCATTGTAAAATGTTAATTACATCCGGACATATTGTAACCTAAAGTTGACGCTTGAGTACCGCTCCTCCGATGTTCGATCGTGTTTATCGGAGAGCACTGCAACATACATCGCGTTTCTACAGAATGATCTGCCAACGTTGCTCGAAAATGTCCCACTGGAAACGCGTCGACGTATGTGGTATCAGCGTGATGGTGCACCTGCACATTCCGCAATTAACACTAGGCTGACCCTTGACAGGATGTTCGACGGGCGTTTCATAGGACGTGGAGGACGCATAAATTGGCCAGTCCGTTCTCCTGATCTTACACCTCTGGACTTCTTTCTGTGGGGTACGTTAAAGGAGAATGTGTACCGTGATGTGCCTACACCTGCAGAGGATATGAAACAACGTACTGTGGCAGCCTGCGGCGACATTACATCAGATGTACTGCGGCGTGTACGACATTCATTACGCCAGAGATTGCAATTGTGTGCAGCAAATGATGGCCACCACATTGAACATCTATTGGCCAGACATGTCGGGACACACTCTATTCCACTCCGTAATTGAAAACGGAAACCACGTGTGTACGTGTACCTCACCCCTCATGGTAATGTACATGTGCGTCAGTGAAAAAGGCCAATAAAAAGGTGTTAGCATGTGGACGTAATGTGCTGTTCCAGTCTCTTCTGTACCTGACGTCCATCACCGCTCCCTTTGGATCCCTACGTAATTCGGTGCTCTCAGAAACACACGATCGAACAACGGAGGAGTGGTACTCAAGCGTCAACTTTAGGTTACAATATGTCCGGATGTAATTAACATTTTACAATGCAACAAACGGCACTGATTACGTATTTGTTTATATGTTCAGATGTGCTAACAAAACTAACGTGGTTCCATTTTAAAAAAAAACGTAGGTTTGTGGTAAAAAACATACTTCCGTGCAGTTTTGTATGGTTTGTATTAAACATTTTGTAATTTTCATCTGGACAAACATTTATTTAGGGTGGTCAAGATAAATGGGACACCCTGTACTGACACAGAGATTTTCGACTAGGTAACCTTAAGAGTGTGTGTCTATAAAGCGGAGAAAGATATTTTAGACGCGAATTAGGAAATTTAATTCTGTTTTACCTGTCCCCTTTGACATCGGCCTTGCCGCAGCGGGAACACCGGTTCTCGTCATATCACCGTAGTTAAGCGCTGTCGGGCTGGGCTAGTACTCGGATGGGTGACCATCCGGTCTACCGAGAGCTGTCGGCAAGCGGGCTGCACTCAGCCCTTGTGAGGCAAACTGAGGAGCTACTTTACTGAGAAGTAGCGGCTCCGGTCTCGTAAACTGACATGCGGCCGGGAGAATCCCTCCATAACCGCATCCAGTGACGCCTGTGGGCTGAGGATGACTCGGTGGCCGGTGGGTGCCGTTGGGCCTTCATGGCCTGTCGGGATAGAATTCAGTTTTTATGGAGCAGATGACTGGATTATACAGGGTGCAAAGTATTTAAACCGATAAACTCTGGGAGGTTGTTGGAGACATCAAAACAATCATTTTTCCCTAATGTCGTTTTTTTCCTATTCGGAGTATTTAAACCGATAGAGGAAGATTTCTCTGGAGGCAAATTAAATAAACCAACAAACACTTTTCCATTTTTTTATGACCAAGAGACAACATGATTAATAAAATTATTTTCCGGGCTATTATGCCGTGGTCTGATGGATTTCGCATTGTAAACCAACGTTTCGTCCCCATCTGCGGACGCCATCTTCAAGGGGGTGCGTGGCTTCTGTTAACTTCCGAAACACACACTGTCTCACTACTGACTGCAGCAAATTCTTGTTTTCGCGTGCTCCCGCGCGTAGGCGTGACGTCACATGTTTTGAATACGCGAGCGCAATTGGCCGTTGTCGGTCGCCGCCGTCCGCTGTTGCTATCATCCCATGGCGGAAGACTGGTACACATCTTCTTCAGCACCGGCATCCAGATGTCATTCAATTTCACGCCCTCCTCCTTCCTATTAAAATTCCTGGGGTGTTTCATAATCTCTATAGCCTCTCTGTAAAGCCTTTCATGATATCCGCTTGTGGCTGCCAGTACTTGAGTTCTATCAAAATAAATGTGGTGGTCTCCTGACTGCAAAGCGTGTTCCGCAACAGCTGATCTATCAATCTCTCCCCTTCTACAATTGCCCTTGTGCTCTTCTAGTCGTTTTTTGACCGTTCTTTTTGTGGTACCCACATATACCTCCCCACAACTACACGGGATCCTGTAAATACCTGCTTTTTCCAGCGGTTTACGAGCATCCTTAGCCAATCTCAGGTGTTCTTGTATCTTCCGGGTAGGTTTGTAAATCACCGCGATATTCCGTTTTTTCAATATTTTCCCTATGCGGTCAGTGACGTCCTTAATAAAAGGCAGCAAAGCTTTCGATTTTGCAAGCGCTTGTGCATTGCTATGATTTTCACGCGGCGGTCTTAACGCTCTTTTTATCTCAGCTGCCGAGTAACCATTCCTGACTAATGCATCAGTGAGGTGTTCCAGTTCCGTATCCAGTAGCCCAGGTTCACAGATGTTCCTCGCTCTATCCGCCAACGTTTGTGGTGGTTCGAATCCCGGTGTAGATAACGATCCGTGTGCGTGCGTTTCCGGTAAACTGTATGGCCTAAGCTACCATCCTGTTTCTTGTAAACTAGCACATCCAGAAAATTAAGTCTCCCTTCTGCCGCCTCCTCCTCCATGGTAAACTGAATCTTCGGATTAATACCGTTTAGATGTTTGTGAAAAAGAGACAACAACTACGTAGCAGATATGGCCCAATTAAACAGTCCCCAACATCACCGACCCACACATTAACGAATAACCGCACTTCATGAGCGCTAGTAACTGTGGCATGTGGGTTATCACCACTCCAATGCGAATTGTGCATGTTGAGGACTCCATCACGCCCAAACGTTGCTTCATCGGTAAACAACACAAGGGATGAAAATGTAGCATGAATTTCACACTGTTTCAGGTACCACTGCGAAAACTGTGCTCTGGCCGGATAATCAACTGGTTCCAGGTTGTGGACACGCTGTAACTGAAATGGAAGTAACTATTGCTCTCGAAGGTCTGTTCTTACATTGGTCTGATTCGTCCCCACGTTACGTGCAATTGCACCAGTGCTGACTGAAGGATCCCGCTCCACATGCTGCAAGACAGCTTCCTCAAATTGCAGCGTTCTTACCGAGCGACGGCGTCTCTCTCCAGGTAATCTGCAAAATGACCCGGTCTCATGCAGACGTTGGTACACAGCAACAAAGGTTGTATGATGCGGGATAAGGCGATTATGGTTCAAATGGCTCTGAGCACTATGGGACTTTGTGGTCATCAGTCCCCTAGAACTTGGAACTACTTAAACCTAACTAACCTAAGGACGTCACACGCATCCATGCCCGAGGCAGGATTCGAAAATGCAACCGTAGCGCTCACGCGGTTCCAGACTGAAGCGCCTAGAACCGCACGGCCACAGCTGCCGGCTATGGCGATTAGGGTATCGTTGTTGATAAAGCCGCTGTGCAGCTCGTCCGTTGTGGTACGCTACGTACTAAGCACCAACCGTATCAGTGTACTCACTCGAGGCGTATCGCTCTGTTGGTAAACAAAGACAATGCACTGCTACACTGGTGGACAGCAGTTGCCTACAACTGAAGAGCGTAATACGCCCTCTAACAACTGAAGAGCGTAATACGGCCTCCACCGGTTTAAATACTCCTCATAGGAAAAAATGACGTTATGGAAAAATATTCGTTTTGATGTCCCCTACAACCTCCCAGAGTTTGTCGGTTGAAATACTGTTCACCCTGTAGGCAACACACATGAGCGCTAGTAACTGTGGCATGTGGGTTATCACCACTCCAATGCGAATTGTGCATGTTGAAGACTCCATCACGCCCAAACGTTGCTTCATCGGTAAACAACACAAGGGATGAAAATGTAGCATGAATTTCACACTGTTTCAGGTACCACTGCGAAAACTGTGCTCTGGCCGGATAATCAACTGGTTCCAGGTTGTGGACACGCTGTAACTGAAATGGAAGAAACAATTGCTCTTGAAGGTCTGTTCCTACATTGGTCTGATTCGTCCCCACGTTACGTGCAATTGCACGAGTGCTGACTGAAGGATCCCGCTCCACATGCTGCAAGACAGCTTCCTCAAATTGCAGCGTTCTTACCGAGCGACGGCGTCTCTCTCCAGGTAATCTGCAAAATGACCCGGTCTCACGCAGACGTTGGTACACAGCAGCAAAGGTCCTCTGATGCGGGATAAGGCGATTATGGTTCAAATGGCTCTGAGCACTATGGGACTTTGTGGTCATCAGTCCCCTAGAACTTAGAACTACTTAAACCTAACTAACCTAAGGACGTCACACGCATCCATGCCCGAGGCAGGATTCGAACCTGCGACCGTAGCGCTCACGCGGTTCCAGACTGAAGCGCCTAGAACCGCACGGCCACAGCTGCCGGCTAAGGCGATTAGGATATCGTTGTTGATAAACCCGCTGTGCAGCTCGTCCGTTGTGGTGCGCTACGTACTAAGCACCAACCGTATCAGTGTACTCACTCGAGGCGTATCGCTCTGTTGGTAAACAAAGACAATGCACTGCTACACTGGTGGACAGCAGTTGCCTACAACTGAAGAGCGTAATACGCCCTCTAACAACTGAAGAGCGTAATACGGCCGCCACCGGTTTAAATACTCCTCATAGGAAAAAATGACGTTATGGAAAAATATTCGTTTTGATGTCCCCTACAACCTCCCAGAGTTTGTCGGTTGAAATACTGTTCACCCTGTAGGCAACACACAAGGCGAGCGTGCGCTGCCGTATGCCTATACCCTTCCAGAGCCCAGACGCATAACCGATAAAGAAGGCGTCTAGAGTCCCTGGGAAGCGGTGGCCGCTTCAGGCGTCACTTTGTCTTTGTTCTCCCTGTTCGACAGCTGAGACACGCGCCTCGGCTCTTACGGCGGAAGGAGTGGTACTGAAACGTGTTTGCTGAAGAGGGCCTCGCCTGCCCGGAAAGTGAAAACGGTTTCACCCCGGCAGTAAAACTGGGCGCACTCACACGCGGCTAGGAAATCGACGTGCGCCGGGAAGGAGAGCAGGGGAAAGAAAACCTGTGGCCGGCGCCCTTTGAAGCTGTCCTTAATTGGCGGCGTTTCTCGGAAACGGCACCACTCAAACTGCTGCCAGTTTTGCTTCGTTAGCCGAACACGCGAAGGTGTGCGGCGTACCAAAGGTGTACAGATAGTCAGGAAAAAAGGACAAAAAGTTTCTAAAGTTCACTGACATATTGCCTGGGGTTAGGCTGGTGATTTCTCAAACTGCGGAACAATCAAGAATGGGTTGTCGAAAGGTTCGGTCTCGGGTCCTCTGCTGTTCTTAATATACCTGGTGATCAAAAAAGTCAGTATAAATTTGAAAACGGAATAAATAGTGAAATAATGTACAAATCTACATCTGCATCCATACTCCGCAAGCCACCTGATTGTGTTTGGCGGAGGGTAGCTTTAGCACCTCTATCGGTTCTCCCTTCCAGTCCAGTCTCGTATTGTTCGTGGAAAGAAGGATTGTCGGTATGCTTCTGTGTGGGCTCTAATCTCTCTGATTTTATCCTCATGGTCTCTTCGCGAGATATAGGTACGAGGGAGCAATATACTGCTCGACCCTTTGGTGAAGGTATGTTCTCCAAACTTTAACAAAAGGCCGTACCGAGCTACTGAGCACCTCTCCTGCAGAGTCTTCCACTGGAGTTTATCTATCAGTATATGCTATCACATGCTTAGAATGACATGGGGTTTTATTAGAACCAAAAAAAAAAATACAAACGTTCAAAAAATGTCCGACAGATGGCGCTTCATCTGATCAGAATAACAATAATTAGCGTAACAAAGTAAGACAAA
Source organism: Schistocerca gregaria (assembly GCF_023897955.1). Lineage (NCBI taxonomy): Eukaryota > Metazoa > Arthropoda > Insecta > Orthoptera > Acrididae > Schistocerca > Schistocerca gregaria. The sequence continues at coordinate 70,276,778 of NC_064930.1, forward strand.
ACAAAGCAAAGATGATGCTGTTTACAGGAAATGCTCAATATGTCCACCACCATTCCTCAACAGTACCTGTAGTCGAGATATAATACTGGAGTTTATCTATCAGTATATGCTATCACATGCTTAGAATGACATGGGGTTTTATTAGAACCAAAAAAATACAAACGTTCAAAAAATGTCCGACAGGTGGCGCTTCATCTGATCAGAATAACAATAATTAGCATAACAAAGTAAGACAAAACAAAGCAAAGAAGATGTTGTTTACAGGAAATGCTCAATATGTACACCACCATTCCTCAACAGTACCTGTAGTCGAGATATAATACTGGAGTTTATCTATCAGTATATGCTATCACATGCTTAGAATGACATGGGGTTTTATTAGAACCAAAAAAATACAAACGTTCAAAAAATGTCCGACAGGTGGCGCTTCATCTGATCAGAATAGCAATAATTAGCATAACAAAGTAAGACAAAACAAAGCAAAGAAGATGTTGTTTACAGGAAATGCTCTATATGTCCACCATCATTCGTCAACAATAGCTGTAGTCGAGGAATAATGTTGTGAGCAGCACTGTAAATCATGTCCGGAGTTATGGTGAGGCATTGGCGTCGGATGTTGTCTTTCAGCATCCCTAGAGATGTCGGTCGATCACGATACACTTGCGACTTCAGGCAACCCCAAAGTCAGTAATCGCACGGACTGAGGTCTGGGAACCTGGGAGGCCAAGCATGACGAAAGTGGCGGCTAAGCAAACGATCACCACCAAACGACGCGCGCAAGAGATCTTTCACGCATCTAGCAATACTTTGTTTTATTTTGGTTCTAATAAAACCCCATGTCATTCGAAGCACGTGTGTCAATTTTTACCTCTCTATCTGCATTATTCCGTGGTTTATTAAGTTTTCAAATTTATACTGATCTTTTGATCATCTGGTATATTAATGACTTGCCATTCTATATTCACGAAGATGCAAAGCTGGTACTTCTTGCCGATGATGTGTGGCTGGCACATCCAACAGACAAGAATTAACTGGTGAAATTTGAAACGATGTTGTTCAGAAAATCATTAAGTGGTTCTCTGCCAATGGACTCCCATTAAACTTTGACAAAACGCAGTATATACGGTTCCACGCAGTAAATGAAATGACACCATTAATAAATATAGACTTTCATCAGAGATCGGTAGCTAAGGTAGAATATTCTAAATTTCTAGATGTATACATTGATGAGGGGTTGAACTGGAAAAAATCCTCTGAAGATCTGCTGAAACGTTTGAGTTCAGCTACTTATGCTATTAGGGTCATTGCAAATTTTGGCGATATACATCTGAGTAAATTAGTTTACCAGACCTATTTTCATTCTCTGCTTTCGTATGGCATCATATTCTGGAGTAACTCATCATTGAGTAAAAGAGTGTTCATTACACAAAAGCGTGTAATCAGAATAATTTCCGGAGCTCATTCCAGATAATCCTGCAGGCACTTATTTAAAGAGCTAGAGATCTTCACTGTAGCCTCACAGTATATATACACTTCTGGAAATGGAAAAAAGAACACATTGACACCGGTGTGTCAGACCCACCATACTTGCTCCGGACACTGCGAGAGGGCTGTACAAGCAATGATCACACGCACGGCACAGCGGACACACCAGGAACCGCGGTGTTGGCCGTCGAATGGCGCTAGCTGCGCAGCATTTGTGCACCGCCGCCGTCAGTGTGAGCCAGTTTGCCGTGGCATACGGAGCTCCATCGCAGTGTTTAACACTGGTAGCATGCCGCGACAGCGTGGACGTGAACCGTATGTGCAGTTGACGGACTTTGAGCGAGGGCGTATAGTGGGCATGCGGGAGGCCGGGTGGACGTACCGCCGAATTGCTCAACACGTGGGGCGTGAGGTCTCCACAGTACATCGATGTTGTCGCCAGTGGTCGGCGGAAGGTGCACGTGCCCGTCGACCTGGGACCGGACCGCATCGACGCACGGATGCACGCCGAGACCGTAGGATCCTACGCACTACCGTAGGGGACCGCACCGCCACTTCCCAGCAAATTAGGGACACTGTTGCTCCTGGGGTATCGGCGAGGACCATTCGCAACCGTCTCCATGAAGCTGGGCTACGGTCCCGCACACCGTTAGGCCGTCTTCCGCTCACATCCCAACATCGTGCAGCCCGCCTCCAGTGGTGTCGCGACAGGCGTGAATGGAGGGACGAATGGAGACGTGTCGTCTTCAGCGATGAGAGTCGCTTCTGCCTCGGTGCCAATGATGGTCGTATGCGTGTTTGGCGCCGTGCAGGTGAGCGCCACAATCAGGACTGCATACGACCGAGGCACACAGGGCCAACACCCGGCATCATGGTGTGGGGAGCGATCTCCTACACTGGCCGTACACCTCTGGAGATCGTCGAGGGGACACTGAATAGTGCACGGTACATCCAAACCGTCATCGAACCCATCGTTCTACCATTCCTAGACCGACAAGGGAACATGCTGTTCCAACAGGACAATGCACGTCCGCATGTATCCCGTGCCACCCAACGTGCTCTAGAAGGTGTAAGTCAACTACCCTGGCCAGCAAGATCTCCGGATCTGTCCCCCATTGAGCATGTTTGGGACTGGATGAAGCGTCGTCTCACGCGGTCTGCACGTCCAGCACGAACGCTGGTCCAACTGAGGCGCCAGGTGGAAATGGCATGGCAAGCCGTTCCATAGGACTACATCCAGCATCTCTACGATCGTCTCCATGGGAGAATAGCAGCCTGCATTGCTGCGAAAGGTGGATATACACTGTACTAGTGCCGACATTGTGCATGCTCTGTTGCCTGTGTCTATGTGCCTGTGGTTCTGTCAGTGTGATCATGTGATGTATATGACCCCAGGAATGTGTCAATAAAGTTTCCCCTTCCTGGGACAATGAATTCACGGTGTTCTTATTTCAATTTCCAGGAGTGTATATTCACTTATGAATTTTGTTATTAACAATGCGAACGAATTCAAAAGTAACAGCAGTGTACATGGCTACAACACTAGGAGAAAGCATGATCTTCACTACTCAAGGTTAAATCTAACTTTGGCTCAGAAGGGGGTAAATTATGCTGCCACAAAAGTCTTTGGTCACTTACCTAGCAGCATCAAAAGTTTGACAGCCATATAGCATTTAAAAGGAAACTAAGAGAATTTATTAATGGCAACTCCTTCTACTCATTAGATGAATTTTTGGATATAGTAAGTGGGTAATTTCCTCTATCCCCCCCCCCCCAAAAATAATTAAGTATTAAGTGTCGTGTAATATTTTGTGTAATATAATACCTTGTATAGACACCTTTTATTAACCTGACACGTTCCACATCATTACGAAGTGTCGTATTCATGATCTATGAAACAAGTACTAATCTAATCTAAAAGGCGTGTCCGGTAATTCACCTGACTGCTGTTTCTGCATCACCACCTTCAGTTCTGCACCGCAAGCTAACTTACGGTGTCTGGCGGAGAATGCATTGTACACCCATCTCGCTTCAAAATGGTTCGAATGGCTCTGAGCACTATGGGACTTAACATCTGAGGTCATCAGTCCCGTAGACTTAGAACTACTTAAGCCTAAATACCCTAAGGACATCACACACGTCCATGACCGAGGCAGGAATCTATCCTGCGACCGTAGCGGTCTCGCGGTTCTATACTGTAGCTCCTAGAACCACTCGGCCACTTCGGCCTGCCATGTCGCTTCCACACTTTCCTAATCTAAGAACTATTGTTGGCAAGCTTCAGTATGAATGCGAATATGTTTAACTTTGCCTTCACGGTTTTTTCGCGAGATATACATAGAAGTAAGCAATGTGTTGATTGGCCGGCCGCGGTGGTCTCGCGGTTCTAAGCGCGCAGTCCGGAACCGTGCGACTGCTACGGTCGCAGGTTCGAATCCTGCCTCGGGCATGGATGTGTGTGATGTCCTTAGGTTAGTTAGGTTTAAGTAGTTCTAAGTTCTAGGGGACTGATGACCACAGCAGTTGAGTCCCATAGTGCTCAGAGCCATTTGAACCATTTTGTGTTGATTGATTTTTAAGGGTGCGTACCTCACTCGCTGAGAACGGGACCCTTGTAACATTGCTTTGTTGTCCGCTTGTTAAGAACTGTTTTTCAGAGGAACGAGTAAACATATTGACTTAAAATATTTTTCACATACCAATGTCTGCGGTCCCTAGGCGGTGTAAAACATTTGAGGTTCTAAGTCAATGCAGTCAAAACATACCGCCATTTTTTCCAAAGCTGTTTCACAGAGGAATACTGCACCATAGTTCCTTCTCTAGATTGTCACACAGATGACAAAATGGTAAATACCGAAATAAATGACAGAGGGATAGCAAAACAATTAAAATCACTGAAAAGAGGAAAGGCCGCTGGACCTGATGGGATAACAGTTCGATTTTACACAGAGCACACGAAGGAACTTGCCCCCCTTCTTGCAGCGGTGTACTGTAGGTCTCTAGAAGAGCGAGGCGTTCCAAAGGATTGGAAAAGGGCACAGGTCATCCCCGTTTTTAAGAAGGGACGTCGAACAGATGTGCATAACTATAGGCCTATATCTCTAATGTCTATCAGTTGTAGAATTTTGAACGCGTATTATGCTCGAGTATAATGACTTTTCTGGAGACAATAAATCTACTCTGTAGGAATCAGCATGGGTTTCGAAAAAGACGGTCGTGTGGAACCCAGCTCGCGCTATTCGTCCACGAGACTCAGAGGGCCATAGACACGGGTTCACAGGTAGATGCCGTGTTTCTTGACTTACGCAAGGCGTTTGACACAGTTCCCCACAGTCGTTTAATGAACAAAGTAAGAGCATACGGACTATCAGATCAATTGTGTGATTGGACTGAGGAGTTCCTAGATAACAGAACGCAGCATGTCACTCTCAATGGAGAGAAGTCTTCCGAAGTAAGAGTGATTTCAGGTGTGCCGCAGGGGAGTGTCGTAGGACCGTTGCTATTCACAATATACATAAATGACCAGGTGGATGACATCGGAAGTTCACTGAGGCTTTTTGCGGATGATGCTGTGGCATATCGAGATGTTGTAACAATGGAAAATTGTACTGGAATGCAGGAGGATCTGCAACGAATTGCATGGTGCAGGATATGGCAACTGATTCTCAATGTAGACTAGTGTAATGTGCTGCGAATACATAGAAAGAAAGATCCTTTATCGTTTAGCTACAATATGGCAGGTCAGCAACTGGAAGCAGTTAATTCCATAAATTATCTGGGTGTAGACATTAGGAGTGATTTAAAATGGAATAATCATATAAAGCTGATCGTCGGTAAAGCAGATGCCAGACTGAGGTTCATTGGAAGAATCCTAAGGAAATGCAATCCGAAAACAAAGGAAGTAGGTTACAGTACGCTTGTTCGCCCACTGCTGGAATACTGCTCAGCAGTGTGGGATCCGTACCAGATAGGGTTGATAGAAGAGATAGAGAAAATCCTACGGAGAGCAGCGCGCTTCGTTACAGGATCATTTAGTAATCACGAAAGCGTTACGGAGATGATAGATAAACTCCAGTGGAAGACTCTGCAGGAGAGACGCTCAGCAGCTCGTTACGGGCTTTTGTTAAAGTTTCGAGAACATACCTTCACCGAAGAGTCAAACAGTATATTGCTCCCTCCTACGTATATATCGCGAAGAGACCGTGAGGATAAAATCAGAGAGATTAGAGCCCACACAGAGGCATACCGGCAATCCTTCTTTCCACGAGCATTACGAGACTGGAATAGAAGGGAGAATCGGTAGAGGTACTCGAAGTACCCTCTGCCACACACCGTCGGGTGGTTTGCAGAGTATGGATGTAGATGTGGATGTAGATATTTTGAGAATCGTAAAGTCACCCATCGTAACCTACAGGAAATCTCTTGTTGTCCTAGAATAATGAAATCTGGCAAGAACCAAGGTATCACCGTACAAGTAAATGAAAAGAATCTGAAAATTGTTAAACTGCAATTATATCGCATAATTTTTTTGTCGTTATTATCCGTTTGAATGTCCGTCTGTTAAGACCTTTTAAGAGCAGCAAGTTCAACTTATGGTTCCTTTACGGTGTCAGAAATTTAAGCTTTTTTGTCAGTGCAGTCAAAAGATACGGCCATTTATGTCAAATATTTTGATACTGTCAAACTCAGCCATCAAACGTATAGGACATGTCCTGTTGTTCCAGAATCATGAAATCTGAGAAGAAACAAGATTTCCAGTACAAGTAAAGGCAAAAACTCTGAAAATATTGGTAAATTGTAGTTCTATCACATAAAATATGCCTTTTGTCACTAGAACTTATGGGGGTTCATTATTCGACAAAAGCATCATGGGAAAATATTACTGCGTAAGAACTTAAAATATAAGTCGTAGCCGACCGAAGTGGTCGAGCGGTTCAAGGCGCTACAGTCTGGAACCGCCCGACCGCTACGGTTGCAGGTTCGAATCCTGCCTCGGGCATGGATGTGTGTGATGTCCTTAGGTTAGTTAGGTTTAAGTAGTTCTAAGTTCTAGGGGACTAATGACCACAGCAGTTGAGTCCCATAGCGCTCAGAGCCATCTGACCGAAAAACTACTGCCAGTAGCGAAAACTTACTCCATTACAAAATTTAACTACATTACATTTCCTGCTGTTCATTTTTTCTGTAGGGCTAATAGTTTACACGTAGCAAGGCAGAGAGTACGAAAATCTCGCGCGTGGTTTTTTAAGTTCAGGTATAATATTGCGGGTTGCATAGGACGACATCTTTAGGGGCTGCTGAATCACATTGTGTACTTGCTGTGAAAAATGGCCACGTTGAGACATTAATAAATTTGACGGGATGATATATTCATCGTTTTGATTCGCAGCTCCTTGTATTGGCCGTGTTTGCAGTTAAAATTGTTGAATGTGAGGTCCGCCAGTTATGCCAAACACCTTATTTCTCAGTGCCCAAACATGTTTCTACACCAGTGTGCCATCATCAGTGAGTTTTTCGTTTTTATTTATTCTGCAATGTGAACATTTTTGTTAAATGATTATAATAATAAAACAAATAGGAGTAGAAAATTGTTATACTACCCATATGGTGGACAAGTTAAATAAAAAAATATACAAACAGTATAAAAATGAACACACCACACACACAGAAATCCTCACCTAGCACACAACTACACAAAACACAAATGATGACCACACACAAGACACAAAAGAGCAACAACAACACACACACAAAACGAAATGGCTCATAATCACCTACAGTAACAAGATTGTTCACAGAATAGGCAACATATCAAAGAAACAAGGACTCCAAATAGGTTACAGGACGGAGAAACACAACACAGATCAGAACACAAGAAACACCCATGGATAAATTTAACAAAAAAAAAAATGGTTCAAATGGCTCTAAGCACTATGGGATTTAACATCTGAGGTCATCAGTCGCCTAGAACGTAGAACTAATTAAACCTAACTAACCTAAGGACATCACACACATCCATGCTCGAGACAGGATTCGAACCTGCGACCGTAGCAGCAGCGCGGTTCCAGACTGAGGCTCCTAGAAACGCTCAGCCACATCGGCCGGCGATAAATTCAGCAGATCAGGAATATATGAACTCACATGCAATACTTGCGAGTCAGTGTACATAGGACAAACATGCAGAAACTTCAGAACAAGATATTCAGAACATCTCAGAGCTTTAAAAAGCAACAGCTCCGATAGCACATTTGCTGACCACCTTGTAGTAGCCAGCAACCACCACCCAATCACAATAGAAACAGACTTAAGAATACTAAAAGCCAGCCACAGCATATACAGCAAACTGACCATTGAGGAAAAATTCCATATACAGAAGGCAATAGCAGAAGGAAAACAGGTCTTACACGAATACACTATACTCTGCAAGGGCACACTGTTTAACACATTAAAGGCGCTTTACAAATAAAAACACACACACACACACACAAACACACACACACGAAAAATAGATACAGTGAAATATGCAAAGACGCACAATTTACACACAAAGGGAATAGCATATAAAAGAAACACACACACATAAGAGGCACACAGAAAACACACCCACACACAAGACAAAATGCAAACACAATTCAAATTTGGCGCCGAACTCTAAGGTGAACAAATGAACACTGACTGTGCTGGGACACATAACGAACCACAATCACACTGTGTTCTGGCGAAGTGAAAAATGTTTTACTTCGTTATTTGTGGAAAATACTTGTTATAGTCACGTGTGCATCACAACACCTCAGCATGATGCGGAAAATGGAAGTGATTGCCACACGAAAACGTAAGTAAAAACGAAAATAGGCGCGAAAACATGACGAAAAACTAAATTAGATTCTAGAAGACAGGTTAACTCTCGGCAAAAAGCTTTCTCATCAACATCGTTTGGTTGCAGAGGACAAGCTACCTGCAGTAATTAACACACAAGTGATCCAGAAAATTCAAGCACACCAAATGTAAAGGTATTTACGAAAAGAAACGATCTGCTGTTTGAACTAAAGATGAACACAATCATTTAACAAAAATGTTCACGTTGCAGAATAAATAAAAACGAAAACCCACAGATGATGGCACAGTGGAGCCGAACATGTTTGGGTACTGAGAAAAACGGTGTTTTGCATTACTAAAGATGAACACAATTTTATAATCATTTAACAAAAATGTTCACATTGCCGAATAAATAAAAACGAAAACTCACAGAAATGTAAGGACTATGGTATGAAGATTAGCATCTCCAAAACGAAAGTAATGTCAGTGGGAAATAAATATAAACGGATTGAGTGCCAAATAGGAGGAACAAAGTTAGTACAGGTGGACGGTTTCAAGTACTTAGGATGCATATTCTCACAGGATGGCAACATAGTGAAAGAACTGGAAGCGAGGTGTAGCAAAGCTAATGCAGTGAGGGCTCAGCTACGATCTACTCTCTTCTGCAAGAAGGAAGTCAGTACAAAGACTAAGTTATCTGTGCACCGTTCAATCTTTCGACCAACTTTGTTGTATGGGACCGAAAGCTGGGTGGATTCAGGTTACCTTATCAACAAGGTTGAGGTTACGGATATGAAAGTAGCTAGGATGATTGCAGGTACTAGTAGATGGGAACAATGGCAGGAGGGTGTCCACAATGAGGAAATCAAAGACAAACTGGGAAAGAACTCTGTAGATGTAGCACAGGCTTAGATGGTGGGGTCATGTGACAGGCATGGGAGAAGCAAGGTTACCCAAGAGACGCATGGATTCAGCAGTAGAGGGTAGGAGGAGTCGTTGCAGACCAAGGAGAAGGTACATGGATTCGGTTAAGAATGATTTTGAAGTAATAGGTTTAACATCAGAAGAGGCACCAATGTTAGCACTGAATAGGGGATCGTGGAGGAATTTTATAAGGGGGGCTATGCTCCAGACTGAACGCTGAAAGGCATAATCAGTCTTAAATGATGATGATGACCCACTGATGATGGCAAAGTGGTATCGAAACATGTTTGGGTACTGGGAAAAACGGTGTTTTGCATAACTGGCGGACCTCACATCCGGGGTGATTTAGTTGTTAGCGAGACGGAAAGGGGGAGGCATGCCATTACAAATACGACGGAGCACAGCTTGTATTGGTAGGAAGTGCAAGCTATTACACACTGCAAAGTAGGTCGCTGTGTATAAATACTGGTGAAGCGCGGTCTTGAAGACAATCGAGACTGCAACAGCGGTGGGAAGAGACGCCGATGTCTCAACCAGGACTTTGATCTGCCGACCACGGTCAGCGCACACAGAGCAGCTATTTTCTGTTCCCCTGCCTTGGGTGTAAGATGGGTTGGCGCGTCGCTTTTCGGCAAGCGCTGGCGTGAGTCAGCGTGTTGGCACCAGTTTTCTAGCTCCGGGGCGTCTGCCCATCTCGTGCCAGCAATTAAGCTCTGCTTTCCACTGCCTGAGCGCTGGACCAGGCGTCACGTCCAGTGCTGGGATCGCCTAATGTCCAATCCGCCAAACAGCCACAGTGCATGCCGCTATCGTAATGGTTGAATTTCCGTTCCTTACGCACCAGGGCCTGCTATGGAGTAATTCGGTGAAAAAGAATCATTGACAGTTCCGTGCTCACTTCTTGGTAAATATTGTTGTTGTTGTGGTCTTCAGTCCAAAGACTGGTTTGATGCACCTCTCCATGCTACTCTATCCTGTGCAAGCTTCTTCATCTCCGAGTAACTACTGCAACCTACATTCTTCTGAATCTGTTTAGTGTATTCATCTCTTGGTCTTCCTCTACGATTTACCCCGCACCCTTCCCTCCAGTACTAAACTGGCGATCCCTTGATGCCTCAGAATGTGTCCTATAAACGATCCCTTGTTTTGGCTACTTCCGCCACAAATTTCTTTACTTCCCAATTCTGTTCAGTACCTCCTCATTACCTATGTGATCGACACATCCGATCTTCAGCATTCTTCTGTAGCACCACATTTCGAAAGCTTCTATTCTCTTCTGGTCCAAACTATTTATCGTCCATGTTTCACTTCCATACATGGCTACACTCCATACAAATACTTTCAGAAACGACTTCCTGACACTTAAATCTATGCTCAATGTTAACAAATTTCTCTTCTTCAGAAACGCTTTCCTTGCCATTCCCAGTCTACATTTTATATCCTGTCTGCATCGACTATCATCAGTTACTTTGCTCCCCAAATAGCAAAACTCATCTTCTACTTTGTCTCGTTTCCTAATCTAATTCCCCCACATTATCTGATTTAATTCGACTACATCCCATTCTTTTTGCTTAGCTTTTGTTGATATTCATCTTATATCCTCTTTTTCAAAACACTGTCCATTCCGTTCAACTGCCCTTGCAAATCCTTCGCTGTCTCCGACAGAATCACAATGTCAACTGCTAACCTCTAAGTTTTTATTTCTAAAACCTAAACTTTAATTTCTACGCCAAATTTTTCTTTTCTTTCCTTTACTGCACGTTCAATGCACAGTCGAGTAACATCGGGGTTAGGCTACAACCCTGTCTCACTCGCGTCTCGTCCACTGCTTCCCTTTTATGCCCCCCGGCTCTTATAACGGCCCTCTGGTTTCTGCACAAATTGTAAATAAATGATAATTAATTGAAACCATCAACTGCCGTCACTTGTTGATGATATACCTAGATGGGGACAGCTGAAAATGTGCTCCCCGACCGGTACTCGAACCGGGGATTTCCTGCTTACATGGCAGACGCTCTATCCATCTGAGCCACCGAGGACACAGATGAATAGCGCGACTGCAGGGATTTATCTCTTGCACGCTTCCCGTGAGACCCACATTCCCAACTGTCCACAATCTACATACGTAATGTACCTAATAGATGCACAACTTAATCATGGCTAACACTTGGTTTAAGAATCATGAAAGAAGGTTGTATACATGGAAGTACCCTGGAGATACTAAAAAGTATCAGATAGATTATATAATGGTAAGGCAGAGATTTAGGAACCAGGTTTTAAATTGTAAGACATTTCCAGGGGCAGATGTGGACTCTGACCACAATCTATTGGTTATGACCTGTAGATTAAAACTGAAGAAACTGCAGAAAGGTGGGAATTTAAGGAGATGGGACCTGGATAAAGTGAAAGAACCAGAGGTTGTAGAGAGTTTCAGGGAGAGCATAAGGGAACAATTGACAGGAATGGGGGAAAGAAATGCAGTAGAAGAAGAATGGGTAGCTTTGAGGGATGAAGTAGTGAAGGCAGCAAAGGATTAAGTAGGCAAAAAGACGAGGGCTAGTAGAAATCCTTGGGTAACAGAAGAAATATTAAATTTAATTGATGAAAACAGAAAATATAGAAATGCAGTAAATGAAGCAGGCATAAAGGAATACAAACGTCTCAAAAATGAGATCGTCAGGAAGTGCAAAATGGCTAAGCAGGGATGGCTAGAGGACAATTGTAATTATGTAGAGTCTTATCTGACTAGGGGTAAGATAGATACTGCCTACAGGAAAATTAAAGAGACCTTTGGAGATAAGAGAAACACGTGTATGAACATCAAGAGCTCAGATGAAGACCCAGTTCTAACCAAAGAAGGAAAAGCAGAAAGGTGGAAGGAGTATACAAAAGGTTTATACAAGGGCGATGTACTTGAGGACAATATTATGGAAATGGAAGAGGATGTAGATGAAGATGAAATGGGAGATACGATGCTGCGTGAAGAGTTTGACAGAGCACTGAAAGACCTGAGTCGAAACAAGGGCCCGGGAGTAGACAACATTGCATTAGAACTACTGACAGCCTTGGGAGAGCCAGTCCTGACAAAACTCTACCATCTGGTGAGCAAAGTGTATGAAACAGGCGAAATACTCTCAGACTTCAAGAAGAACATAATAATTCCAATCCAAAAGAAAGCAGGTGTTGACAAATGTGAAAATTGCCGAACAATGAGTTTAATAAGCCACAGTCTCAAAATAATAACACGAATTCTTTACAGACGAATGGAAAAACTAGTAGAAGCCGACCTCGGGGAAGATCAGTTTGGATTCCGCAGAAATACTGGAACACGTGAGGCAATACTAACCTTACGACTTGTCTTAGAAAATAGATTAAGGAAAGGCAAACCTACGTTTCTAGCATTTGTAGACTTAGAGAAAGCTTTTGACAATATTGACTGGAATACACCCTTTCAAATTCTGAAGGTGACAGGGGTAAAATACAGGGAGCGAAAGGCTATTTACAAATTTGTACAGAAACCAGATGGCAGTTACGAGAGTCGAAGGACATGAAAGGTTAAGCGGTTGTTGGGAAGGGAGTAAGACAGGGTTGTAGCCTCTCCCCGATGTTATTCAATCTGTATATTGAGCAAGCAGTAAAGGAAACAAAAGAAAAATTCGGAGTAGGCATTAAAATCCAGGGAGAAGGAATAAAAACTTTGAGGTTCGCCGATGACATTGTAATTCTGTCAGAGACAGCAAAGGACTTGCAAGAGCAGTTGAACGGAATGGACAGTGTCTTGAAAGGAGGGTATAAGATGAACATCAACAAAAGCAAAACGAGGATAATGGAATGTAGTCAAATTAAGTCGGGTGATGCTGAGGGAATTTGACTAGGAAATGAGACACTTAAAGTAGTAAAGGAGTTTTGCTATTTGGGGAGAAAAATAACTGATGATGGTCGGAGTAGAGAGGATATAAAATGTAGACTGGGAACGGCAAGGTAAGCGTTTCTGAAGAAGAGAAATTTGTTAACATCGAGTGTAGATTTAAGTGTGAGGAAGTCATTTCTGAAAGTATTTGTATGGAGTGTAGCCATGTATGGAAGTGAAACATGGACGATAAATAGTTAGGACAAGAAGAGAATAGAAGGTTTCGAAATGTGGTGCTACAGAAGAATGCTGTTGATTAGGTGGGTAGATCACATAACTAATGAGGAGGTATTGGAGAGAATTGGGGAGAAGAGGAGTTTGTGGCACAACTTGACAAAAAGAAGCGATCGGTTTGTAGGACATGTTCTGAGGCATCAAGGGATCACCAATTTAGTATTGGAGGGCAGCGTGGGGGGTAAAAATGGTAGAGGGAGGCCAAGAAATGAATACGCTAAGCAGATTCAGAGAGATGTAGGTTGGAGTAGGTACTGGGAGATGAAGAAGCTTGCACAGGATAGAGTAGCATGGAGAGCTGCATCAAACCAGTCTCAGGACTGAAGACCACAACAACATTTTCCTTGAAGTCTGAGGGTATTCCATCCGCCTCATACATCTTTCTCACCAAATGGAAGAGTTTTGTCACCGCTGGCTCTCCGAAGGCTATCAGTAGTTCTGACAGAATATTGTCCAATCCCGAGGCTTGGTTCCGACATTATCAAATTCTTCTCGCACTGTTATATCTCCCATCTGATCTTGGTCTGTCCACTTCTCTGTAATATTGCTTTCAAGTTCATCTCTCTTGTATGGACCCTCTATTTACTGCTTCCACCTTTCTGCTCTCCCTTCTTTGCTTAGGGCTGGTTTATCATGTGAGCACTTGGTATTATTGCAGTTGCTTCTTTTTTCCCCCAAGGGGTCTTTAATTTTTCTGTACGTGGTATCTGTGTTTACCTTCCAAATCCTTGCATTCTTCATCTACACATTCTTGCTTAGCTATTTTGAACTTCCTGCGAATCTTATTTCTTACACGTTTGTATTCCTTTTCGCCTGCTACCTATCCAGAATTTTTACTTGTCCTCCTTTAATCTTTCTTCGTAAATACGGCAGATAACAACTTGGTTCTTCACTGTAGACATCACGCCGACACCGTGTGTTGCCGCCTGTACCCTGGAATGGACTTGTTTCGACGGGGAAGAGAATCCGCTAGCCCAGTGATCGTCTAGCGTTTTTGCTCGAGAACCAATACTGACATTGTTGGGTTGCACCTCAGGCCGCATACGTACCGATTATTACTTGGTACCTTACATAAATTAGTGTGTTATCAGTCTCCAAGAGTTCGGCTATAATAAGGGCGTGGTAAGTTGGCTGCCAGCTCCCAAGCACTGATCGTTCAACATCGTAACCATTCGGAACACTACCTGTCGACTGTTCTCTGTTTTAGATTGCTGCCACCCTCCGTGAACCCGGAGCTGCGAGATTTTAATGCCTGACGGGGGTGTTCTGTTTGTGTGAACGGATAATTAATTGATTAATAATACACTAGTGGCCATTAAAATTGCTACACCACGATGATGACGTGGTACAGACGCGAAATTTAACCGACAGGAAGAAGATGCTGTGATATGCAAATGATTAGCTTTTCAGAGCATTCACACGAGATACCTACAACGTGCTGGCGTGAGGAAAGTTTCCAGCCGATTTCTCATACACAAACAGCAGTTGACGGGCTTTGCCTGGTGAAACGTTGTTGTGATGCCTCGTCTAAGGAGGAGAAATGCGTACCATCACGTTTCCGACTTTGATAAAGGTCGGATTGTAGCCTAACGCGATTGCGGTTTATCGTATCCTCACATTCCTGCTCGCGTTGGTCGAGATCCAATGACTGTTAGCAGAAAATGGAATCGGTGGGTTCAGGAGGGTAATACGGAACGCCGTGCTGGATCCCAACGGCCTCGTATCACTAGCAGTCGAGATGACAGGCATCTTACCAGCACGGCTGTAACGGATCGTGCAGCCACGTCTCGATCCCTGAGTCAACAGATGGGGACGTTTGCAAAACAACATCCATCTGCACGAACAGTTCGACGACGTTTGCAGCAGCACGGACTATCAGCTCGGAGACCGTGGCTGCGGTTACCCTTGGCGCTGCATCACAGACAGGAGCGCCTGCGATGGTGTACTCGACGACGAACCTGGGTGCACGAATTGCAAAACGTCATTTTTTTGGATGAATCCAGGTTCTGTTTACAGCATCACGATGGTCGCATGCGTGTTTTGCGACATCGCGGTAAACGCACATTGGAACTGTGTATTCGTCATCGCCGTACTGGCGTATCACCCGGTGTGATGGTATGGGGTACCATTGGTTACACGTCTCGGTCACCTCTTGTTCGCTCTGACAGCATTTTGAACAGTGGACGTTACATTTCAGATGTGTTACAACCCGTGGCTCTACCCATCCTTCGATCCTTGCGAAACCGTACATTTCAGCAGGATAATGCACGAGCGCATTTTCTAGTTCCTGTACGGTCCTTTTTGGATACAGAAAATGATCGACTGCTGCCCTGGCCAGCACATTCTCCAGATCTCTCACCAATTGAAAACGCCTGGTCAATGGTGGCCGAGCAACTGGCTCGTCACGATACGCCAGTCACTACTCTTGATGAACTGTGGTATCGTGTCGAAGCTGCACGAGCAGCTGTACCTATACACACCATCCGAGCTCTGTTTGACTCAATGGCCAGGTGTATCAAGGTCGTTATTACGGCCAGAGGTGGTGGTTCTGGGTACTGATTTCTCAGTATCTATGCACCCAAATTGCGTGAAAATGTAACCACATGTCAGTTCTAGTATAATATATTTGTCCAATGAATACCCGTTTATCGTCTGCATTTCTTCTTGGTGTCGCAATTTTAATGGTCAGTAGTGTAGTATGGAAGCAGTGAGGCGTCTGTAGGTTGCTGGAGGGAGCTGGAACCACATCTGCACTCACTAGTTACCGTAAATTCCAGTGAGGGAAGTAGTGTAGTAATTGTGCTTATGTTTGAATGTATTACACAGCATAAGCGTCACAAATGTTTACTAAATATTTTGAATGTTAGTTTTTCTTCTTCTCTCTGAGTTGTATTACAACGACGTTAATTTAGTTTCATATTCCTAGTTACAAACATGTATTGCATCTGAAGATGGCCATCTCTGTCATGAGCATTCACGATTTCGTGTTACTGCCGTTTGAAGTTATCGCAGTAGGTGACTAGAAGGAGAGGCGTTGCCCATGACAGACAAGAAAACTTTGCCTCTCTCACATCTAATGAGGCAGAGGCCGCGCTGCATACGTCTCTGACCCGGAGGTAAGCGGCCAACTTTCCTTAACTCACGGCCGAACTCACCAACGTCAATTAAAATCCAGCATATCTTATAATGTTACTGTCTCTGTAAGTTTTTTTTCATGTTATTAAGCGAAACAACTACACTCAAGAATGCCTTAACGTTCGTCGACGATGTCGTAGGCTGGGCAGACTGTTAAAACAGGACAGGCGGTGAACTGTCGCGGAAGCGACATCAAACTTTAATGCTGGGCAGAGTACGAGTGTGTCTGAACACACAGTGCACCGAGCACTCCCAACTGCGGACTTCCGCAACCGACTACACGTGCATTTGCCAATGTTAACACCACTACATCGGCAACTGCGACAGGAATGAACACGTGACCATCGGAACTGGACGTTAGCGCAGTGGCAGAACGTTGCACGAGTGGCATTTTTCAGCAAGATAATGCACCATGTGACAAGGCCAGGGGCGAGTTCCAGTGATGTGCTGGCCCCTGACTCACCAGGTGTGAATCCGATCGAACACATCCGGGATGTGATTGGACGTGGCGTCAGAGCTCACCATCGCCTCCCTCACTGGAATTTGCGGTAACTAGTGAGTGCAGATGTGGTTCCAGCTCCCTCCAGCGACCTACTTACGGCTCACTGCTTCCATGCAGTTAGTCGTATTGTTCTGGCTATGAATGTGTAAGTAGAAAGGATATCGATTGGAGAAACACTGTTTAATGGATTACGTGCCCTCGTATTCTGGTTGAAACTGATAGCGAGAAACAAATCGAAATCACACACTCTCACAGCATAACACAGTATCTTCTTCTCGCAGCCGGTTGTCACAGAAAGCCGGCCGGTGTGGCCGTGCGGTTCTAGGCGCTTGAGTCTAGAACCGCGTGACGGTTACGGTCGCAGGTTCGAATCCTTCCTCGGGCATGGATGCGTGTGATGTCCTTAGGTTAGTTAGGTATAAGTATTTCTCAGTTCTAGGGGACTGATGATAACAGATGTTGAGTCCCATAGTGCTCAGAGCCATATCAGCCATTTTTTTCTCACAGAAAGCCTGTAGACTCGTTTAAGAAAGTATACAGCAAATGTCAGACTGGAATGTTAATTAGAGTATCGTGTAAAAAATTGTAAGTAAATCGGTTAAGAACTTTGTAAGATTTTCCATATCTACACTACGTGATCAGAAGTTTGCGGACATCATATTAGGTGCATTGTGCTGCCATCTACAGCTAGGTACTCCATATCAGCGACCTCAGTGGTGATTAGACATCGTGAGAGGGCAGAATGGGGCCGTCTGCGGAACTTCCGGACTTTGAACGTGGTCGGGTGATTGGGTCTCACTTGTGTCACACGTCTGTACGCGAGATTTCCACAGTCCCAAACATTCCTAGGTCCACTGTTTCCGATATGACAGTGAAGTGGAAACGTGAAGAGACACGTACAGCACAAAAGCGTACAGGCCGACCTCGTCTGTTGACTGACAGAGACCGCTGACAGTTGAAGAGGGTCGTAATGTGTAATAGTCAGACATCTATCCAGACCGTCACACAGGAATTCCAGACTGCATCAGAATCCACTGCAAGTACTATGACAGTTAGGCGGGAGGTGAGGAAACTTGGATTTCATGGTCGATAGGCTGCTCCTAAGCCACACATCACGCCGGTAAATGCCAAACGACGCCTCGCTTGGTGTAAGGAGCGTCAACATTGGACGATTGAACAGTGAAAACACGTTGTGTGGAGTTACGAATCACGGTACACAATGTGGCGATCCGCTGGCAGGGTGTGGGTATGGTGAATGCCCGGTGAACGTCATCTGCCAGCGTGTGTAGTGCCAACAGTAAAATTCGGAGTCGGTGGTGTTATGGTGTGGTCGTGTTTTTGTCTTGTTGTTTTGGGTGACACTATCACAGCACAGGCCTACATTGATGTTTCAAGCACCTTCTTGCTTCCTACTATTGAAGAGCAATTGGGGGATGGCGACAGCATCCTTCAACACGATCGAGCATCTATTCATAATGTACGGCCTGTGGCGGAGTGCTTACACGACAATAACATCCCTGTAATGGACTGGCCTGCACAGAGTCCTGACCTGAATCCTATAGAATATCTTTGCGATTTTTTGGCATTTTGACTTGGTGCCAGAGTTCACCGACCGACATCGATACCTCTCCTCAGTGCAGCACTCCGTGAAGAATGGGCTGCCATTCCCCAAGAAACCTTCCATCCAGCACCTGACTGAACGTATTGTAAGTAGGCTGTTTAGGTTTTTTTTTTTTATTCGTAACACCACCTCTGTATGAAAATCACTGGCTGTGCTGTGTGCAGTCTGTGGCTGGTTGGCATTGTTGTAATATTCGCTATTGTAGTGTTGGGCAGTTGGCTGTTAACAGCGCGTAGCGTTGTGCAGTTGGAGGTGAGCCGCCAGCAGTGGTGGATGTGGGGAGAGAGATGGCAGAGTTTTGAAATTTGTAAGACTGGATGTCATGAACTGATATATATATATATATATATATATATATATATATATATATATATATATATATATATATATATATATTATGACTATATATATTCGCTAACTATGCCTATCAGTAGTTAGTGCCTTCAGTAGTTTGAATCTTTTATTTAGCTGGCAGTATTGGCGCTCGCTGTGTTGCTGTATTGATTTTTGGTGAGGTAAGTGATTTGTGAAACGTATAGAGTAATTTAGTCACGGCCATTCTCTTGTAGGGATTACTGAAAGTCAGACTGCGTTGCCCTAAAAATATATTGTGTATCAGTTTAAGCACAATCATGTACAATTTTCCTAAGGGGACATTTCGGCATGCCTGCGAAAGTGGAAGCTGTGATCAAGGCTAAGGGTGGGCCAACACCATATTGAATTGCAGCGTTAGCGATGGAGGGCGCCACGAAGTTGTAAGTCATTTTCAGCCAGGTGCCCGGATACTTTTGATCATACAGTGTACTCATATACGTGTGAATAAGACCGTGTTTCCGCGTGTATTAAACATCATCACGGTTCGACTGGTTTGGCTGAATTTTTGTTGTTTCATAACTGTGAGGACAAGGTTTGGCTGTTCAAATGGCTCTGAGCACTATGGGACTTAACATCCTAGGTCATCAGTCGCCTAGAGTTAGAGCTAGTTAAACCTAACTAACCTAAGGACATCACGCACATCCATGCCCGAGGCAGGATTCGAACCTGCGACCAGGCAGCAGCGCGGTTCCGGACTGAAGCGCCTAGAACCGCTCGGCCACACCGGCCGGCGACAAGGTTTGCATGAAAGGAAATTTTTGAAAAATCCTCAGGGAAGTCTGAAATTTGGATGATATTTTTGAATGAAAATCTCAATGAAAGTAATGCACAATGGTCGGTTTGACAGTTATACGTCATATGCTCTCAATAACAAAAAAATAGTGTTATTTTGGTAGTTCTGCGCTGTTACATGTTTCTAGAACAACAGCAAATTGCGCATTGAAGGTAGATAATTTGTGATAAAGAATACAATTGGAAGCCATATATTATGGTGTTATCGGTGGTGACCTTATCTTAGGTGTGGTGCAAGGATTAACCTCGTATCAGTTCCTGGTAATTTGGTGTGTTGCAAACATTCGATTCATTTCAGTTGGTGGCTTATTCCTTTGGAAAAAATGCTACCATTGAGGCGTCGAATTATCGGTTGGTGTGCGCGAAACGCGAATCAGCTAGATGATCGCTGAATCAGTGAGCTGACGAAGAGCGTAAGAAGCGTTTGGAGGCAAATCAATTAAGAATGACAGTCTGACTGGCAAACGCACAGCCTAAATCACTGGAAATATAGGAATGTTATACAATTTACGAGGTGTAATCAACAAGTAAGGTGACATTATCTTTTTATGAATATATATATATATATATATATATATATATATATATATATATATATATATATATATATATATTCATCAATATTCATGTTTTGCCCTTCAGAGTAATCCCCCTCAGATAAGATACATCTTCCAGTCCTCGAAGTACTTCTCATAACCACTTTTTGACACAGCCTTGAGTACTTCCAGCAATGCAGTTTTTATTTCCTCAGTCGTTGAACAACGTCGTCCTTTCATAGCTTTCTTCAGTTTTGGGAAGAGGAAAAAGTCGCAGAGAGCCAAATCCGGTGAATATGGTGGCTGAGGCATGGCTGTCATGTTGCTTTTGGCCAAAAAAATCTCTCACAAGCAACGATGAATGAGCAGGAGCATTGCCGTGATGCAAAAGCCAAGAACTGTTTTTCCACAATTCTGGACGTTTTTTGCGTATTGTTTCTTGCAGCCGGCCGCGGTGGCCCAGCGGTTCTAGGCGCTTCTGTCCGGAACCACGCGGCTGCTACGGTCGCAGGTTCGAATCCTGCCTCGGACATGGGTGTGTGTGATGTCCTTAGGTTAGTTAGGTTTAAGTAGTTCTAAGTTCTAGGGGACTGATGACCACAGAAGTTTAAGTCCCATGGTGTTCAGAGCCATTGGAACCATTTTTTACCATATGGAACTCTCAACATTTCAAGTGTTTTAGAGCACTTGATTCCATTTTTCACACAAAATTTCATGCAAATTCTTTGCTCCATATTTTATAGTAATCGAAAATCGCCGAGCACACTAAAACATGTCTAACCTTTGTATTTGTCAAAAACAAACGAAGGTTGCTGTACACTTGAAACTGTCAACATATGTTCGGGACATGCGTACCGACATAACAAAAAAAATCGGTAATTGAATGTACATTGCCCTAGCGATTTGAAAAGTCAGCACACTTTTTCAACCACCCTGGTACACTGTCTGTTAAACCGGCTGCGAGAAAAAACATGCTAAGCTGCTCTGCGAAAATGTGCGGTTTTGTATTCGTTTTCGCAGTCATTTTCAACGAAAAACAGAAAAGTTGTCCTTATGGGTTACTTTATAGTCCTACCTCTTCGCAGATTAAAACCATGCGAATTACTGAATTCAGTAAATCTCCTGTCCTCACAGGTCCTAGAGGTGGAACGGTCTCTCTCATAGCCGTGTACTAAAGATTCAAACGGTTTTACACTTTCATTTTCACCTTTGTTCACAGTCAAGGATCCGTTTGCAAAAACAACGAATAAAGTCAGTGTTGAATTCTGCCTAGTTGTTTAATATGGGGTGTCAAGGAAACATGGTTTCTCGGATCGCTAAACAACATTCAAACAAATCGTATTAATTCCTTTTATTACGAAAAGTAGATGACAATACTCAAGATTGTGTTAAACAGATGTGTCGCAAACAAAGGATGACAGACAAATAAGAAATCTCTTCGCTATATAGAGTTCCTAAGTCGCTGGCCTTTGAAATGGCTAATCTTGATGCTGCTGTAGAAGCGGGGCCGCTTGTGTCCCCTTCGTGTGGGGGCCGCTGCTGTAGCGTTGTCGTGTTGGAGAGAGGTCGGTCAGCGCGCAATTGGCTGATGACGTCTTCTACACAGCCCTCTCTGCTCTCTCGTTTCCGACTGGCGTGCTGGCCATTGACTTTACGCCTTAACAGTCAGAGAGAGGGAGGAGGAGGAGTAGGAAACGGACAGAGAAGGCGGCAGGAAATGGATGTAAAGAAGGGAGGACACGAATATAGAGAGATGGGAGAAGGAGCTTAGCACGTATATCCAATCCCCTTATATTTGTTTGCAGTGCCGAAGCATTGCCGAAATCGCTAGTTAAATAGGGTTGCTGCACATAACTTAGGATCCACTTAGCAACTAATAAATACACGAAACACTCCGTTGCCAAATTTACCTTTATTGTAATTTCATTTAACGTGGAAGCCATAAAAACACCAAACATGGAGGCAAAATGTGCGCATCTAAAGACGACTTAACAAAGGAATGAAACCACTTAAATTTGTTTCCACAAGAGGAGAATGCCTCGCTAACACATTTTACTGACATTAAATATAACAAGATAAATAATAATACATGTGACGACAACAAATGAATAACACTATCAGTCTTTAGAGATGAGAATACGACTATATGCACGAAGGTTCGCGCCCTGGCAAGGGAGATACGTAACTACAACATATAAGGCGATTCCAGTAAGCCCTAATTCCACTCGACAAACGTAGTAACGATATAAAAAAATGTACTGAAGGAGGAGCAAACAGCAGAATATTTATAACACGTAAAATACTTCTAAATTACAACAAACTAAGGTAGCACGTAACAGAATATCGTCTTGAGCTCATAGAATACTCAGTTTGACTTGCCTGTTTATAGGTCTTACAACGGAACAGTGTCAGCTTAAGCAAACCCGCGAATACAAAACTCGGAATATGACAAAAATAGTGGCTGAAGCCACTGGCAATGCTAGGCTGTCAAACAGGGGAGACAATAGTAATTTACAGCGACACACTGCCGACCTTACGTCTCAAATCTAGTATAATCACAATAAACAATTTTGTGTATAATAATTACTTACAGTGCTAGCTCTGGAAGGTTCGCAGAAGAGCTTCTGTAGAGTTTGGAAGGTAG
The DNA here is from genome assembly GCF_023897955.1 of Schistocerca gregaria. Classification (NCBI taxonomy): domain Eukaryota; kingdom Metazoa; phylum Arthropoda; class Insecta; order Orthoptera; family Acrididae; genus Schistocerca; species Schistocerca gregaria. Next base: position 70,299,752 of record NC_064930.1, read on the forward strand.
GAGACGGATACTGGCAGAAGTACAGCTGTGAGTACCGGGCGTGAGTCGTGCTTGGGTAGCTCAGATGGTAGAGCACTTGCCCGCGAAAGGCAAAGGTCCCCAGTTCGAGTCTCGGTCGAGCACACAGTTTTAATGTGCCAGGAAGTTTCATCACACATTTCCTCCGTCACGGCATAGACACATCTCAGTTCCAATGGCCAGTTACAAGAAACTGTACATGCCCTCGCTGCAGGAAAGCCCCAAAACAGAACAGCGTACCACCGCGATACCAAACCCGAGGTCCCATCAAGTCACAGCAGGTATCTCTCGCTGACCCTGCCCATAGCGTACAGGCGTCGTACCACAGGCCTGACGGTAAACCTCGACAAGCCACGTCCGACCCTGCGAATATCCACTCCGCTGTCTCGTTTCTCTCCCCGTTAACCACCCGACCACCGACCTGAATCGCGGAAGGCAAAGACGGTGACCCTATAATCGATGGCAGCCATGCCGTTGTAAGTGGCGCCAGCCGCGCCACGGCTCAATTTGCATATTACCAGGTGCATTCAAGTTCTAAGGCCTCCGATTTTTTTTTTCTAATTAACTACTCACCCGAAATCGATGAAACTGGCGTTACTTCTCGGCGTAATCGCCCTGCAGACGTACACATTTTTCACAACGCTGACGCCATGATTCCATGGCAGAGGCGAAGGCTTCTTTAGGAGTCTGTTTTGACCACTGGAAAATCGCTGAGGCAATAGCAGCACGGCTGGTGAATGTACGGCCACGGAGAGTGTCTTTCAGTGTTGGAAAAAGCCAAAAGTCACTAGGAGCCAGGTCAGGTGAGTAGGGAGCACGAGGAATCACTTCAGAGTTGTCATCACGAAGAAACTGTTGCGTAACGTTAGCTCGGGTGCGTTGTCTCGGTGAAACAGCACATGGGCAGCCCTTCCCGGACGTTTTTGTTGCAGTGAAGGAACGAATTTGTTCTTCAAAACATTTTCATAGGATGCACCTGTTACCGTAGTGCCCTTTGGAACGCAATGGGTAAGGATTACACCCTCGCTGTCCCAGAACATGGACACCATCATTTTTTTAGCACTGGCGGTTACCCGAAATTTTTTTGGTGGCGGCGAATCTGTGTGCTTCCACTGAGCTAACTGGCGCTTTGTTTCTGGATTGAAAAATGGCATCCACGTCTCATCCATTGTCACAACCGACGAAAAGAAAGTCCCATTCGTGCTGTCGTTGCGCGTCAACATTGCTCGGCAACATGCCACACGGGCAGCCGTGTGGTCGTCCGTCAGCATTCGTGGCACCCACCTGGATGACACTTTTCGCGTTTTCAGGTCGTCATGCAGAATTGTGTGCGCAGAACCCACAGAAATGCCAACTCTGGAGGCGATCTGTTCGACAGTCATTCGGCGATCCCCCAAAACAATTCTCTCCACTTTCTCGATCGTGATGTCAGACCGTCTTGTGTGAGCCCGAGGTTGTTTCGGTTTGTTGTCACACGATGTTCTGCCTTCATTTAACTGTCGCACCCATGAACACACTTTCGACACATCCGTAACTCCATCAGCACATGTCTCCTTCAACTGTCGATGAATTTCAATTGGTTTCACACCACACAAATTCAGAAAACGAATTATTGCACGCTGTTCGAGTAAGGAAAACGTCGCCATTTTAAGTATTTAAAACAGTTGTCATTCTCGCCGCTGGCGGTAAAATTCCACCTGTCGTACGGTGCTGCCATCTCTGGGACGTATTGACAACGAACGCGGCCTCATTTTAAAACAATGCGCATGTTTCTATCTCTTTCCAGAAAGGAGAAAAAAAAATCGGAGGCCTTAGAACTTGAATGCACCTCGTACATATGTTACAAAAATATGTAGCCTATATCTGTATGAATGCTCGTTGGAGTATCGTATAAAAATTTGAAATTAATCAGTCACGAACTTTCCGAGAGTTCTGTAAGAACTTTGAACAACGACTCGTCTTTACAGATTGAAACTGTGTGGCAGACCGAGAGCCGAAGTCGGGATCTTTGCCTTTCACGGGCATGTGCGCTACCACCTGAGCTACTCAAGCGCCCGTCTTCACAGACTTAGTTCCGCCTGTACCGTGTCTCCTACCTTCCAGACTTCACAGAAACTCTGCTACAAGTTTGCGCAACTACGGTGAAGCGCGAAAGAAACTGGTATGTGGATGCGTATTCAAATACAGAGCTACGAAAAAGAGGAAGGTTTTGCTGGGCACGCAGTCAGGATGCATATGGACAGAATGACGAAGAGACTGTGGGAAACAACAGGAAGGACAAGGGGAAAGATAGGAATCAATTGGACTGTTGAACTTCGGAAGTACGGGTTGGAATTGGGGATCAAGGTCGAAGGAAAGGAAAATTACAGGAACAAATATACACCGAGCAATATGCCGGAGATCGATGCTAGAGAAGAATACAGGAAATGAGTAGAATGTAGCCAGTGGAGCCGCCAGGAGAAACAGAAACTCAAGATCTCGGAAGAAGAGCGGAAGAGAAGAAAATATGAAACGTCCCCTTTGAAAAATTATACAAGATTTTGCTTAAACTGACACACAATAGTTTTTAGTGCAACGCAATCTGACTTTCAATAATCCCTACAAGAGAATGGCCCTGACTAACATTAACCTATATGTTTCACAAATCACTTACGTCACAAAAATCTTCATTACTCGAACTACTGCAATACAGCGAGCGCCACTATTGCCAGCTAAATAAAAGATTCAAACTACTGAAGGCACTAAGTACTGATAGGCACAGTTAGCAAATCAAAGATTTTAATAGAGAACAAACAATGTATTTACCTCACTAGTCATAATATACGTATCAGTTCATGACACCAATTCTTACAAATTTGAAAACTCCGCCATCTCTCTCTCCACGTCCACCACTGCTGGCGGCTCACCTCCAACTGCGCAACGCTACGCGCTGTTCACAGCCAACTCCCCAACGCTACAATGGCGGGTATTACAACAATGCCAATCAGCCACTGACTGCACACAGCGCAGCCAGTGATTTTCATACAGAGCGCTACGTGGCGGCGGCGTTACCAATAAAAAAACCTAAACAGCCTACTTACAAAGAGAAAGAATGAAGAGTTTGTGGGAGAAGAAGAGGAAAATGCAGTCCACGAAGGGGCTACCCGTGGTCCTACAGAGGCCGTAACGCAAGAAGAAGGAAGAATACGGCGCTCCTGTCGGCAACGCATATACACTCCTGGAAATGGAAAAAAGAACACATTGACACCGGTGTGTCAGACATCGATGTTGTCGCCAGTGGTCGGCGGAAGGTGCACGTGCCCGTCGACCTGGGACCGGACCGCAGCGACGCACGGATGCACGCCAAGACCGTAGGATCCTACGCAGTGCCGTAGGGGACCGCACCGCCACTTCCCAGCAAATTAGGGACACTGTTGCTCCTGGGGTATCGGCGAGGACCATTCGCAACCGTCTCCATGAAGCTGGGCTACGGTCCCGCACACCGTTAGGCCGTCTTCCGCTCACGCCCCAACATCGTGCAGCCCGCCTCCAGTGGTGTCGCGACAGGCGTGAATGGAGGGACGAATGGAGACGTGTCGTCTTCAGCGATGAGAGTCGCTTCTGCCTCGATGCCAATGATGGTTGTATGCGTGTTTGGCGCCGTGCAGGTGAGCGCCACAATCAGGACTGCATACGACCGAGGCACACAGGGCCAACACCCGGCATCATGGTGTGGGGAGCGATCTCCTACATTGGCCGTACACCTCTGGTGATCGTCGAGGGGACACTGAATAGTGCACGGTACATCCAAACCGTCATCGAACCCATCGTTCTACCATTCCTAGACCGGAAAGAGAACTTGCTGTTCTAACAGGACAATGCACGTCCGCATGTATCCCGTGCCACCCAACGAGCTCTAGAAGGTGTAAGTCAACTACCCTGGCCAGCAAGATCTCCGGATCTGTCCCCCATTGAGCATGTTTGGGACTGGATGAGGCGTCGTCTCACGCGGTCTGCACGTCCAGCACGAACGCTGGTCCAACTGAGGCGCCAGGTGGAAATGGCATGGCAAGCGGTTCCACAGGACTACATCCAGCATCTCTACGATCGTCTCCATGGGAGAATAGCAGCCTGCACTGCTGCGAAAGGTGGATGTACACTGTACTAGTGCCGACATTGTGCATGCTCTGTTGCCTGTGTCTATGTGCCTGAGGTTCTGTCAGTGTGATCATGTGATGTATGTGACCCCAGGAATGTGTCAATAAAGTTTCCCCGTCCTGGGACAATGAATTCCAGGTGTTCTTATTTCAATTTCCAGGAGTGTATAAACAACAGTTGTTAGTTCGGTTACTACTGCTATAATGGCACGTTATCAATGTGGTGTTATAATCAGCACAGAAGCGGTGGGACACAGCATATCCGAGGTAGCGATGAAGTGCGGATTTTCCCGTACGACCATTTCACGAGTGTACCGCGAGTGTCAAATGGTTCCAATGGCTGTGAGCACTATGGGACTTAACATCTGTGGTCATCAGTCCCCTAGAACTTAGAACTACTTAAACCTAACTAAGCTAAGGACATCACACACATCCATGCCCGAGGCAGGATTCGAACCTGCGACCGTAGCGGTCTTGAGGTTCCAGATTGAAGCGCCTAGAACCGTTCGGCCACACTGGCCGGCCTCTGTTAATTCCCCTCGTGCTGCCAAAATCACGTCGGCTTCATTTTCACACGAGCGACGCGGGTACAAATGACTAAGGCAGTGCACTCCTCTTTTATACGGTGTATGCGCGATACTGCCGCCATCTGTATATGAGCAAAGCACTATCCGGCGGACTTCGTTAAGGACGAGGGTAGGGTGGTGGTCACCTTGAACACTCCGAGACCCTGGCTGCAGACGGCGTGTACTGATCCCCCACGCGCTCCGCCAGCTGCCAATTATTTCGGTCGCTGACGCCGCGACGGGCGGCGTCTGTTTTCGGCAGCGTGTCACGTGACCACGCCCCCTTCGGCGTCGCTCGCACCAGAATTGGCGGCGTCTGAGCTCGCTGGCAAACGAGAATACTGTACAGGAGAATGAGGGAGGCAGTAAAGCGTCTGTTAACCAGCGAGTAGGAAAGCCTTGGGCCCAGATACACTACTCGCGATTAAAATTGCTACTCCAAGAAGAAATGCAGATGATAGACGGGTATTCATTGGACGGATATATTATACTAGAACTAACACGTGATTACATTTTCACGCAGTTTGGGTGCATAGATCCTGAGAAATCAGTACCCAGGACAACCACCTCTGGCCGTAATAACGGCCTTGATACGTCTGGGCGTTGAGTCAAACAGAGCTCGGATGGCGTGTACAGGTACAGCTGTCCATGCAGCTTCAACACGATACCACAGTTCATCAAGAGTAGTGACTGGCGTGTTGTGAAGAGCCAGTTGCTCGGCCACCACTGACCAGACGTTTTCAACTGGTGGGAGATCTGGAGAATGTGCTGGCCAGGGCAGCAGTCGAACATTTTCTGTATTCTACATCTACATCTACATGTACATCTACATCTACATGACTACTCTGCAATTCACATTTAAGTGCTTGGCAGAGGGTTCATCCAACCACAATCATACTATCTCTCTACCATTCCACTCCCGAACAGCGAGCGGGAAAAACGAACACCTAAACCTTTCTGTTCGAGCTCTGATTTCTCTTATTTTATTTTGATGATCATTCCTACCTATGTAGGTTGGGCTCAACAAAATATTTTCGCATTCGGAAGAGAAAGTTGGTGACTGAAATTTCGTAAAAAGGTCTCGCCGCGACGAAAAACGTCTATGCTGTAATGACTTCCATCCCAACTCGTGTATCATATCTGCCACACTCTCTCCCCTATTACGTGATGATACAAAACGAGCTGCCCTTTTTTGCACCCTTTCGATGTCCTCCGTCAATCCCACCTGGTAAGGATCCCACACCGCGCAGCAATATTCTAACAGACGACGAACGAGTGTAGTGTAAGCTGTGTCTTTAGTGGACTTGTTGCATCTTCTAAGTGTCCTGCCAATGTAACGCAACCTTTGGCTCGCCTTCCCCACAATATTACCTATGTGGTCTTTCCAACTGAAGTTGCTCGTAATTTTTAAAGCCAGGTAGCTGAATTGGCAGCCTTGAGAATTGTACTATTTATCGAGTAATCGGATTCCAACACATTTCTTTTGGAACTCGTGTGGATCATCTCACACTTTTCGTTATTTAGCGTCAACTGCCACCTGCCACACCATACAGCAATCTTTTGTAAATCGCTTTGGAACTGTGCCGTGTGCGGGCGGGCATTATCTTGCTGAAATGTAAGACCAGGATCTAGGCGCGCAGTCCGGAACCGTGCGACTGCTACGCTCGCAGGTTCGAATTCTGCCTCGGGCATGGATGTGTGTGATGTCCTTAGGTTAGTTAGGTTTAAGTAGTTCTAAGTTCTAGGGGACTGATGACCACAGCAGTTGAGACCCATAGTGCTCAGAGCCATTTGAACCATTTTTTTGTAAGGCCAGGGTGGCTTGCCACGTAGGTCACGGAATGGAGCATACGTAGTGCTGTGCTGTAATAATGCCGAGGGTGACAATCAAGGGGGTCCTGGTGTAAAAAGACTGCTGGGTGGCAGGTGTTATGGAGGCTGACAGTAGTGTTGGCCGTCACCAGACACCTCTTCCTGGTCATCGGAGCTCAGTTCAGAGCAGGTTTATGTGTTCGTTTCTCCCGCGCGCTGTTCGGGAGTGGAATGCTAGGGAGATATTGTGATTGTGGTTCGATGAACCCTCTGCCAAGCACCTAAATTTGAATTGCAGAGTAAACATGTAGATGTAGACGGCGAGACGTTCTAATGCTTGTCTTTATCCTTGCCAAACCTATCTTGGCCAATAAGATCGCGGAATCACTACCTGGTAAGAACGCTTGTAGCATTATCAGCAGGGCCCTCCAGCCATCTCGGGGTTTTGTGATCTGCCGCGCGAATTGGACAGAACCTGACACGATATCCCTGAGGAGGACATCCGACAACTCTGTCAGGGAGTGCCAGTCCGAATAACTGCTTGCATACGGGCCATAGGTGGACCTACTCGTCATTGACTTGTTGAGTATGTGTAGCTCTTTCCCTCTAATAAACCATCCAGTTTTTTTGAACTTGCACATCTACGAATTTCGGTCCCATTCGTATAATTCCTTGAGTGTGCGACGTTGTTTTTGGCTTAAAACGTAGATCGTGTAACCTTCAATACACGGCTGCATGGTAGTGTTACCAACCACAGAGACAGTAATGCCCAATTAATAAACACAGTTTTTCGAAGTTTATTCGCCAAAGAAGACGCACTACACGCTTCAGAAGTAGACCCAAGGAAAACTCTCAAAACGAGTAATTTACAAGTAGATGCACTCGCTGTAGCAGTCAGCAGCTCGTGGTCGTAAGGTAGCGTTCTCGCTTCCCGCGCCCGGGTTCGATTCCCGCCGGGGTCAGGGATTTTCTCTGCCTCGTGATGACTGGGTGTTGTGTGATGTCCTTAGGTTAGTTACGTTTAAGTAGTTCTAAGTTCTAGGGGCCAGATGACCACAGATGTTAAGTCCCATAGTGCTCAGAGCCATTTTAGCCTCGCTGTAGCGAGAGGATAACTACATCTACATGGATACTCTGCAAATCACATTTAAGTGCCTGGCAGAGGGTTCGTCGAACCACCTTCACAATTCTCTATTATTCCAATCTCGTATAGCGCGCGGAAGGAACAAACACCTACATCTTTCCGTACGGGCTCTTGATATCCCTTATTTTATCGTGATGAGTCTTTCTCCCTATGTAAATCGGTCTCAACAAAATATTTTCGCAGTCGGAGGCGAAAGTAGGTGATTGGAATATGTTGAGAAGATTCCTCCGTAACGAAAAACGCCTCTGTTTTGTGTCCAGCCCAATTCCAGTATCATTTCTGTGACTCTGTCCGCCATATTTCGCGATAATACACAACGTGCTCTCTTTCTTTGAATTTTTTCGATGTACTCCGTTAATCCTATCTGGTTAGGATCCCACACTGCACAGCAGTATTCTAAAACAGCACGGACAAGCATAGTGTAGGCTGTCTCCTTAGCAGGTCTGTTACATTTTCTAAGTGTCCTGCCAATGAAAGGCAGTCTTTGGTTAGCCTTCCCGACAACATTTTCTATGTGTTTCTTCCAATTTAAATTGTTCGTAATTGTAATATCTAGGTATTTAGTTGAATTTACGGTTTTTGATTAGACTGATGTAGCGTGTAACCGAAGTTTAACGCGTTCCTTTTACCACTCATGTGGATGACCCCACACTTTTCGTTATTTAAGGTGTACTGCCACGTTTCGCGCCATTCCAACTTTTGTCAGTCGATAAAGGCTGATCTTCCAGTGCAAATTATGTACCTTTTTTTTTTATCGTGCTGATCAAATAGCTCCATCTTTAGCAATCATATACAAATGCTCATAGGCGCTTCAGTTCGAAACCGTGCGACTGCTACGGTCGCACATTCGAATCCTACCTCGGGCATGGATGCGTGTGATGTCCTTCGGTTAGTTACGTTTAAGTAGTTCTAAGTTCTAGGGGACTGAAGACCTCAGATGTTAAATCCCCATAGTGCTCAGAGCCATTTTTAACATAAAGAGTGAAAAGTTGCAAAAAAAGGAAAAAGGAGCGCTGAATTACAAGCGCCTACCGCTGGCTTCTATTTGCAGTAGGACTCGGTAACATACTAGGTGTTCGAACATTACAAATCATATTTGTTTTGTAAATATAGCAGTCTTTTTTTGCTGAATCTCTATTTTTCCCAGATGCGTTTCCACTTTTTCTAAGGCATCTTCAGTGGAATCTGCACTGAAGAGCCAAAGAAACTAACAGGGCCCCCGCGACCACCCAAAAGTGACGCAACACGAGGTGGCATGGACTCACTAATGTCTGGAGTAGTGCCAGAGGGAACTGACACCATGAATACTGCAGGGCCGTCCCTAAATTCATAAGAATACGAGGAGGTGGAGATCTCTTCTAAACAGCATGTTGCAAGGCATCCCAGATGTGCTCAATAATGTTCATGTCTGGAGAGTTTAGTGACTAGCGAAAGTGTTTAAACTCAGAAGTGTTCCTGGAGTCACTCTGTCTTTACCAATTCTGCACGTGTGGTGTGTCGCATTGTCCTGCTGGAATCGCCCGTCTGAATCCACAATGGACGTGGATCAGACAGGATGCTTACGTACGTGTCACCTGTCAGAGTCGTATCTAGACGTATCTGGAGTCCCATGCCACACCATTACAGAGCCTCCACCGGCTTGAACAGTGCCCTCCTGACAAGCAGGGCTCATGGGTTCATGAGGTTGTCGCTATACCCGTATACTTCCATCCGCTCGATACAATTTGAAACGAGACTCGTCCAACCAGGCAACATGTTTCCAGTCATCAACAGTCCAACGTCGGATCTGGCGAGCCAGGAGAGGCGTAAAGCTTTGTGTCGTGCAGTTATCAAGGGTACACGAGACGGCCCTTCGGCTCCGAAACCTCATATCGATGGTTCAAAAATGGTTCAAATGGCTCTGAGCACTATGGGACTTAACATCTTAGGTCATCAGTCCCCTAGAACTTAGAACTACTTAAACCTAACCAACCTAAGGACATCACACACACCCATGCCCGAGGCAGGATTCGAACCTGCGACTGTAGCAGTCCCGCGGTTCCGGACTGCAGCGCCTAGAACCGCACGGCCACCGCGGCCGGCCATATCGATGGTGATTCGTTGAATGGATCGCACGCTGACACTTCTTGATGGCGCAGCATTGAAATCCATATCAATTTGCGGAAGGGCTGCACTTCTGTCGCGTTGAACGATTCGCTTCAGTCGTTGCTGGTCAGTTCTTGCAGTATCTTCTTCCGAGAGATGCTGTGTCCCATCGCTCATGCGCCGACTATAACACCACGTTCAAACTCACTTAAACCTTGATAATCTGTCATTGTAGCAGCGGTAATTGATCTTACATCTGCGCCAGACGCTTGTTGTCTTTTATAGGCGTTACCGACCGCAGCGCCGTATGCTGCCTGCTTTCATATCTGTATTGGAATACACATGCCTATACCATTGTCTTCACTGCTTCAGTGTATAACAATACAGTTTTGTTATTTTTATATTAACAAACAGTTAACGTAACCTTTTTTATGTAAATAAGTAATTGCTTACAGTTTGCTGTGATCTGCGTCTCCTCTCTCAACGCAGATCACAGCAATCAGTAAATTCCTTATTTACATAAAAAAACGCGACGTTAACAGTTTTATAAAATATAAATAACAAAACTGTATCGTTATAGATCCCACTGAAGATGCCTTAGGCCAAGAAAATGGCGAAACGCGTCTGAGAAAAGTACGAGGGTCAGTCAAAAAGTAATGCCTCCTATTTTTTTTTTCTACGTTTAATTGTCAGGAAATTTAAATGCAATTACATAGGTTGAAAACCACAACATTGAGGATCATTTTGTCATTTTTCAATGTAATCTCCGCCCATCTCTACAGTTTTGGTCCATCTTTGAACAAGGGCATGTATCCCAGCACGGTAAAAATCACAGCTCTGCTTCCTAAGCCATTGACACACGGATGTTTTGACGGCCTCCTCATCTTCAAAATGAATCCCACGATGAGCTTCTTTTAGTGGCCCGAACAGATGGAAGTCTGATGGTGCCAGGTCAGGGCTGTATGGGGGATGAGGCAAAACTTCCCATCCAATTTTGACAATCTCGTCAGAGGTGTGACGACTGGTGTGTGGTCTTGCATTGTCATGCAAAAGAAGAACATCTGCCATTGATTTTGTTGGGCGAACTCGCTGAAGACGTGCTTTAAGTTTTTTGAGGGTTGTGACGTATTGAACAGAATTTATTGTGCATCCCTGCTCCAAAAAATCAACCAGAATCACACGCTCTGTATCCCAGAAAACTGTTGCCATAACTTTCCCTGCCGATCGCACAGTTTTGAATTTTTTCCTCCTCGGCGAGCTTGTGTGACGCCACTCCATTGACTGCCTCTTTGATTCGGGTTCAAAAAAATGCACCCATGTTTCGTCCCCGGTCACAATTTTTTTCAGAAACTCATCTCCCTCCAAACGGAAGCGCTGCAAGTGTTGGGAGGCTATTGTTTTCCTTGCCTCTTTATTCTGATCGGTTAACATTCTTGGAACCCAGCGTGCACAAACGTTTGAGTACCCCAATTGTTTAATAATCGTGATCACACTGCCTTTACTAAGAGAAATAATGCGACACACTTCATCTGCAGTCACCCGACAGTCACCACGAATGATGTCATCAACTTGCTGAATGTTGTGTGGAGTCACTGCACTCACCGGCCTGCCGCTCCGCTTTTCGTCAGTCAACGGTGTTTGCCCTTCAGCTTCCTTACAACGACGAACCCATCGTCTAACAGTGCTGACATCCACTGTCACAACACCATACACCTTCTTCAGTCTTTCATGAAAGCGTATGGGCGTTTCACATTCTGCATTCAAGAATTCAATCACACAACGCTGTCTCAAACGAACATCGATGTCGGCCATCTTACAAACTTCTGCTGTGCTGCCACCTGTTGACACAGAAAGTTACTACTGCAGTGGATTGCAGAAGAAGGTTTGAGGAATGGCGCCAAATTCAAATTTTTCACTTAACTTAATTTTTTTAAGTAGAAAAAAAATGGGAGGCATTACTTTTTGACCGACCCTCGTAAATTATGTTGCAGCAGGAAAAGGTGGTTTTATTTACAAAATAAGTATTTCTGCTGCGGAGGATAGCCATGCAAACAAACTTATTATTACAAGTTATTTCGAAGAAAACAACCTCTTGACACATATCTAGCAGAGATTGAGATAATATGGTTCTTTATTCACACGAAGTAATGAGTGCTGTTGACACGGTATCTCAAGTTGATTTCATATTTGCAGATTTCCAGAAGGCTTTTGACACCGTTCCTCGTGGCTGTAGAGTAACGTCGCAATTGTAATTTCCTGTCAGAAAGATCACATTTGGTAACAACTGACAGAAAATCATTGAGTGAGACGGGAGTGATATCCTGTCTTCCCCAGGGAAGTGTTATAGCGCCTCTGTTGTTCCCAGTCCATATATAAATGATGTAGGAGACAATCTTATTGGCCATGTTACATATTGTTCGCAGATGAAGCAGTCGTTTACCGTCTACGTATTACATCATACGGCCAAAATCAATTGATGAAAAACGACTTAAACAAAATATCAGTATAGCGTGAAAAGCGGCACATGACACGTAAAATAAAAAGTGTGATGTCATGTACTTGAGAAGTAACAGTAATCCATTAGATTTTGATTACACGATAAGTAAATGGGGATTATAATTCCGAACAACTTAATTCGGAACGGTGAAATGGAAAGTGTTGTGCAGACAGGCAGAACAGTTACAAATGCAACAAATTTACAGAAGAGAGTACCTACATTTCGCTTGCCCACCCTCTTCTGGAATATTGCTGTGAGCTGTGGAATCCGTACCAGATAGGATTGACGTAGGACATCTAACAAGTCCAAAGAAGGGCAGCTCGTTTTCTGTTATCGCGAAATAGGAGAGAGAGAGAGTTGCCGATATGATGTTAGTTGGGGACCGGCTGGTATGGCCGAGCGGTTCTAGACGCTTCAGTCTGGAACCGCGCGACCGCTACGGTCGCAGGTTCGAATCCTGCCTCGGGCATGGATGTATGTGATGTCCTTAGGTTAGTTAGGTTTAAGTAGTTCTAAGTTCTAGGGGACTGATGACCTCAGATGTTAAGTCCCATATCGCTCAGAGCCATTTGAACCATTTAGTTGGGGGGCAATCATTACATTTTTTAAATGGACATAACGCCATTTGACTGTATTATTGTTTGTTTAATTGCGACCCAGGTTTCGGCCTTTTATGCCATGTGATTGTTAAAAGCAAAGATTGCATACAGTAAGAGGACATAAAATTTCATAAGATGTAAAACGTCATAAACAATGAATGTAAATTAGCGTATAATTACGAAATGTACTTACAATTAATGTCATTAACGTACAGTGCAGGACATAAAGCTCAGATTTGGCCATAAACTAAGGAAAAAATTCGTTCCCCACGAAATTCCAGATGTAAAATCATCTTGTAAACTGATCAATAAATAATAACGGGAGCAGTCATGTTAAATAAAAACAGATTTACTTCGGTATATAAAAGATGAACACATGTCCTTGACTCGCAATGACAGTGAAATCAAAGAGTATGGGTAATAAAACAACTGAATACTAAAATGACAAATATCACAGTTACATGACTGTTAATGTTAAATATCTCCAGACTATATGTAATTATCTTTGGGATGGTACTGTGTATCATCATCTTTGCAATAAACGTGTATACAACAAATCGTCAACAACCGTAAGTGACCCCACATTAAATTTGATTAGGAACTACATCTACATCTACATCCATACTCCGCAAGCCACCTGACAGTGTGTGGCGGAGGGTACCCTGAGTACCTGTATCGGTTCTCCCTTCTATTCCACTCTCGTATGGTTCGTGGAAAGAAGGATTGCCGGTATGCCTCTGTGTGGGCTCTAATCTCTCTGATTTTATCCTCACGGTCTCTTCGCGAGACATACGTAGGAGGGAGCAATATACTGCTTGACTCTTCGGTGAAGGTATGTTCTCGAAACTTTAACAAAAGCCCGTACCGAGCTACTGAGCGTCTCTCCTGCAGAGTCTTCCACTGGAGTTTATCTATCATCTCCGTAACGCTTTCGCGATTACTAAATGATCCTGTAACGAAGCGCGCTGCTCTCCGTTGGATCTTCTCTATCTTTTATATCAACCCTATCTGGTACGTATCCCACACTGCTGAGCAGTATTCAAGCGTAAAAGGAACAAAAACCAAATAAAATTCAAAGACAATTGACCACAAAAGAATATAGTAAGTGCCATTGATAATGCGGAAGTTAAGAGTAGGATTTAAAAATGCGAGGGGAGGGGTGGCGGGAGTGAATGGGACGTCGCAAATGCATGCTGAAGAGGTGGGTATATGTAGGAGATATGGATAAACGATAGTATGGATATGAGTGTATGTTTGATTAAATGTTGAAGCAGGAAAAATGAAAATGAGACTGTAGATAAAGTTGTGGTGGTGGATGGGGGGGGGGGGGGGGGGGAAGAAACTTCAAAGGACCTATCAAGAGACGAGTCGTTGAACGCTCCAAAACAAAACTGAGGGAGGGGGGTAACAAGATACAAACAAACGCAGACTCCAGGACACCGTCGACTAACATCCCTTTCCTTATCCTCTCACTACTTACCCTTTGACCGCCATCATCCAGGGATGGAGGAGGATGAGCCTGGGTGGGGAAGAATGGTAATCCATTAGAATTGGTTGGTATAGGTAGGAGGTCCAGCGCGGATGGAAAAGACATGAGGCTTCAGTTACAGAGCAATATTCATAAAATATAGTAATTGCGTGGAAATATATAGTAATCATACTACGCTTATTGAACTGTAAAAATACATGACAATTTCCTAAGCCCACCAGGTTAGCGGAGGGCACTAATGTGCTGCTTCCTGGACTCGGGTACGAGCAACAGGCCCGGATCGAATCCACCTGGCGAATTAACGACTAGGGCCGGTATGCTGGCCAGCCTGTATGTGGTTTTTAGGCGGTTTTCCACGTGCCGCGAGGTGAACACCGGGCTGGTCCCCAGTCCCGCCTCAGTTACACGACTCGCAGACATTTGAAAACGTTCGCACTATTTCACGGCTTCCACTGGATGCAGACCGCTGGGGTACACTCGTTCTGTCCCAGGAGGAGGATGAGGAGGGGGGGGGATTTGGTGTAGCAAGAGGAAGGGCATAGGTAGGGTATAGGTAGGGGGTCCAGCGCGGATGGAAAAGATATGAGGCTGCAGTTACGGTGCAAAATATAGTAATAGTATGGAAATATATAGTAATCATACTACGCTTATTGAAATGTAAAAATACACGACAATTTCCTAAGCCCACCAGGTAAGCGGAGGTCACTAATGTGCTGCTTCCTGGACTCGGGTACGAGCAACAGGCCCGAATCGAATCCACCTGGCGAATTAACGACTAGGGCCTGTATGCTGGCCAGCCTGTATGTGGTTTTTAGGCGGTTTTCCACGTGCCGCTAGGTGAACACCGGGCTGGTCCCCAGTCCCGCCTCAGTTACACGACTCGCAGACATTTGAAAACGTTCGCACTATTTCACGGCTTCCTCTGGATGCAGACCGCTGGGGTACACTCGTTCTGTCCCAGGAGGAGGAGGAGGAGGGGGGGGGGGATTTGGGGTAGCAAGAGGAAGGGCATAGGTAGGGTATAGGTAGGGGGTCCAGCGCGGATGGAAAAGACATGAGGCTGCAGTTACAGTGCAAAATATAGTAATAGTATGGAAATATATAGTAATCATACTACGCTTATTGAAATGTAAAAATACACGACAATTTCCTAAGCCCACCAGGCAAGCGGAGGTCACTAATGTGCTGCTACCTAGACTCGGGTACGAGCAACAGGCCCGGATCGAATCCACCTGGCGAATTAACGACTAGGGCCGGTATGCTGGCCAGCCTGTATGTGGTTTTTAGGCGGTTTTCCACGTGCCGCGAGGTGAACACCGGGCTGGTCCCCAGTCCCGCCTCAGTTACACGACTCGCAGACATTTGAAAACGTTCGCACTATTTCACGGCTTCCACTGGATGCAGACCGCTGGGGTATACTCGTTCTGTCCCAGGGGGAGGAGGGGGGGGGGATTCGGGTAGTAAGAGGAAGGGCATACGGCCACCCTCTGACACTAACAACACAACATTCCAAAGTCCGATCCCGAGTTGAAGTCGGACAAAGGTCCAAAGGAAATGATGATGATTGATGATGATGACGACGACGACATTGCAATTGCATAGAGTAGTTGACACTTAGTTGGAAAAGCCGCCAATGAAAGCTACTTAGGTATTACATGCCATAAATAGATTCATGTATGTGTACAGTCTATGGTAATCAAAACAGATACAGCTCTTATTTATTACAAGGATGTTAACTCAGGACAGTACATGCGGGGGGAGAGGGGGGGGGGAGCATGAATACTTTCCGTAGCGATGGACACGTGGGCAGGAAAAGCTCCGAAATTTCTCTGTTGAGAGAATTTAAGCAGCAGTCGATAGTGGAATATTTACAGAGGCGTCGCGCTGCTTTAAGATAAGCCTGCAGATAAAGCCGACAACTCGTTACGGAGGAATGTCGGCTGGTATCCAGACAGCCTTTTACTGTCGCAGCCGACGACACTAATTGAGGCGTATGTTCCTCTCCCCTCCAGTTGTCATCATTTCAATTTTCATTACAGTCAACTGACAGGGGGTACACAGTTCCTTATTTGTACGTTGATAGTGTACGGTAAATGCGGAAACGTATGTGGAGGAGGCGGGGGCATTGGCGGGGCTTTACGTGGGTAAATTTACATCACTGCAGTAGTCGAGACTAATGTTTTTGAAAGCTCTCGATACTACCTTATACGAGGGTCAGTCAAAAAGTAATGCCTCCTATTTTTTTTCTACGTTTAATTGTCAGGAAATTTAAATGCAATTACATAGGTTGAAAACCACAACATTGAGGATCATTTTGTCATTTTCCAATGTAATCTCCGCCCATCTCTACAGTTTTGGTCCATCTTTGAACAAGGGCATGTATCCCAGCACGGTAAAAATCACAGCTCTGCTTCCTAAGCCATTGACGCACGGATGTTTTGACGGCCTCCTCATCTTCAAAATGAATCCCACGATGAGCTTCTTTTAGTGGCCCGAACAGATGGAAGTCTGATGGTGCCAGGTCAGGGCTGTATGGGGGATGAGGCAAAACTTCCCATCCAATTTTGACAATCTCGTCAGAGGTGTGACGACTGGTGTGTGGTCTTGCATTGTCATGCAAAAGAAGAACATCTGCCATTGATTTTGTTGGGCGAACTCGCTGAAGACGTGCTTTAAGTTTTTTGAGGGTTGTGACGTATTGAACAGAATTTATTGTGCATCCCTGCTCCAAAAAATCAACCAGAATCACACCCTCTGTATCCCAGAAAACTGTTGCCATAACTTTCCCTGCCGATCGCACAGTTTTGAATTTTTTCTTCCTCGGCGAGCTTGTGTGACGCCACTCCATTGACTGCCTCTTTGATTCGGGTTCAAAAAAATGCACCCATGTTTCGTCCCCGGTCACAATTTTTTTCAGAAACTCATCTCCCTCCAAACGGAAGCGCTGCAAGTGTTGGGAGGCTATTGTTTTCCTTGCCTCTTTATTCTGATCGGTTAACATTCTTGGAACCCACCGTGCACAAACTTTTGAGTACCCCAATTGTTTAATAATCGACACACTTCATCTGCAGTCACCCGACGGTCACCACGAATGATGTCATCAACTTGCTGAATGTTGTGTGGAGTCACTGCACTCACCGGCCTGCCACTCCGCTTTTCGTCAGTCAACGGTGTTTGCCCTTCAGCTTCCTTACAACGACCAACCCATCGTCTAACAGTGCTGACATCCATTGTCACAACACCATACACCTTCTTCAGTCTTTCATGAATGTGTATGGGCGTTTCACCTTCTGCATTCAAGAATTCAATCACACAACGCTGTCTCAAACGAACATCGATGTCGGCCGTCTTACAAACTTCTGCTGTGCTGCCACCTGTTGACACAGAAAGTTACTACTGCAGTGGATTGCAGAAGAAGGTTTGAGGAATGGCGCCAAATTCAAATTTTTCACTTAACTTAATTTTTTTAAGTAGAAAAAAAATGGGAGGCATTACTTTTTGACCGACCCTCGTACCTGAAGTAGGTTAGCGCCGACCGCTTCGCTCGCGTAAACTGTTGTGTCTCCTCAGTTCTGATTTTCTTTTCTTTACTCGACTTTCTATGTTGTTTGGATATTGCAACACCCTCTAAACTTTTGACGCTAATGAAGGCCGTAGGAGCGTCATGATTTCCCGAGTGTACTTCTGACCAGAAAGCGATTCTGGTAATAGGAGTCCTTGTTAATCATGCCTTTTGCGCTCTTATGCTGATATTTCCGTAGAAACTTTCGGCCCCTAACACAGTTTCTGTATATTTAACTAAGAAATGGAATATCAAATTTCGTACATTTGGATTTAAATCTTTTTTAAATATAACGAAATATTTGCTTCAAAATTTCATCCCCTCTATCACCCATTAGGGGCTCCAGTTCCAAAATCAATTAAACACCGTTTTTTTAAATTTCTAGCAGAGAAGCTAAATACAAATTTTCATAGATTTAACTTCGACAACACTTTCACAATGAGATATCTTCATAAAAATTTAACCCCTTAATTCATCCGATTAAGCGTTGAATTTCTATAAAATGTGAAATGCGCATGTCTTTGATTCTAACAAAGAAGCCGAAGACAAATTTTCATAGATTTACCTTCAAAGATGCTTTCATAACGAAATATTTGCGTAAAAACTTTCATCCCCTATTTCGTCCCCATAGGGGTTCTACCGCCACACTCTGAAAACTAAACCTCATCCGAACAGGTCTAGGAAGGCCCAACGGTACCGACCGGCAGCCGTGTCCTCCTCAGCCACAGGCGTTACTGGATGCGGATATGGAGGGTCACGTGGTCAGAACACCGCTCTCCCGGCCGTTTGTCAGTTTACGAGACAGGAGCCGCTACTTCTCAGCCAAGTAGCTCCTCAGTTTGCCTCACAAGGGCTGAGTACACCCCGCTTGCCAACAGATGTCGGCAGACCGGATGGTCACCCATCCAAGTGCTAGCCCAGCCCGACACCGCTTAAATCCGGTTAACTGACGGGAAGCGCTGTTACCACTACGGCAAGGCCGTTGGAAGAAGAGGAAAAGATTTTTTTTTCTTATTTCTAACCGAGAAGCCAAACACAAATTTTCATGGATTTACCTTAAATAATACCGAAAACTTTTCATAAGTATTTCATCCCCTATGTCACCCTCTCAGCGACTCTATTTCCAAAAACACTGCGCCACGTGTGGTTTTATTTGTAACCGAGGAGTTAAATACCAATTTTCATAGATGTAGCTTTAAAACATGTTAGTAGTTCCTTAATAATGATCTAATTCCAAACTTTCACTCCCATAGGGGTTAAATTTTCGAAAAGACTGAAATATGGATTTCTTTATTTCTAAGCAAGAAACCAAATATGAGTTCTCGTAGGTCTAGGTTAAACATCGCCTTAATGGCGATAGTTTTCAAAAAAAAACTTTTTTGCACCTATTTCACCCCCTCAAGGGTGGAATTTCGGAAAATCCCTTCTTAAACGACGCCTACAGCAGAAGATCGACACGCTCTGTTAATTTCAAGTTCCTATCCATAGTGGTTTGGGCAGGGCGATGGTAAGTCAGTGAGTGAGTGAGTGAGTAACTCGGGACACTGTGAGAGGTCATGGGATACATGTCATCACATCATCACATACCAGTAACTATATAGCAGCACGTGTTGTAACTAACAAAAGCACATCTTTACGTACAGTTAAGTACATCACGAATGCTTTACATATATAAATTAAGATATTTCTTTGTATCTCACAGATATCAGAAATCTCAATTTTCAATAATTCAGCTTTAAATCTTTTTAAAGCAACAAAATAATTTCTTAAAAATTTTCATCCCCTATTGCACTACCTTAGGCGTTGAATTTCCAGAAACACTGAATCACGTTTTTTTTTAAATTTTTAACCTAGATATCAGACGCCAGTTGTTATAATTTCTAGCTTTAAAAATACTGTAGTAGTTTTTTAATAACGATATATTTTCAAAAAAAAACTTTGGCCCTCTATTTCACCCCCATTGGGAAAAATTTCGAAAAAGTGCTGAAACACGTATTTCTTTATTTGCAACCGACAAATCAAATACCAATTTTCGTAGGTCTAGCTGTTGCATCACAGAGCATAAAAACAAAGCAGTAGGTTATTACCAGAAATATTGACCCTTAGACAATGTATCTAACAGTGTATTTTAAATGTGACAGTATGTCATCTTAGGCACTGTATAACATTAAAACACTTGATAATGGCGTTTTAAGCCGAAATCATGATCCTGTAAATGTAACACTGCAAATAAAAATTAAAAAAAAAACAGTCTAATGGCGGTACTGATATTAAAGAAATAACAAAATACGATTTTTACGTGTGAAATTTCATAATTTTTTCAGTTACTGTTGGCTGCATTTGTTGCTATAGGTACAATTTTTTTCATAAGTAAGAGAGATTCTTCGATGAATTTTGCACAGCATACAAACCATACTTATAGGTGTGCGAAACAATAGATTTTCCAGATTTATTAAAAACTGCGGAAAAAATTCAGATAATTAACTGCAAAATTTGAGTTTTTTTTTTCTAAACATGAAGTTTAAAATGTAACAGCTCGTTCATTTTTTCATGTGCCACTATTCTTATACGCTCATACATATACAGCAAAAATAAACGGAACCATTAAATTTTGAGACTGAATACATAGTCGAAGTAGGCAGTATTCTTTTTATTATCCACGCAACTGGTGAATTTCAACCGTGGGTCATTTTCAAGCAAAAACCATGAAGCATTTCTCTTGGATGAGGCCGGCCGCTGTGGCCGAGCGGTTCTGGGCGCTTCTGTCCGGAACCGCGCTGCTGCTACAGTCGCAGGTTCGAATCCTGCCTCGGGCATGGGTGTATATGATGTCCTTAGGTTAGTTAGGTTTAAGTAATTCTAAGTTCTATGGGGACTGATGACCTCAGATGTTAAGTCCCATAGTTCTCAGAGCCATTTTGAACCATTTGAACTTGCATGAGAGCCTCGATGAAATTAGCCAATTGAACGAGTAACATAAGAAGTACAGCCTATTTGGACCATGTTTTCATTCTCAAAACACGTTGAAGGTGTGGACATTTCAGAAGCATGTACATCACATCCCCAAATATCCTTGTACCCTTGTATTTCTATGGGTTGACAGCATCGGATGGCGAGTCATTGATGCTTTATTCGGACGATACAGCAACTTTTGCAATTTGTGATTCGGTTAGTTTGACATTTCTGGACATCTGTATAAGGCACTTTCGTATTGCCGCGGTACCACGTGTCTGAAATGTCATTGCCCGGACTGTTACAAGGTTTCTCTCTACACACACACACACACACAAACACACACACACACACACACACACAGACAAAGAGTGAGGAGAAACAACATTGCGCAGACGCGCAGTCCCGTATTCAGAGACCAGGGACAGTGAGAGTTTACGGCTCTGTGTGTCAACAAAAGCCCAGCTAGCTGGCTCGTCTCGAGTTGAAATCTCGTAAAGACCCTCTAAATACCAACCAGCTGTCGACCGCGTGACAGCCCGACTCGTGTTTATACAAGTAAATGCTGGACGCGTAAAGGAGACGTAATATCACGTCGCTACTTTTCCTGTCTCCTTCCACCGACCATCTCTCTCTCTCTCTCTGTCTCTCTGTCTCTCTCTCTCTCTCTCTCTCTCTCACACACACACACACACACACACACACACACACACACACACATACAGGGTGTTACAAAAGATAGGCCAAACTTTCAAGAAACATTCCTCACACACAAATAAAGAAAATATGTTGTGTGGACATGTGTCCGGAAACGCTTAATTTCCATGTTAGAGCTCGTTTTAGTTTCGTCAGTATGTACTGTACTTCCTCGATTCACCGCCTGTTGGCCCAATTGAAGGAAGGCAATGTTGACTTCGGTGCTTGTGTTGACATGCGACTCCTGCTCTACAGTACTAGCATCGAGCACATCAGTACGTTGCATCAACAGGTTAGTGTTCATCACGAACGTGGTTTTGCAGTCAGTGCAATGTTTACAAATGCGGAGTTGGCAGATGCCAATTTGATGTATCGATTAGCACGGGGCAATAGCCGTGGCGCAGTACGTTTGTATCGAGACAGACTTCCAGAACGAAGGTGTCCCAATAGGAAGACGTTCGAAGTAATTGATCGGCGTCTTAGGGAGCACAGAACATTCCAGCCTATGAGTCGCGACTGGGGAAGACCTAGAACGACGAGGACACCTGCAATGGACGAGGCAATTTTTCGTGCTGTTGACGATAACCCTAATGTCAGCGCCAGAGAAGTTGCAGCTGTACAAGGTAACGTTGACCACGTCACTGTATGGAGAGTGCTACGGGAGAACCAGTTGTTTCCGAACCGTGTACAGCGTGTGCAGGCACTATCAGCAGCTGATTGGCCTCCACGGGTACACTTCTGCGAATGGCTCATCCGACAATGCGTCAATCCTTGTTTCAGTGCAAAAGTTCTCTTTACGGATGAGGCTTCATTCCAACGTGATCAAATTGTAAATTTTCACAATCAACGTGTGTGGGGTGACGAGAATCCGCACGCCACTGTGCAATCACGTCATCAACACAGATTTTCTGTGAACGTTTGGGCAGGCATTGTTGGTGATGTCGCGATTGGGCCCCACGTTCTTCCACCTACGCTCAGTTGAGCACGTTATCACGATTTCATACGGGATACTCTACCTGTGCTGCTAGAACAAGTGCCTTTACGACACAACTTGTGGTTCGTGCACGATGGAGCTCCTGCACATTTCAGTCCAAGTGTTCGTACGCTTCTCGACAACAGATTCGGTGACCGATGGACTGGTAGAGGCGGACCAATTCCGTGGCCTCCACGCTCTCCTGACCTCAACCCTCTCGACTTTCATTTATGGGGGCATTTGAAAGCTCTCGTCTACGCAACCCGGTACCAAATGTAGAGACTCTTCGTGCTCGTATTGTGGACGGCTATGATGCAATACGCCACTCTCCAGGGCTGCATCAGCGCATCAGGGATTCCGTGCGACGGAGGGTGGATGCATGTATCCTCGCTAACGGAGGACATTTTTAACATTTCCTGTAACAAAGTGTTTGAAGTCACGCTGGTACGTTCTGTTGCTGTGTGTTTCCATTCCATGATTAATGAGATTTGACGAGAAGTAATAAAACGAGCTCTAACGTGGAAAGTAAGCGTTTCCGGACACATGTCCACATAACATATTTTCTTTCTTTGTGTGTGAGCAATGTTTTCTGAAAGTTTGGCCGCACCTTTTCGTAACACCCTGTAGAGGGCAGCTATGGCTCTGACCAAACACGCTGAGCTGCCGTGCCGGCACCACTCAGATACTTGGTGCGGAATTGCGAGACGCAGGGTGTTGACCACGAAGTTTGATTTGGCTGTAGAGCGAGGGATTGTCCCCGGCCTGTAGAGGAAGACGGTCCGCAGAGACCGCAGTAGACGACGGCGAGACGAGAGGAGCCGACGTGAGAAAACGAAGGGAGAGGCGGGCCTTTCTCCCCGCACGGCTGCCCTCTGGCAAGGGGCGTGTGCCAGCCCTGGGGTCGACGGCCTCTCGACGGCAAGGTGACGGTCGCCCGCAGCTCTCAGCCACTCGCCTCTCGGTGCTTGTAGCTGCCAACAGCCGGCAAGCGAAAGCGGCGGCGCCTTCGCTCTCGCGTCACGGAAAGGGCCAACACAAAAGTAGCAATCACGCACACACACACACACACACACACACACACACACCTCTGTCTGCAAGAGATGACACCAAGACTCTCCGTCAAACTGACGGAGAGATTCTAGTTGTAAGTGCCGCTGCGTCATTCCCTCACTTTCGCCTTCACCCTGTTGTTGTTGTTGTTGTCTTCAGTCCTGAGACTGGTTTGATGCAGCTCTCCATGCTACTCTATCCTGTGCAAGCTTATTCACCTCCCAGTACCTACTGCAACCTACATCCGTCTGAATCTGCTTAGTGTATTCATCTCTTGGTCTCCCTCTACGATTTTTACCCTCCACGTTGCCCTCCGATACTAAATTGGTGATCCCTTGATGCCTCAGAACATGTCCTACCAACCGATCCCTCCTTCTCTTCTCCCCAATCCGATTCAATGCTTCCTCATTACTTACGTGCTCTGCCCACCTAATCTTCAACATTCTTCTGTAGCACCACATTTCGAAAGCTTCTATTCTCTTGTTCTCCACACTGTTTATCGTCCGCGTTTCACTTCCATACATGGCTACACTCCATACAAATACTTTCAGAAAAGGACTTCCTGACACGTAAATCTATACTGGATGTCAACAAATTTCTCTTCTTCAGAAACGCTTTCCTTGTCGTTGCCAGTCTACATTTCATATCCTCTCTACTTCGACCATCATCAGTTATTTTGCTCCCCAAGTAGCTAAACTCCTTTACTACTTTAAGTGTCTGATTTCCTAATCTAATTCCCTCAGCATCACCCGACTTAATTCGACTACTATCCATTATCCTGGTTTTGCTTTTGTTGATGTTCATCTTATACTCTCCTTTCAAGACACTGTCCATTCCGTTCAACTGCTCTTCTAAGCCCTTTGCTGTCTCTGAGAGAATTACCATGTCATCGGCGAACCTCAACATTTTTATTTCTTCTCCATGGATTTTAATACCTACTCAGAATTTTTCTTTTGTTTCCTTCACTGCTTGCTCAATATACAGATTGAATAACATTGGGGAGAGCTTAATCATCTACATACAGGTATACGAGAGGAATTCAAAAAGTAGAGGCACATTTGTGAAAAGCTGTACTTATTCTGACGTTAGGAAACTGACACAGATTAATAGTATCAATAGTAAGACTTACTAAAAACTTTCAGTGTTCTGTTCCACAAATTTAAATTATATGTAAAGTTTTACTCCAGTGCGTGGGAAATAAACATCCCAGGTTGGAATGCATAAACTAAAACCAGAGGAGGGGATGGTCTGATGCAGAGGGGGGAAATCTCCCCCCCCCCATCCACCCCCCCTGCAAATCGCCCACTGCCTACTACTCAATCACTAATTTCAATGCCATCGGCGAACCCCGTGTTTTTCTTTCTTCTCCATGGATTTTAATACCTACTCCGAACTTTTAATCCTACTACTGCTAATTGGGCTCTTATGCCTGTTCCTCCCAGTTATTATTTCCACTTTGTTCACAATACCGCGACGAAAGGCGCAGCAGTCTTCTCAACGTGGAATTCCTGGATGACAGACGAAAATATTGCTCAAATTCAGGATTTTTTTCTCCGTACTGGAATGTTCACTGAAGAGCTAAAGAAACTGGTACACCTGCATAGTACCACGTAGGGACCACACGAGCACACAGAAGCGCCGCAACACGATGTCGCATGGCCTCAACTAACGTCTGAAGTAGAGCTTGTGACGTATAAATTTTCGGTGCCTAGAGAGTCACTTCCTTCAGTGTCATACAAATTTTTATTTTTAAAGGTGATCACTTAAGACTATTTGCATGGGTTCGCCCCTCAAATTCCTCCCTCCAATGACAAAATTGGCGTCTGATGTAGTACCGACTGAAAAAATAAATTCCTTTTAAAGCACAGTTTCGTATATAATTTATATTCAAAACCTTACACCTGTGTCACAGAACAAAACCTGCATCGAGAATACTTTACACAAGTTTAAGGGAAGAAATGCTTCCGATAATTATTATAGTATTTTAAGAACATCAAAATACACTCCTGGAAATGGAAAACAGAACACATTGACACCGGTGTGTCAGACCCACCATACTTGCTCCGGACACTGCGAGAGGGCTGTACAAGCAATGATCACACGCACGGCACAGCGGACACACCAGGAACCGCGGTGTTGGCCGTCGAATGGCGCTAGCTGCGCAGCATTTGTGCACCGCCGCCGTCAGTGTCAGCCAGTTTGCCGTGGCATACGGAGCTCCATCGCAGTCTTTAACACTGGTAGCATGCCGCGACAGCGTGGACGTGAACCGTATGTGCAGTTGACGGACTTTGAGCGAGGGCGTATAGTGGGCATGCGGGAGGCCGGGTGGACGTACCGCCGAATTGCTCAACACGTGGGGCGTGAGGTCTCCACAGTACATCGATGTTGTCGCCAGTGGTCGGCGGAAGGTGCACGTGCCCGTCGACCTGGGACCGGACCGCAGCGACGCACGGATGCACGCCGAGACCGTAGGATCCTACGCAGTGCCGTAGGGGACCGCACCGCCACTTCCCAGCAAATTAGGGACACTGTTGCTCCTGGGGTATCGGCGAGGACCATTCGCAACCGTCTCCATGAAGCTGGGCTACAGTCCCGCACACCGTTAGGCCGTCTTCCGCTCACGCCCCAACATCGTGCAGCCCGCCTCCAGTGGTGTCGCGACAGGCGTGAATGGAGGGACGAATGGAGACGTGTCGTCTTCAGCGATGAGAGTCGCTTCTGCCTTGGTGCCAATGATGGTCGTATGCGTGTTTGGGCCGTGCAGGTGAGCGCCACAATCAGGACTTCATACGACCGAGGCACACAGGGCCAACACCCGGCATCATGGTGTGGGGAGCGATCTCCTACACTGGCCGTACACCTCTGGTGATCGTCGAGGGGACACTGAATAGTGCACGGTACATCCAAACCGTCATCGAACCCATCGTTCTACCATTCCTTGACCGGCAAGGGAACTTGCTGTTCCAACAGGACAATGCACGTCCGCATGTATCCCATGCCACCCAACGTGCTCTAGAAGGTGTAAGTCAACTACCCTGGCCAGTAAGATCTCCGGATCTGTCCCCCATTGAGCACGTTTGGGACTGGATGAAGCGTCGTCTCACGTGGTCTGCACGTCCAGCACGAACGCTGGTCCAACTGAGGCGCCAGGTGGAAATGGCATGGCAAGCCGTTCCACAGGACTACATCCAGCATCTCTACGATCGTCTCCATGGGAGAATAGCAGCCTGCATTGCTGCGAAAGGTGGATATACACTGTAGTAGTGCCGACATTGTGCATGCTCTGTTGCCTGTGTCTATGTGCCTGTGGTTCTGTGAGTGTGATCATGTGATGTATCTGACCCCAGGAATGTGTCAATAAAGTTTCCCCTTCATGGGACAATGAATTCACGGTGTTCTTATTTCAATTTCCAGGAGTGTATGAACAGGCTTAAATGAACAAACAGTGCATGAGACTATGTCAATCAATTCAACTGTAAAAAGGTAAGCAGGATATTATTAGCAAAATGAGAAATATGCAAAAGTGGCAAAATGAGCAGTTCTCAATTGGGAGTAAATCAAAACAATTAGAATGGCTGAAAGAGAGCACAATAATGGCTCAAGTGGCTCTGAGCACTATGCGACTTAACATCTATGGTGATTAGACCCCTAGAACTTAGAAGTACTTAAACCTAACTAACCTAAGGACATGACACATCACCCAGCTATCACGAGGCAGAGAAAATCCCTGACCCCGCCGGGAATCGAACCCGGGAACGCGGGCGCAGGAAGCGAGAACGCTACCTCACGACCGCGAGCCGCGGACAGAGCACAATGACATGAGCATATAAACGAATAACAGCTAAGCAACTGAGCAAATAAGAGAATAGGCAAAAATGAGATGCCAACACAATGAGAGCTGACCGAACTCCGTCGGCACTTATATACGGTTGCGCTCGTGGCGGCGTCTACCGGCCCGTACGTAAGTTTTGCGATTGCTGTCGCAGTTCGACCTTTAAGCTATGATGTTACAAGTTGGAGGGAATAATCCTGCACGGCTGCCCATAAATCCGAACAGCACATTCTAAGGCGTCCCATATATGCCCAATAATGTTCATGGCTGGAGAATTTGGTGGACAGCGGAAGTGTTGAAATACAGAAGATTGTGCTTGGAGCCACTCTGTAGGAACTCGAGAAGTGTGGGGTGCCGCATTGTCGTGCTGGAATTGCCCCCGTCCGTCGGAATGCACAATGGACAAGAATGGATGCAGATGATCAAACAGGATGCTTGCGTACGTGTCACCTGTCAGAGTCGTATCTACATGTATCAGGGGTCCCATACCACCTCAACTGCAGGCGCCCCATACAATTCAAATGGCTCAGAGCACTATGGCACTTCAACTTCTGTGGTCATCAGTCCCCTAGAACTTAGAACTACTTAAACCTAACTAACCTAAGGACATCACACACATCCATGCCCGAGGCAGGATTCCAACCTGCGACCGCAGCGGTCGCGCGGTTCCAGACTGAAGCGCCTAGAACCGTTCGGCCACCACGGTCGGACCCATACAATTACACAGCCTCCATTAGCTTGAACAGTTCCCTGATGATGAGATGCAGGGTCCATGGATTGATAAGGTTGTCTCCATACCCGTACACGTCCATGCACTCGATACAATTTGAAACGAGACTCGTCCGACCTACTATCATGTTTCCAGTCATCAAGATTCCAATGTCATTGTCGACGGGACCGGGCGAGGCTTAAAGATTTGTGTCGTGCAGTCATCGAGGATACACGAGTGGGTCTTCTGCTCCGAAAGCCCTTATCAGTGATGTCTCGCCGAATGGTTCGCACTTGACAGGTGATAGATAAACTCCAGTGGAAGACTCTGCAGGAGAGACGCTCAGCAGCTCGGTACGGGCTTTTGTTGAAGTTTCGAGAACATACCTTCACCGAGGAGTCAAGCAGTGTATTGCACCCTCCTACGTATATCTCGCGAAGAGAGCTTGAGGGTAAAATCAGAGGGATTAGAGCCCACACAGAGGCATACCGACAATCCTTCTTTCCACGAACAATACGAGACTGGAATAGAAGGGAGAACCGATAGAGGTACACAAGGTACCCTCCGTCATAGCCGGCCGGGGTGGCCGTGCGGTTGTAGGCGCTACAGTCTGGAGGTGAGCGACCGCTACGGTAGCAGGTTCGAATCCTGCCTCGGGCATGGATGTGTGTGATGTCCTTAGGTTAGTTAGGTTTAATTAGTTATAAGCTCTAGGCGACTGATGACCTCCGAAGTTAAGTCGCATAGTGCTCAGAGCCATTTGAACCATTTTAACCTCCGTCACACACGGTCCGGTGGCTTGCGGAATGTGGATGTAGATGTACATTAATATCTAAATTAACGATAAAATGTTATTCGCACGTCCTATGGGAATTGTGTCAAAAGTTGCGGGCAGAGATCTCAATATTGGTGCAGGTCTGTAAGACCATCAAGACAGAACACGTCACGAAAACCAGAGCTGTGTATTACAGCTATTATAGCTATACCAGTATTCAGACTTGTACATGTAGGAGCCACATAGTGACATACATGTTAGTCTAGCTACCGTTCCATATTCTCACGTGCGGATTGAAGTTTGGTCTTTCCCTGAATTTCTAACCAGGGGAGGCCACGACGTTTGGAACACGGATTTACTGCAAACTTCGTACACTCTTAGTTCTCCACGAGGACAACAAAATGTGTGTGCAGTAGCGCATACTTCTTAAGCGTTACTGAGAAAATCCATGAGTATGACGGGGTGGAGATCTCTTCTGAACAGCACGTTGCAAAGCATCCCAAATATACTCAATAATGATCATCTCTGGGGAGTTTGGTGGCCAGCGGAAGTGTTTAAATTCAGGAGAGTGTTCCTGGAGCACGCTCTGTAGCAATTCTGCACGTGTGGGGTGTCTCATTGTCCTGCTGGAATTGCCCAAGCCCTCGGAATGCACAATGGACATGAATGGATGTAGGTGGTCATATAGGATGCTTAAGTACGTGATACCTGTCAGGGTCGTATCTAGACGTACCAGAAGACCCATACCACTCCAACTGCACACACTCCACAACTTTACTGAGCCTCCACCAGTTTGAAGAGTCCCCTGCTGACCTGCAGCATCCACGGATTCATGAGGCTGTCTCCGTACTTGTCCATCCGCTCGATACAATTCGAAACGAGACATGTTCCCAGTCATCAACAGTCCAATATCGGTGTTGAGAGCCCCAGGCGAGGCGTAAAGCTTTGTGTCGTGAGGTCATCAAAGGTACGCGAGTGGCCCTTTGGCTCCGAAAGCCCTTATCAATGGTGTCTCGTCGAATGGTTCGCACGCTGGCAGTTGTTAATGGTCCAGCATCGAAGTCTACTTTATCAAAGATGGAAATGTGATGGTGCCCATTTCTCCTCCTCACACGAGGCATCACAGCAACGTTTCACCAGACAACGCCGGTCAACTGCTGTTTGTGTATGAGAAATCGGTTGCAAACTTTCCTGATGTCAGCACGTTGTAGGTGTCGCCACCGGCGCCAACCTTGTGTGAATGCTCTGCAAAGCTAATGATTTCCATATCACAGCATCTTCTTCCCGTCGGCTAAATTTCGCGTCTTTAGCACGTCATCTTCGTGGTGTAGCAATTTTAATGGCCAATCGTGTATTTGATTGATGGTGGTGGTCCCCATACATCGGAATGGATAGCGACCCTATTCTGGTCGCTAAACCGGTTATTAATGTACCAGGATTCAACATTTATGATGGCTTATCTCGCAATATTCATCATTTAAACATATTGGCTAGACAAATTTATTCCTGAAACTTAATTACTCCACTTTAATTATTTTTTGATGTTGCTATTTTTTCCGTCAGTTTACTTGCCTGAAACTAACATTAAAACTGTGTGCAGGACCGAGACTCGAACTCGGGACGTTTGCCTTTCGCGGGCAAGAGCTTCTGCGAAGTTTGGTAGGTAGGAGAAGAGGTACTGGCAGAATTGAAGCTGTGAGGACGGGTCGTGAGTCGTGCTTGGGTAGCTCAGATGGTAGAGCTTTTGTCTGTGAATGGCAGAGGTCCCGAGTTCGTGTCTCGGTCCGGCAAAAAGTTTTAATCTGTCAGGAGGGTTTCATATCAGCGCACACTCCGCTGCAGAGTGAAAATCTTAGTTGTCGTACAGTATAAAAAGTTTTATGTAGATTGATATGGCTTAATGACTTGGATATGGAAGCATTTTAAATTTTTAAATTTGGCTAGCAATGTTGCGAAATACTGTAAAATCAAATTGCCACTGAAAGCTGTTAGACAAGCAAGCTACAAATCGTATCGGGTACCGGGTTAGCGGTTTAGAACTGCAGGTACGCCGTTTACGACTGTGACGTGTTGCAGAAAGTATGCTGCCCCTTGTAGCTAACTGTAAGGTCAAAATTCGCAACGACAACTTCCGGTGGCTGCCACGGCATGTGCTGAATTGAGGGAATAGAGAGAGAGAGAGAGAGAGAGAGAGAGAGAGAGAGACTTTGCAGCGATGACTGGAGGCGGCCAATTAGCCCTGTCCAGCTGCCGCTGGCGACCCCATTTGACGGCCAGGCTCTCTGCGGTCGGGTCAGGGGTCAGGCAGAGGGCGCCCCTAGCGGGACTCCCGGCAACTAGCCACTTGTCGCACAGGGTCACGAGCCACCGCTGCGACTCGCCGTTCCGGGCGGCCAGCCATCTTCTGGCTGATTAACGTTCTCTGTGCCATTCCACCTGCTGTGCGAGACGAACGAGGCAGGCGAAATGGAACAAGACTTCAAGAAGGACGTGATATTTCCAAAGAAAGCAGGTGCTCACAGGTGTCTGTACTGCCGAAGTATTAGTGTAATAAGCCACAGTTGCAAGAATACTAACGCGTACTATTTACAGAATAATGGAAAAACTCGTAGCATCCTATGTTGGGGAAGATCACTTTGGTTTCTGGAGAAATGTAGGAGCACTCGAGGCAGTAGTGAGCCAACGACTAATCGTAGAAGATTAGCTAAAGGAAGGCTTAGAGAAAGACTTTCCAAATGTTGTGTGGAATACACTCTTTAAAATTCCGGAGTTAACACTGGACTCGCAATCAGGAGGACGACAGTTCAATCCCACGTCCGGCCATCCTGATTTAGGTTTTCCGTGATTTCCCTAAATCGCTCCAGGCAAATGCCAGGATGGTTCCTTTCAAAGGGCACGGCCAACTTCCTTCCCCTTCCTTCCCTAATCCGATGAGACCGATGACCACGCTGTCTGGTCTCCTTCCCCAAAACAACCAACCATCCAAATTCCGTTGTTAGCAAGGTAAAACATATGGATCGAAAGGTTATACACAACTTGTACAGGAAGCATTATGCAGTTATAAGAGTTGAAGTCAGAGACAGCAAAGGACTTGGAAGAGCAGTTGAATGGAATGGACAGTGTCTTGCAAGGAGAGTATAAGATGAACATCAACAAAAGCAAAACGAGGATAATGGAATGTAGTCGAATTAAGTTGGGTGATGCTGAGGGAATTACACTCCTGGAAATGGAAAAAAGAACACATTGACACCAGTGTGTCAGACCCACCATACTTGCTCCGGACACTGTGAGAGGGCTGTACAAGCAATGATCACACGCACGGCACAGCGGACACACCAGAAACCGCGGTGTTGGCCGTCGAATGGCGCTAGCTGTGCAGCATTTGTGCACCGCCGCCGTCAGTGTCAGCCAGTTTGCCGTGGCATACGGAGCTCCATCGCAGTCTTTAACACTGGTAGCATGCCGCGACAGCGTGGACGTGAACCGTATGTGCAGTTGACGGACTTTGAGCGAGGGCGTATAGTGGGCATGCGGGAGGCTGGGTGGACGTACCGCCGAATTGCTCAACACGTGGGGCGTGAGGTCTCCACAGTACATCGATGTTGTCGCCAGTGGTCGGCGGAAGGTGCACGTGCCCGTCGACCTGGGACCGGACCGCAGCGACGCACGGATGCACGCCGAGACTGTAGGATCCTACGCAGTGCCGTAGGGTACCGCACCGCCACTTCCCAGCAAATTAGGGACACTGTTGCTCCTGGGGTATCGGCGAGGACCATTCGCAACCGTCTCCATGAAGCTGGGCTACGGTCCCGCTATCTCCTACACTGGCCGTGCACCTCTGGTGATCGTCGAGGGGACACGGAATAGTGCACGGTACATCCAAACCGTCATCGAACCCATCGTTCTACCATTCCTAGACCGGCAAGGGAACTTGCTGTTCCAACAGGACAATGCACGTCTGCATGTATCCCGTGCCACCCGACGTGCTCTAGAAGGTGTAAGTCAACTACCCTGGCCAGCAAGATCTCCGGATCTGTCCCCCATTGAGCATGTTTGGGACTGGATGAGGCGTCGTCTCACGCGGTCTGCACGTCCAGCTCGAACGCTGGTCCAACTGAGGCGCCAGGTGGAAATGGCATGGCTAGCCGTTCCACAGGACTACATCCAGCATCTCTACGATCGTCTCCATGGGAGAATAGCAGCCTGCATTGCTGCGAAAGGTGGATATACACTGTACTAGTGCCGACATTGTGCATTCTCTGTTGCCTGTGTCTATGTGCCTGTGGTTCTGTCAGTGTGATCATGTGATGTATCTGACCCCAGGAATGTGTCAATAAAGTTTCCCTTCCTGGGACAATGAATTCACGGTGTTCTTATTTCAATTTCCAGGAGTGTAGATTCGGAAATGAGACACTTAAAGTAGTAAATGAGTTTTGCTATTTGGGGAGCAAAATAAGTGATGATGGTCGAAGTAGAGAGGATATAAAATGTATACTGGCAATGTCAAGGAAAGCGTTTCTGAAGAACAGAAATTTGTTAACATCGAGTATAGATTTAAGTGTCAGGAAGTCGTTTCTGAAAGTATTTGTATGGAGTGTAGCCATGTATGGAAGTGAAACATGGACAAGAAGAGAATAGAAGCTTTCGAAATGTGGTGCTACAGAAGAATGCTGATGATTAGATGGGTAGATCACATAACTAATGAGGAGGTATTGGAGAGATTTGTTGCGAAGAGGAGTTTGTGGCACAACTTGACAAGAAGAAGGGACCGGTTGGTAGGACATATTCTGAGGCATCAAGGGATCACCAATTTAGTACTGGAGGGCAGTGTGGAGGGTAAAAATCGTAGAGGGAGACCAAGAGATGAATACACCAAGCAGATTCAGAAGGATGTAGGTTGCAGTAGGTAGTGGGAGATGAAGATGCTTGCACAGGATAGAGTAGCATGGAGAGCTGCATCAAACCAGTCTCAGGACTGAAGACCACAACAACAACAACAACAACAAAGACTTGAAGGAAGTGAAAAAGAAGCAGTGGTTGAGAAGGCGATGCTGTGGGGATTAGATTAGGAAATGGGGCACGAGAAAAAGTCGATGACGTCTGTTATTTGGGCAGCGAAATAACTAATGATGAGTTATGCAGAGAGATAGAAACTGCAGACTGACTATAGCAAGGAAAGCATTTCTGAGTAAGAGCAATTTAGTAACATCGCATATTGGTTCAAATGGCTCTGAGCACTATGGGACTCAACTGCTGTGGTCATTAGTCCCCTAGAACTTAGAACTACTTAAACCTAACTAACCTAAGGACATCACACACATCCATGCCCGAGGCAGGATTCGAACCCGCGACCGTAACAGTCGCACGGTTCCGGACTGCGCGTCTAGAACCGCGAGACCACCGCGGCCGGCCATCGCATATTGATTTAGGTATTTATTGTGGACGAGTTTTCGTCCAAAGCGCTGGGCGAGTTCTTTCGTTTGTTCGGAAGGGGAGGGCGACATTGTTTTCCCGCTTTCGGCCAGCCGGTTGTGACAGAATCGAGATGCAATTTTTCTGAAATGATTTTGCAGTAACTATTCGCTAAAGAACTTCATTTTTGTGTTACTTTTAGCTTTATACGTCAGCTTTGTGATGAAGTGCTCATCATTATGTTAATTGTCATACTTTTTGTGATTTTTGCATTTAACTAAGACACTCGCGAAATTCGAAAATGTTTGCAATGGAAAATATGTGGGTTGTTATGATCTTGCGTTTGGTGCATAGTGCATAATATGTTGCATTGTGTAAAATTTGGATAAAATATTGAATTTAGACTCGCACAAAGGTCTCTGTCTGTCGCAAAAATCAAGAAAACTGATCTTAAGTAGCTCACTCATTTACGATCGCGATAAAACCGGAATGAAATATCCACAACATTCCTCATGTTTCCTAAACGATTTGAGATATCCTCACGAGATTTTGGGAAATGTTAGCAAGCAAAGAAGAGAGTATTTTGCCATGTGGTTCTTATCTAAAACTCCATTATGTATCATATTATTTCTCTAACTATAGACATTTTCGAAGAAAGAATGCATTGTTTAAGGGCTGTCGTTAGATGGTGAAAC
Source organism: Schistocerca gregaria (assembly GCF_023897955.1). Taxonomy (NCBI): domain Eukaryota; kingdom Metazoa; phylum Arthropoda; class Insecta; order Orthoptera; family Acrididae; genus Schistocerca; species Schistocerca gregaria. The sequence goes on from NC_064930.1 coordinate 70,334,757, forward strand.
GAGAAATGCTATGGGTTTTGGAACAGCATAAGTGAAGACATGACGCGTATATTTTTGTACCAAGCAAGTGCTTTTTCATAAGCTGTTGACTTTACTTTTCCTCAGTTCCTCAATAAACTTCACAAACCACTGCTTCAGAATTCTTTGCAGTTTCATCTGCGCAACATCTTACGGAGGTGACGTTGTGTAAACTCCTTTGTATTTTCGCAAAAAATTTTAACGTGCCAGTAACAGAAAGGAGTAGGTTTTGCTCAAAATTCGCCACTCACCACGCTTCGAACGCTTAAATGGCGAGGCGCAAATAAATCCCTGCTTTTGTTGCATTTTCAGAGGAATTAGTTTTGGATACTAACCAAAATAGAAGTGACAGTAGATGTTTTTGAACGTTCACGATGCAAGTGTGCGCGTGGAGCGGTTCCACTTAATATTTACAGTAAATGTGAATCTAGTCTCCAGTTTTTTTTTTCCATTCAGCGCTCGGCATTTCCCTCACAACGGCTGCCCACAAACCACCGCGTGTTCCCTGCCAACTGCGCATATACCGGCCATGGTTTTCTGCATGGAATCTCTATGGAGGAACTAATTAGCAGATAGTGAATCGAACTGGGGGGGGGGAGGGGGGAATAAATAAATTTGTGGGTCAACTTGACTGAAAGAAGGGATTGCTTGATACGACACATCCTGAGGTGTCAAGGTATCACCAATTTAGTATTGGAAGGCAGTATCTGGAGGTGGGAGGAGTAAAAATTCAAGAGGGGGAGCAAGGTCTGACTATAGTAATGGATGTAGGTTGTGATAGTTATACGGGGATGAAGAGACTTGTACAGGATAGAGCGCAGAGCTGCAGTTTGCTCACAGAACTGTGTCCCTTCGTAGCGCAAATACTCAGAGTGGATTTCCTAGTGAAGTGCTGAGAGAATTTCGCATCCTTTAAACCAAGTGTGTCGCATACTAAAGAGATCCTCGAAGAGTAACCACAGAAATTTCGCAGAGGATGTTATTACAAACAATATTTGAAGTATCGAACTGCCACCTACAAAAAAACTTCAGACGTCTGATTACTTTACCAACGGGTTAATGTGGTAAATATTTGATGTTCAGCATGTAAAGTTTTTATTACTAAAGACGCAAACTTCTAATTATGTTGGTTTCTTCAGTTTTAGGGTATTGACCCGTACGCTAACGAGAAAGCCAAAACCAAAATTGATAAAACAAAAAAAGTGGCAATTCCTCTATATGTTCATTTAATACCTCTTGGGAAATAGGGCACAGTGTCAAACTTTTTTAGGTTTGATCCAGCTGAGCCATTAAATTGGGAAAGGTTGAAAATAACGTTCGTCAGAAGTTGCTAAGCGTCAGCCAAATGGAGTTACACCTGGCAGCAAACTTTCTAAAAGGGGTCTCCAGGACAAAATATTAAGGATTCTATTAAGGTGGGAAATCACATTAGGAGGCTGTTTGACACTGAGTTTTTGGGATCTTTTTGGGTGGGGAGAATTAAATAGAATGTAGTAAAATTTTCGCATCATTTCATTCATATTTCGAACAGTTTTTGGGAATTTTCAAAATTATTGCAGCCAAAAATAACAAAGTTACGCTGTGACGTCCGCTGAAGGTTGTGAGTACAGTTGTCCACTTGCGAGCCCTGTAGCTATTCCGATATTCATTTGAAATCGAAAAGGTTTTGATTTTAGATTAATAATTTATTTTCTAAGAATATGAACATCAATGCGGATGAAAATGAAAATTAAAAATTGTGGAAGAATTTACTTCGCTTTTCACGATTTTTTCTCTAGTTATGCTAAGAAAAATAGCCTTAAAATCAAGATATCATCTCACAAGTTGGTTCATATAATTCGTAATTTTATAAACAATCATACTATCAATTTTCATAATGATCGGTTCTATACTTTTTGAGTTAGTCTGCACGCAAATGTCAAAAAAGTGATTTCGAGATAAAGGCGTTTGAAAAATAAATTGCCGGCTGCGGCGTCTGAACGGTTCTAGGCGCTTCAGTCAGGAACCGCGCTGCCGCTACGATCGCAGGTTCGAATCCTGGCTCGGGCATGGGTGTATGTGATCTCCTTAGGTTAGTTAGGTTTAAGTAATTCTAAGTTCTAGGGGACTGATGACTTCAGATGTTACGTCCCATAGTGCTCAGAGCCATTTGAAAAATAAATTCTCGGAAACTAGAAATTCAAAGAAGTTATCAATAACGTAGAATGCTTACCGACTAAAATGTGATTCCAGTGCCATATAATAATCCTTCTTCTTCCTCACAGGCCTCGTTTTGCGCTTGCAGCAGTGGTTTCCGACCATCCTTCCATTCCTATGAACTACGTTGATTCTGCCCGCTAACACACTGGTTATCCATGAGTTCGGCATAGTTTAAGCTTTGCGTGCCTACTACAATTCCTGCCTCGTTCATGACCATCATAACGGATGAATTTCCTTCATTGAATAAGGCCGCTGCTAAAAACGATGCCAATTCAACAACTCATAGTCCGGAGTACGTGTGTTTTGGAGGATATCGCCAAATAGTGCAAGTAAAACTTTCATCCGCATTTTGTTCAAATGGCTCTGAGCACTTGGTACATCTGTGGTCATCAGTCCCCTAGAACTTAGAACTACTTAAAGCTAACTAACGTAAGGACATCACACACATCCATGCCCGAGGCAGGATTCGAACCTGCGACCGTAGCAGTCGCGCGGCTCCGGACTGTAGCGCCTAGAACCGCTCGGCCACCCCGGCCGCCTTCGCATTTTGTGTGTGGCTACCTAAACATCCCTCCAGTAAATCGTCCCTTGAAAAATCGCCATATACTGGAAGAATTCCCTTCTGCACTCGGTTCTATGCTCATAAAATCTGAACGAATGCGAATTTCGCTTTGAAAGTTTGACGGGGTATTCTTGGACAGTAAACGATTTAAGCAATAAAAAATCGGATTTTTTTGAACTCCCTCCTGTGATTTTACCCCTTAAAGGCACGGGAGCTACCTTTTGTAGCTACACGATCGGCCTGGAGGTGTTCTACTGTGGACTCTCCCCGTCCTAAGCTGCGCTGCCCTGACCACACAGAATGTATCGTAGGCAGCCTCAGTGTGGCGCCGGTGCAAGTTATGTCGTGGCCACGCCCCACGACGCAATGCCGCCGCTGTATTTACACGTGTGTTTGTGTGTTGTGGCGACCTTGGCACCTGTCGGGTAGGTGGCGACCTTGCCAGGACTGCAGACGGAGCTCCCTGGAGAAACCGCCGCGGAGGAGAGAGAACACGGCCAGTCTGGAGAAAGCTGCGAGCGATTTGCGTCGCGACGGGCGGTTACGGCAGGGAGGAGGCATATAACAGAGCTGTCTGCCCGGCAGCGCCGGACACCGCGTTCACCTCCAGTCACGCACCACTGGCTCTCGGTTCGCACTGCACGAGCTGGCGGGGCTGTGTCTGACCACGGAGCGGCATTTTGTGGCCCAACCGCGAGTCGACCCCGCTCTACAAAGCTCCGGAGCATATTTCATTAATTTTCTGCCTCTAGGTGAATATGGATTGGGGCTAAGAAATGAAAGAGGAAGCCGCCTAGCAGAATTTTGCACAGAGCACAACTTAATCATAGCTAACACTTGGTTTAAGAATCATGAAAGAAGGTTGTATACGTGGAAGAACCCTGGACATACTAAAAGGTATCAAATAGATTATATAATGGTAAGACAGAGATTTAGGAACCAGGTTTTAAGTTGTAAGACATTTCCAGGGGCAGATGTGGACTCGGACCACAATCTATTGGTTATGACCTGTAGATTAAAACTGAAGAAACTGCAAAAATGTGGGAAATTAAGGAGATGGGACCTGGATAAACTGAAAGAACCAGAGGTTGTACAGAGTTTCAGGGAGAGCATAAGGGGACAATTGACAGGAATAGGGGAAAGAAATACAGTAGAAGAAGAATGGGTAGCTCTGAGGGATGCAGTAGTGAAGGCAGCAGAGGATAAAGTAGGTAAAAAGACGAGGGCTGCTAGAAATTCTTGGGTAACAGAAGAAATATTGAATCTAATTGATGAAAGGAGAAAATATAAAAATGCAGTAAATGAAGCAGGCAAAAAGGAATACAGACGTCTCAAAAATGAGATCGACAGGAAGTGCAAAATGGCTAAACAGGGATGGCTAGAGGACAAATGTAAGGATGTAGCAGCTTATCTCACTAGGGGTAAGATAGATACTGCCTACAGGAAAATTAAAGAGACCTTTGGAGAGAAGAGAACCACGTGTATGAATATCAAGAGCTCAGATGGCAACCCAGTTCTAAGCAAAGAAGGGAAGGCAGAAAGGTGGAAGGAGTATATAGAAGGTTTATACAAGGGTGATGTACTTGAGGACAATATTATGGAAATGGAAGAGGATGTAGATGAAGACGAAATGGGAGATACGATACTGCGTGAAGAGTTTGACAGAGCACTGAAAGACCTGAGTCGAAACAAGGCCCCCGGAGTAGACAACATTCCATTAGAACTACTGACGGCCTTGGGAGAGCCAGTCCTGACAAAACTCTACCATCTGGTGAGCAAGATGTATGAGACAGGCGAAATACCCTCAGACTTCAAGAAGAATATAATAATTCCAATCCCAAAGAAAGCAGGTGTTGACACATGTGAAAATTACCGAAAAATCAGTTTAATAAGTCACAGCTGCAAAATACTAACGCGAATTCTTTACAGACGAATGGAAAAACTAGTAGAAGCCGACCTCGGGGAAGATAAGTTTGGATTCCGTAGAAATGTTGGAACACGTGAGGCAATACTGACCTTACGACTTATCTTAGAAGAAAGATTAAGAAAAGGCAAACCTACGTTTCTAGCATTTGTAGACTTAGAGAAAGCTTTTGACAATGTTGATTGGAATACTCTTTTTCAAATTCTAAAGGTGGCAGGGGTAAAATACAGGGAGCGAAAGGCTATTTACAATTTGTACAGAAACAAGATGGCAGTCATAAGAGTCGAGGGGCATGAAAGGGAAGCAGTGGTTGGGAAAGGAGGGAGACAGGGTTGTAGCCTATCCCCGATGTTATTCAATCTGTATATTGAGCAAGCAGTAAAGGAAACAAAAGAAAAATTTGGAGTAGGTACTAAAATTCATGGACACGAAGTAAAAACTTTGAGGTTCGCCGATGACATTGTAATTCTGTCCTGTCAGAGACGGCAAAGGACTTGGAAGAGCAGTTGAACGGAATGGACAGTGTCTTGAAAGGAGGATATAAGATGAACATCAACAAAAGCAAAACGAGGATAATGGAATGTAGTCAAATTAAATCGGGTGATGCTGAGGGAATTAGATTAGGAAATGAGACACTTCAAGTAGTAAAGGAGTTTTGCTATTTAGGAAGTAAAATAACTGATGATGGTCGAAGTAGAGAGGATATAAAATGTAGACTGGCAATGGCAAGGAAAGCGTTTCTGAAGAAGAGAAATTTGTTAACATCGAATATAGATTTATGTATCAGGAAGTCGTTTCTGAAAGTATTTGTTTGGAGTGTAGCCATGTATGGAAGTGAAACATGGACGATAACTAGTTTGGACAAGAAGAGAATAGAAGCTTTCGAAATGTGGTGCTACAGAAGAATACTGAAGATAAGGTGGATAGATCACGTAACTAATGAGGAGGTATTGAATAGGATTGGGGAGAAGAGAAGTTTGTGGCACAACTTGACTAGAAGAAGGGATCGGTTAGTAGGACATGTTTTGAGGCATCAAGGGATCACAAATTTAGCGTTGGAGGGCAGCGTGGAGGGTAAAAATCGTAGAGGGAGACCGAGAGATGAGTACACTAAGCAGATTCAGAAGGATGTAGGTTGTAGTAGGTACTGGGAGATGAAGCAGCTTGCACAGGATAGAGTAGCATGGAGAGCTGCATCAAACCAGTCTCAGGACTGAAGACAACAACAACAACAACATAAAGAGATAGGACAAAAAACTTCGACGCCCACAGGACACACGACGTTATCACCGTGTAACACCCGTCTCTATCGTTGATAATGGCGTCATTTCGCTCCAACTAGCATTTTTTCCCCGCCGGGCGTTGTGGCCGAGCGGTTCTAGTCGCTTCAGTCTGGAACCGCGCGGCCGCTACGGTTCGAGTCCTGCCTCGGGCATGGGTGTGTGTGCTGTCCTTAGGTTAGTTAGGTTTGAGTAGTTCTAAGTTCTAGGGGACTGATGACCTCAGATGTTCTATAGTGCTCAGAGCCATTTTAACCCACCCTTAGCCTTGACGACAGCTTCCACTCTCGCAGGCATACGATCAGTCTGGTGCTGGAAGGTTTCTTGGGGAATGGCAGCCCATTCTTCACGGAGTGCTGCACTGAGGAGAGGTATCGATGTCGGTCGGTGCGGCGTTCAAAAACATCCCAAAGACGTTCTATAGGATGCAGGTCTGGACTCATGGACTCTGTGCAGGCCAGACCATTACAAAGGATGTTACTCCCTCCACGAAAAACACGACCACACCGTACCACCACCGCCTCCGAATTCTACTGTTGGCACTACACACGCTGGCAGATGACGTTAACCGGGCATTCTCCACACCCACACCCTGCCATCGGATCGCCACATTGTAAACCCTGATTCGTCACTCCACACAACGTTTTTCCACTGTTCAGTGGTTCAATGTTTACGCTCCTTACACCAAGCGAGGTGTCGTTTGGCATTTACCGGTGAGATGTGTGGCTTATGAGCAGCTGCTCCACCACGAAATTCAAGTTTCCTCACCTTCCACCTAACTGTCACAGTACTTGCAGTGGATCCAGATGCAGTCTGGAATTCCCGTGTGATGGTCTGGTTAGGTGTCTACCTACTACACATTACGACCCTCTTCAACTGTCGTCGGTCTCTGTCAGTCAAGAGACGAGGTCGGCCTGTACGCTTTTGTGCTGTACGTGTCGCTTCACCTTTCCACTTCACTATCACATCGGAAGCAGTAGACCTAGGCAATTTTAGCAGTGTGTGCAAATCTCGCATACAGACACAAGTGACACCCAATCACCTGACCACGTTCGTTCCGTGAGTTCCGCGCAGCGCTCCATTCTGCCCTCTCACGACGTCTCACTACTGAGATCGCTGATATGGAGTACTTGGCAACAGGTGGCAGCACAATGCAGCTAATATGAAAAACGCATGCTTTTTGGGCTGTCGAGGCACTTTTGATCACACAGTGACTACACTAACTAGTTCGTAAAGTAATCAGACGTCTGAATTGGTTTTGGAGATGACAGTTCGATTCTCAAAAGAATGATAGTTGGGGCTATCGTTTCTAATAACATCATCTACGAAATTTCTGATGTTACTATTGAGGCCCCATTTAGTACGCGACACATGTGGTTTAAAAGTTACGAAACGCTCTCAGCACTTCATCACGTAATCCATTCCGAATAACTGTGCTACGAAGGGGCAAAGTGCTGTGAACAAACTGCAACTCTACACTCTATCCTCTGCAAGTCTCATCTCCGTATAACTACCACAACCTACATCCAGTTCAACCTGTTTACTGTAGTCAGGCCTTGCTCCCCCTGTGGAACTTTTACTGCCCTTCTCTCCCCTCCCCCTTCCACCACATACTGCCTTCCAGTACTAAAATGGTGATCCCTTACGCCTTAGATGTCCGAAAGAACTGATACCATATATATACAGGGTGGTCCATTGATGGCGACCGGGCCAAATATCTCACGAAATAAGCGTCAAACGAAAAAACTACAAAGGACGAAACTCGTCTAGATTGAACGGGGAAACCAGATGGCGCTATGGTTGGCCCGCTAGATGGTGCTGCCATAGGTCAAACGGATATCAACTGCTTTTTTTTTTAAATTTGAACCCCATTTTTTATTACATATTCATGTAGTACCTGAAGAAATATGAATATTGGACCACTTTTTTCCCTTTGTGATAGATGGCGCTGTAATAGTCGTAAACGTGTAACTACGTGGTATCACGTAACATTCCGCCAGTGCGGACGGTATTTGTTTTGTGATACATTACCCGTGTTAAAATAGACCGATTACCAATTGCGGGAAAGGTCGATAACGTGTTCATGTATGGCTATTGTGATCAAAATGCCCAACGGGCGTGTGCTATGTATGCTGCTCGGTATCCTGGACGACATCATCCAAGTGTCCGGACCGTTCGCCGGATAGTTACGTTATTTAAGGAAACAGGATGTGTTCAACCACATGTGAAATGTCAACCACGACCTGCAACAAATGATGATGCCCAAGTAGGTGTTTTAGCTGCTGTCGCAGCTAATCCGCACATCAGTAGCAGACAAATTGCGCGAGAATCGGGAATCTCAAAAACGTCGGTGTTGAGAATGCTACATCAACATCGATTGCACCCGTACCATATTTCTATGCACCAGGAATTGCATGGCGACGACTTTGAACGTCGTGTACAGTTCTGCCACTGAGCACAAGAGAAATTACGGGACGATGACAGATTTTTTGCACGCGTTCTATTTAGCGACGAAGCGTCATTCACCAACAGCGGTAACGTAAACCGGCATAATATGCACTATTGGGCAACGGAAAATCCACGATAGCTGTGACAAGTGGAACATCAGCGACCTTGGCGGGTAAATGTATGGTGCGGCATTATGGGAGGAAGGATAATTGGCCCCCATTTTATCGATGGCAACCTAAATGGTACAGTGTATGCTGATTTCCTACGTAATGTTCTACCGATGTTACTACAAGATGTTTCAGTGCATGACAGAATGGCGATGTACTGCCATCATGATTCATGTCCGGCACAGGTTGAAGCGGTATTGAATAGCATATTTCATGACAGGTGGACTGTTCGTCGAAGCACCATACCGTGGCCCGCACGTTCACCGGATCTGACGTCCCCGGATTTCTTTCTGTGGGGAGAGCTGAAGGATATTTGCTATCGTGATCGACTGACAACGCCTGACAACATGCGTCAGCGCAATGTCGATGCATGTGCGAACATTACGGAAGGCGAACTACTCGCTGTTGAGAGGAATGTCGTTACACGTATTGCCAAATGCATTGAGGTTGACGGACATCGTTTTGAGCATTTATTCCATTAATGTGGTATTTACAGGTAACACTAACAGCATGCATTCTCAGAAGTGGTAAGTTCACAAAGGTACAAGTATCACATCGGAACAACCGAAATTAAATATTCAAACGTACCCACGTTCTGTGTTTTAATTAAAAAAACCTACCTGTTACCAACTGTTCGTCTAAAATTGCGAGCCATTTGTTTGTGACTGTTACAGCGCAATCTATCACAAATCGAAAAAAGTGGTCCAACTAAAACATTCATATTTCTTTACGGGGGGGGGGGGGGTTCCTATTTTTAAAAAAACGCAGTTGATAATCGTTTGACGTATGGCAGGGCCATCTAGCGGGCCAACCATAGAGCCATTTGGTTTCACTGTTCAAGCTAGACAAGTTTCGTTCTTTGTAGTTTTTTCGTTTGATGTTTATTTCGTGAGATATTTAGCCTGGTCACTATCAATGGACAACCCTGTATACAGAGTGTTACAAAAAGGTACGGCCAAACTTTCAGAAAACATTCCTCACACACAAAGAAAGAAAATATGTTATGTGGACATGTGTCCGGAAACGCTTACTTTCCACGTTAGAGCTCGTTTTATTACTTCTCTTCAAATCACATTAATCATGGAATGGAAACACACAGCAACAGAGCGTACCAGCGTGACTTCAAACACTTTCTTACAGGAAATGTTCAAAATGTCCTCCGTTAGCGAGGATACGTGCATCCACCCTCCGTCGCACGGAATCCCTGATGCGCTGATGCAGCCCTGGAGAATGGCGTATTGTATCACAGCCGTCGACAACACGAGCGCGAAGAGTCTCTACATTTGGTACCGGGGTTGCGTAGACGAGATCTTTCAAATGACCCCATAAATGAAAGTCGAGAGGGTTGAGGTCAGGAGAGCGTGGAGGCCATGGAATTAGTCCGCCTCTACCAATCCATCGGTCACCGAATCTCTTGTTGAGAAGCGTACGAACACTTGGACTGAAATGTGCAGGAGCTCCATCGCGCACGAACCACATGTTGTGTCGTACTTGTAAAGGCACATGCTCTAGCAGGGCGGGTAGAATATCCCGTATGAAATCGTGATAACGTGCTCCATTGATCGTAGGTGGACGAAACTAAAATGAGCTCTAACATGGAAATTAAAGGCTTCCGGACACGTCCACATAACATCTTTTCTTCATTTGTGTGTGAGGAATGTTTCCTGAAAGTTTGGCCGTAACTTTTTGTAACACCCTGGATAGAGCTTGTTCAAGTTCGACAGTGCTACCTGAGTCTTGATAGCCTCTGGTTACTACTCCAGCGCTGGGAAACGAAACGCTAGGCAGAGAAGTATCATTTGGATCGCGGTCAAGTGCCCATAAAACAAATAAAATAGCAAAGTGTTAGGGATGTCGGATAATTACAAGACGGCAGTAAAGCAGCTGTTTATCAGTGCCGTGCCGACTTGGCTATAACAAAAGGGGAGGTAGAGAGAGAGAGAGAGAGAGAGAGAGAAAGTAGAGCTGTTGAGAGTAGAGTGCAGTGTTTCGGGACGCAGGGCACACTCTGTCCGAGGTGGGCGGTTTCTCTGTCCCAGAACCCACGCCAGCTAGACGGCGCCGTAAGCACTGGGTTTCACTGCCGGGGGAACCCGTGCCTCGGATAACTCGCTCACTGAAGACTGACGCCGAAGCATTCGGGGTGGTCTACTATACAGTCTGCTCTGGCGGGGGAAAGCAGCGACAAGCTGCAGTGTCTGTCACAGACGGCTGTTTTGCACACTGCTGACGGCCCCGCCTCCCTTCCACACCACCACTTCACCAGCACCGTCACTCGTTAGTTTTCGTAGTTGTGAGACATCATGTCATGCAGGTTGGCAGCCGGCCGCGGTGGTCTCGCGGTTCTAGGCGCTCAGTCCGGAACCGCGGGACTGCTGCGGTCGCAGGTTCGAATCCTGCCTCGGGCATGGATGTGTGTGATGTCCTCAGGTTAGTAAGGTTCAAGTAGTTCTACGTTCTAGGGGACTGATGACTTCAGATGTTAAGTCCCATAGTGTTCAGAGCCATTTGAACCACTATTAGTTTTGAATTTAATGTAAGATGTGGTCCGGATTGTTTGGAAAAAAAGTAAAGGTTGGCGTCGCATATATTCTGCTCTGCAGTGGAGCTTACATATGCGCCGACGATACTCAAAAGTTCCTACACAGACAAAAATCCAGGGTGTTTCAAAAATAATATACCTATTTCGAATGCATGTATTTCTTTTCTTTCTTTCTTTCACTGGTGCCATGTCTCGTGTGGACGCGGGGTCGCCATTGTTAGGAACGTATTTGGCAATGTTATAGTTGAATTCTTTTATGTTGCCGGATCGCACATGCCCGCCCAGACGCGGGAGATTGCTGCGTTGCCAGTTGTACGCGCCAAGAGAAGCAGCGCCATAGCGTAGTATAGTTGCCAAACTCTCGTTTAGGGGGGAGCGCGCAGTTCATGAAGTAAAGCCACCACGGCCGCATTAACCCTTTCGCTGCTACAGAGACGTGCTCCACGCATTCTGTCATCACTGCACTGCTCGCCTGTGCAGACACATGGCGTTTCGACTGCTTTGACACACTTTACCATTCGATTTCACAAAAACTATTTCGCCCGAAAATTTGATTTTTACACATCTTCTTGACTGATACCTTCCCCCCATAAATGACTCAATTTTGTTTCGATGTTCAGCGCAGTTATCGTGCAGCATTAGATGTAGTAAACCACTGCACGAAATTTTGAAGAGTTTGCAGAGGTAAAAGTCCATAGCGTATACTTTATGTATGGACGGTTTTAGTTGCCACTAGAAATTTCAAAAAATTACATTCAAACGAATAAAATTCATGAAGTAAGACACTTCGATATTGATTTTAAATAAAGAAAATATTAAGCACCGATTTGAACTCGGAGCCTTTTGCTTAGCAGCCAAACATCTTACCCAATTTTTTTTTTTTTTTTTAATATCGTTATTGATCGTTGTGTTTAATCGTTGCGGACGTCACATGACATCCGGTAAAGTTCGTTTGTAGATCCTTCGACTCAGTTTTTTATTACAGAGGCCGACCAGCTCTCTGACCAAACACGCTGAGCTGCCGTGCCAGCTACCCATTACACTATCACAGCTCTTCGTTTCATAGAACTCCTGGAGTACTTTAAAGAATGACGCTAAATACCGACAAACACTGTTGGTATGAGTTACCCACGTTTCGTCGAAGTAAAATAGGAAGTAAACAATTAGCGCTGTTCTTTATTGCCTAAAAGCGGTTAGTGAGAATTATACAAACACCTTTCAAATGGCTCTGAGCACTATGGGCTTAACATCTGAGGTCCTCAGTTCCCCTAGAACTTAGAACTACTTAAACCTAACTAACCTAAGGACATCACGCACATCGATGCCCGAGGCAGGATTCGAACCTGCGGCTGTAGCGGTCGCGCGGTTCCAGGGTGAAGCGCCTAGAACCGCACGGCCACACCGGCCGGCCAAACACCTTTCCTCGCTATCGCCTGAGTTAGGAGGCTTATTGCTTGTTTGGTTTAATTAATTAATAGAATATGAAGCTATTGTTATAAAGAATGCCTTTTCCAAACTTTCTATAAAAGAAAGTCTCGTATCAAGACATTGCTTTTGTTCAGTTACTTTATTAATGACTGAACGTTTCTAAAACTGGAGCCACTCGTCCGTGCTCTGCTCTGCAGTGGAGCTCTGGCAACGTCGTTCTCTGTTCATTGGCTGACTGCCTTTTGTGACGTCAGGTGCGCACTGTAGAACACTTTAGCCAGTACACGTATGTTATTAAAATCGATGTCAGAGCCATACTTCTCGTGATCTTCCACTCTGCACTCTGTTTTAGCCGCATGTACCGTTCGCGTTCCGTAATGCGTTCTTCAACAGTTCTTCCCGTTTCGCCTATATACACTTTGCCGCAGCCACATGACACTTGATAGACGCCTGCGTCTCTAACATCGATTTTAGTAACGTACATGCACTGGCTAAAGAAACAACAAACATTTATAGAAGAAAGGTCCGAGGGGTGAACTGAAGTGTCCGATTCCACCTGCCGTCCTTGTTGTGTGTGACGTCACGACGGCGCGAAGCTTGGTTTGGGAGTGTCCCGTGTTTGCAGGTGTCGTGTTGATGCAGTCAGTGGTGCTCTCTGGTGGTGTGTTAGGTGATGGTTTTGGTTTAGTTTGCGAGTGTAGCGTCGGGTGTGAATTTTGGTAAATTGCTTTTTTATGTCTTTGGTAGGTATGGTTATGACTGACAGAGTCAGTCAGCTATTCGGATTTTTCGATGAAGTCGTGAAGTGTTCAGTATGTCGTGAAAAAATGAGGCTTACTTAGGAGTTCCGGTGTCTCGGACCATGGACGGCTGTATGTGGAGATGTCTTAAGGGATAACAGGTCAAGGGAAGTTTTCGATCCCAATGTGTGTCTGTAAATGTTGGTATTGCTATTGGGAGCTGCTGTTGAGCTGTATAGGTCAAGGGAAGTGTTGGGTCCTAATTTATGGGATCAGCAGCTGCTGTTGAGCGAGATAGGTCAAGGGAAGTGTCAGATTGCAGATGATATTGTGTTTAGTGATATTTGTGGAGTTTTATAATGTCGGTTTTTTCTTCGATTTGCGTGATTTTGTAGGGGGACAGGTGTCTAAATTTGTTTGTATTTAGTTTGTCCCCAGCGGAAAAAAAAAAACTATTTCCCATGCTTGTCCCGTTAGTGCCATTAGACTTTTTGTGAAACGTGTGTGTGTGTGTTTTTCGATGTATTTTCGTCCTCATAATGTGTACGTTACGACTTCATATGCGCCATATTGGAATAGTGGTTTATGGTCGTTTCCGCCATATTTGTGACGTCATGGATCAAAACAGATGGGCGGGATCGGACGCTTCCGTATTTCCAGTCCGAGAAGCGGTTGGAATTTCTAAGAATGCATCTGATTTCAATAGAGAGGACGGCTATAGGCTTCCGGCATCGTGGCTCCCCGCCATCAAGGAAGTAAATACGCGGCCGCGGTGTGTGAGCGGCATAAACAACGCGCTGCAAGTCACCTCGGCGGACAATAATATTTTGGGTAAACATTCCCCCTCTCTTGCTCGGTCCGTCTCGTATCTAGCCACTGACGACGACCAACCAACAGCGATAGCAGGCGTTTCAACCGATAACCCTTCTCCAGCGTAAGTGTGGAATAGTGCCTGTCTATCCAATGACGATTGCCCGGCAGTGGTATCCACTGGAGCTGAGCTACCAACGCCCCTTTTTCTGCATCAGAGGGGGAATATTAGCCTATCACTATGGACCACCAATGGTAGCCATATAAATTTTAACCAATACTATCACTTCTCCAGCATGAACGCCAGAAAACTCCCCCTTTACAAGTGGACGCGACACTCTGACTTCGTTCCCCCCTACCCTCCATCTCTACACCCTTCATCTCCTTTCCCAAGGTGGCTTCCATCAACTCCCCCTCTCGGATGATGCCCTCTCTTCCTCCATGTATCCCTCCTATCAACTCTGATCCTCACCCCCCCTCCTTTCCTCTCTCCTTTTCCTGGGCTCCCTCTGCCCCCCCTCTTCCATGATCTTTTTTCCCCACCTACCCTACTCTTCCCCCCCCCTTCTCTCCCCCGAGTCCTTTTGCATTTCCCTCTGCCTTTTCCCATTCCCTCTCGCGTCTGCCCTCCCCCCCCCCCCCCCCAACGAGTCCTCTCCCACCTTCAGTCCCCCCTTTCGTTTCTCCTGTCCTCCCTCCTTGCCCCTCCTCCCATCTGCCAAGGCCCCCACCCCCCCCATCTGACCTCAGCTATCGTGTGTCATCTTTGTGCCGACATTTTAGTGCAGTGTTTACAGTGAGTGTTCAGTGTTGTGTGTCTTCTCCGAAGTGGTGCGAACGGACATCATACTGTCGCTGGGTGTGATTTTTATGTCTCTTGCGAACAGAAACCAGACTGTCGCCATGTTTTTTAATTGTCTGTCTACTATGTTCCCTGTCTGCTTCGTGTGTATTTTATTAGCTTTGCCAACCCATTGCTTTATGTTTTAACTTTCCACAATTTTCCCGTTTTACAATTTCAGTCACCGTTTTATCGCCTGCTTTTATCGTTTCTTATCTTCTTTCTTATGTTTTATAGTCTGTAGGCTGCAGAGCAGCGTACTGAGCTGTTGCCAGCCCCCCGCCTTCGGGGGGAATCGAAATACAATAAAGGGAAAAAAAATCTGACAGTGTCCTAGCAGTAATGAACATCAAAAGATCCTGAGGAAGATCCCAGCATAGGGGTCGAAACGTCGAACATTTTAGAAGAAACATGAAGCGGCCTAATAACGCAGAAGTTTTAACTTTTTTATTTTATTGGACACACGATTTCCAACTTCATCTACGTCATCTTCAGATCCATTAAAAGCGGCTACTATAGGATAAACATAGTCAAAAGCGACATAAAATGGCAGTATGCAGAATAAAAATAAGAATGCCTCGCTTTCATGTATACGGTTCAGTCACATTAACGGTATCACCGCCTACATTCTGCGTCAACGTGCAGTAACCATTAACAGACGTGTGGTGGCGGCGCTAGTGTAGAGGATATCTACATCTACATCGATACTCTGCAAATCACATTTAAGTGCCTGGCAGAGGGTTCATCGAACCACCTCCACAATTCTCTATTATTCCAATCTCGTATAGCCCACAGAAAGAACGAACACCTATGTCTTTCCGTACGAGCTCTGATTTCCCTTATTTTGTCATTGTGATCGTTTCTCCCTATGAAGTTCGGTGTCAAGAAAATATTTTCACATTCGGAGGAGAAAGTTGGTGATCGGAATTTCGTGAGAAGATTCCGGCGCAAAGAAAAGTGCCTTTGTTTTAATGATGTCCGCCCCAAATCCTCTATCATTTCTGTGACACTCTCTCCCATATTTGAAGATAATACAAAACGTGCTGCCCTTCTTTGAACTTTTTCGATGTACTCCGTCAGTCCTACCTGGTAAGGATCCCACACCGTGCAGCAGTATTCTAAAAGAGGACGGACAAGCGTAGTGTAGGCAGTCTCCTTATCAGGTCTGTTACATTTTCCAAGTGTCCTGCCAATAAAACGCAGTCTATGGTTAGCCTTCCCGACAACATTTTCTTTGTGTTCCTTTCAATTTTATTTGGTCGTAATTGTAATTCCTAGCTGTTTACTTGAATTTACGGCCGTTAGATTTGATTGATTTGTCGTGTAACCGAAGTTCAACGAATTCCTTTTAGCATGTGGATAACCTCACACTTTTCGTTACTTAGGGTCAACTGCCAATTTTGGCACAATTCAGATATGTTTTCTAAATCGTTCTCCAATTTGTTTTGGTCTTCTGATGACTTTATTAGTCGATAAACGACAGCGTCATAAGCAAAGAACCAAAACGACTGCTCAGATTTTCTCCTACATGGATAAGGAACAGCAAATGACCTATAACACTACCTTGGCGAATGCCAGAAATCACTTCTGCTTGACTCGATGACTTCCCGTCAGTTACTACGAACTGTGACCTCTCTGACAGGAAATCACAAATCCAGTCACATAACTGAGACGATATTCCGTAAGCACACAGTTTCACTACGAGTCGATAGTGTGGTACAGTGTCAAAAGCCTTCCGGAAATCCAGGAATACGGAATCGATCTGAAATCCCTTGTCAATAGCACTCAGCACTTCATGTGAATAAAGAGCTAGTTGTGTTTCACAAGAATGTTGTTTTCTAAACCCATGTTGACTGTGTGTCAAAGGACCGTTCTCTTCGAGGTAATTCATTACGTTCGAACACAATATATGTTCCAAACTCCTGCTGCACATCGACGTTAACGATATGGGCCTGTGATTTAGTGGATTACTCCTACTACCTTTCTTGAGTATTGGTGTGACCTGTGCAACTTTCCAGGCTTTCGGTACGGAGCGTTCGTGGAGCGAACGGTTGTATATGATTGTTATGTATGGAGCTAATGCATCAGCATTCTGTGAACGGAATGTAATTGGTATACTGTCTGGACCAGAAGACTTGCTTTCATTAAGTGATTTAAGTTGCTTCACTACTCCGAGGAAATTTACGTCTATGTTACTCATTTTGGCTGCTGTCCTCGATTCGAATTCTGGAATGTTTACTTCGTCTTCTTTTGTGAAGGCATTTCGGGAGTCCGTGTTTAGTAACTCTGTTTTGGCAGCATATAAAGCGTGTCAGGAGATATGGAAAACAGTGCAGTTGTAATGCGAAAAGGGAGCGGTTTATCTGACGTCCAAACGGGTATAATCGTTGGCTTTCGGCCCAAGGATGGAAGCATTTCCGAAAGGACGAAGTTTTTAAAGTGTCGTGTGCTGCCGTGTTTTGTTTTATTTATTTATTTATTTATTTTATATTTATTTATTCCCAAATTATAGACCTGTTATCTGATGTTTAAAACAGGTCGTACATCTTACAATTTTCGTCATTCATCTTTCTTACAGGTTTCTTTTGTTTTGTTTTGTCTACAGCGTTTACAAAGAATAATACTTTTCAGAATAAAAATAATTTAAGGTTGAAATATAAATAAAATTTCGTTGTTTTTTAAGAAGAATATAAAAACATGATAGGATGGATTAGAGATTTGGTAGTACCATCACCGAAAGTGACTGACGGTGAATACCTCGGAATGGCTTCTTCGAGACGTTGACCACCAGTGACACACACACACACACACACACACACACAAATATGGTTATTAGTAGAGAAATAATATTGCTTATCCTATTTATTACTAATCATATGTGTTAACTAATTTAGGTGTTTTCTTGGCTAGATTGCCAGCAATTTGCTTATTTACTGTCACATCTGTCCATATCCAAATTTTTATCCTATGTCGAAGAGTGGTGTCTGTTCTTTCGGAGGTGTCCGAACGACGAACGTGAAATTGACTACGCATGTAGAATATACAGAAGGGCCGTGCAGTGTAACTCGCCCTCCAACACCACTTGCATGTCGTAATCTCCAAGTCGTCGATGGCGTTGTAAACGGTCAACGTCTTCAGAATTTCCTATAACGGGGCATCTTCTGTGTGGACGGTCCAATGTTCTTGCACGAAGACTGAAGCGGAGAGTGCACGCACCGTATCTCAGTATCCACTAGTACGTGTTGGGGTACCCCTGGTTACATGGAGTATGACGCCGCCTAACGCTTCAGGAGATTTTACCATCTCTGTTACAATGGTTGGTGAGTTGTCGCGGCTTGGGAGCTGAGAAAGCCCTGTGGGAAGTAGCCGTGTGAGTTTTCGCAACGCGGGTCTGCTGCAGGGGAATGTTCAGACGCCCGTCTCACGGATTTTCACGCTTTTCGTATTCTCCGCATCACAAAGAAGCAGAAAGTGTGCTCGGAAACCTATGCGATCCGTATGTCCGTACTGAGACTATAGTTCATAACACATTAGATCACTTGGACACACGTGAACAAACGCGGGTTTATAATAAATGTGTTTATTGGTGCGTATATGAAGACGGTGAAAAATATCAGCCAACCAGTAGCAAACAAAATTTATTTATTAACCTTTATCTAGGTTCAAAATGTCTCTGAGCACTATTAGAGTTAACTTCTGAGGTCATCAGTCCCCTAGAACTTAGAACTACTGGCCGAGCGGTTCTAGGCGCTACAGTCTGGAACCGCGCGACCGCTACGATCCTACCTCGGCCATGGATGTGTTTGATGTCCTTTGGTAAGTTCGGTTTAAGTAGTTCTCAGTTCCAGGGTACTGGTGACCTTAGAAATTAAGTCCCATAGTGCTCAGACCCATTTTTGATAATAATTATGATGTTCGTCGTTTGTTTTGAAGCTCTTGCAGTAGCCTTTACAAAAATGGTTCAAATGGCTCTGAGCACTATGGGACTTAAACTCTGAGGTCATCAGTCCCCTAGAACTCAGAACTACTTAAACGTAACTAACCTAAGGGCATCAAACACATCCATGCCTGAGACAGGATTCGAACCTGCGACCGTAGCGCTCGCTCGGTTCCAGACTCTAGCGCCTAGAACCGCACGGCCACTCCGGGCGGCCCTTGTTTACAGATAAAAATGTGGCATTTCAGTCTTTGATCGCAATTTTTTATTTTTCAATGACCGGTTTCAGGTCAGATCAGATCATATATTGCAGCTACAGAGTAACTTGTCAGTACACAACTATCGGTTCACTGTCATAACATAACATATAGGAGTGTAGATGCCACGTCTCGATCCCTCAGTCAATAGATGGGGACGTTTGCAAGACAACAACCATCTGCACGAACAGTTCGACGACGTTTGCAGCAGCACGGAGTATCAGCTCGGAGACCGTGGCTGCAGTTACCCTTGACGCTGCACCACAGACAGGAGCACCTGCGATGGTGTACTCTACGACGAACGTGGGTGCACGAATGGCAAAACGTTATTTTTTCGGGTGAATCCAGGCTCTGTTTACAGCATCATGATGGTCGCATCCGTGTTGGGCGACATCGCGATGAGCGCACATTGAAAGCGTGTATTCGTCATCGCCATACTGGCGTATCACCCAGTGTGATTGTGCCATTGGTTACACGCCTCGGTCACCTCTTGTTCGCACTGACGGCACTCTGAGCAGTGGACGTTACATTTCAGATGTGTCACAACCCGTTGCTCTACCCTTCATTCGATCGCTGCGAAACCCTGCATTTCAGGAGGATAATGCACGACCGCACGTTGCAGATCCTGTACGGGCCTTTCTGGGTACAGAAAATGTTGGACTGCTGCCCTGGCCAACACATTCTCCAGATCTCTCACCAATTGTAAACGTCACAGTACGCCAGTCACTGCTCTCGATGAACTGTGGTATCGTGTTGAAGCTTTTTTGGCAGCTGTACCTGTACACGCCATCCAAGCTCTGTTTGACTCAATGCCCAGGCGTATCAAGGCCGTTATTACGGCCAGAGTTGGTTGTTCTGGGTACTGATTTATCAGGATCTATGCACCCAAATTGCATGAAAATGTAATCACATGCCAGTTCTAGTATAATTTATTTCTCCATCGAATACCCATTAATCATCTGCATTTCTTCTTGGTGTAGCAATTTTTATGGCCAGAAGTGTATTTGGAGATGAAGAGGCTTGCGCAGGATAGAGTAGCATGGAGAGTTGCATCAAACCATTGTCTGGACTGACGATCACCAGAGCAGCAAGAACAAACAGAATAGCAGACACACGCTCCTGCAAACAAATAAAAATTATTTATGCAACTTTGCTTTTTCGAGGTGATGATCAAAATTGTTTGAGTACTCCTGGCAGACTTGGATTTATGTTGTTTTTTTTTTTTTCTTTTTTCTGAGGAATGTGACCCCCAAGGTCTGTAAAGTGCTTCTGATGCACCATGAGTAATCTGCCCACTGTTTTTTTTTTTTTTTTTTCTTCTTACGCCGCGAGTTTACAGGGAGCAGCAAGTGGGACCTTGTAGTAAGTGCATTGTCGCGACTCGCCTACTTTTTCCCTCCTTATCTTCCGAGTAAGGTAAGTGTTCCGGATGTAAGAGCACGTGCGACGCACCCGTAAAGGGCGGCATTTCCTCACACACACACACACACACACACACACACACACACGCACGCACGCACACGTGTGCGGTCGTGTGCATCGGACCTTATAAAAAGTCGCCCTGCGCCGAGGTCTCGTACAGGTCAACAGGACGGGGGCACATAGCACGTAGTGAGTGAGTGTGTGTGTGTGTGTGTGTGTGTGTGTGTGTGTGTTGGAGTGCAACTGAGGTGGAGGGGAGAGAAGAGTTCCCGAGCGTGCCTAGTGACTGACGTCGCCGCTCAGTTGGCAACACTGCAGCCGCTTCCTGGCGCGTCGGTGGCAGGTCGGCTTCGCACCTGTTGTCAGTCGGTGAACTGTGTCGCCCGCGTTCGCGCCCCGCGCCGAATCAGTGTGTTCCGTTCCGGTCGACTTCGACAGTGCGCGCGTTTGTGTGTTCAGTATGTTGTGATACTACTCGGATTAGCTTCGCAGCTTAATTTTCTGTTCGATTCCTCCAGCGTATTTGCCTTAGCTTCTGCGGTGCTCTTGTGACGAGGAAATGAGCAACGCATTACGAGTCGCTATTAAGCGTGCGTATGTTCATATCGAGATGCGAGGAGGTCTCTATAGTCTGCGCTAACGCAGATATGTACGTGGGCACCGGATGTCACAACTGCTTTGTGGATACAACCTGTGCCGATACAAGTAACCGCTAGTGTTCTGCGGATATCCGAAAATATTACTTGCTTTACAATTAAAAGTCGAAGGAGAGTCAGCATTATCATTTTCGTCTGCTTGCATTACATGCGATCGATAATAATTGCGCCGGCCGTGGTGGCCGAGCGGTTCTAGGCGCGGTTCTAGGCGCTACAGTCTGGAACCGCGCGACCGCTACGATCCTGCCTCGGCCATGGATGTGTTTGATGTCCTTTGGTAAGTTCGGTTTAAGTAGTTCTCAGTTCCAGGGTACTGGTGACCTTAGAAATTAAGTCCCATAGTGCTCAGAGCCATTTTTGATAATAATTATGATGTTCATCGTTTGTTTTGAAGCTCTTGCAGTAGCCTTGTTTACAAAAATGGTTCAAATGGCTCTGAGCACTATGGGACTTAACTTCTGAGGTCATCAGTCCCCTAGAACTCAGAACTACTTAAACGTAACCAACCTAAGGACATGACACACATCCATGCCTGAGACAGGATTCGAACCTGCGACCGTAGCGCTCTCTCGGTTCCAGACTCTAGCGCCTAGAACCGCACGGCCACACCGGCCGGCCCTTGTTTACAAACAAAATAAATTCACATATTATGGAAATCAACTGTGTTTTATATACAACCAAACATGTTTCAGCACTCTTGAATCCTCATCAGCAGGTACCTTTAGCCAGCTCTGTAAAATGTAAACATGTTTTAAGTAATAATTATCCTAACGAAATTAGGCCTAAAATAATTATTGTCATTACCTTAATTGTTCTAAATTATTCAGTCATGTACAACGCTCAATACTTTAGCGCATATTCTTAGCGTATCATGAGCACTGAAATGTTGCTATAGTGAGTTTGGTCGGAGAGTTAAGAAACCATTTTACGGAACTGAGTAAAGACTGCCAACTGATGATGGCACAAAGGTGCTGAAATACGTTTGGATTAATATAAAGAAGCAGTTGTTTGCATAACATTCGGACTTGATACTCAGTACTAATTATTATAGTTTTACGTCTACTTCTATATTCTGCAAACCACTGTGGAGTGCATGGCAGAGGATACGTGCCATTATACTAGTTATCAGGATTTCTTGCTGCTGCGTCCATGTATGGAGCGCAGGAAGAATGTTTGAATGTCTCCGTGGGTGCTGTAATTACTCTAATCTTGCCCTCACTATCTCTATGTGAGCGATACGGAAGGCGTTGGAGTATATTCCTAGTGTCATCATTTAAAGCCGGTTCTTGACATTTTGTTAATACACTTTCTCGGGATAGTTTACGCATAACTTCAAGAGTCTGCCAGTTCTGTATCTCTGTGACACTGCCCCGCATGTCAAACAAACCTGTGACAGTTCGTGCTTCCCTTCTCTGTATACGTTCAATATCCTCTGCTGCTCCTATTTGGTAGATGTCCCAAGCACTCGAGCAGTATTCTAGGAAGAGTTGCACGAGTGATTTGTAAAGTTTCCTTAGCAGACTGATTGCATTTTTCCAGTATTTTACGATTAAATTCGCTTTACCGACGGCTGACGCTATGTGATCGTTCCATTTCGTTTTCCTACAAAGTGTTACCCCCAGATATTTGTATGAGTTGACCGATTCCAACTCTGAGTCACTCATACTGTAGTTGTATGACACCGTTTTTTTTTTAGTTTTGTGAAGCGCACAGTTTCAAAATTTTCAATATTTAATCAAGTTGCCAATCATTGCACCCATTTGAAATCTTACAAAGTTGCGGCTGAATGTGTATGCAGCTTTCTTTCAGACAGCACTTGATTACAGATAAGTGCATCACCTGCGAAAAGTCTGAGGATACTATTAATATTGTCTGCAATTTCATTCATATACGCTACAATGTAAACAGCAAGGTTTCCAACACACTTCCTTGGTGCATCCTGATGTTACCCCTACTTCTGTCGGTGACCCACCATTCACGATAACTTGCTGCGCCCTCACCAACCAAGAAATGCCGAATCCAGCCACAAGTTTCACTTCATACTCCGTACGTCCGTACTTTGGATAATTAGCTTGTGTGTTACTGTAAATCAAACGCTTTTGGATAGTCAAGAAGTATTGCAGTTACCTGAGTGCTCTGATCACTGGCTTTGGGGATGTCATGTTTTATCAAAAATGGTTCAAATGGCTCTGAGCACTATGCGACTTAACATCTGTGGTCATCAGTCGCCTAGAACTTAGAACTAATTAAACCTAACTAACCTGAGGACATCACACACATCCATGCCCGAGGCAGGATTCGAACCTGCGACCGTAGCAGTCGCACGGTGTCATGTTTTATATCTATCCGTTCTTACTGCCATTATATTGCCTAGAATGTGCAGTGACGTTTCCCGCTTGCCAGCAGCGCTCGGCAGACCGGATGGTCACCCATCCGAGTGCTAGCCCAGCCCGAAAGCGCTTAACTTCGGTGATCTGACGGGCAAGGCCGTTGGCGTCGGGGGTGTACATGTGTTATTATAATATGCTAGGGCTAAAGATGGCGTTATGATATTCTTCCTGGTCTTTCGTTATTTATGAAGGACAAAAATTTCCTTTAGCTTTCATTTATGATTGTGAATAAAACAATACACTTAATATATGTCTCTATTTTACAACGTGGTTTCGGCTCCTGGCGTGATCAGATTTAAAAAAAAAAGTTAGACGTTGTAAAATGAGGTTCATTAAACCTATGAATGATCGACCATCAGTTGTCAACTTGACGCCCCAATTAGATACAGGTTTAATTGCTACTGACACTCAAACTTGTTTTAGAACGTCCAACTTTCCTTTTAATTATCTGATGACGGCAGGAGACGAAATGACGTTGTGAACAAAGACGTATATTAAGCGAAATAGACGTTTTTTTCCTAACGATTTCTTCCCGTTAAGGCTGCGGTCGCAGTGGATTCCGTCGGCGACCGACATCGGCCGAAGATCGCCGATCTATTAAAATCAACACGCCACTATGTGCGCGGTCACTAAGCAGCAGATCTCATCACTCGGAGATATAGACCTCGGACGGCAATTAGTGAAGTTCAGCACACTCTGTTTTCTTCGGTCGAATTCACCGACATTCTCATACAATAAACATTAGCTGTGAGAAACTGATGAGTTTAGTTCAGGAAAGGAGGAGGTTGTGGCATCCTAAGGATGAAGAATATCGTAATCGGGATATAGTTCGGAGTTCATGGACTGAAACCGCAGGTTTATTGGAAACGAGAAGTAGCCAAAGTATTTTACCGAAATTTTTCGGCTCCATCATAACCTCAAAAAGTAATTTGTTTAGGTGAGAAGGGTGGTGTATGTTATACTGTGCTTAGTTACTACACTGGGTGTTTTTTGGGCTGTGGTAGGTGGGCACTAGCTGTCTACAAATTGTTACTATCGCTTACCGGCGTGCCATGCGTAGTGACCGCGTGGTTTGAGGCGCCATGCCACGGATTTCGCGGCCCCACCCGCCGGAGGTTCGAATCCTGTCTCGGGCGTGGGTGTGTGTGTGTTGTTCTTAGTATAAATTAGTTCAAGTAGTGTGTAAGTTTAGGGACCGATGACGTCAGCAGTTTGGTCCCTTAGGAATTCACACACGTTTGAATATATTACTGGCGTTTTTTATGACAATATAGATTTAAGTGTCAGGAAGTCATTTCTGAAAGTATTTGTTTGGAGTGTAGCCATGTATGGAAGTGAAA
Organism: Schistocerca gregaria; assembly: GCF_023897955.1. Classification (NCBI taxonomy): domain Eukaryota; kingdom Metazoa; phylum Arthropoda; class Insecta; order Orthoptera; family Acrididae; genus Schistocerca; species Schistocerca gregaria. The sequence continues at coordinate 70,359,718 of NC_064930.1, forward strand.
CATGGACGATAACTAGTTTGGACAAGAAGAGAATAGAAGCTTTCGAAATGTGGTGCTACAGAAGAATACTGAAGATAAGGTGGATAGATCACGTAACTAATGAGGAGGTGTTGAATAGGATTGGGGAGAAGAGAAGTTTGTGGCACAACTTGACTAGAAGAAGGGATCGGTTGGTAGGATATGTTTTGAGGCATCAAGGGATCACAAATTTAGCGTTGGAGGGCAGCGTGGAGGGTAAAAATCGTAGAGGGAGACCAAAAGATGAATACACTAAGCAGATTCAGAAGGATGTAGGTTGCAGTAGGTACTGGGAGATGAAGAAGCTTGCACAGGATAGAGTAGCATGGAGAGCTGCATCAAACCAGTCTCAGGACTGAAGACAACAACAACAACAAAATGGTGATGGTCGTATGAAGTGGTTCGCAAAGGTGGTGTAATGTGTTTGCACTTTTCAATGCTTTAAACGGTCAGAGTATCGTATTGTAAGATTTGTTTCCTTTTTCACACGTATGCTGAATCGCCTTCATTGAAAGTTAATTGACCTATGACTGCTTTTTTTTTGCGGTATTTATTTGAACTGTAGTGTGTTTCAAAGTCATCACTAATCATTTCGACTAAATAATAGAACGCTTCTTCTCTGCACGTCATACAGGCCGATTCACGAAGATATGCAAATATTTCAGTATGTTATTCTATAAGTAAGACTAAAGCAGAAATGTCATGTAAACATAGGTCCGCAAATGTTTAGTTACGGAGTTACGGCTAATAAAAGATTTTGCCGAAATTTGGCAACTTCGCTAATATGAAGCCATTTGCAAAACTGTACGAGGTTAAAGAGCACGATTTTCATTTATTGTGTTGTTATTCGTCTGGTGAATCTAATAAAACCCTTCCCATACGTGTATCTGCAGTAGTTTTCCAGAACATCGAGATTATGTACGCTGGGTAGAGAACTTGTCTCCCGCAACATTCGAAATTCTCCACTAATTCGGAATCCTCAGAGTTGCATAACGTAGGCGATATTCGTTAACTGCAGTCGTAGCATTACGATCACATTTGCCATAAATGAACACCATATCGGCGTATTCGTCTGTCGTAAATTTGAGAGCCATCCCTATTTCATAAATAATCTGCAAACTGCAACAATTACTATGTCGTTTCACGTAAATGCACTGTTGTCATTATTTTCCGTATTTCGCAGCTTCAAACGTGACTGTATTCAATACATTGGAAGTATGAATTAACGCCGAACAGAGTGGCCGTGTGGTTCTAGGCGCTACAGTCTGGAACCGAGCGAGCTCTACGGTCGCAGGTTCGAGTCCTGCCTCGGGCATGGATGTGTGTGGTGTCCTTAGGTTGGTTAGGTTTAATTAGTTCTAAGTTTTAGGCGACTGATGACCTGAGAAGTTAAGTCCTGTAGTGCTCAGAGCCAAATGGAACCCACACATCCGAAATTGCTGAAGAGTGGCTTCAGGAACGGTCTTGTGTGTTTAAACACTTGCGCTAGTCACCAAACTCCCCAGACATGAACATTATTGAGCACATCGGGGATGTCTTGCAACGTACTGCTCAGAATCTCGACCTCTTCGTACTCTTACGGTTTTATGGACAAACCCTTCAGGATTAATGGTGTCTGTTCCCTCCAGCAGTACTTCACACATTAGTCAAGTCCATGCCACGACGTGTTGCGGCACTTCTGCGTGCTCACTGGGGCCCTACACGATATTTAGTAGGTGAACCAATTTCCTTGGCTCTTCAGTGTAGTTCAAACAGAATAAGGATGAAAGGACTGTTCCAGCGGCTCGTGTTTCTGTATAGTCGATTGGCCAGTTGTTTTTGAGTACTTCCTTGAGGAACGCTAAGGCGTCTGAGAACCGTTCCCATATCACTGTGAACGCAGCCCAACAACACGAAATTCTAAGGAAATTATGTTTGCGGTCATAAAAGCCGTTGCAGAAACGACGTTGACTGCTAGACAGGGGAATAATAACTTTCCTAAATGTATTTGTACGGTCCTGTGACTATACAACAGTGTGACCTCAGTAGTATTGAGTGCAGTTTTGTGAATCGAATACCCGCAGCATTCCGCTACCTGCTGCTGGCGCGCTGATATTTCGTGACCTGCGGCGACCGGAAATTCTAGCGCGTTCCTTCTCCCTCTCACATCCGGTGCCAGCTGCCACTACAGCCTCGAGAACGCTTCGCGAGTGAGTGGCTGAGGGTGCACTGCTCGTCTCGCTCCCCGTTTGTTTATTTACTACGCAAACCACTGAACAGTGCACGGAGGAGGGTACATTGTACAAGTATTATCCGTGTTTTTCGTATTCCATTCGCTTATTGAGCGAGGAAAAATCGTTGTCTGTACGAGGGAGTAGCCGAAAGACCTGAGTAACTTTTTAAAAGCACCATATTTTCAAACTGTTTACAAAACAACCATACCCTCTCCAAAATAGTTCCATCGCAACTAATGCGTTTGTCCCATTAATGCCGCCACTGTTCGAAACATCTTTTGTAGAAATAGCTGACAGCTCCCCCCTCGTTTTCTTCTCGAATTTTTCAGTGTTGTCGAATCGGTGTTCTTTCGTGACCCTTTTCATGCTTGGAAATAAGGCAATGTCGCACGGAGCCAGCTCAAGCGAAAATTCTGGAAATTTGTTGTAAGTTCCTGTGGGATCAAACTGCTGAGGTTTCGGTCCCTAGGCTTACACCCTACTTAAAGTTACTTTAACTAACTTACGCTAAGGACAACACACACACACACACACACACACACACACACACACACACACACACACACACACACATGCCCGAGGGAGGACTCGAACCTCCGATGGGGAAAGCCGCACGAACCGTGGCAAGGCGCCTAGGACCAAACGGCCAGAACAAGCGAGTAAGGTGCAGTGGGCAGCGGAAGCGTGCCATTTTTAGCCGAAAACTGTCTAACGGAGGTGGCTGTGCGTTGTCGTGCTGAAAGAACCAGTCTGCCGTCTGCCACAAATCGGGTCTTTTTACGAACACCTTTGCGCAATCTTCTAGAAAGTACCAAATAAAATTGTGTGATTGACGGTCTGACCTGGGGGAAGAAACTCCGATTGAACCACGCCCTTGGTATCAAAAAAATCAGATCAGCACTGTTTTGATGTTTTGATTTGGTTCAAATGGCTCTCAGCACTATGGGACTTAACACCTGAGGTCATCAGTCCCCTAGAACTCACAACTACTTAAACCTAACTAAGCTACGGACATCACACACAACCTTGGCCGAGGCAGGATTCGAACCTCCGACTGTAGGATGTTTGATTTGACGAGTCGACATTTTTTTGGGCAGAGTGACGATGACGTCTTCCATTGGCTTGGCTGTTGCTTTGTTTCTTGGTCTTAACCATAGCAGCATGACTCATCTCCGGTAACGACCTTTTACAGAAAACCTGGATCAGTTTCAAGCTGTTGTTTCAAAGCACGGCATGTCTCACCCCAATGTTCCTTTTGATTGTCAGTCAGAACCCGTGGAGCAAAATTGGCGGCAACCCTTTTCATTCCCAAATCTTCCGTTAAAATTCGCTGAACGAAGCCCCAAGATAACCTAATAATCTCTGACAGTTGATCAATTGTCTGCGGATGGTCTGTGAGCACAAGCTCTAGAATTTGTTTTCAATGTTTTCGTCGATTCGGGCAGTTGACGGATCCCCAGAACGAGGTTCGTCATCAATCGACATGTCGCCATTTTTAATTCGAGCAAACCATTCGTACATCATTTTCCCGTAGCATCCGTCATCTTGGTAAGCTCTTTCCAACAACAAAACAGATTTAGCACGATTTTTACCGAGTAGAAAACAAAATTTAGCGACTGCACGTTGTCCACTTAAACTTGCCATATAAAACGAAACGGGAACAAAACAGCGGCAGCAAAAACGATTACTGGTGTCTTCATTACTTTCAAAAGCTTCGAGAGGTGCAAGATATGCAAAAAAAAGCTTCATTTTCCCTTCTTGTTGTTGGCTCCAAGTCTTGCGTGTGGGGGTACGTTATTGCGGCTGAAACTTTGATCTAACGTTGTGGGCTCCTGATGACTATATAACTGATGAAGTTATATTTCTTCAATTTTATTCTTTGTCACACTATTAAATGTCACACCGTTTTTACAATTGCCACTTCGCATTCGAAATTGCATCGTTAGTATCGATCATATAAATACGTCTGTCTCCATCAGAGACTTGTCCACTACTACTACATTCTGCGCTACTTACATTATTCCAAAGAGTTTCTAAAGTAAAATACTTTACAAACTTTCTTGACAAAAGAAGGATCTGCACCAAATCTACATCTACATGACTACTCTGCAATTCACATTTAAGTGCTTGGCAGAGGGTTCATCGAACCACAACCATACTATCTCTCTACTATTCCACTCCCGAACAGCGAGCGGGAAAAACGAACACCTAAACCTTTCTGTTCGAGCTCTGATTTCTCTTATTTTATTTTGATGATCATTCCTACCTATGTAGGTTGGGCTCAACAAAATATTTTCGCATTCGGAAGAGAAAGTTGGTGACTGAAATTTCGTAAGAAGGTCTCGCCGCGACGAAAAACGTCTATGCTGTAATGACTTCCATCCCAACTCGTGTATCATATTTGCCACACTATCTCCCCTATAACGTGATAATACAAAACGAGCTGCCCTTTTTTGCACCCTTTCGATGTCCTCCGTCAATCCCACCTGGTGAGGATCCCACACCGCACAGCAATATTCTAACAGAGGACGAACGAGTGTAATGTAAGCTGTTCCTTTAGTGGACTTGTTGCATCTTCTAAGTGTCCTGCCAATGAAACGCAACCTTTGGCTCGCCTTCCCGACAATATTATCTATGTGGTTCTTCCAACTGAAGTTGTTCGTAATTTTAACACCCAGGTACTTAGTTGAATTGACAGCCTTGAGAATTGTACTATTTATCGAGTAATCGAATTCCAACGGACGAACGAGTGTAGTGTAAGCTGTCTCTTTAGTGGACTTGTTGCATCTTCTAAGTGTCCTGCCAATGAAACGCAACCTTTGGCTCGCCTTCCCGACAATATTATCTATGTGGTCCTTCCAACTGAAGTTGTTCGTAATTTTAACACCCAGGTACTTAGTTGAATTGACAGCCTTGAGAATTGTACTATTTATCGAGTAATCGAATTCCAACGGATTTCTTTTGGAACTCGTGTGGATCATCTCACACTTTTCGTTATTTAGCGTCAACTGCCACCTGACACACCATACAGCAATCTTTTCTAAATCGCTTTGAAGCTGATACTGGTCTTCGGATGACCTTACTAGACGGTAAATTACAGCATCATCTGCGAACAATCTAAGAGAACTGCTCAGATTGTCACCCAGGTCATTTATATAGATCAGGAACAGCAGAGGTCCCAGGACGCTTCCCTGGGGAACACCTGATATCACTTCAGTTTTACTCGATGATTTGCTGACTATTACTAAGAACTGCGACCTTCCTGACAGGAAATCACGAATCCAGTCGCACAACTGAGACGATACCCCATAGCTCCGCAGCTTGATTAGAAGTCGCTTGTGAGGAACGGTGTCAAAAGCTTTCCAGAAATCTAGAAATACGGAATCAACTTGAGATCCCCTGTCGATAGCGGCCATTACTTCGTGCGAATAAAGAGCTAGCTGCGTTGCACAAGAGCGATGTTTTCTGAAGCCATGCTGATTACGTGTCAATAGATCGTTCACTTCGAGGTGATTCATAATGTTTGAATACAGTATATGCTCCCAAACCCTACTGCAAACCGACGTCAATGATATAGGTCTGTAGTTAAATGGATTACTCCTACTACCCTTCATGAACACTGGTGCGACCTGCGCAATTTTCCAATCTGCAGGTACAGATCTGTCGGTGAGCGAGCGGTTGTATATGAGTGCTAAGTAGGGAGCTATAGTATCAGCGTAATCTGAAAGGAACCTAATCGGTATACAATCTGGACCTGAAGACTTGCCCGTATCAGGCGGTTTGAGTTGCTTCGCAACCCCTAAGGTATCTACTTCTAGGAAACTCATGCTAGCAGATGTTCGTGTTTCAAATTGTGGAATATTCCATTCGTCTTCCCTGGTGAAGGAATTTCGTAAAACTGCGTTCAATAACTCCGCTTTAGCGGCACAGTCGTCGGTAACAGTACCATCGGCACTGCGCAGCGAAGGTATTGACTGCGTCTTGCCGCTTGTGTGCTTTTTCGGATTTTCTACCATATTTCCAGACAATGTTTCGTTTCGGAACCTATTAAAGGCATCTCGCATCGAAGTACGTGCCAAATTTCGCGCGTCTGTAAATTTTAGCCAATCTTCGGGATTTCGCGTTCTTCTGACCTTTGAATGCTTTCTCCGTTGCCTCTGCAACAGCGTTCGGACCTTTTTTGTGTACCACGGGGTATCCGTTCCATCTCTTACCAATTTATGAGGTATGAATATCTCAATTGCTGTTGCTACTATATCTTTGAATTTGAGCCACATCTCGTCTACATTCGCATTGTCAGTTCGGAAGGAATGGAAATTGTCTTTTAGGAAGGCTTCTAGTGACACTTTATCCGCTTTTTTAAATAAAATTATTTTGCGTTTGTTTCTGATGGATTTGGAAGAAATGGTATTGAGCCTAGCTACAACGACCTTTTGATCACTAATCCCTGTATCAGTCATGATGCTCTCTATCAGCTCTGGATTGTTTGTGGCTAAAAGGTCAAGTGTGTTTTCGCAACCATTTACAATTCGCGTGGGTTCGTGGACTAACTGCTCGAAATAATTTTCGGAGAATGCATTTAGGACAATCTCGGAAGACGTTTTGTGCCTACCACCGGTTTTGAACAAGTATTTTTGCCAACATACCGAGGGTAGGTTGAAGTCCCCACCAACTATAACCGTATGAGTGGGGTATTTATTTGTTACGGTACTCAAACTTTCTCTGAACTGTTCCGCAACTGTATCATCGGAGTCTGGGGGTCGGTAGAGGGAGCCAATTATTAACTTAATTCGGCTGTTAAGTATAACCTCCACCCATACCAATTCGCACGGAGTATCTACTTCGACTTCACTACAAGATAAACCACTACCGACAGCCACAAACACTCCACCACCAATTCTGCCTAATCTATCTTTCCTAACATTATTTTACAAATGAGTCCAGAAATAAATTTAATAGTTAGCCCTAGATTGTGCAAATAATAATATGAATTTTAAGTATGCCAGAATTTATAATTTCAAATATTTCGTAACAAGAATAATTTTTAACCGTTAGTAAATATCGATTGTAACAAATTAATTTCTTGTCATAAATTTTAGCCTGAAATATAATACATCGTATACAAAATCAAATGAAATTCTTTCAGTGAAACAGTCGAGAATGTTCACCTGTAAAAGAATCAACAGTATACTTGGTATCGGTTATTTCTATAAAAAAGAAGGTAGTGTTTGAACAGGTTGTCCCATTACTACATTTTCAGCGTAAGATAAGTATCACTGTTTCTCTTCAAAACCAAAATAAGAAACTCCTTTTCAAAACAGAAATATGATATCTCTTCCAAAACAGTATTTGTCTTCAAAAGCAAATAAAACTCCTCTTCTGAAGCAAGCAAGATTCCTCTTTCATAGCAAGCAAAGTTTCACACCTAAAAGCACACAAGCTTCCTCTTCCAAACCAAATTAGGCTTCACTTCTTTGTGTAAAGCCTACAAGTTTCCTCTCTCAGATTTGAGCTTCTTTTCTAACCCAAACAAGACACCTCTTTCAACGTTAACAAATCTCCGTTTCCATAACACCGTCTCTAAAAACGACCTCGCTGACGACGAACGTTAAACTCTAATCTTCCTTCCTTCTTCTGTAACAACCAACACTTCTCCCTTGACACTACGACAGTCTTCGTACAATATAAAATAACAAATCTTCACTACGAGAACAAAACAAACGCACGCCTCGTATAAAGTGAACCTTTTTTCTTCATACAAAACAAAGAAAGGCAACTCATCTGAAATTAGTCATCTTTCTTTTTAACGCCGCTTGTATTAGTCTTCTACATCACAGAAGAATTGCCTCTATAGCAGAACAAGGCTCCCATTCTAGAATAACCAAAATCTCTATTTTAAATATCAGGGAACGTCTTTGAAAATAAACAGGGCTCCTCGTTTAAATTTAAAGTAGTCTTCTTGAACAATTAGTGAGTCACATGGATGCTTATTTAGCATTCGTTCACTCTGCCACCCTGTCGATTTTCATTCGTTGTAGGTATAGTCAATATCATTCTGTTCAATAGCCCCCTGTATCTGCTTGGTCAGCGCGACAGAATGTCGGTTCTAAGGACCCGGGTTCGATTCTCGGGTGGGTCGGAGATTTTCTCCGCTCAGGGACTGTGTGTTGTGTTGTCCTAATCATCGTCATTTCATTCCCATCGACGCGCAAGTCGTCGAAGTGGCGTCAAATCGAAAGACTTACACCCGGCGAATGGTCTACCAGACAGGAGACCAAAGTCACACGTCATTTACATTTACTTAACATTAGGCAGTATGGCAGTGCAGCGGTCAAAACGCAGGCAAAGTTATCTTCATACAGTATTAAGTATACTGCAGGAGTTTTTTGCGTTCCAGTGTCAGGTAATATCAGTAATTTTCGATTCTGGTTAGGCTATTCGATGGAGGGGACCAAGTAGCGAGGTCATCGGTCCCGTCGGATTAGAGGAGGATGGGGTGGAAGTCGGCCGTGTCCTTTCAAAGGAACCATCCCGGCATTTGTCTGAAATGAGGGTGAAATGACAATAAAAAACAAGAGCGTAAGCTGTCGACAGCTCTTGATATACGAGGGTCAGTCAAAAAGTAATGCCTCCTATTTTTTTTTCTACGTTTAATTGTCAGGAAATTTAAATGCAATTACATAGGTTGAAAACCACAACATTGAGGATCATTTTGTCATTTTTCAATGTAATCTCCGCCCATCTCTACAGTTTTGGTCCATCTTTGAACAAGGGCATGTATCCCAGCACGGTAAAAATCACAGCTCTGCTTCCTAAGCCATTGACGCACGGATGTTTTGACGGCCTCCTCATCTTCAAAATGAATCCCACGATGAGCTTCTTTTAGTGGCCCGAACAGGTGGAAGTCTGATGGTGCCAGGTCAGGGCTGTATGGGGGATGAGGCAAAACTTCCCATCCAATTTTGACAATCTCGTCAGAGGTGTGACGACTGGTGTCTGGTCTTGCATTGTCATGCAAAAGAAGAACATCTGCCATTGATTTTGTTGGGCGAACTCGCTGAAGACGTGCTTTAAGTTTTTTGAGGGTTGTGACGTATTGAACAGAATTTATTGTGCATCCCTGCTCCAAAAAATCAACCAGAATCACACCCTCTGTATCCCAGAAAACTGTTGCCATAACTTTCCCTGCCGATCGCACAGTTTTGAATTTTTTCTTCCTCGGCGAGCTTGTGTGACGCCACTCCATTGACTGCCTCTTTGATTCGGGTTCAAAAAAATGCACCCATGTTTCGTCCCCGGTCACAATTTTTTTCAGAAACTCATCTGCCTCCAAACGGAAGCGCTGCAAGTGTTGGGAGGCTATTGTTTTCCTTGCCTCTTTATTCTGATCGGTTAACATTCTTGGAACCCACCGTGCACAAACTTTTGAGTACCCCAATTGTTTAATAATCGTGATCACACTGCCTTTACTAAGAGAAATAATGCGACACACTTCATCTGCAGTCACCCGACGGTCACCACGAATGATGTCATCAACTTGCTGAATGTTGTGTGGAGTCACTGCACTCACCGGCCTGCCGCTCCGCTTTTCGTCAGTCAACGGTGTTTGCCCTTCAGCTTCCTTACGACGACGAACCCATCGTCTAACAGTGCTGACATCCACTGTCACAACACCATACACCTTCTTCAGTCTTTCATGAATGCGTATGGGCGTTTCACCTTCTGCATTCAAGAATTCAATCACACAACGCCGTCTCAAACGAACATCGATGTCGGCCATCTTACAAACTTCTGCTGTGCTGCCACCTGTTGACACAGAAAGTTACTACTGCAGTGGATTGCAGAAGAAGGTTTGAGGAATGGCGCCAAATTCAAATTTTTCACTTAACTTAATTTTTTTAAGTAGAGAAAAAATGGGAGGCACTACTTTTTGACTGACCCTCGTACATCGACGGGACAGTTTAAAATGTTCGCACGGACCAGGTTTCGAACCCGGGATCTCCTGCTTTCATGGCAGACGCTCCATCCATCTTTCTTTTTTCGTTTTGTTCGTTATTGATCGTTGTGTTTGGTCGTTGCGGACGCCACATGACTTCCGTTCAAGTTCGTTTGTTGACCCTTGCACTCTTTTTTTTTCTTGCACTCTTAATATATATATTTATATTTATATTTACAGTGGCCAACCGGCTCTCTGACCGAACACGAGGCCATCCTAATCTTCTCTGTATCGTTCCAATTTTAGTATATGTACCGCCGAAGCGAGTACGTCCATCTGAGCAACCGAGGGCATTGCACGCTCCCCGTCACACCCACATTCCCAACTTAATGTCCACACACTACATTCGTAGTGCCCCAGCCCACTACACTCATTACTCACGGCAATGCGTGTGCATCCAGCACGGGAGAAGGAGGTCAATGGCCGGTTAGCTTTAACTATATGAAGATGGTCCGAAGGAACAGATACCATGTTCCTATAAATGAGGATGGCCGGAGACGGGATTGAACCGTCGTCCTCCCGAATGCGAGTCCAGTGTGCTAACCACTGCGCCACCTTGCTTGCAGATTCTCGTTTTGTTGCGCTCCACTGTCAGGCAGTGCCAGTAATCTTCTTGACTGGTTTTGTTTTTGTTACGCTCCACTGTCAGGTAGTTTGTTGTGCTTACTGTCAGGTAGGGCCAGCAAGCTTTGCTTTCAGTCAGGTAATAGCAGTAATCTTTGAATCTCATTTTGGTTTTGTTGTGCTCCACTGTCAGGCAATGCCCGTAACCTTCGTCACTTATTTTGAGTTTTGCTGTGCTCCTGTGGCGGGGGAATACAATTAATCTCTCAGAATGATCGGTTTTATTATGCTCTGCTGTCAGGTAATTTGTTGTACTTTAATGTCAGATCATATTAGTAATCTTCGAGACTGATTGTGGTTTTCCTGTGCTCCAGTGTCAGGTGACCCTTGTAACCTTTGCCACTTATTTTGGTTTTTGTTGTGCTCCTGTGTCAGGTAATACAATTAACGTTTCCGAATGATCGATTTTGTTATGCTCTGCTGTCAGGTAATTTGTTGTACTTTAATGTCAGATCATATTAGTAATCTTCGAGACTGATTTTGGTTTTGCTGTGCTCCAGTGTCAGGTGACGCCTGTAACCTTTGCCACTTATTTTGGTTTTTGTTGTGCTCCTGTGTCAGGTAATACAATTAACGTTTCAGAATGATCGATTTTGTTATGCTCTGCTGTCAGGTAATTTGCTGTACTCCAATATTAGGTAATGCCAGTAACCTTCGGACTGACTTAAGTTTTTTGTGTTCAGTGCCAGTAACTTTTGTGAATGATTTTGATTTTGTTGTGCTCTGATGTCAGGTATTGCCTGTAAATTTTGAGACAGATTTTACTTGTGTTATGTGGCTCTGTCAGGTAATTTGTTGTACACTCCTGGAAATGGAAAAAAGAACACATTGACACCGGTGTGTCAGACCCACCATACTTGCTCCGGACACTGCGAGAGGGCTGTACAAGCAATGATCACACGCACTGCACAGCGGACACACCAGGAACCGCGCTGTTGGCCGTCGAATGGCGCTAGCTGCGCAGCATTTGTGCACCGCCGCCGTCAGTGTCAGCCAGTTTGCCGTGGCATACGGAGCTCCATCGCAGTCTTTAACACTGGTAGCATGCCACGACAGCGTGGACGTGAACCGTATGTGCAGTTGACGGACTTTGAGTGAGGGCGTATAGTGGGCATGCGGGAGGCCGGGTGGACGTACCGCCGAATTGCTCAACACGTGGGGCGTGAGGTCTCCGCAGTACATCGATGTTGTCGCCAGTGGTCGGCGGAAGGTGCACGTGCCCGTCGACCTGGGACCGGACCGCGGCGACGCATGGATGCACGCCAAGACCGTAGGATCCCACGCAGTGCCGTAGGGGACCGCACCGCCACTTCCCAGCAAATTAGGGACACTGTTGCTGCTGGGGTATCGGCGAGGACCATTCGCAACCGTCTCCATGAAGCTGGGCTACGGTCCCGCACACCGTTAGGCCGTCTTCCGTTCACGCCCCAACATCGTGCAGCCCGCCTCCAGTGGTGTCGCGACAGGCGTGAATGGAGGGACGAATGGAGACATGTCGTCTTCAGCGATGAGAGTCGCTTCTGCTTTGGTGCCAACGATGGTCGTATGCGTGTTTGGCGCCGTGCAGGTGAGCGCCACAATCAGGACTGCATACGACCGAGGCACACAGGGCCAACACCTGGCATCATGGTGTGGGGTGCGATCTCCTACACTGGCCTGACACCTCTGGTGATCGTCGAGGGGACACTGAATAGTGCACGGTACATCCAAACCGTCATCGAACCCATCGTTCTACCATTCCTAGACCGGCAAGGGAGCTTGCTGTTCCAACAGGACACTGCACGTCCGCATGTATCCCGTGCCACCCAATGTGCTCTAGAAGGTGTAAGTCAACTACCCTGGCCAGCAAGATCTCCGGATCTGTCCCCCATTGAGCATGTTTGGGACTGGATGAAGCGTCGTCTCACGCGGTCTGCACGTCCAGTACGAACGCTGGTCCAACTGAGGCGCCAGGTGGAAATGGCATGGCAAGCCGTTCCACAGGACTACATCCAGCATCTCTACGATCGTCTCCATGGGAGAATAGCAGCCTGCATTGCTGCGAAAGGTGGATATACACAGTACTAGTGCCGACATTGTGCATGCTCTGTTGCCTGTGTCTATGTGCCTGTGGTTCTGTCAGTGTGATCATGTGATGTATCTGACCCCAGGAATGTGTCAATAAAGTTTCCCCTTCCTGGGACAATGAATTCACGGTGTTCTTATTTCAATTTCCAGGAGTGTATATTGCCGCGCGGGATTAGCCGAGCGGTCTCAGGCGCTGCAGTCATGGAGTGTGCGGCTGGTGCAGGCGGAGGTTCGAGTCCTCCCTCGGGCATGGGTGTGTGTGTTTGTCCTTAGGATAATTTAGGTTAACTAATGTGTATGCTTAGGGACTGATGACCTTAGCAGTTAAGTCCCATAAGATTTCACACACAACTGAACATTTTTTTTTTGTACTCTGTTTTCAGATGATGTTAGTAATCTTCGAGACTGATTTTGGTTTTGTTGCGCTCTAGTGTCGTGTAATATGGGCACAGTTCAAGACAGGTTTCGGTTTTCCTGCTCTTTGAGTAATAGCTGTCACAGGCTAGGAGCTAGAGAAACACGTCGTTTTTCGTTTCTACATAGAAGTACTACCGGGGAATAGGTTATCTTCTGAGCTGAACATGGCTGGCCAAGTCCGCGTTATGATCGCAAGTTTTTGCCTCGTCCACCCTCCTTCACGGCTCTCCCTCCGCCACTGTCTCTTCTCCTACTCTCCGAACTTCGCCGCAGTTCTCCTGCAACCAGTGCTTTGTCCACAGCGCTCGTGCTGTGTATTACTCAGCGGCCAGGCAGGGTTGCGCAGCGGAAGTGTGACGGCCCCAGTGCGGTGCCTTGTGGAGCACCTGAGTCGGCCGTGACTCAGCACCCTAGTGAGTAAGCCTGCGCTCCGAGACACCAGCCGGTAGTCTGCTCTCACGGCCCAAGTTGGACGGCTGTCGCGGTATGCTAACAAAGCGCTGCCTCTTCATCTACATCTACAAGATTACTCTGCACATCACATTCAAGTGCCTGGCAGAGGGTTCATCGAACCACAATCATACTATCTCCCCACCATTCCACTCCCGAATATCGCGCGGGAGAAACGAACACCTAAACCTTTCTGTTTGAGCTCTGATTTCTCTTATTTTATTTTGACGATCGTTCCTACCTATGTAGGTTGGGCTCGACAAAATATTTTCTCCTTCGGAAGAGAAAGTTGGTGACTGAAATTTCGTAAATAGGTCTCGCCGCGACGAAAAACGTCTTTGCTTTAATGACCTCCATCCCAACTCGCGTATCATATCTGCAACACTCTCTCCCCTATTACGTGATAATACAATCGAGCTGCCGTTTCTTGCACCCTTTCGATGTCCTCCGTCAATCCCACCTAGTAAGGATCCCACACCGCGCAGCAATATTCTAACAGAGGACGAAGGAGTGTAGTGTAAGCTGTCTCTTTAGTGGACTTGTTGCATCTTCTAAGTGTCCTGTCAATGAAACGCAACCTTTGGCTCGCTTTCCCCACAATATTATCTATATCGTCTTTCCAACTGAAGCTGTTCTCACCCCCAGGCACTTAGTTAAATTGACAGCCTTGAAAATTGTACTATTTATCGAGTAATCGAATTCCAACGGAGTTCTTTTGGAACTCATGTGGATCATCTCACACTTTTCGTTATTCAGCGTCAACTGCCACCTGCCACACCGTACAGCAATCTTTTCTAAATCGTTTTGCAACTGATACTGGTCTTGGGATGACCTTACTAGACGGTAAATTACAGCATCATCTGCGAACAACCTAAGAGAACTGCTCAAGTTGTCACCCAAGTCATTTATATACACTAATGGAAGTGGAAAAAAGAACACATTGACACCGGTGTGTCAGACCCACCATACTTGCTCCGGACACTGCGAGAGGGCTGTACAAGCAATGATCACACGCACGGCACAGCGGACACACCAGGAACCGCGGTGTTGGCCGTCGAATGGCGCTAGCTGCGCAGCATTTGTGCACCGCCGCCGTCAGTGTCAGCCAGTTTGCCGTGGCATACGGAGCTCCATCGCAGTCTTTAACACTGGTAGCATGCCGCGACAGCGTGGACGTGAACCGTATGTGCAGTTGACGGACTTTGAGCGAGGGCGTATAGTGGGCATGCGGGAGGCCGGGTGGACGTACCGCCGAATTGCTCAACACGTGGGGCGTGAGGTCTCCACAGTACATCGATGTTGTCGCCAGTGGTCGGCGGAAGGTGCACGTGCCCGTCGACCTGGGACCGGACCGCAGCGACGCACGGATGCACACCGAGACCGTAGGATCCTACGCAGTGCCGTAGGGGACCGCACCGCCACTTCCCAGCAACTTAGGGACACTGTTGCTCCTGGGGTATCGGCGAGGACCATTCGCAACCGTCTCCATGAAGCTGGGCTACGGTCCCGCACACCGTTAGGCCGTCTTCCGCTCACGCCCCAACATCGTGCAGCCCGCCTCCAGTGGTGTCGCGACAGGCGTGAATGGAGGGACGAATGGAGACGTGTCGTCTTCAGCGATGAGAGTCGCTTCTGCCTTGGGGCCAATGATGGTCGTATGCGTGTTTGGCGCCGTGCAGGTGAGCGCCACAATCAGGACTGCATACGACCGAGGCACACAGGGCCAACACCCGGCATCATGGTGTGGGGAGCGATCTCCTACACTGGCCGTACACCTCTGGTGATCGTCGAGGGGACACTGAATAGTGCACGGTACATCCAAACCGTCATCGAACCCATCGTTCTACCATTCCTAGACCGGCAAGGGAACTTGCTGTTCCAACAGGACAATACACGTCCGCATGTATCCCGTGCCACCCAACGTGCTCTAGAAGGTGTAAGTCAACTACCCTGGCCAGCAAGATCTCCGGATCTGTCCGCCATTGAGCGTGTTTGGGACTGGATGAAGCGTCGTCTCACGCGGTCTGCACGTCCAGCACGAACGCTGGTCCATCTGTGGCGCCAGGTGGAAATGGCATGGCAAGGCGTTCCACAGGACTACATCCAGCATCTCTACGATCGTCTCCATGGGAGAATAGCAGCCTGCATTGCTGCGAAAGGTGGATATACACTGTACTAGTGCCGACATTGTGCATGCTCTATTGCCTGTGTCTATGTGCCTGTGGTTCTGTCAGTGTGATCATGTGATGTATCTGACCCCAGGAATGTGTCAATAAAGTTTCCCCTTCCTGGGACAATGAATTCACGGTGTTCTTATTTCAGTTTCCAGGAGTGTAGATCAGGAACAGCAGAGGTCCCAGGACGCTTCCCTGGGGAACACCTGATATCACTTCAGTTTTACTCGACGATTTGCCGTCTGTTACTACGAACTGCAACCTCCGTGACGGGAAATCACGAATCCAGTCGCACAACTGAGGCGATACCCCATACGCCCGCAGCTCTTGCCCTGCTTCCCCCCCCCCCCCCCCCCCCCCCCTCTGTACTGCGATAGGTGTAAGTGTGGGTTGCAGACGCGGCCCGAAACCGGCAGGACTTGGTCAGCTCGCGGACGGCGGGCAGGTGACTCCCGGGTTCGACGCTCGGCTCACAGCTTTCTCCTACCTTCACCCACTAGTGCGGTTTTACTTCGCGAATCAACTTAAGTCGCGCTGACATAAGACGTGAAAGTGGACGTGGCGTTGCACCTGGACGAGGGTGCAACAGGATATTTTGTGTAGCACTGACACTTACCGCCGTTCAAGGGGCGAATGGTTCGTGGCAAGAACGATTTTGGTAAACGTCCGTGCGTGAACTTTACTTCTATGATCTCTTTGCGAGATACACGTAAGTAGAAGCAATATACGGTTTGCAGCTCTAGGAACTAGGACTCTTCATATTTTTATAAATATCGGGACTCTATTAAATCGATATGGTGTGCGTACTGTAAGACCTTCGGTTCGCACACCACCAGATTATTTGACTTGTCGCTCCAAAGAAGTAGGCGAGTGTCAGCAATATGTCCTGTGGTCTTATCGTGGCGTGTTTATCTTCTGCCGTTAGGTCAGACGATAGAAATGCCACTTGCACGCTTAGAGTAGCAGATTGGCGGTGACCAACTTTAAACAGAACTTGATTACAGAATGAGATTTTTCACTCTGCAGCGGAGTGTGCGCTGATATGAAACTTCCTGGCGGATTAAAACTGTGTGCCTGACCGAGGCTCGAACTCGGGACCTTTTGCCTCTCGCGGGCAAGTGCTCTACCATCTGAGCTACCCAAGCACGACTCACGCCCGGTACTCACAGCTTTACTTCTGCCAGTAGAGCACTTGGCCGCAAAAGGCAAAAGGTCCCGTGTTCGAGTCTCAGTCGGGCATACAGTTTTAATCTGCCAGGAAGTTTCAGAACATGATTAATTTTCACACACATTTATTTAAATAATAAAAAGCATAGACATTACGTAACTTGATTCTGGATGCTGTTTACAGTTGACAATCTGAAGTTCCTTTGGTCTTGGTACGTTAATCCTATTCTCACATATCTCTGATACTTGACAAAGTGTCTATTCATTTATCTTCATGGCTATGTACAGCAGTATGGTAATCTTATTGGGCGCAGACTGAAACTTGGCTATAGACTGGTACAGACAAATGTAGACTGGTACAGACAAATGCAAACTGACCAATCGGAGGTCTGTACACTCGTTATAATACCTCGAGCGTTCAGGTATCACTTCGCGAGTGTGATCCGCGAGGAGAAAAGGTTCTGCGTATTAACGCGGGTCGTTGGAAGCAGAATTGGGTCCGTCTCTAAGGCAGCGCCATCTCGTAGTGCGGAGACAGACGAGCGCTGTGCCTGTGCTGTTGTGCTTAGCGGGGCGCGCTGTAGAGGGAATGTTGTGTACGCGGAACTACGTACACAACAATCGATATTTAAAAACGTGTGCCTATCGGCTACCGATATATCGACAAAGTTATGATATATCGATATGGCTCTGAGCACTATGGGCTTAACATCTGAGGTCATCAGTCCCCTAGAACTCAGAACTACTTAAACCTAACTAACCGAAGCTCATCACACACATCCATGCCCGAGGCAGGATTCGCACCTGCGACCGTAGCAATGTATCGATATATTGACTAAAAAAGTATCGACTTACCGACCGAAAAAATATCGTCTGCACATTGTAAATATACTGTCAGTTTTAGAGCAGTATGTTTAACTATTTGATATTTGCGGTAAGTTATGGGACTACCCTAAATCGTGTCAGGCAAGTGCCGGGATGGTTCCTTTGAAATGGCACAGTCGATTTTCTTCCCAATTCTTCCCTAATCCGAGCTTGTGCCCCATCTCTAATGACCTCGCTGTCGACGGAACGTTACATACTAATCTCCTCTTCGTAAATGATATTCATCTGTCATCCACTTTCCTGAACGCCTTTCTGTTGCCCTCCTGTAATACAAAATAAGTATTTAATTATCGCCCGCATCTCGTGGTCGTGCGGTAGCGTTCTCGCTTCCCGCGCCAGGGTTCCCGGGTTCGATTCCCGGCGGGGTCAGGGATTTTCTCTGCCTCGTGATGGCTGGGTGTTGTGTGTTGTCCTTAGGTTAGTTAGGTTTGAGTAGTTCTAAGTTCTAGGGGACTGATGACCATAGATGTTAAGTCCCATAGTGCTGAGAGCCATTTGAACCATTTTGAACCATTTAATTATCAACTTAGGATAAAGACGTATTAGAAAATTCATCACATTATTTCTAAACATTATGTTCGTCTAATAACGTTAAACACATTTTTTGAAACGTAGTATTAGAGGAAGTTTCTGAAACTGTACCGGTAAAATATTGGAATCAAAATGTTCAAATGTGTGTGAAATCTTGTGGGACTTAACTGCTAAGGACGTCAGTCCCTAAGCTTACACACTGCTTAACCTACATTATCCTAAGGACAAACACACACACACGAATGCCTGAGGGAGGACTCGAACCTCCGCCGGGACCAGCCGCACAGTCCATGACTGCAGCGCCTCAAACCGCTCGGCTAATCCCGCGCGGCTATTGGAAACTTAAAGCGGTACATTATAGGCATCGTTGCCAGTTTTTCTTGAACAGTTTACTACAAGCAAACCACAGGCAATACTGACTGAACACTGCCTAAAAACTAAGGCTATTTCGTATATATTCAGTCATAAATAAACATTTCCGTGTTCACATAGTAACGGCGCGCGCACAAAAAGTTACGTAAAGACTATGACAAAATCAATTCTGTCTTCCCTTCCATGTGTTCCTCAACAAGTCCGGAACCGCTTTACTGCAACGGTCGCAGTTTCGAATACTGCTTCGGGCATGGATGTGTGTGATGTCCTTAGCTTAGGTTTAAGTAGTTCTCAGTCTACGGGACTGATGATCTCAGAAGTTAAGTTCCGTAGTGCTTAGAGCCATTTGAACCATTTGTTCCTCAACAAACACATCTCATAGCTGAGAATATGGCTCCAACAAGCACGTACTTGGCGCAGATGTCAACAAATATAGGGTGAACTGATGGTACGAATTTTGTAGCAGTGGTTCAAATTAGGATCCGCTACAGTGTACACTGAAGCGCCAAAGAAACTGGTATAGGAATGCGTATTCAAATACAGAGATATGAAAACAGGCAGAAATACGGCGCTGTGGTCGGCAACGCCTAGACAGGGTGTTACAAAAAGGTACGGCAAAACTTTCAGGAAACATTCCTCACAAACAAATAAAGAAAAGATCTTATGTGGACATGTGTCCGGAAACGCTTAATTTCCATGTTAGAGCTCATTTTACTTTCGTCAGTATGTACTGTACTTCCTCGATTCACCGCCAGTTTGCCCAACTGAAGGAAGGTAATGTTGACTTCGGTGCTTGTGTTGACATGCGACTCATTGCTCTACAGTACTAGCATCGAGCACATCAGTACGTAGCATCAACAGGTTAGTGTTCATCACGAACGTGGTTTTGCAGTCAGTGCAATGTTTACACATGCGGAGTTGACAGATGCCCATTTGACGTACGGATTAGCACGGGGCAATAGCCGTGGCGCGGTACGTTTGTATCGAGACAGACTCCCAGAACGAAGGTGCCCCGACAGGAAGACGTTCGAAGCAACTAATCGGCGTCTTAGGGAGCACGGAACATTCCAGCCTGTGACTCGCGACTGGGGAAGACCTAGAACGACGAGGACACCTGCAATGGACGAGGCAATTCTTCGTTCAGTTGACGATAACCCTAATGTCGGCGTCAGAGAAGTTGCTGCTGTACAAGGTAACGTTGACCACGTCACTGTATGGAGAGTGCTACGGGAGAACCAGTTGTTTCCGTACCGTGTACAGCGTGTGCAGGCACTATCAGCAGCTGATTGGCCTCCACGGGTACACTTCTGCGAATGGTTCATCCGACAATGTGTCAATCCTCATTTCAGTGCAAATGTTCTCTTTACGGATGAGGCTTCATTCCAACGTGATCAAATTGTAAATTTTCACAGTCAAGATGTGTGGGCTGACGAGAATCCGCTCGCAATTGTGCAATCACGTCATCGACACAGATTTTCTGTGAACGTTTGGGCAGGCATTGTCGGTGACGTCTCGATTGGGCCCCATGTTCTTCCACCTACGCCCAATGGAGCACGTTATCGTCATTTCATACGTAATACTCTACCTGTGCTGCTAGAACATGTGCCTTTACAAGTACGACACAGCATGTGGTTCATGCACGATGGAGCTCCTGCACATTTCAGTCGAAGTGTTCGTACGCTTCTCAACAACAGATTCGGTGTCCATCGGATTGGTAGAGGCGGACGAATTCCGTGGCCTCCACGCTCTCCTGACCTCAAACCTCTTGACTTTCCTTTATGGGGGCATTTGAAAGCTCTCGTCTACGCAACCCCGGTACCAAATGTAGAGACTCTTCGTGCTCGTATTGTGGACGGCTGTGATACAATACGCCATTCTCCAGGGCTGCATCAGCGCATCAGGGATTCCGTGCGACGGAGGGTGGATGCACGTATCCTCGATAACGGAGGACATTTTGAACATTTCCTGTAACAAAGTGTTTGAAGTCACGCTGGTACGTTCTGTTGGTGTGTGTTTCCATTCCATGATTAATGTGATTTGAAGAGAAGAAATAAAATGAGCACTAACATGGAAAGTTTCCGGACACATGTCCATATAACATATTTTCTTTGTTTGTGTGTGAGGACTGTTTCCGAAAGTTTGTAACACCCTGTATAAGAAACACGCGATTTTTTAGTTGGGTATCAATTCTTTTTGTGAAGTTAGTGGTGAAATTTAGAAGAGTTTGTACTTACAGTTTTCTGATGTGAGACTCTGCACAAATGGACGATTAGAAAACTGTAAGTAAAAAATTCTTTTAAATTTCGCCACTAATTTCACATAAAGAATTGATACCCAACTAAAAAATCGCGTGTTTCTTATGTATTGCAGTAAAAGTCAACGAAATGAAGCAGACTCACACACACACACTGACAACATCGAAAGAAATGGCCTAATACACACAAAAAACACACCTGATAAGTAAAATAAAGAAAAACCGTGACTGGAGACAGAAGATTTATTTATTTGTAAACAAAGCTATAGAATCGTTGAACACGAGCAGTGCAACCCTTCCGCATATTTCAATGCTGTGCCATCAACAAGTGTCAGTGTGGTCTTGCAGTAGCGTTCTCGCTTCCCCGCGCAAGGGGTCCCGGGTTCGATTCCCAGCTGGTTCAGGGATTTTCTCAGCCTCGTGATCACTGGGTGTTGTGTGTTATTCATCATCATTGACTGGAAAGTCGCCGAAGTGGCGTCAACTTAAGAGGACTTGCAATACGGTGGCCGAACTTCCCCTGCGTGGGGCCTCCCGGCCAACAATGCCATACTGTCATTTCATTTCATCTCAGTATGCGAACCAATGAAAGAAATATTTTCGATATGGGCTTTCGGAGCCGGAGGTCCACTCATGTACCCTTCATGACTGCACTATAGAAAGCAGTAAAACGCGCCTGCGCTCGTCAGCACCGACATTGGACTGTTGATGATTAGAAACATGTTGCCTGGTCGGGCGAGTGTCGTTTCAAACTGTACCGGGCGGATGGACGGGTATGGAGACAACCTCATGAATCCTTTGACCCTGTATGTCAGCAGGGGACTGTTGAAGCTGGTGGAGGCTCTGTAATGGTGTGGGACGTGTACAGTTGGAGTGATATCAGACCCCTGGTACGTCTAGATACGACTCTGATAGGTGACTGTGTGATCCATTCATGTTCATCGTGCATTCTGACGGACTTTGGCAATTCCAACAGGACAATGCGACACCCCACACGTCCAGAATTGCTCCAGTGGTCCCAGGAACACTCTTCTGGGTTTAAACACTTCCGCGGGCCACCAAACACCCCAGACATGACCATTATTGAGCATACCTAGGATGCCTTGCAACGTGTTGTTCATAAGAGATCTTCACCCCTTCGTATTCTTACGGATTTATGGACAGCCCTGCAGGACTCGTGGTGTCTGCTCCCTCCAGCACTACTCCAGACATTAGTTGAGTCCATGCCACGCCGTGTTGCGGCACTTCTGCGTGCTCGCCGGTGCCCTACACGATGTTATGATGTTCCAGTTTCCTTAACTCTTCAGTCTGGGGAACTCTCCCCTACGTACTTAATCCCCGCGTACCATTCAGTGAGGAGGATGTGTTGGAAAATTGTACTAGGAAACGAACATCGCGTGCGCGTACACGCCACAAGCGCTTGCGCAGTGATAATGTGGGTGCAGGTACTGGAAAGAGAACAGACGGAGATTAGCGCCTGTTAACAGCGGGGGCGTGTCCATCTTGGAGAGAAGCCGCCGCTTCCTGCTGCGGTCTAAATGCGTGTCAGGGGCGGCGGAAGCCCGCCGGGTTTCACGTCCGCTGTTTACAAACAGTTTCCTCCTGACCGAGGGCAAGACGCTGCTTGCAGGGCCCGGATAAGCGCCGCTCTTGCTGTCTTACGAGGTGCATTCAAGTTCTAAGGCCTCCGATTTTTTGTTCTCCGGACTGGAAAGAGATAGAAACATGCGCATTGTTTTAAAATGAGGCCGCGTTCGTTGTAAATACGTCCCAGAGATGGCAGCACCGTACGGCAGGTGGAATTTTACCGCCAGCGGCGAGAGTGAGAACTGTTTTACGTACTCAAAATGGCGACGTTTTCCTTACTCGAACAGCGTGCAATCATTCGTTTTCTGAATTTGCGTGTTGTGAAACCAATTGAAATTCCTCGACAGTTGAAGGAGACATGTGGTGATGCAGTTACGGATGTGTCGAAAGTGCGTTCGTGGGTGCGACAGTTTAATGAAGGCAGAACATCGCGTGACAACAAACCGAAACGACCTCAGGCTCGCACAAGCCGGTCTGACGACACGATCGACAAAGTGGGGACTGACTGTCGAACAGATCGCCTCCAGAGTTGGCATTTCTGTGGGTTCTGTGCACACAATCCTGCACGACGACCTGAAAATGCGAAAAGTGTCATCCAGGTGGGAGCCACGAATGCTGTCGGACGACCACACGGCTGCCCGTGTGGCATGTTGCCAAGCAATGTTGACGCGCAACGACAGCACGAATGGGACTTTCTTTTCGTCGGTTGTGACAATGGATGAGACGTGGATCCCATTTTTCAATCCAGAAACAAAGCGCCAGTCAGCTCAATGGAAGCACACAGATTCACCGCCACCAAAAAAATTTCGGGTAACCGCCAGTGCTGAAAAAATGATGGTGTCCATGTTCTGGGACAGCGAGGCCGTAATCCTTACCCATTGCGTTCCAAAGGGCACTACGGTAACAGGTGTTTTGAGGAACAAATTCCTTCCTGAACTGCAACAAAAACGTCCAGAAAGGGCTGCGCGTGTGCTGTTTCACCGAGACAACACACCCGCACATCGAGCTAACGTTACACAACAGTTTCTCCGTGATACCAACTCTGAAGTGATTCCTCGTGCTCCTTACTCACCTGACCTGGCTCCTAGTGACTTTTGGCTTTTTCCAACAATGAAAGACACTCTCCGTGGCCGCACATTCACCAGCCGTGCTGCTATTGCCTCAGCGGTTTTCCAGTGGTCAAAACAGACTCTTAAAGAAGCCTTCGCCGCTGCCATGGAATCATGGCGTCACCGTTGTGAAAAATGTGTACGTCTGCAGGGCGATTACGTCGAGAAGTAACGCCAGTTTCATCGATTTCGTGTGAGTAGTTAATTAGAAAAAAAATCGGAGGTCTCCAGATCTTGAATGCACCTCTTACTAGTGACCTGGCGTACGCAGTGAGCGACAATACATTCCGTGCTGCTCGTGGCTTCCCAACGTGCGGGAGGAAACTTTTTGTTGATAAACACATATACTGTTTTTTTTTGTAATATTTTGCGTCGTTCCTTAGTTACTTGTGGGCAACAGCCTTGCCGCAGAGGATACATCGGTTAAGCGCTGTCGGGCGTGGCCGGCACGTGGATGGGTGACCATCCAGCCGCCATGCACTTTTCGGGGTCCACAGCCTTACGATACCAACTGAGGAGCTACTCGACCGAATAGTAGCGGCTCCGGTCAAAGAAAACCTTCATAACGACCGGGAGAGTGGTGTGCTGACCACATACCCCTGCTATCCGCATCCTCTATGAGGATGACACGGCGGTCGGATGGTCCCGATGGGCCACTTGTGGCCTGAAGACGGAGTCCTTAATTACTTGTGCATTCTTGGAGACGTGGTTCGTCTGTGTAAATAAATGAAAGGCTGTTTACTTTGCGCGATTGGCGTTTCGATTATGAGGCATCTTCAGTGGCTTGTAATACATAAGTTGGTAGTCGCGTTTGTATATCTGAAAGGTGATGTCGGTTCAGATTTCCCACCAGTCACGTAAGGGTTTCGGTAGTTGCGCCACTAGCGGGTTTGCGTTAAATACACGGTGAAACGATCGTGAGCGTTGGTTAGCTTTCACACTGGACGTGATGAGTTGAGAGTCTAGAATGCCTTTAAGGCAAAAAAGACCCAGGTGCAACACCTCACTGAGTTTGAACGAGGTCGTGTCATAGGGCTAGGAGAAGCTGAATGAGCATTCTGCGATATTGCAGAAATACACTACTGGTCATTAAAATTGCTACACCAAGAAGAAATGCAGATGATGAACGGATATTCATTGGACAAATATTAGAACTCAGATGTGATTACATTTTTAACGCAATTTGGGTGTATAGATCCTGATAAATCAGTAACCAGAACAACCACCTCTGGCCGTAATAACGGCCTTGATACGCCTGGGCATTGAGTCAAACATAGCGATCGGATGGCGTGTACAGGTACAGCTGGCCATGCAGCTTCAACACGATACCACAGTTCATCAAGAGTAGTGACTGGCGTATTGTGACCAGCCAGTTGTTCGTCCGCCATTGACCAGACGTTTTCAGTCGGTGAGAAATCTGCAGAATGTGCTGGCCACGGCAGCAGTCGAACATTTTCTGTATTCAGTAAGGACCAAAAACATGCGGTCGTGCATTATCCTGCTGAATTGTACAGGTACAGACAGCTGCCCATGCAGCTTCAACACGATACCACAGTTCATCAAGAGTAGTGACTGGCGTATTGTGACGAGCCAGTTGCTCGGCCACCATTGACCAGACGCTTTCAATAGGTGAGAGATCTGGAGAATGTGCTGTCCAGGGCAGCAGTCGAACATTTTCTATATCCAGAAAGCACCGTAAAGGACCTGCAACATGCGGTCGTTCATTATCCTGCCGAAATGTACGGTTTTGCACGGATCGAATGAAGGGTAGAGCCACGGGTCGTAACAGATTTGAAATGTAACGTCCACTGTTCAAAGTGCGGTCAATGCGAGCAAGAGGTGACCGAGAAGTGAAACCAATGGCACCCCATACCGTCACGCCGGGTGATAAGCCAGTACGGCGATGACGAATACAGGCATCCAATGTGCGTTCACCGCGATGTCGCCAATTACGCTTGCGACCATCGTGATGCTGTAAACAAAACCTGGATTCATCCGAAAAAATGACGTTTTGGCATTCGTGTACTCAGGTTCGTCGTCGAGTACACCAACGCAGGCGCTCCTGTCTGTGATGCAGCGTCAAGGGTAACCGCAGCCACGGTCTCCTAGCTGATAGTCCGTGCTGCTGCAAACGTCGTCGAACTGTTCGTGCAGATGGTTGTTGTCTTGCAAACGTCCCCATCTGTTGACTCAGGGATCGAGACGTGGCTGCACGATCCGTTACAGCTATGAGGATAAGGTGAATGTCATCTCGACTGCTGGTGATACGAGGCCGTCGGGATGCAGCTCGGCGTTCCGTATTACCGTCCTGAACCGAAAGATTCCATATTCTGCTAACAGTCATTGGATCTCGACCAATGAGAGCAGCAATGTCGCGATACGATAAACCGCAATCGCGATGGGCTACAATCCGACCTTTGTCAAAGTCGGAAACGTGATGGTACGCATTTCTCCTCCTTACACGAGGCATCACAACAACGTTTCACCAGGCAACGCCGGTCAACTGCTGTTTGTGTATGAGAAATCCGTTGGAAACTTTCCTCATGTCAGCACGTTGTAGGTGTCGCCACCGGCGCCAACCTTGTGTGAATGCTCTGAAAAGCTACTCATTTGCATATCACAGCATCTTCTTCCCGTCGGTTAAATTTCGCACCTGTGGCTCGTCAGTTTCGTGGTGCAGCAATTTTAGTGGGCAGTATGTACTTCGGTCCGGAGGCGACCGATTCAAATGTTAGAATCGAAAATTATTTTGATACCTCTGACAGTGGAATAGGTTACATATACTCGTACTCTCGTTGCTAAAATTACAAGGTATTTTTTTTAAAATTTGATCGTATGGACAGGGCCCTGCGTCGGACCGACTGTTCACCGGGTTCCGGTCTTTCGATTTGACGCCACTTCGGCGACCTGCAGTCAATGAGGATGAAATTATGATGATGAGGACAGCACAACACCCAGTCCCTGGACGGAGAAAATTCCCCGACCCAGCCGGGAATCGAACCCGGAGCCGAAGGATTGACAATCCGTCACGCTGACCATTTTTTTAAACCTCATTTTGTTCGTTTTCGTTCGTTGCATCTGCTTGTGGCGGATTTCGCAAGACACCCGTTTCAGTTCGTCGTTGATCCACTAACTCAGTTTTTTTTTAATTCTATTTTTTTTATTACTACAGAGGGCAGCTAATCCTCTGACCGAACACGCTGAGTTACCATGCCGGCGACCATTCAGCTACCGGGGGCGGAAAACAGGGTCTTAAATTTCAGAGATGATAGCGTGAACCAAAACCAAAACAAAAAGGTCGAGTAAACATGGGCGTGTTTTAACAGCCATGAGTGGAGTTGTGAAACTACCTTAGGTTTCCGCAGTCTACTGTAATCAAGCATTCAGTGTAGGAGCTTTGGTCACTTAAAGTCGTACCCGCATTGGCTGCACACTGTGTTTGTTCAAATGGCTCTGACCACTATGGGACTTAACTTCTGAGGTCATCAGTCCCCTAGAACTTAGAACTACTTAAACCTAACTAACCTAAGGAGATCGCACACATCCATGCCTGAGGCAGGATTCGAACCTGCGACCGTAGCTGTCGCGCGGTTCCAGACTGTACAATGTGTTTGTCTCATACCTATCGGGCATTACCTCTTAACGATTGTTCTTTCTACACGTGCCATCAGTGTGTTACTAGATTCTTTTAGAAACCGGAAGCGGTGAACTGTCTAGAAACTGAGTGAGAATATACGCACGGCTGGAACCTTAATAGTGGCAACTATTTATTTACAAATAGTACACAATAGATTCGTGTTTCGAAGATATACTGACGGCCGGAGTGACCGAGCGGTTCTAGGCGCTACAGTCTGGAACCGCGCGACCGCTGCGCTTTCAGGTTCGAATCCTGTCTCGGGCATGGATGTGTGTGATCTCCTTAGGTTTAAGTAGTTCGAATGGCTCTGAGCACTATGGGACTTAACTTCTGAGGTCATCAGTCCCCTAGAACCTAGAACTACTTAAACCTAACTAACCTAAGGACATCACACACATCCACGCCCGAGGCTGGATTCGAACCTGCGACCGTAGCGGTCGCTCGGCTGCAGACTGTAGCGTCTAGAACCGCACGGCCACTCTGGCCGGCTATTTAAGTAGTTTCAGGTGACTGATGACCTCAGAAGTTAAGTCTCATAGTGCTCAGAGCCATTTGGCTCATTTGTCAAAGTTTTACTCATCTTCAAATTAGTCACCAGCATTGTGTATAACCCGTTGCCAGCGATTCTGGAAGTCGTAGGATACTCTCAGCAGTGCCAATTGTGTTGGCAGTTCGAGCGCCGTGGTCTGTTGCCCGACGAATTTGTAGCAGTTCTGAAGCGAATGCCATGAAGTGTTTCCTTCACTTTAGAAATCGAGTTGAACTCACGAGGGCTCAAGTCAGGGGAATGCAGTAGGTGGTATAGCACTTAGCAGCCCCATCAGTCAAACAGATCAGTAACAGCTTGCACTGTACGTGCTTGGGCATTGCCCTTCAAAATGGTGGTCAGGTCCTGCAGAAAGTGTCGTCACTTCTGTCTCTATGCTGTTCATTTTTTGAACACAGCCTACGACCAGCTTGCATCAAAGTACTTGCTTTGGTTACATGCAAGAGCAGAATTTACGCGATTACCTATTTATATTTCGTAAATATATACGTAGAATACGCGATGGACTAACACTGAACGAATTATGTGCAAGACAAACAACCATAACAAAAAACAAAAGAGGAGCCAAGTCGTCAGCTCACTTTTCCTTTCTTGCACATTCATTCATGGTTCCTTACCTCCCAATGTCCGCCCCCAGTAGCTGAGTGGTCAGTGCGACTCAAAGCCAATCCTAATACCCCGGTTTCGATTCCCGGCTGGGTCGATCTCCGCTCAAGGACTGAGTGTTGTGTTGTCCTAATCATCGTCATTTCATCCCCATCGACGCGCAAGTCGCCCAAGTGGCGTCAAATCGGAAGACTTGCACCCGGCGAACGGTCTACACGAAGGGAGGCCCTAGTCATACGACATTTACCTCCCAATGGCACCAGTAACATTGGTAATCCTACCATTTACTAAGTCATTTCTATAGTTTATATGCTATCGAACCGTAGTTTTCGTAGAGGGCAACTCTAGCTATGAGCACTCGTTCATCTGCGCTATTGTGTAACATCTACTCGGAGCCTTTCGCTTTCCGTATTTTGAAAGGTGGTGATATTTACAAATAGAGGGAAAAAATTGCATAGTAAACATGGGTTGTACAATGTGAACTTTAAGAGGTACGAACACTTTCTCGGTGGGGGAGATATGTTTCGCAAGAGCTTTCACTTGTAACGTACGGCTCGGACGTTTCCGGATCAAGGTCCCTTATCTCAGATTGATACGAGTACATCTTCCCTGAAATTTCTTAACACCATCACGGCTCAAATGGTTCAAATGTCTCTAAGGACCATGGGACTTAACAGCTGAGACTACTTAAACCTAACTAACCTAAGGACACCACACACATCCATGCCCGCGACAGGACTCGAACCTGCGACCGTAGCATCAGCGCGGTTCCGGACTGAAGCGCCTAGAACAGCTCGGCCACAGCGGCCGGACACCATCACGGAACCACCCTGTGTATTCCTTGTGGCAGCAACATTGAATTCCCGTCGGGCTAATCCATCGCTCAGCATCTCATGTCAACAACAGCAACAAAAGTTGACAAGCGCCGATGTGGAGAGCACGCAAGCTTCTTTTGATGGTTGGCTAAACTACCGGATCACAAGCAAATGCGAATCGAACAAGACGGAATGCTCTTTGCTGACGCGCACCTATATACTAGAGAGAAGTCTCGTTCGCTTGCCTTCGCTTCGGTATAAAGTGGGCTGTAATTACGTTCTGGTTTAACTGCCAGTACAAGCGGCGTTTCGACCGTATTTGCAATCATCATCTTCAGGGTGAGAGCTTGGTCATATTTTCACTTGTGCCGAGACGTCCTCCGCTCGCTCGTGGAACCTTTTGCCCACTGGAAGGCGGAGAGAAAGCAGCGAGCATCCGTTTCCTGGAGAGGATGTGGTCCACGGAGAGGCTTGGACCATGGAAAGTGAGTGAAGCGCTAACAAAGGCGGCGAGAGTGTCAAGACTTTAGGAGGCGTGGGAGGCCGGACCTAACGAGGTGGCCTGGGATTCAGGGTACAGACAGCGAGATTAGGAGGTCTTACTCCCAGCCGGCTGGCACAGGTGCAGGCAGTAGCTTCGCACAGAGAAATCTTGACCCACTCAGTATGATATTCATTGATCTCAAATGTCCTCTTGTATTACGACTGTGCTGGACCGAGGGCCTGTACCTTTAACTATTCAACCACAACCAGCACTCACAGTACTTCCGCCGTTAACTCTCCTATTGAAACTTCCTGGCAGATTAAAACTGTGCGCCGGACCGAGATTCGAACTCGGGACCTTTGACTTTCGCGGGCAAATGCTCTACCATCTGAGCTACCGAAGCACGACTCACGCCCGGTACTCACAGCTTTACTTCTGCCAGTACCTCGTCTCCTACCTTCCAAACTTTATAGAAGCTCTCCTGCGAACCTGTGGCTAAGCCATTTCTCCGCAATATTATTTCTTTCAGGAGTGCTAAATCTGCAAGGTTCGCAGGAGAGCGTCTGTAAAGTTTGGAAGGTAGGAGACGAGGTACTGGCAGAAGTAAAGCTGTGACGGGGCGTGAGTCGTGCTTGGATAGATCAGATGGTAGAGCACACGTCCGCGAAAGGCAAAGGTCCCGCGTTCGAGACTCGGTCTGCCACAGAGTTATAATCTGTCAGGAAGTTTCGTATCAGCGCACACTCCGCTGCAGAGTGAAAAATCTCATTCTGGGAACTCTCCTATTGCCTACCAGACCTCACAGTCGCACATCGGAGTAATGCGCAAGTGTAATGCAGCTTCCTGCCTAAACACACTGTGCTAACAAATATTGGTGACCAGTGACTAAAGCAGTAGAAATCATTTCGTACATTAGTTTTACTCTTCATCTCAGAGTAACGCTTGGAACCCACGTCCTTAATTATCTGCTTGATCGATTCCAATCTGCCAGCCAGTATGGCCGAGCGGTTCTAGGCGCTTCAGTCTGGAACCGCGCGACCACTACGGTCGCAGATTTGAATCCTGCCTCGGGCATGGATGTGTGTGATGTCCTTAGCTTAGTTAGTTTTAAGTAGTTCCAAGCTGTAGGGGACAGATGAACTCAGAAGTTAAGTCCCACAGTGCTCAGAGCCATTTGAAACATTTGATTTCAATCTCTGTCTTCCTCTATAGTTTTTGCCGTCTACAGCTAACTCTAGTACCGTGGAAGTCAATCTCTGGTGTCTTTAACAGATATCCTATCACCCTGTCCCTTCTACGTGTCAGTGTTTTCAACATATTCCTTTCCTCTGCGGTTCTCAAAAAATGGCTCAAATGGCTCTGAACACTATGGGACTTAACTTCTGAAGTCATCAGTCCCCTAGAACTTAGAACTATTTGTTGTTGTTGTTGTGGTCTTCAGTCCTGAGACTGGTTTGATGCAGCTCTCCATGCTACTCTATCCTGTGCAAGCTTCTTCATCTCCCAGTGCCTACTGCAACCTACTTCCTTCTGAATCTGCTTAGTGTATTCATCCCTTGGTCTCCCTCAACGATTTTTACCCTCCACGCTGCCCTCCAATGCTAAATTTGTGATCCCTTGATGCCTCAGAACATGTCCTACCAACCGATCCCTTCTTCTAGTCAAGTTGTGCCACAAACTCCTCTTCTCCCCAATTCTATTCAATACCTCCTCATTAGTTACGTGAACTACCCATCTAATCTTCAGCATTCTTCTGTAGCACCACATTTCGAAAGCTTCTATTCTCTTCTCGTCCAAACTAGTAATCGTCCATGTTTCACTTCCATACATGGCTACACTCCACACAAATACTTTCAGAAACGACTTCCTGAGACTTAAATCAGTGCTTGATGTTAACAAATTTCTCTTCTTCAAAACGCTTTAATTGCCATTGCCAGTCTACATTTTATATCCTCTCTACCTCGACCATCATCAGTTATTTTGTTCCCCAAATAGCAAAACTCCTTTGCTACTTTAAGTGTCTCATTTCCTAATCTAATTCCCTCAGCATCTCCCGACTTAATTCGACTACATCCCATCATCCTCGTTTTGCTTTTGTTGATCTTCATCTTATATCCTCCTTTCAAGACACTGTCCATTCCGTTAAACTGCTCTTCCAAGTCCTTTGCTGTCTCTGACAGAATCACAATGTCATCTTCTCCTTGGATTTTAATACGTACTCCAAACTTTTCTTTTATTTCCTACACTGCTTGCTCAATATACAGGTTGAATAACATCGGGGAGAGGCTACAACCCTGTCTCACTCCTTTCCCAACCACTGCTTCCCTTCCATGCCCCTCTACTCTTATAACTGCCATCTGGTTTCTGTACAAATTGTAAATAGCCTTTCGCTCCCTGTATTTTACCCCTGCCACCTTTAGAATTTGAAAGAGAATATTCCAATCAACATTGTCAAAAGCTTTCTCTAAGTCTACAAATGCTAGAAACGTAGGTTTGCCTTTCCTTAATCTATTTTCTAAGATAAGTCGTAGGGTCAGTGTTGCCTCACGTTTTCCAATATTTTTGCGGAATCCAAACTGCTCTTCACCGAGGTCGGCTTCTACCTGTTTCTCCATTCGTCTGTAAAGAATTCGCGTTAGTATTTTGCAGATGTGACTTATTAAACTGATTTTTCGGTAATTTTCACCTGTCAATACCTGCTTTCTTTGGGATTGGAATTACTATATTCTTCTTGATGTCTGAGGGTATTTCGCCTGTCTCATACATCTTGCTCACGAGATGGTAGAGTTTTGTCAGGACTGGCCGTCATTAGTTCCAATGGAATGTTGTCTACTCCGGGTGCCTTGTTTCGACTCAGGTCTTTCAGTGCTCTGTCAAACTCTTCATGCAGTATCGTATCTCCCATTTCGTCTTCATCTACATCCTCTTCCATTTCCATAAAATTGTCCTCAAGTACATCGCCCTTGTATAAACCTTCTATATACTCCTTCGACCTTTCTGCTTTCCCCTCTTTGCTTAGAACTGGGTTTCCATCTGAACTCTTGATATTCATACAAGTGGCTCTCTTTTCTCCAAAGGTCTCTTTAATTTTCCTGTAGGCTGTATCTATCTTAGACCTAGTGAGAGAAGCCTCTACATCCTACTTAAACCTAACTTAAGGACGTCACACACATCCACTCCCGAGCAGGATTCGAACCTGTGACGGTAGCAGCAGCGCGGCTCCGGACTAAAGCGCCTAGAACCGCTCTTCCACAGCGGCCGGCTCTGCGCAGAACCTTCTCATTCCTTATCTTACCAGTCCACCTAATTTTCAACACTCGTCTGTAGCACCACATCTCAAATGCTTCATTTCTCTTCTGTTCTTGATTTCCCGCAGTCCATGTTTCACTCCCATACAATGCTGTGGTCCAAACGTATATTCTCAGAAATTTCTTCCTCAAATTAAGACCTATCTTTGGTACTAATAGACCTCTCTTGGCCACGAATGGTCTTTTTTCCAGAGCTATTCCGCTTTTGATGCCCTCCTTGCTTCATTCGTCATTGGTTATTTTGCTGCCTAGGTTGCAGAATTCCTTAACTTCACCTACTTCGTGACCATCAATCCTGACGTTAAGTTTCACCCTGTTCTCATTTCTACTAATTCTCATTATTTTCGTCTTTCTTCGATTTACTTTCAATCCATAGTCCGTTCTCATTAGACTGTCCATTCCATTCAGCAGATAATGTAATCTTCTTCACTTTCACTCAAAGTAGGAATATCATCAGCGAATCTTATCATTGATAGCCTTTCACGTCGAATTTTCATCCCAAGACAATCAAGAGAGAAAAATCGAAGAACTGTTAATTTATAATTATATCAGTCGAGAAAAACTTTGTCATTTGGTATCGGACGTGGAACATGAAATAAAGACAACCCGTAGTCGCGTTCGGACTGACTGGGTCGCAATGGTAAAAACCAGACATTAGGCTAGAAATGACTTTACTGCTCATATGACGTTTCTCGGAATTTCTCCATCCTCAGAAAACCAAATTGATCGTGATCTAACTATTTTAATTTCCATTTACCTGCAATTTTTTTTTATTTCCAACAACTTGGATGCCTGATTCGTTAAGCTAACTGTGCCGTAATTCCGTATGAGCTCCAATTTTTCTGAGAGTCCGACCGTGGTCATTTAGCGAGAGATTTGTAGGAGGGAGTAATATGTTTTGCGTAGGCACCTTATGGGCTTCCAACGTATCGTTGTCTACATATCCTTTCCGTTCCATTGCTCAAGTAAACTTGCGTTGAATATTTTCAAAATTTCTCGCCCCTGTCAGCAACTGTATAAATATTAATTTCAGTAACCAACAGCCTTAGTTGCACCGTTTAGTTAGAATTCACCTATGTTTCAGTCGGGATAGCGCAACCTTTCTCAGAATAACCGTAGGTATCGTTT